>NW_028270140.1:130363002-131008689 GCF_037043375.1 Chiloscyllium plagiosum
GAAGATATTATCAGTGTCATATACTTATGACATTGCAAGCATTTTCAAACACCTTTAGGAGGAATGTCATAAATTTGGAATGCTAATGTTCAGTTTCAGATATAAGGTGCTGAGTTTTCCCATTTTGGGAAGCACAGAAGACTATTAACCTTCACTGTGCATTCCTAGATGTTGTGTTTCATCCGGGACAATGCACTCACCTAGGCTGTTATCTCTATGGGTGTATTTTTCTGCTCCCTTTACATGGGAAGTGGCAATAGATGTGGAAAATTATGAGGGAAGTGAAAAATCAGAATCTCGATCTAGGGGAACATCAAAAGCTTTGCACTGAGGGTTGAACAACAATTGCACCTTGCTGATGAATGCAATTTGCATCTTATTAATAAAGCAAATCGTTTCATTTCTGTGCATACTGTAATTCTTCCCTTCATCCCCTAAAAACTAAATGATGCTAATTCCCAACATGATAGCCAGAGCTGGTGGCAGCTGCTCATTACTTGCTCCTCTGGGCCTTCATCCAGCACAATGTCTTTGTCTGTTCCATTGACACCATCTTCCTCAACCCTTCATACAATCAAGTCACTCTCAGCAAACCATCAGCCTCAGCACATCATTGTGCCTGTTCTTATACAACTCATACACTATTTCAGCCTTTTAGGACTTCACTTTGGAGCTAGTGCACACTTTTGCCTGATTGCTTTGCATGAAGGGGCATTCATATATTTCATGCATCTGTACAGGATGCATATTCTAGCTCCTAACTTCATTTTCTAGTGTTCACTAATTTTGCATTTACTTGGATGCTGCCAGCTCCGTTGCTTGCATTGCATTTTAGCACAGAGGGACATGCAGGCAGCTTGTCACAGTTTGGAGCACTGAAAAGTCAAGGGGGAGAACATGTTGCTGTGCGTCACCATGCTCGGTTAATGTCACATCTACAGCATGTGACAGTAGCTTATTATGGCAAAGATACTGCATATGCAACAGGTTAATAGCCATATGTCACACAGGACAAGTCCTTAGTGGCAACAGTGATAAGTCAAGGGGCACCACAGGAGCCTCATCACATTCTAGTCCCGGAGTTTGGCCATAGACAAGGTCACAGAGATCAAGGGCAATCAGTCCAAGGAATTCAGGCGCGTCAGTCAGGGTATTGTGGAAACATCCATTCTCCAGCTGTGTGACAAAGAGATGGACTGAGTATCATGACAGTGGTTAGAAGACCAGTAAGCGGTGATGCAGGAGGAAGTGACATCTATTGACTGACTGAGTAGGAAGCGCAGGGGCCAAAAGGAGTTAGTAGTTTGGGAGGATGAGGTTGAAGAAAGTCATTGAGTGGATTGATACATGCAATAATGACAGCTGTATTCCTTGAGCCTTGGTGAGATGTGTGTGCAGTGGCAGAGTCAGAGTGAGTGGTGACCTGTGAGCATGAGGTAGCAGAAAGAAAATGGGGGCATTCACATTGTGAATCACAGAAGATCATTAACCTTCACCATGTTGCACTTCATCTGGAACATTGTGCTGACCTGGGCTGCTAAGAAGGGCCTGTGCCCGAAACGTCGAATCTCCTGTTCCCTGGATGCTGCCTGACCTGCTGTGCTGTTCCAGCAATAAAGTTTCAACTTTGATCTCCAGCATCTGCAGACCTCACTTTCTCATCGAGTCATATGGCCTCCTTTGCCAATTAGCAGGATAAGCACCACCTTCCTCTCCCCCATCCTGTCTACTGGCACCTCCACATCCTTGTTGGTTGAATAAAGGTGCTAACCTGTCTCTCTAGACCATTTCATTCGGGATAATGGTGCAGGACCACATTGTGAAGGGCAGTTCCTGGCCTACAGTGGTGTGTAGCTGGGGTTTATATACATATAGTACCAGCAGCAGTGAGCACTTCCACCTCTCTTGCTACACAATTCCTCAGGATGGGCACCGTAGAAGCCAATTACACAATTTATTAGATGAAGAGTGGAAGATTACAGGAGAAAACCTCACCACAGGCAACGGAAGGCTGGCTGCCAGAAATCTTGCTTGAAAATTGCTTTGCTAAAAAAATGGGAAAATTCAGATCTACACGTTTTTTTGAGTGAGATTCATGAAGGATGGAGAAGGTCAATGATGAAGAAACCTTCAGATGGGGGCCCGGAGAAACAAGCAGCAAGTTGCTGCTGTTACTTAAGGGCATAATCAGAAACTTTTTCCTGATGCAAGTTTCTGACTTTTTTTCATTTTCCCCATATTTCTTAACATTTCTCTTCATTGCCCACATCTCTTAAGGAAGCAGAACATTGCACCTAATGTCTCAGATTGTCAAATTGGAAGATAGCAATTGCAGAAATGTACTGTGAAAATTGTTTTATGAGGTGTGAGATAGCAATGCCTTGATCTGAAACTTCCAAGGCCTGAGACCTTTCACTCAACTTACCCAGCTTCCTGCCACGCTACCACTCCACCCACCTACCTTAATGTCTTGCCCATCTTAGTCTCACCCATTTACCTTACGCATGTACCACCTCTCCACAGCTTGTGAAAATGCTTTGGGACTTTAAACCCCAGTTGATGGCAGTTACTGCTGTTAAAAAAAAGGGCTGTTCTTTGACAGTAGGTCAAAGGTCAGGAATTATGTGTCAAGTAACTCACTTCCGGACACTCAAAAGCATGTCTACGATTCCCAATACAAGTTCTAAATTTTCTAAATATTCCAAAAATCTCTAAAGAGGAGGAATAGGCAGGAATATTGGGAGAGGGTTAGGCAGTAAAAGTAAAGATAAAGAGTGGCAATGGCCTAGTGGTATTATAACTAGACTATTAATCAAGAAACTCAGCTAATGTTCTGGGGACTCAGGTTCAAATCCTACAATGTACATGGTGAAATGTGAAATCAATTGTTAAAAAATTCTGGATTTGAAAACTAATGATGACTATGAAACCACTGTCAATTGTCAGAAAAACCCATCTGGTTCTTTAATGGCCTTGAAGGAAAGAAATATGATGTCCTTGTCTGGTCTGACCTACACGTGACTTCAGACCCACAGCAATGTGGTTGACTCATGGGGGATAGCCAATAAATGGGTCAGCCAGAGTTGCCCTCATCAGCGAGTTATTTAAAAAGGAAAAGTTGCCTTAGTCCCAGAGGACCATAAGGCTGCTCTCTCGTTAGACAGAGACAACTAGTGGAGATTTTACCTGAGGGTCACCACACCTTAAGTAAGAATTGATAAGGTAGAACCTTTGGGGTGACCCCACAGTACATGATTTGAACACACACTATTGGTGCCACTCTGCATCACAAATCTGTGGTGGATTTTCTCCTTTAACAGATGTACATACAATTTATGCTCAAGACAAAATCAGTAATGCATAAGAAGCTCATTGTGTCCAGTTCAAGTTTCTTTAAAAGTGGCATACACCTGCCAGTTTTCTTTAGTTGTGTCTGGGGTCAGCTGTTTGCCTAGTTGAACTCTGCAGCACAAGCAAGGGGAACAGGGTACTGGCAATTTGTGTGGAAGCACTAGCGAGGGTGAGCATGGCAGCAGTGGATGGGTATGGGATTGGGGTGAGGATTTGGTTCAGGTGTGGAGGCATGGAACAGGGAAGTTAGAGAGGAGTGAGAGTGGGATGGGAGACATGGATAAGTAAAGTGGGAAGGAGCTGGCATCCTGGATTTTGGAATTGGGGGTTCAGGGAAGTTGGTGGAGTCAGTTGAGGTAAACTGAAAGGCTAAGAGGCAGGTTGTTATCCAGTAAAGTTCTCACGGAGCTTTGTGTTGAGCTATAACATTTCAAGTCACACTGCAAGTAATCTTAGACTATGTCCTTTCCAGTGATTAAAAGGGAAGGCTAGCTGAGCCTGTAATTTCAGCCATGACCCAGAGTGGTGATTTAACATTGGACACTAAACAGTGGTTAGCACCACTGCCTCCTAGCGCCAGGGACCCGGGTTTGATTCCAACCCCTGGCAACTGTCTGTGTGGAGTTTGCACATTCTCCCCGTGTCAGTGTGAATTTCTTCCGGGTGCTCCAGTTTCCTCCCACAATCCAAAGATGAGCAGGTTAGATGAGTTGGCCATGCTAAATTGCCCATAGTGTTCAGGGATGTGTAGGTTAGGTGCATTAGTCGGGGGAAATGTAGAAATAGGGTATGGGAATGCGTCTAGGTGGGTTACTCTTCGGAGGGTCAGTGTGGACTTGTTGGGCCGAAGGGCCTGTTTCCACATTGTAGGGATTAATTCTAAATAAATATCTAATGAGGAGTGAACAATAAAAATATAGCATTGTTTCTTCTACAATAAAGGAAATGTCCCCAGTAACCATTAACGTGTAATAATCATGAGGTGTGCCATTACATTTATCTCAAACTGTTAGTCTCAACAAATATTGATTATGCTCAATAATGTGAATCCAGTAAAATATGAACTCAAATTTAGATCTGAAATAACACAGCCTTTATACTTCCAATAAGTCTTACCATAGTGGTAATAGATTTGGGCAGCAAAGTTTTAGTCACAATTAGGGTCTCCCACTTTTTCCAGGAGTCTTGATTGCCACATTGTCAGCTGATGGTGGGATTCAGCAGTTCAGAAGCTTCTCCCTCCCCTCCCTTCATAATTGCAGGTTTCCCATGCACACTGCTGGCACTTTTAATTTTAATTGCCAACTCATTCGGAAACAGGAAAATTCAAGAGGGCACAAGTGGCACCCACTTTTTATTCTGACATTGAGAATGTTGCATCTCTGAGAAAATTACATCCTACATATAGGATCAGCCACTATTATACTATTGCAGTTATAAGATTCAGCTACCTATTTAGAGAATTGCTTAGTGTTATTCAGCAAGCATAGAGTATAGTGAAATATCTCCTTCAATTTTATCGTGAGCTATTTCAACATTTTTCATGGAGAAACTAAATAAAAACTGCAAGAACTGTGGATGCTGGAAACAAAAACAGAAATTGCTGGAAAAGCTCAGCAGGTCTGACAGCATCTGTGAAGAGAAATCAGAGTTCACATTTCGGGTCTGGTGGCCTTTCTTCAGAACGGTTCTGACAAAGGGTCACTAGACCCAAAACATTAACTCTGATTTCTCTCCACAGATGCTGTCAGACCTGCTGAGCTTTTCCAACAATTTCTGTTTCTGTTATTCATGGAGGGCATTGGTTGTGATGCCATTTCTTTTAATTTCCCATTTTCCTTTATGGAATTTTAACTGCTATTGCCACTTAGCCTACACAGCAGCAGTTTTTCTGCTCTTGACCTAAAAACTTTAGTTCAGAAACTTCTTGATAAAGACAAGTGGGTGAAAAGTGCATAAAATGTATGTATGTGTGTATGTGGATGTGCATGAAACACTGTAATCATGTATATACAGGATGAAACTACACCATGAACTCATTGACTGTGTTGCTCCAACATCTACAGCAAAGCACTGCCACGTGTTCCTTTGTCTGTTAGTGCATTCCCTTTAATGCCTTGTTGTCAGTGCGCACATTAGTTTAACGTTTAATAAACATGCAAGTGTTTGTGTTCCTGCACATAAAACTCTCATTCCTGGCACATAGACAAAGTTGTCACCGCCAATCCTAAAAGTGGGTGAAGGCATGTGAAATAAAGAAAATGAAAACAGAATAGACTCATGACTTCATAAGTATTCCTCATGAGGCAGATGAACACTGACACAAATCGTGCAGCTGAATGGAGTAATTTCTGCTAAATTCTATTTAAACTGTCCATTGTTCTGTGTACTGCGGGGACATTACCTGCCTGTAGAATTGAGTAATTTGAACTTGCCACTGAATAAATTTGAAGTACTGATGAGGAGAACTCATTGAACACTGAAAAAGATTTGTGGCTCATCACTTTAACAGCTGGCAACGTAGTCAGAAAGCATTCAGCACTGTTTAAAATTAGAGCTTGGATTAGATTGTTGGCGAATAGCATGCGTGCTTATTTTACAGCAGCTGTTACTGTAACCAGCTGAATAATTTCTTCATCCTGAAGCAGGTTGAGAGAGGAATAACGCCAACACTTTAAAGCCTGCTGCTGATTAATAGTGATGGCAAGTAAGGAAATTGACTGGAATGTTCCGCTCCAGGCTGAAAATCATAGGATTTGGCTGGAGAGTCTGCACAGCATCAAATCACTTTGCCTAACTATGTTAAAACATTTTGCTTTTCATGGTATAAAGCTCCTGTCATTACAAAATTGCACCTGGTAGTTAAGGTTCAAAATACCATGGGAGATCAGTTCATTCAGATAACAATCCAGCATCTAGTGTGACCATCAGGCTCACAAATGTCATATGTGGAGAGTTTGTACTTGTTCTCTGGTGATGCAAATAGCATCCTGACAAAAGAGCAACAAGGCACAAGTGAACTGATAACAATCCCTGAATATGGAACGTCTTCAAAAAAAAAGGAAGGAAGCCACTAATTTCCTGGAGTTTTTTTTTTAACCTGGAGCTAGGGATTTTGCAAACAGCTGCCAATCTATAAGCCTCTCTCAGTGACACCAATTCGAGTGACCTTAGATAGTTTTCAGCACACCTCAAAGCACATTCAAAACGTTTATTATTTTTTGAATTATCGTCACTGTTGTAATCAAAGTAATCACTTTGTACATTGCAAAGTCCCACAGACAGACTTGAAGGTACATTTGAGCTGTTGGTGTTAGTAGGGGGATGAATTTAAAGATCCTGGTCACAGTATTCTGTTGCAAAATTAGTCTGTAGTATGCACACCCAATTTTGATGCTGATCACAGCAGATACTGTTTCAGTAAGGTCACTGATGTGGTGCAGGTACTGTGCATTGGAAGTATGCAGACAGCCAGAGGTCACTCCACATTTAACACTGAACTGACGCCAGTAGTGCCATTTTTAAGCTAAAAACTCCAGCAAACACTGTCTCCTAACCTCGCACAGCTGACTATGCATTCAGCAGCAGGAAGTACCCCTCACCAGTACTATTTAAAGGAATCATTAGTTACTTTCTGAATAGTTGTGGATTGATGTTTTCCGGCTGTTGCTTAGTTTCTCAAAATGTTTGGTAGTTTGTGCTGCTATTTTAAAGTTGCTATCATCCACAGGGAGTGTGTGGCACATGGTGAAGGCCATTGCTTGGACTTCAGTTTTTCTGCACAGATCATTTGTTTGCAAATATAGAAGTCGTGGTGGTGTGGGAGGGGGAGAATCATGTCTAACAAATGCCATTGGATTTCTTCAGCGGGTGACAAGGTATATATATGAGGGTAACACAGTTCATGTAGTCTACTTGGACTTTGGTAATGCTTTTGACAAGGTCTAACATAGCAGCTTGGTTAAGAAGCTAACAGCCCATGGGATCCAGGCCAATTTGGCAGATTGAATCCAAAATTTGCTTAGTGGCAGGAACCAGCTTTTGTGACTGGAAGCCTGCAGCCAGTCGTGTCCCGTAGGATTTGATGCTGGTTCCTTGCTGTTTGTAGCATACGTTAATGATCGAGACAATGATAATAATGAGTAATCATCATCATCATCCAAACAATAGGCTTGTTTCATACGTTCACAGATGACAGGAAAATTGGAGGTCTGGTAAATAACAAGGAGGAAAGCCCTAGAGTAAAGGACAACATAGAAGAGTGGTCAGATGGGCTGAACAGTAGCAAATGGTGTTTAATGCTGAAAATTCTGAAGTGATGAATTTTGAAAGGACTAATGAGGCAAGGGAATACACAGTGAATAGCATGACCCTAGAAAGTACAGAAGATCAGAGGGACCTTGGTGTGCATGCTGAAGGAAACAGGATAGGTAGATTAGGTTGTGAGGAAGACATATGGGATACTTGCTTTTATTACTCAAGGCACTGAATATAAGGGCAGGAAGGTTATGATGTTCTGTTTGCAGTTCTAAGGAAGATTTGTATATGACTTGTATAAGGGCCATACAGATTCAGTTTAATGCCACCACAGTTGAGAATTCCAGAATCCAGCAAGCTGTCAGTCTACATACCTGTCCTCCAACACATTGTTAGGCTTCCTAAGGCAAAGTAGCTGTGGCTCCATAGTGGGAATCTATTTCTCAAAAGGCAGTGAAAGCAGAGCGCTTGAGTATTTTTTAAGAGACAGCTGGATAGATTCTTGATTAGCAAAAAGTAGAAAGGCTATTGGGGATAGGCAGGAACATGGCATAATTGTATCAGCCCTGAAAAGCAGAACAGGCTGAACAGGCACACAGATCTATTCCTGCTCTTAATTTGAACATTTGTATGTATTCCTTCTCTAAAGAACATTAAAATGTTGGACAATGAATGCTGTCATCCAAAGAAAGGTCTTGCACTATTATGCATACTGGTATTCTCAACCGTGGTGACAGTAATTGAATCTGCATAGCCTCCAGACTGAGTTTCCAGTGCAGCAGAGAGACAATAGACCTTTTCTTGTGCTGATGTGGAAGCTGAGGAACTGGCTATCAGACGTTGAGGTTTGGTTCCACATATGTTTTCATGGAGCTGGCCACCACTACCACTAGTGGTGGCCAGCTCCATTAAACTCCATTTGCTACTGTTCAGCCCATCTGGGAAGAGTTCCAGCTCCACATAAAGCCATATGCCAAACTGATGCAAACTCCTCCCTTCTTCTTAATCTTGACCACAGAATTTCTGACAGGTCTGCCTTCCTACGAAGCACCATATTGTGCATACCCGTCAGTCATAGAATCATACAGCATGGAAACAGGCTCTTTGGTCCAACTAGTCTATGCCAATCATAATCTCAAACTAAACTAGACCCACTGCCTGCAGAAGGTCCATATCCCTCCAAACATTTCTTATTCATGTACTTATCCAAATGGCTGTAACTGTACCCTCATCCACCACTTCCTATGGGTGTTCATTCCATACATGAACCACCCTCTGTGTAAAAATGTTACCCTCATGTCTATTTTAAATCTTTCTCCTTAAAAATATGGCATCTATTCTTGAAATCTCCCATCCTAGGGAAAAGATACCTGCCATTCACCTTATCTATACCCTTCATAATTTTACAGACCTCGGTAAGGTCATCCCTCACCCTCCTCACAGTCCACCAAGTAAACACCAGTGCTACCCTGGACCATTGCTCTGGCTGCAGAACATTTGTGCTCAGTGTCTCATCATATTCAATCCCATCAGTGAGCTATCTTCTAAAGAAAGCACACTAACTGTATGTAAGGTAGTGGATGTGAAAGTGAGAGTGGGTGATTGTGTTTCTCCTTTAACATTGTATTTTGTTCTTCTACCATTGCCTGTCCTGGTTGCTGTTCCTGGATATCTGCAAGACTGAGGCTGTGGAGCAGGAAAGTGAGGAAAGGCTTTCACCAATCTTAGCCTGTAGGTCAAATGTGAGTGTGCAATGAAGGGTAAGTCAGATATAAGGAGCAAGATAATGTGTGAGCATCTTGTCATGTTCAATAGTTTCAGTCCCACTGCCGGTCATGACTATTCCAGTGATAGTGACCACCATCTGCTAAACATGATAAGATCATGCAGCCATGTCCATTTCCAGTAAGGTGCTACTGCCTGCAATTATGTATCATCCTATCCTGTAGGAGAGACAAAAATGTGTCAGAAAGGATGGTCCAAGGTATTTGGGTTAAGTGACTATTCTGGTGGAATACAAGCTGTGAAATGTGGACACAAAGCTTTCAGCAGTGCTAGGTGTGTGGGTGTGAGGTGAAGCATATGAATGCTAGGTCCAAGTTGTGGTTGATAAAAATTGTTGGGAGGTCAGCACTGCAGCTGATTGGTTGTGACATTTAAGGGTACATTTCAAACCCTGAAAACTCACGTGAAGTCACTAAACTTTGACTGCATCCAGAAGTTTGGGTCTTGACAGCTGAACAGTTTTCTGTCCCCACTGCCTCTGGTGAGGTGGTGTGGAGGCCTTCCTGGTTTCCTCACCCAAACTCTTAGTTTAGCTCAGCGTTACAAAATATTGGTGCAAATTCTTTGCCTTTTTGCACCACAGTTCAGTGTTAAACTTGCTCATACACTTGTGCAATTGCTTCAACATCTACTTCAGGAAGAATGCTAATTTCCTTTAAAAGGTGGGGACTAGCTATATGTAGAGCAGGCTAATTTGAAGTGTTCTGAAGAAGGGTCACAAGCCTTGAAAGGTTCATGCTTTTTCCTGTTTCTGATGCCAGACTGCTGATTTCTCTAGCAATTTCTGTTTTACTTTAAAGTGATGATACCTCTCACAATTCTGCAAACCTTGCTCTAGTGCCACTGTATACACTGGCCTGGACTACATTTAATTGAGTGAGTTAACAGAAGGTTTGCAGACATTGGAAGCAATGGGGGCAGGTTAATTGCACCTAACAATTCTTGGGCGGGTTTTCTGGACTAATGGAGTTTTGTGATTAGATCAGAAGTCACCTGACACCAGGTTATAGTCCAACAGACTGGAACCTTCACACCACCATTTTGATTCACTATTTTACCCTGGGTGCACATGTTGCTCTTGGAGCTGGAGCCAAGAGGCTACACAGTAGTTATTTCAGCACCCACCAAAACTGCCAAGACTGGAATGCCATCTAACCCTTTCAACCAGTTTTCATAAGACCATTAGACATACGAGCAGAATTAGGCCATTCGGCCCATTGAGTCTGTTCCACCATTCAATCATGGCTAATATGTTTCTCAACTCCATTCTCCTGCTTTTTCCCCGCAACCCTTGACCCCTGTATTTCAAGCTATTCAATGAGATTCTGATTGCTGTGCCAAACTCCATACACCCACTTTCTTCACATAATCCTTAACACTCTTAATAAGAGAATTCAAGACTGATCAATAGTAATACCAGCTCCCTTTTTTTATTGCATTATCCAAAGCAGACGGCAGAGTGCTGTTGCATTTTGGGAAAGGAAACTTTAGCAGGACTTATACACTTAATGGTAAGGTCCTAGGGAGTGTTGCTGAACAAAGAGGCCTTGGAGTGCAAGTTCATAGTTCCTTGAACATACAGTCACAGTTAGATAGGATAGTGAAGAAAGTGTTTTGTATTCTTTCCTTTATTGATCAGAGTATTGAGTACACGAGTAGGGAAGTCATGTTGCAGCTCTACAGGACTTTGGTTAGACCACTTTTGGAATATTGCATGCAATTCTAGTCTCCTTCCTATCAGAAGGCTGTTGTGAAACTTGAAAGGGTTCAAAAAGACTGAGAAGGAAGTTGTCAGGGTTGGAGGATTTGAGCTATAGGGAGAGGTTGAAAAGACTAGGGCTGTTTTCCCTGGAGTGTCAGAGGCTGAGGGGTGATCTTATCGAGGTTTATAAAATCATGAGGGGCATGAATAGGGTAAATAGACAAAGTCTTTTCCCTGGGTGAGGGAGTCCAGGACTAGAGGGCATAGGTTTAGGGTGAGAGGGGAAAGATATAAAAGAGACCTCAGGAGCAACTTTTTCATGCAGAGGATGGTACATGTGTGGAATGGGCTGCCAGAGGATGTGGTGGAGGCTAGTACGATTGCAACATTTAAAAGGCATCTGGATGAGTATATAAATAGGAAAGGTTTAGAGGGATATGGGCCGGGTGCTGGCAGGTGGGACTAGATTGGTTTGGGATATCTGGTCAGCATGGACGAGTTGGACCGAAAGGTCTGTTTTCATGCTGTACATCTCTATGACTCTATGACTATGATTCCATGTGAAATCATACCATACTGGCCAGAAACAAATTCCTCCGTATTCTTTGGAATAATGCTGAATTGCCTTATGAGATCATCTAATACCTTATTGTGAGAGGGAAGTAACTTTCCTTTCAAGTTTGGATCTCTGGAGGCCCCAGTTAGGTGCCCTACGAATACAGCTGAGTCCCTGTGAATCTTGGTCCCAGCCTAATTCTCGATCCCTGAGCTCCTCTCCTGAGAACATTCTTCCAAATTACTTATATTGACTAGATTTGGATAAATATGACTCTATTCCTGTCAGACTCACCTACCTGAATTTACCATGAACAATATCTTGGGTTTGTAATCAAAACAAATTGTACTTGCACAGAATTAAATGCTAATCTGATTAATGCATACTAGACAAATGTGTCCAGTAGAAACACAAACAACACAAAAATGGCTTAACGGGGAATTTAGAGATTAACTTGTTAGATTCCAATTCCAATAACTATAATAAAGAAAACCTTTGGAAACACTTTGTACTATTTAGAAATGTATCAGTGAAAAACAGAGTTTTCACCACAGGACACATGAAGTTTTCACAATCCAGCTGTGTATTCCGCATTCAAGCACTCATAACACCATCCTATTCCAAATAAGCAGGCTGACAGAAAACTTGGTAAACATGTTAATGAGGGATTAGCAATGAAATAAACAAATAAGTGAAATGGGACAAGCTTTGGCTCCAAAGTGCTAATCTGGACTGGGCCGATTAAGATTGCTTTGGAGGACTCAGGAGTTGGCCCTAATATGTCTCTAAATTAGACTCCATCACTTAGCATTTAGAAAGACTAATTTCTGTTGGAGAACTGTTATGTTAACATCATAGTCTTCTTGTTTCATTAACAAGAGAGAGACAAATCTGAGAGTTGGCCACTTGCCCATCTTTCGCTGCATCTGTCTAGTTAACTTGTGGTCTCTAAAACAAGCTGAAGGTCTTTTAAACATGAATTTCAAACAATGTAGAAGAAATATTTTATCGAGTGGCCAATATAAGCGCAATGTACGAATGCTTTCCTCTCAATTCCACAACCCCCAATTTATTCACTAATTTTTTAAAAAATTTATGCTTCTCTTTCAAGTTGTACATGATACAAAAACTGAAGGATCATTAATTTTGTGATATAGGATCTGTAAGAAAGCCAAGTCATGACATCCGGCCTGAGAAATTACTGAATTATTTTTGACAGCATTATAGAACATTCCATCTTACAGATATCATGTTGCTTATAAACAGTAAGACCATTGTTGTCAAGCATTACTAAATTTCAATGATTCAACACTCCCACTGGTGCTGACAGACAGATAGCCTGTTGCAATTTTTATAATAATATTTATCAACAGGCTTTTTCATAATATTGACATTTTTTATGATAGGTTTTTTTTGTAATGTAAGCTAAATTCCTAAAATTACACTTACTCACTGATTCCCTTAACTTCTTGAGCAAAACTGAAACAAAAGCTAACAGAGTCTTTGGACTGGTGGCTGTTTGTGCGACTGTCCTTTCTTCAATTGCATCTTCTTCCTCTCCACAACCTTCTCTTGCACCACTGCCAGGCGTTCTTGTGTTCCCATAGAACCACTGTTCTGGAGCATCAAAAAGGCCAAAGGAACAGGGTAGGGTTGCAGCAATGGAAAAAGGCTAAAAACAAAAAGTCTTTAAACCATCTGCAACGTGTTTATCAGAAGAGATTGAGGGGCTAAAGATGTGAGAAGGATGATTAGATACAAATATAGGTTGTTTCTCACAGGAACACCATTCCTAGATGAGGCAGGGAGTGAGCAGGCATAGAAGTTCCCCTAGGCAGGCTACATCACTCCCAAACAATGGACAGAGCTGTCATCCAACCAGAAGGAACATCGATTGAGATAGCCCTCAGCATTCAGTCAAATAGGAGGAAAGTGCTTGGTGTGGCCATCAATCCCCCAAGTCTACAGGAACGACAACTGTCTCTCCCTCACCTACTATGATGTGCTGCCGGGCTGCACTGCTTAAGAGCCAGTGCTACTTTTAGTGGCCTTTGCTCCTGGTCCCAGCCTTTGCTCCAGCTCTCAGATTTTGGCCCCACATCTGGACTCTGCCACTGATCCCAGCCTTTGTCTGCACTCTCAGCCTTGGTGTTCCCCTCGATCTATGCCATTCCTTCTGGCCTTTGCTTCCGCAATTGGGTTCTCAGTTCCTGGCTCTCCCAGACACATAAAACCTGCCTCGGTAGGGTCCTCTGTTTCAGTGCAGCTGATGCGATGTCATTCCCCACAGAATGTTGAGATGTCAACCGCACAATTCATGTTATTCACTGGTGGCCAGCATTTAATACCTGTTCCTAGTCACCTTTGATGTGGTGACAAGATTAATTTTGGCCTAGGAACGTCTGGTCACAAAGCACAAGCACAAGAGGCCATTTTGATGGCCATGCTTGCATTCATATTAATTACTCAATGTCTATGTTTTCAGCCCCACTAGAACCATGGATTCCATCATGGCCTCTCCAGTGGTAGTAAGCTCTACCTTCTCCCTCAATGGGAGGACATGTAGATGTGCAGGTTCCCCAACCTGTTATGATCTGCTGACTCTTGCCTAAGCCAACTTGCCCTGCAAGAAATGAGTAATGTGCCAATGAATGTGGGCTCTGTGTGGCTATCTGCTCCCATTGACTTCACAGTGACTGCCTAGAGGACCTCCTGATTCATTGGGGAATGAACCTCTCTCCATCCTTATGTACCAAGGCCTCGAATGCTACATTAGATTAGATTACTTACAGTGTGGAAACAGGCCCTTCGGCCCAACAAGTCCATACCGATCCTCCAAAGAGCAACCTACCCAGACCTATTCCCCTCCATTTACCCTTCACCTAACACTAGTTAATTGGAGACCCTCCCTAGTGGGCAATTTAGGATGGCCAATTCACCTAACCTGCACATCTTTGGACTGTGGGAGGAAACCAGAGCACCCGGAGGAAACCCACGCAGACACGGGGAGAATGTGCAAACTCCACACAGACAGTTGCCCGAGGTGGGAATTGAACCCAGGTCTCTGGCGCTGTGAGGCAGCACTGCTAACCACTGTGCCACTATGCCGCCATTAGAACCTATCCTATACTAAACGGTACCACTCCTGCATCTTTCCCAGGTTAAAACCATCTTACAACTCCCCCAGGTCACAGCTCTACAAGAGGATCCAGCTGGTTTTAAGGACTACAGACTAGCTTGAACTTGTGCTAGCCTGTATATGCACTCCCTTTCTGAAACTTAGCCGAACGATTGTGAGTATATCACAGGTTTCAGCTGCAATCATGTAAATGAGCACATAGGATCTATTAGGTGCTACACGCACAAAGTGCAAAGGTGTGGGCTAAATGTACATTGCAATCCCTGGCCTTTTTTATAGACAATAGGTGCAGGAGTAGGCCATTCTGCCCTTTGAGCCTGCACCACCATTCAATATGATCATGGCTGATCATCCTCAATCAGTATCCTGTTCTTGCCTTATCTCCATAACCCTTGATTCCACTATCCTTGAGAGCTCTATCCAACTCTTTCTGGGGCAGAGCATTCCATACAGCCACCACTCTCTGGGTGAAGAAGTTTCTCCTCATCTCTGTCCTAAATGGCCTACCCCTTACTTTTAAGCTGTGTCCTCTGGTTCGGGACTCACCCATCAGTGGAAACATGTTTCCTGCCTCCAGAGTGTCCAATCCTTTAATAATCTTATACGTCTCACTCAGATCCCCTCTCAGTCTTCTAAACTCAAGGGTATACAAGCCCAGTGGCTCCAATCTTTCAACATAAGATAGTCCCGCCATTTCAGGAATTGACCTCGTGGTAGATATCGAAACGTTTACACCAAAGGATTGGCAAAATCAACCCTCATGATAAATAAATCATCGGGAAGCAAGGAACTTAATAAGAGTCAGAGTTTTCAAGCTGTAAGGAGATATTTGTGCATTGGGCACTTGCATTTTATGTCCATGGAGACAAGCATTTACTGTATTATCAAATGTAGCACCAACGATTTTGAAATGTGCACCTAGCTCCCAGTTCTCATCAGCTGTTGTAGGACAGCTGTACAGTCTGACATCTAACATATGAAAGAACCCACGGACTGGATCAAACTAAGGAAAACTTCTCAGTTAAACAAAAAAAAGAACTGTGGATACTCTAAACAAAAACAGAAATCACTGGAAAATCTCAACAGGCCAGGCAGCATCTGTGGTGAGAAAACAGAGTTAATGTTTTGGATCCAATGAGCTTTCCTCAGAACTGATTATAGCTAGGAAAAGGATGGTATATGATGATGATGGGCTGGGGAGAGGGGACAGGAGTAAACAATAGGTGGTGATAGAGCTCAAAGAGAGAGGGAGAAAATCAGCTGGGCAGACAAAGGAGAGGGTAACAGTCAGCCTGGGAGAATGAATAGTTGCTAATGGAGGCCATTAGTATTTGACAACGGGTTGATTATGGTAGCAGGCGAGCTGATGGCGAGGCCTGGTGTGGGGAGGTTGGAATAAGGACATGACAAAAGATCCAATCAGTGGGATATGTCAATTTTTGAACCCAATATTGAATCCTGAAGGCTGCAGGGACCCCAAGCAGAAAATGAGATGCACGTCTTTCAGCTGGCATCACCAGAACACATGTGATAGAGACAGAGAAACTGGAATGAGAGTCTTTATAGGAAACTGGGTGCATCGTCCATGTAAATGTGAGAATCAGTGGGTTTTTAATGGATATTGGTGGCCAGCTTATCCCCAGAAATAAGAAGAGAGATGTCAAGGAAGGAAGTGAAGGGGGGAGTCAGAGATGGATTAGGTGAAGGTGACAGCAGGGTGGAAACTGACAGTGAAATTGATAAAAAATTTCCAATTCTGGACAAGAGACAGAAGCAGTATCATTGATGTACCAGAGAAAGTGCTGTAGATGGGGGCCCAAGTAGAATTGGTACAAGAAATGTTCCACATACCCCACAAAGACAGAAGCATGTCTAACACCCATGGCCACTCCTTTGATCTGAAGGGAGTGAGAGAAGTTAAAGGAGAAGTTGTTCAAAGTGAGGATGAGCTTGGCCAGGTGGAGTAGGGTGGTGGTAGATGGGGCGATTCAAGGCTTTTTACCAGGAAGAAGTGAACAGCCCTGAGACTATCTCAATGGGGTTGGATGTGTAAAAGGATTGTACGTCCACAATAAAGAGGAGGGGGCTGGAACCCATGAACTGGAAATTCTGTAATTGAAGTAAATTCTGAAACTTTCAGAGGAATTGCGGATGTAAGTGGGAAGAGACTGAACCAGGAGAGAAAAACGAAGTCGAAATAGGAAGGGATGAGTTCTATGGGACAGATAGAAACAATGGGTCTTCCCCAACAGTCCTGTTTATGGATTTTGGGAAGGAGGTAGAAGTGAGCTGTACAGGGGTTGGGAGACTATGAGCTCCAAATAATTGAGCTTCCACCACAGAGACAGTTGTAACTTTTTCAGGACTTAGCTTGGCTGTGTACATTATTCTGACGAACAGGCATTCTGAAACCTTCATAATGGATTTGTGTGTGCTGACCTTGAAGCCAGCTTTCCTGGTTTCATGTAGCTAGTGGTTGTGGCCTTTTCCAATTACACCCTGGATCAGGAATCATCAGCTATATTAACTGCTCCTTTACATCATTCACTCATGGGATATGGACATCACTGACTGGTCCAGCATTTATTGTCCATTCCTAGTTGCCCTTGAGAAAGCGATGACGATTTACCTTCTCAAATAGCTGCAGTCCATGTTCTTTAGGTAGACCCATAATACCCTGAGGGAGGGAATTCCATATGTCTCTGTATTCTGCCTGAACACATATTTCGTTTCAAGGCCAGAAAGTGAATGCAGGAATTTATTTGAATTAATGGGCTGTGTTTAATATTACCAACAACAAAGATTTCCTGTCAAGTATCATGTTTGACAGGCTATTATTGAGATCAAGAATGCTAAAAACCTATTCCCTGTGACCTAATAATGTTTTTCTGCGGTATTTACCTCCACCCTCATTGCATTGCAGTGTCTTCCAAAACCAAATCAGCAGGCACGGATCATAGCTGCCTATGATCTCTTTGAGTTTTGGAATACAAAAGAGTTTTATCCTTACCGCTCCATTAATCTAATCTGTAGGTTTTATGGCTCTGTCAATCACTTTCTTTTCTTCCATCTCTCAGAGCTTATTTTCAAGATTTTATTTTAGCTCTTTGCAAATTTTATTGAGTGGGGGAGAAATGTGGATCTTTCTTTCACTGAGTCTATAGAGATGTGCTACTCAGTTCTTCAAAGCATCTGACCATTTCATTAGAACACTCTGGATACATTTGTAATAGATCTTTCTTGTTTCTGATAGGAAAGTCCTTTTCAATGGGTGTGCTTCTCTCAGTGTCACTTGCTTCCACTCATGATTTACTAAAGTAAGCTGCAGTTCTTTGCAACTACTCAATCGCAGGATAGCAGAACCATCTGTTACAGTGAAATAGTATACACAATTAACACTACTTCAAGAAAGTAATTTTTTTCTTGGTTCTCAGCCATGGCTCCTTTTTTGTTTTTAGCTGAGAAACTACTCAACTATTTGGGAGAGGGGAGGAGATGAAGTGTTGTAATAGAGGTTAAGGGTTCAGGAGGGTAGGGCAAGGGTTAAAGGGCGGGTCAAAATTACCTTTGGGGTGTGGGGGGACCTCTGATGGTCCCAGGTATCCCACAAAATGTCCAGACATTTACTGCTTTTGGATCAGACAGGATGAAACCTTTAAGAGACAACTTATTGTCTACTTTAGAACTTCAACACGCTAAAGGCCAAGGAGGTCACCTACACTCCAGTGATATTTCAGAGTTGGAAGACCACAAACCAAACTTTAGTGCCTTCCTACCTTCTAAGATGTCGGCAGAGGAACACCTAAAATCCAGGCTACAGCATGGTTCCTTTTCTCTGAATATTTTATTTTAAGAAGGTGAAATTGCAGCATGGTTTTTAAAACTCTTCTTTTTATACTTGATGCTCTAAGGATGTAATTCAGAATGAAAGAACCTAAATGGCACATGCATGTTAAAGTATTTCTTGCAATATAATATTAACACTGGTGCAAAACTAGTAATTCATTAGTCAAACATTAGTGATATCTTCTAACAGGAGAATATACATATAGACACACTTGATTATTGCTTATGGCAGCTTTCACCCAAATCTACAATGATGTTGCTGTTTTGATAATTACCCTGAATTCTGCAATAACTCTTGTTCTTCACTCAATGATTTTTAAATTTGTTTTTCAGGAATGTTCCTGTTTGAATGTTTAAAAGTAAGGTTAAAAGTAGGATCAGACCTTAGACTGATTCTGGAAAATTCATTGTTATTGCCTCTCTGAAACTGACTCCAACTTCTGAAATCTACACATGCATGCTTTCAGGATCTTCACATTTGGCTGCACATGTAGATTTTCCGAAGTTGCTGTTAGTGATTCTACCCTTCCCCTGTTGCTACGCCACAGACTGCAATCAAGTAGAAATCACCGAATCATGAGAGGTTTTTCTATGGCATTATTTGTCGCTCAGTAATAAACCTTAACAAAGCATCTTTCTAAACGAGGTGTAACTGAGTTTTAAATAGTGTACTGAGGAATAGCTTCGGTGCTTATGAGAAGCTAATTTAATATATATGGAGGATCAAATTTCTCCAGCATTGACAAAAACAATTCACTTATTTTTACATGTTTTTTAAAGTTCATATATGAATTCCAGTCAGTCGAGAGTGTGGTGCTGGAAAAGCACAGCAGGTCAGCCAGCAAAGTGGAGCAGGAGAATCGATGTTTCGGGCATAAAATGTTTGTCCCAAACATTTATTCTCTTCTCTGTACAATTGAATTGAAAGGAAGGATCGGGGTGCCATATAGTTAGTACGACTGCCTCACAGCGCCAGCAACCTGGGTTTAATTCCACCCTTGGATGGCTATCTGTGTGGAGATTGCATGTTCCCCCCTTGTCTGTGTGGATTTCGTCTGGATGTTCTGGTTTCCTTCTACAGTTCAAAGATGTGCAGGCAAAGTGGGTTAGCCATGGGAAATGCAGAGTTATAGGGATGGGGTGGGTCTGGAATGGATGCTCTTCGGAGGATCAGTGCAGGCTGAATGGCCTGTCTGTACTCTGTAGGGATTTGAGGATTGAATGTGTTATAACTAATGGCTTTCTGTCTGTGAGAACACATCAATGTGACTTGTTGCTCAATGACAATACCTTTGTTGGACTCTTAGAGATATGCTTAACTTGGTATTGGCTTCAAACTGACATCAGGAAAGGGGAAATCCATTTTTGTACTCGAATATGTTCCCAAAAAATGGCATGCTAAATGGAAAATATGCTGAATGAAAACCAGTAGGAAAATGTTAAAAATCACACAATACCAGGTTAGAGTCAAACAGGTTTATTTGGAAACACTAGCTTTCGGAGCGCTGCTCCTTCATCAGGTGGTTGTGGAGGTTAAGATCATGCTCACAGAATTTATTGCCAAAGAAATCCAACGTCATGGAGATGTGATACAGTAAACAATCTTAGATTCCAGTAGGAAAGCATGCTATTGTATGTTTACATGGGGTTAAATTCCTAACCTGGTAATTTTTCCATTAAAAATTCCACAATACCTTACCTTCTGCACATCACTTCCTACTTCCTCCCTATTGCCTGACTCTCCCACTGGTTGCCTTTCCTACTTAATGCCTCTGCTATTCACTGCCTGCACCCACTATTGACCTCTCCAGACACTTCCACTTGAGACCTCTACCAATTTGCCGTCTCTCTCCCTCAATACCTCTTTCTTTGAATCTCTCATTCACCACCTCTCCCAAGTCTCTCGCTTATTATTGATGCTGCTGCTATCCTGACTGCCCCACTCATCACCACACGTGAATCTCTTGTTGTCCACTCCGCTTCAATCCTCCCGATCACTGCTTCCCTTGCTCATGAATCCTCACTGTGAGCTAGGAGGGGGGGATGGCAAGAAGGAGGGGGCAAACTAGGTAGCAAGAGGATCTCAAAGTTTGAGGGACTGGGCAGGTTGAGAAAGCGGAGAGTAGGAGCATGAAGAATAGTGGGGTTGGCAGGTGGAAGGCTCAGCATAATGAGAGATATGGTGAATAGGAGGATTGGTGAGTATGAAGGTTGAGAATACTGGGGATTGGCAAGTGTGAGGGTTCAATTCCCAAACTGGCCATGATAATTTATGGCGGGTTGCCTCTTTGATTTGCTCCATGCTTGATGTGAGTACAGTGCTCCTCAGCAATATAATCACATGTCCCTCTCTCAATTGAGAGAAATGTCTATGGTCTGTCATGGATTATAGCCAATTATTTTATATTGAGTTAAGATACCACAAGAACTTTTAACTCTATCATAGCATCAAGACAGAAACTGGCGATTTTGTTGCAGGCTAAAGAGTTAGCAAATTTTTAGGGGAGCACTGTCGCAAGAGTAGAACTGAAGGGAAGTTAACACCATATATTGGAAGCAATCTTCAATCCTGTTACATATATTGCTAGATTTTGGAAAATTGCTAGATTGCAAAATAAGACACATTGAAATGTTAACTAGACATGCCTTGTTTTGGAGAGGAGGAAGTTAAAGCCCTATCATTATCAATATATACCATGACACTGTAGGGAGTTCTTGAGGTACAGTGGTAATGTCCCTATCTCTGGGCCAGGAAGAGTTGGTTCAAGTCCCTTCTGCTGCAGAGGTATGCAATACAATGTCTGAGTGGGTTGATTAGGAATTATCCATGCTATAATACTTTTTAATGGAGACATCACCCACAGCATTTGACCAATGTTTACAAGTTGTCTTAGTAATGTTGAACAGGGATCAGTTTAGAGCAGTGACTTTTGTGGCTCTTTTGCAGCTGCTATTGTCAGGTTCCAAGCCTCATCCTTCTACTTTCACAACATTCTCCTAAATGACACGTCTAAGATCAAGATTCTTTGCATTCTTACTTATTGCTTCTCTGTGGGTATCAGGTACTTCCATTGTGAGCAGCCAATCCTCACAATGATCCTCAACATGTTTCCTTCTCACCAACGTGCCTTACTGTCACTATTTACAAATTCTGTCTTCCACCTCTCTGAACACAAGCCTTTCCTCACACCTCCCTGGTTTTTGTCTATGCAGAAGAAGATATCACACAACTTGACAAGAGCCAGAGATGTGGGATTGTGGGATGGAGTGGGTGAGGATATTCAGTGACAGGCTTGTTGGATACTAAATGTTTCTGTCCAGCTAGACACTGGGAAGGAGATCTTCCATCACAAAGCTGAAGATTGGAACAGCAACCTGTCAAGGAAAGCCTGCATTAGATAGATCCTCTGCTAGGAGTTTTACCTCCTTCCACTTCCACCTGAGTGTCATTGGATCACAGACATGTACAGCATGGAAATAGACCCTTTGGTCCAATTCATCTATGCTGACAAGATATCCTAACCTAATTCAGTCCCATTTGCCAGCACTTGGCCCATACCCCTCTAAATCCTTCCTATTCACATACCCATCCAGATGCCTATTAAATGCTGCAATTGTACCAGCCTCCACCACTTCCTCTGGCAGCTCACCCCATACACGCACCACCCTCTGTGTGAAAAAGTTGCCCCTTAGGTCTCTTTTAAATGTTTCCCCTCTCACTCTGAACCTATGCTCTCTAGTTCTGAACTCCAACACCCCAGGGAAAACCTCTTGTCTATTTACCCTATCCATGTTCCTCATGATTTTACAAACCTTTATAAGGTCACCCCTCAGCCTCCAACACTTCAGGGCAAACAGCCCCAGCCTATTCAGCCTCTCCCTATAGATTAAACTCTCCAAACTTGGCAACATTCTTGTAAATCATTTCTTAACACTTTCAAGTTCGACAACATCCTTCTCATGGGAGGGAGACCAGAATTGCACGCAATATTCCAACAGTGGCCTAACCAATGTCCTGTACAGCCACAACATGACCTCACAACCCCTCTTCTCAATGCTCTGACCAATAAAAGAAAGCATATCAAACACCTTCTACACTATCCTATCTACCTGCGAATCTAATTTCAAGACCACTCTGCCTAGTATGGCAGCATGTGATTGCTGAGGAAGCTGGTTTTGCTTTTGGTGCTGTTGCAGCAGGAATGTCTCTGCTCTAGACATTCAACAGAGTGGGGCTGTACAGTGACATTTCGTGCTGCCATACCACTATAAAGATTGGTAGTAGAGAAGTGCAGCAGGTCAGGTGAAGAGACTTCCAAGCCGTTGGTACTCAATCTTTCGAGCAACTATAGCTCCCTTTGAGAAAGGAGGCAAAATAGCTTCTCACCTGCTTTTGAGGACCTGAATGACCCCTGGATGGGTACATGAATTGGAAAGATTTTGAGGGATATGGGCTAGATAAGTGCAAATGGAACTAGATCAGTTTAGGATATCTAGGTGCATGCGAGTTGGTTCTGTGCTGTACAACTTTATGACTCTATGGCCTGAAACTTTAACTCTGTTTCTCTTTCCACAGATTCTAATAGACCTACTGAGCATCTACAGAGTTTTCTGTTTTTATCTCACCCGGCATTGGTTGCAGCACAAAAGTGCAATGAATCAAAACCTTCCCGGCTTGTTGGTTCACTGAGCTGCTGAGCTCTCACCCTCTTTAGTCTGCTTGGGGCTGCTCCATGTTGGATAAAAAGGCCAATTTTACCCACAAAATCCCATTTAATTGTGTGGAAGACTTCAATTCCCTTCCCATATCAACTACGTAACTTTCTGACTTCACGGTCAAAAAGTACTGGAAAAAGCACAGCCGCTCAGGTAGCATCCGAGGAGCAAGAGAATCAACGTTTTGAGCATAAGCTCTTCATTCCTACTTTCTGACTTCACGACCAACCTACCCCTATAAAAAAAACAGCTGGAGGCAGGAACATGAGAACACGCCAGCCTGACCTGATGTATTTTCTCATTTTTCTGCTTATACCGACTCACCTTGAAGAGCCTAGCAGAACTCCCCCCAAAGCCCAACTGCAATTGTCACTTAAGATTAAGTAATTCAAAGGACAAATTACAAAACATAAAACTAATTGCACAGTCCTATCATGCTCAAGGAAGACATTGATTAGAAAAATTGTGCCAACATCATCATGCTATCACTGCTAGACTTCTTTTAAAATATGACAAAAGCAAAATGCCTTGGAATGGGGAATAGTGAAAAATTGTAAAGGCCACTGTATTCTGATTGCCACGGGGACCATGGGCCTAGTCAAGTTTCATTGAGGTCAACAATCACACAACAACAGGTTATGTTCCAATAGGTTTATTTGAAAACACTAGCTTTCAAAGCACTGCTCCTTCATCAAGTGCTAGTGAGAATAGAAGACCTTAGACCTTATAAATAGAATTTATAAGAAAATGATCAAAGGGTCATACATCTCATGCAAACGAATTGGATACACCACTTAAGATGGCCCTTAAATCTTCAAAAGTTAGAATAGAGGTGCAAGTTTCAATTGCTTAATATGTAAATCCCAGAATTTCTTTCAAGTCACTGCCCTAAGATAACTTAAGGAGTTATCAATATAAAGGAGGTGACACCTCCAGTCAGATAATGTATTTTAGTTGTGAGGGGTCTTGCTTGTAGTCTGTCTATGTCATAACCTGGAGTCAGACTGGTTTTATTTCCAAAATAGGAGTTCATAAAATGCCACATTGACTGACTGTCTACAAATTGTGTGCTTTTTGTGCTCTCCCTCTCTCTCACACACACATAAATCTGTGGAGTGAATTTGCATTTGCAAATTTGTATTTGCAGATACATTTTATTTCATTCAAAAAAGACACAATTTGTGGACAGTCAGTTAGTGACATTTTATAAATTCCTACTTTGAAAATAAAACCGGTCTGACTCCAGATTAAGACACAGACAGACTCGAAGCAAGACCCCTCACGCCTAAAGTACCATTGTCTGACTGGAGGTGCACCTCTTTTATATTGATTACATCTGCAGTTATCTCAGGGGCGTGACTTGAAAGAAATTATGGGATTTGCACATTAATCATTTGAAACCTGCGCCCCATTCTAACTGACTCAAGATTTAAGAGCAAGTTTAAGTGGTGTGTTCAGTTCGTTTGCATGAGTTGAATGACCCTTTAATCTTTTTCTTTTAAATTCTGTGTTTAAGGTCTTCCTCTCTCACTAGTACCTGACAAAGCAGCAGCACTCCTAAAGCTAGTGTTTTTACATAAACCTGTTGGACTATAACCTGTTGTGTGATTTTTGACCTTGTCGAACCCAGTACAACACCGGCACCTCCACATCAAATTTTATTGAAAGTCAGGTGTGAACTCACTTTCTCCTCGTGAACTCTAATACTGAACTTTAAAGGAGGCTCCCAAACACTGAGGATGTCATAGAACATAGAACATAGAAGAATACAGCGCAGTACAGGCCCTTTGGCCCTCGATGTTGCGCCGATCCAAGCCCACCTAACCTATACTAACCCACTATCCTCCATATACCTATCCAATGCCCGCTTAAATGCCCATAAAGAGGGAGAGTCCACCACTGCTACTGGCAGGGCATTCCATGAACTTACGACTCGCTGAGTGAAGAACCTACCCCTAACTTCAGTCCTATATCTACCCCCCCTTAATTTAAAGCTATGCCCCCTTGTAATACCCGACTCCATATGCGGGAAAAGGTTCACACTGTCAACCCTATCTAACCCCCTAATCATCTTGTACACCTCAATCAAGTCACCCCTAAACCTTCTTTTCTCTAATGAAAACAGCCCCAAGTGTCTCAGTCTTTCCTCATACGATCTTCCTTCCATACCAGGCAACATCCTGGTAAACCTCCTCTGCACCCGTTCCAGTGCCTCCACATCCTTCCTATAGTATGGCGACCAAAACTGCACACAATATTCCAGATGCGGCCGCACCAGAGTCTTATACAACTGCATCATGACCTCAGGACTCCGGAACTCAATTCCTCTACCAATAAAAGCCAGTACGCCATATGCCTTCCTCACCGCACTATTTACCTGGGTGGCAACTTTCAGAGATCTGTGTACATGGACACCAAGATCCCTCTGCTCATCCACACTACCAAGTATCCGACCATTAGCCCAGTACCCCATCTTTTTGTTATTCTTCCCAAAGTGAATCACCTCACACTTAGCTACATTGAATTCCATTTGCCACCTTTCTGCCCAGCTCTGCAGCTTCTCTATATCCTGCTGTAACCTGCCACATCCTTCCTCACTGTCAACAACTCCTCCGACTTTCGTATCATCCGCAAACTTGCTCACCCAACCTTCTAACCCCTCTTCCAGGTCATTTATAAAAATGACAAACAGCAATGGTCCCAAAACAGATCCTTGCGGAACACCGCTAGTGACGGCACTCCATGAAGAAACTTTGCCATCAACTACTACCCTCTGTCTTCTTCCATCCAGCCAATTCCTAATCCAAACCTCCAACTCACCCTCAATGCCATATCTCCGTATTTTCTGCAGTAGCCTACCATGGGGAACCTTATCAAACGCCTTACTAAAATCCATATATACCACATCTACCGCTTTCCCCTCATCAACCTCCTTCGTCACCTTTTCAAAGAATTCAATAAGGTTTGTGAGGCACGACCTGCCCTTCACAAAACCATGCTGACTATCCTTGATCACATTATTCCTATCCAGATGTGCATAAATCCTATCCCTTACAATTCTCTCTAAGACTTTGCCCACAACAGAAGTGAGACTCACCGGCCTATAGTTACTAGGGTTATCCCTACTCCCCTTTTTGAACAAGGGAACCACATTTGCTATCCTCCAGTCTTCTGGCACTACTCCAGTAGACAAAGAGGACATAAAAATCAAGGCCAATGGCTCTGCAATCTCCTCCCTTGCTTCCCAGAGAATCCTAGGATAAATGCCATCAGGCCCAGGGGACTTATCTATTTTCACCTTTTCCAGGATTTCCAACACCTCTTCTCTACATACCTCAAAGCCATCCATTCTACTTATTTGTGACTCAGTATTCACATCGACGACAATGCCCTGTTCCTGAGTAAATACTGAAGAAAAGTATTCATTCAGTGTCTCCCCAATCTCTTCCGCCTCCACACGCAACTTCCCACTACTATCCTTGACTGGACCTATTCCTACCCTAGTCATTCTTTTATTCCTAACATACCTATAGAAAGCCTTAGGGTTTTCCCTAATCCTACCGACTAAGGACCTTTCATGTCCCCTCCTTGCTGCTCTTAGCGCTCTCTTCAGGTCCTTCCTGGCTACCCTATAACTCTCAATCGCCCCAATTGAACTTTCACGTCTCATCTTGAGATAGGCCGCCCTCTTCCATTTAACAAGGGATTCCAATTCCTTATTAAACCACGGCCCCCATCGCACGACCCTTTCCTCCCTGCCTGACAGGTACATAATTATCAAGGACACTCAATAGTTGCTCCTTGAACAAGCTCCAAATATCATTTACACTCTTGCCTTGGAGTCTACTTTTCCAAGCCACACATCCTAAGTCATGCCTCACCACATCATAATTTCCCTGACCCCAGCTATAACTCTTGCCCTGTAGTACACACTTATCCCTCTCCATCACGAGAGTAAAAATCACCGAATTATGGTCACTATCCCCAAAGTGCTCACCTACCTCTAATTCTAACACCTGGCCTGGTTCGTTACCCAGAACCAAATCCAGTATGGCCTCACCTCTTGTTGGCCTGTCTACATATTGTGTCAGGAAACTCTCCTGCACACATTGAACAAACACTGACCCATCTAACGAACTTGAGCTATAGCTTTCCCAATCAATATCAGGAAAGTTAAAGTCCCCCATAACAACCACCCTATTACTGTCACTCATCTCCTGAATCACCTTCCCAATCCTTTCTTCAATGATTCTAGGACTATTAGGAGGCCTGTAAAAGACTCCTAACAGGGTGACCTCACCTTTCCTATTCCTAACCTCAGCCCAAACTACCTCAGATGGCAAGTCCTCATCCATCGTCCTTTCCACCACTGTAATACTATCTTTGACAAGCAATGCCACACCTACCCCTCTTTTACCCCCACCTCTGACCCTACTAAAACATTTAAATCCTGGAACCTGCAACAGCCAATCCTGTCCCTGTTCTAGCCATGTCTCCGTAATAGCCACAACATCGAAGTCCCAGGTACCAACCCACGCTGCAAGTTCACCTACCTTATTTCGTATACTTCTTGCATTGAAGTATACACACTTCAAGCCACTTTCCTGTTTACAGACACCCTCCTTGGAAATTGATGCCATGTTCCTAACCTCCCTACACTCCAGGCCCTGCACCCTGAAGCTACAATCTGGGTTCCCATGCCCCTGCAGAGTTAGTTTAAACCCCCCCCCAAGAGCACTAGCAAACCTCCCCCCAAGGATACTGGTGCCCCTCAGGTTCAGGTGTAGACCATCCTGTTTATAGAGGTCCCACCGTCCCCAGAAAGAACCCCAGTTATCCAAAATCCGGAATCCCTTCCTCCTGCACCATCCCTGTAGCCACGCATTTAAGTGTTCTCTTTCCCTATTCCTCGAATCTCTATCACGTGGCACGGGTAACAAACCAGAGACAACAACTCTGTTCGTTCTAACTCTGAGCTTCCAACCTAGCTCCCTGAAAGCCTGTCTAACATCCTCGGCACTCCTCCTACCTATGTCGTTGGTGCCAATATGGACCACGACTTCGGGCTGCTCCCCCTTCCCCTCCAGGACCCGGAAAACACGATCAGAGACATCACGTACCCTTGCACCTGGGAGACAACATACCAAACGTGAGTCTCTCTCGTTCCCACAAAACCGCCTATCTGTGCCCCTAACTATCGAGTCCCCAATTACTACTGCTCTGCTCTTCTTCACCCTTCCCTTCTGAGTAACGGGGACAGGCTCCGTGCCAGAGACCTGAGCCCCGTTACTTACCCCTGGTAAGTCATCCCCCCCACAAGTATCCAAAACGGTATACTTGTTCTTGAGGGGAACGGCCGCAGGGGATCCCTGCACTGGCTGCTTCCTCCCAGTCCCCCTCACTGTCACCCATCTATCTGCCATCTTTGGAGTTACTACTTCCCTATAACTCTGATCTATGACCCCCTCTGCCTCCCGAATGATCCGAAGTTCATCCAACTCCAGCTCCAGTTCCCTAACACGGTCTTGGAGGAGCTGGAGATGGGTGCACTTCCTGCAAGTGTAATCGGCAGGGACGTCGATGGCATCCCTCACCTCATACATGTTGCAGCTATGTTGCAGGAGGAAGTTACATGTTACATGTCACCTAGACAGGGGACGAAACGTCTGCAACACAAATTCCCAGCTCGGCGAACAGAACCACAACGAGCACCCGAGCTACAAATCTTCTCACAAACCTTGAAAACCTATTCAAGTATGCCCATAATATTGAGTGAAGGGGACTGTGTTTAAAAGGACACTGCATGATTCATTGTGTTGGGCAGAGTAAAGAGAGCCAGTTGAATAATTGGGAATCACTTGGGACGATGAATAAAAAGCTATATATCTGCTCAGAACTTGCTGCATGTAGAAATGTGACATGATATTTTCTGATGCGGTAGGAAGTTGTTAATGAATACATTTTCTGTAGTCTAGTGCATTTGTTGCTTCCTAATTGATATGAAGATTTTGCTTGTTACAGTAAAAATCTTAAACATGCAATAATCTTGTGTGATTCTTTATTTAGGTCACTGACAAATATATGCAGCTATTTTTAAAGCTATTGGTGTCTTGAGAATCAGTATCTTTAATTTTGACCTGTGCTCCCTTTACGCACAGCTGTCCTGCTGGCAATAAACCACTAACCTCTTTTTTAACCTCTCAAGAAACTATTGCTTTTCAATTTTGAATTAAGATAATTTTTTTTGACAATTCGCATCTGGCAGATGAAAGAAACTACTTCTTTTAAAGTTAAAATCAGCTTTTCTCTCCCACTACTTTTGAAATGCTAATTTCATGGTGATTGTTAATTGCAGGGTCTGGACAAAAACACAACATTCTCACACTTTCAGGAAGAACTTCATCTCAAGTTAGTTTACAAATTCCTTTCGTCATTTGTTTATTTGCAAAAAAACCGACAGCCAATCCAGACTCCTTTCTAACATGACAGGATTAACATTTTGCTCTGTCCACATGCACTCCAATAATATGACACAAAAAGATTATCCTTTGCCAAATACTGTTGAGTCACTGAGTGAAATGAGTTCAAGTAATATGAGCAATTTATAATAAGTGACCTGCTCCAGATTTTGCAGATGCCACACAAAATGTTACGAGTGAATGTATGAAGAATGGAAATGTCACAACTACAATGATAAGATCTGAAAAATGTTCGTATCAGTCAGCACTCATTTTGGTCCATTGAACCACACATTTACCATCCTACTTGTATTGCATTTTGATGGAACAATCAAAAAACTAATCCCAATCCTCAGTCTCTCTTGGCTGTTTTATCTCCATTGCATCCAATGTTTATCATTATTTTCTTTATTAGGTCTGTGACCTCTAACCCAGCCATCCATACAAAAGAAAGCAACACACAACCTCAGGTCGTCTCAAAGGAAAATAATTACTTGGAAATGTTGTTAATGTTGCTATTAAGGAAACAGTAAAACATCCTATGCTTCAATAGTCCTTTATGTAAATACTTTTTACTTGACCTACAGCCTCACCTTTGTCAATACCAATACTACAGTATTTGCAACACAGATGCCAGTCTGGAGAAGTAAAGTTGTTCTCCAGTTAAATAATATTAAAATACATCAAACGTTTTAAAATCTCTTTTAAAAATCTCCTCCTAAAACCAAAGAGAAAGAAACAGAAACAGGAGCTGAAGAAGAGTATTGTTTCATAGAAGTATCATTTTGGATCTGATATGTTAACTTTGTTTCTCTCTCCACAGATTTTCTCAGATCTGATCAGTTTCTCTGGAAAATTCAGATTTATTATGACTTTACAATTCAGGTTAATTCAGGTTTCCAGTATCTGGAAAATTTTGCTTTTTAGCTCTTCATAATATTCTCTGCTGGAGGAAAGTAAGTGTCTTGGGGGAAAGGGATGAGTTTAACTTGCATCAACAACATAAAAGGACAGATATTGGATTCACTACCCATTAGACTGCAAAAATAATTTACAACCAGCATTTATAATGGGTAAAAACCAAAAGAACTGTGGATGCTGTAAATCAGAAACAAAAACTGAAGTTGCTGAAAAAGCTCAGCGAGTCTAGCAGCATCTGTGCAAAGAAATCAGAGTTATCATTTAGGCCCAGTAACCCTTTTTCAGATTGGGCTCCTCAGTTCTGAGGAAGGGTGAGCAGATCTGAAACATTAACTTTTATTTCTCTTCATAGATGCTGGCAGACCTGCTGAGCTTTTCCAGCAACTTCTGTTTTTGTTTATAACGGGCGCCTAGTCTAATATTGCCCATTTATACTAACACTGAACATTGCTAGGATCTTCCTCAAAACTTTATGCTTACCTTCTTGTTTTTAATGCTTCTTTTCAGAGGGACTTACTTGTTTCTTTAGATTCAGTAGGTTGCGCTCTGTTCTAACACTTTTTGTACTTCTATATTTTATTGATTGTATAACTTATTTTAGTTTAGTCCCTAGCCACGTCAGAAGTAAACTTCAAATAGGTAAACCTTTGATGGTGATAAAAATTCTAGTTTCAAATTGTAGGCATATACAGTTGAATGTCTGCAGCATGGTTCCGATAGTTTTGACATCTAATTGTTCAAGCTCTATCTAGTCACACCATCAGGGAATGAAATATTTTAACTAATAGTTCTCCATTTTCATGTATATTTTTTAGTGCATACACTCCTGATCCTTGTTTAAGTAAAACCCAAAATGTAAAATCTCACACATATTAAATTTAGGTTCCTAAATTCAATGAACCTAAATTGACAAAAGATGCCTACCAACTAAACAATTCTGATAACCTGTTCACATTTTCCTGAAAGCTCTTATATGTCTTCTGTTACTTTTAATGGACCGGGACATTCGGGCTTAGGCTCATAAGTGGTAAGCAACATTCATGCAATACAACTGCCATGCAATAACAATCTCCTACATAAGGGAATCAAAACATCTGCCTTTGTCAAAATTGCTGAATCTTTCACAATTTTCCACTCACAGTAACCTGATTACAGTTGTTAAGAGAAAGACAGTGGCCAAAAATTCTGTAGATAGTAACTCATTTTCTAACTCCCCAGTGCTAGTCCACCATTTACAAGGCATGGTCAGGACTATATGATGGAATACTTCACATTTGCTGGGATGAGTGCAGGTCCAACAAGAAGTTCACACCATTCAGAACACAGCTCTTCAACATCCCATTCAACACCTTAAATATTCACCCCTGTCACCACTGCAGCCTTGACAGCACCAAGGTTACCTTGACAACACCTTCCAAACCTACAACCTCTGCCTCATAGCAGAACAAGGACAGCAGAGGGACAGGAACACCATCGCCTGCGACTTCTCCATGAAGTCACACACCATTCTTGCCATCGTATTGCTTTATTTCAAATTGCAGGCATATACAGTTGAATGTCTGCAACATGGTTCCGATAGTTTTGACATCTACTTGTTCAAGCTCTATCTAGTCACACTATCAGGGAATGAAATATTTTAACTAATAGTTCTCCATTTACTTCACTGTTGCAGGATCAAAATCTTATTATTCCATCCCTAACAGCAATACGGGACATCATCCTCTTCACCTACTCAAAAAACCTTCTTCGAGGATAATAAATGTTGGCCTTGCCAGTGACTCTCACATACCATATATAAAACTACATTTATTTCCTTCATCTTTTGAATTGGTCACATAAAAAGAAAGCCTCCAGCAAATCTGTTAAATGTGGTTTGTCTTCAACAAATCTATGCTGGCTGCCCTGATTACCCAGCCATTTCTAAATGCTAACTCTCCATTTCAAAATGCTTCCTCATGATTTCTAAGAGTACGTTCTCAAGTGATTGCATTGAGTTAGCCAGTTCTCACTTCCTCTTTGAACAAGAGTTGGTTTAGCTACTCTAGTTCTGTGACCCCATTTGCCAATTTGATAAGCACTGAAAAATTTTGGTCAACGTATTTCCTCTCTGATTGATTTCAGAAATTTATTGCAAAAGGTCCAGTAACTAATCTACCTTGATTTACTATAATAATCTCCTTTGAATGAGAGCGTTGGGACAGTGAAATGTGCTATGTAAATGCAAATTGTTGTTGATAGGTTCCTGTTGATTTATCTTTACAGCAGCATTCAGCATTTTTATTAACTGCATGAGTATGTTGTCCTTCAATAATATCATCTTTTACATAGGATCAGTAAAATTCTATACAATAGGAACAAAACAAACAAGTTGCATCCTGACATAAAACAAGATTGAAGCAACACTACTTGTGAAAGCAAGAGTTGTGCATTTTACAAATGAAAATTGTGTAAAGCTAGGGAACAATGTACTCCGCTCTCTGCTGTGTCCAAAGTTTGATTGCCAAATCCTGTAATAATATGTCAGGATTTAAACTGAAAGTTTAGTAAGATATTTTTTCTGCATCTTTGCACAGGGGAAAATACATCCCAAAGTATTAGATAGTCACTCACTTCTTTTCCTATTCACAATCACATGAAAACAAAATACTGATAAATCCTACTCAAGGCTAAAGCTCAGTGAAGCATTTAAGCAGCCATGCACTAAATCCTTCCATAATGTTGGAAGTACACAGAATGTCCTTAATCTGATATTGATTAAAACCTTGGCATACATTCAAGTAATTAGAACTTTTTCTCAGTGCACTGAATAGTACAAAACCATTCGCCAAATAAAACATAACATATTCTTTTTGCTGCGATGTACCTTAGAAAATTACAACATTATGTACAACAGATTGTATACTTCGAGCTGCAGGTGCATAGTTCAAATAGCTGAAATACACATTTTACTGAAAACACATTATTTTGCCTGTTTTAAAATAGAAGTATTTAGCACATTTCAATTTGGAAATCAAAACATTTTTAAGACAAAAAGGCTGAATTTTATGGGCTATGGGAGATACAGCTAATGACCTTCCCTCCATCACCAGGCCTGGAAGGACTATTAGTCCCAAATGAACTGACTTTTAAGGAGAATATGCCAGGCACAGCTAAACAGTGTCACGGTTGGATTTCTGTCATATTCCTGAGAGCTGCCAATCAATCTGATTGGCTTTCTGTGGCTTCAGAGACGGGGTGAAGGGGTGAGTTGCCAGGATTTGGAGGGTAGGCAGGGAAGAATGAGGGATGTGTGGGCTTCCTTTGGAGGAGCACACTTGATGTGTACAGGGCTCCTCCAATTAGTATGCCCTCATCCCTCCCCACTTCGCCATCATTTGAAAGAAGCCCTTTCAAAAACTGCCCTTCATACTCTGCCGGTGCTCAGCACTTTAGGTATTTTTGCTAACTAACCTGTTTAGAGATGCTACTACATGCATCAGGAGCTGGTAGAACTTGATCTGTGGTCTCCTGGTTCAGAAGTAGGGGCACTACCATTGTGTCATAAAAGCCCTTCCCCTGTTTATGGTGGTGGAATCAGATCAAAATCCTTACTTGCCAATTAATTGCACAGCTAATGACTTCAGTAGGTCTGGCGGGTGATTTTCCCATTCCTTTATTATGGAGAATGGATCGGGGTAGGCAGGAAGGAGCTGGGCTGGGCACCCAAAATACTTAATGTACTCTAATGTCGAAAACACAGTAGATAGTGGCAGTGATGTAAAATCCAATCCTGTGGATATTTCAGTTATTATTGCAGCAATCTAAGATATATCTTATCATTGATAACTTTTTATTTACTTGGACTGGGTTTATGGGTTGGATCTTGATTAGATTAGATTACATACAGTGTGGAAACAGGCCCTTCGGCCCAACAAGTCCACATCGACCCGCCGAAGCGCAACCCACCCAAACCCATTCCCCTACATTTACCCCTTCACCTAACGGGCAATTTAGCATGGCCAATTCACCTAACCTGCACATTTTTGGACTGTGGGAGGAAACCGGAGCACCCGGAGGAAACCCACGCAGACACGGAGAGAACGTGCAAACTCCACACAGTCAGTCACCTGAGGCGGGAACTGAACCCGGGTCTCTGGCACTGTGAGGCAGCAGTGCTAACCACTGTGTCACCATGCCATTATGGCCACAAATTGGATGGACCACCTCCCTCCCATCCCATAGATGTAAAATGCAATATGATGACATGTAATGTGGGACAAAGATTTTGAAGAATATAATGAATATAGGAAAGACCTTAAACTAGGAATTAGGAGAGCTAAAAACAGCCATTATATGCTCTTGGCAAGTAGGATTGAAGAGAATCTTAAGGCATTTTATACATATATTAGGACCAAGAGAGTTTTTATGGAAAGGCTAGGTCTAAGTGAGGACTGCAGATGCTGGAGATCAGAGCTGAAAATGTGTTGCTGGAAAAGCGCAGCAGGTCAGGCAGCATCCAAGGAACAGGAGAATCGACATTTCGGGCATAAGCCCTTCCTCAGGAATGAGGAAAGTGTGTCCAGCAGGCTAAGATAAAAGGTAGGGAGGAGGGACTTGGGGGAGGGGCGTTGGAATTGCGATAGGTGGAGGGAGGTCAAGGTGAGGGTGATAGGCAGGAGTGGGGTGGGGGCGGAGAGGTCAGGAAGAAGATTGCAGGTTAGGAAGGCAGTGCTGAGTTCGAGGGATTTGACTGAGACAAGGTGGGGGGAGGAGAAATGAGGAAACTGGAGAAATCTGAGTTCATCCCTTGTGGTTGGAAGGTTCCCAGGCAGAAGATGAGGCGCTCTTCCTCCAACCGTCGTGTTGCCATGGTTTGGCAATGGAGGAGTCCAAGGACCTGCATGTCCTTGGTGGAGTGGGAGGGGGAGTTAAAGTGTTGGGCTACGGGGTGGTTGGGTTGATTGGTCTAGGTCTACTCAAGGACAAAGGAGGGAAATTAAACATGCAGCCAGAAGAGGTGGGTTAGGTCCTTAATGGTTACTTCTCCTTGACCAAGGAGAAGGACATGAATAGTGGTAAGATTAGGGAGTTGATATGCGAGTCAATATTAAAAAGTAGGAGGTGTTGGGTATCTTGAAAAACATTAAGATGGATAACTCCCTGGAACCTGATGGAAGCTATCCCACGATACTGAAGGAGGCGAGGGAGGAGATCGTTAGGGCCTTGGCAGAGACCTTTGTATACTCTTGTTGCTCCTTTTGTTTAAGAAGAGCAACAGGGATAATCTAGGAAATTATAGGCTGGTGAGCCTATAATAGGGAAATTATTGGAGACGATTCTTAGGGAGAGGATTTACTTATATTTGGGGAAAAAATAGTGGAATTATTAGGGATAGTCAGTTTGGGTTTGTACGGAGGAGATCTTGTCTCAGTAATTTGAGTTTTTTTGAGGAAGTGACAAAGATGACTGATGAGGATAAGGCAGTGGACTTTACTAAAGCTTTTGACAAGATACCTCTCATGGAACGCTGCTCCAGAAAATTAAGTCATACGTGATCCATGGTGAGCTGGCAAATTAATCACAAAATTGTCTTGGCCGTAGAAAACAGGGGTATTTATGGTGGCCTGATTTTCTGACTGGAGGTCTTTGACCAGTGGCAATCTGCAAGGATCGCTACAGAGACCTCTATTATTTGTAATTTATGTAAATGATTTGGATGAAAACATGGGTAGTCTGATTTGCAAGTTTTCACATGTTACGAATTGGTGGAGTTGTGGATAGTGAGGAAGGTTGTCAAAGGATACAGCAGGATATAGATCAGTTGGAAAGTTGGACAGAGAAATGGTGGATGATATTTAATCTGGACAAGAGTGAAGTGATAGTCAAATGGGAGGTCAAATGTAAGAGGAAAGTATGTAGTAAATGACAGGACCTTTATGAGCAATTATGCACAGAGAGAACTTGAAGTGCAAGAGTATTGCATCCTAAAAGTGGCAACACAAGTGGATAAGGTAAAGTAGGTGTATGGCTTGCCAATCTTCATTGATTGGGGCACTGAGTATGAAAGTTGGCAAATCACATTGCAACTGTAAGGCCACATTAGGAGTATTGTGTGCAGTCTGGTCAACATACTATAGGAAGGATGTGAATGCTTTTGAGAGGGTGCAAAAGAGGTTTACCAAAATATTGCCTACCTTGAATGTATTAGGTATTGGAGAGGGTGAATAAACTTGGATTGGTTTCGCTAGAGCATTGGAGGCTGAGGGGCCACTAGATAGAAGTATATAAAATTACGAGAGGCTGAGATAGAGTGGACTGTGGGAGTCTGTTTCCCAGGGTGGAAATGTTAATGCGAGGGGACACAGGTTTAATGTGAAAGGTGGAATGTTTAAAGAAGTTGTGCAAGGCAAGATTTTTTAAGTAAAGGGTGGTAGGTGCCTGGAATGCGCTACCGGAGAGGTGGTAGAAGCAGATATGACAGCAATGTTTAAAGGGCATTCAGATAGACAGATGAGCAAGGAGGGAATACATGGATATGAACCATGTGCAGATGGATGGGATTACACTTTGAGAAGGCACAGAAATGGCATCTGCAGAGCCAAAAGACAGCAAAACAAAATCTGGATTTAAGGTGTCTTGAGAAAACAGTTTAAAAAAATGAAAATTGGAGTCATAAAATGAGAAAATGCCGGAGAAACTCAGCAGGTCTGCCAGAATCTGTAGAGAAAGAGAATCAGAATTAATGATTCAAGTCCAATGACTCTCCTTTGGAACACTGGAACAGCAAATTCACATTAAAATGCAATAGTTAATTCAATCTATTATATTCTACTTAGTTCTTTGTCCAGTCCACAACCTATTTAACTGGTTTACATATTGAACCTTGTTAGATCACAAATAATCACTCATCTTTGACAGGTCACAGTTACATTCATTCACCAATTAAATTATATTATTTGCTAATGTTTACAGATGAATTGCAGTCACAAAGGCCTGTAATTAAAACGTTGCAAAGTGAGTCACTAACGTAGAGATAACAGAAGATTGTGATGAGAAGATTGGAAGGAGGGGCTAACCCAGAAGGAAGAATGTCCAAATGGAGAACACAGGTCCAATTCATCTCGTATACCCTAAAATGGATCTCCAGCATGTCAATTTTCAAGCTTTTTTAAACCTCTGGATGAGAATTATGCATCTAGATAGGTACATATTTTCATTATGGTTGGAGAGAGTAGGGAAAAAATGGGTTTGGACAAATTCTGCTTAAAGTTCTAATTTTTACGCTATTAATCAGGAAGCATGGGATAATTAGATTAGATTAGATTAATTACAGTGTGGAAACAGGCCCTTCGGCCCAACAAGTCCACACCGCAGCGCAACCCACCCATTCCTCTACATTTACCCCTTACCTAATACTACGGGCAATTTAGCATGGCCAATTCACCTGACCTGCACATCTTTGGACTGTGGGAGGAAACCGGAGCACCCGGAGGAAACCCACTCTTATATCCAAGATTCAACATGAGAGTCTAGAGGGTGAATGTGGATGAACTGCAGCAGGAAATATGGAACAGGATGTTACAACTTCTATCCACTGACTAGGCTGATGCAATTCTCAATTGATTCTCAACTGTACCTACTAAACCACTGTTCTATAATCAATATTGATTATAGAAAAGAAGTCACCAATGAGCCCTTAAATTCAGACAGTTGAGGAAAGTCGAAAAAGTTCAGAGACTCTACAGAGCAACTTGAACCTAACAGATTAAACATGCAGAGAAGCAATGGTGTTCTTGGTTCTACAGGCAAGAAACTTGCTAATGCAACTTCCAGTGACAAGTGGAAGGATCATTCCAAAAGCCTTCAGTTTTATGGCATTTATATTACTTATGTTATTCATTAAAAAAAAGCTGTTTAGGTTACTGTAACAGGGCCTAGCCACACAAACATATAACATGACCTTAATCCAGATCTAATCATCTGATGAAGGAGTGGCGCTCCGAAAGCTAGTTTGTTTCCAATTAAACCTATTGGACTATAACCTGGTTTTATGTGATTTTTAACTTAATTTTTACAAGGCAGGGAAGGCACAGAAATCATGAATCTGGCACTGCTCTTGGCTCAGGTTCCTGACCCAAGCCCACCACTGATCCAAGCTCAACAGGCCCCTAACAGCGCTGGATCCCAGTTACTGGATGCTGATGAAAACCCTTGTCCCAGGCTCCACCACAAGATATAGCCTGCTAGATGGGCAAGTGTGATGACTTTGCTGGTTACTTTCCTTTGCTACCTATGGGGAAAGACCGAGCATATTCAACCAAAGGATTAAAATTCATGAAGAAGATCCCGATGTGGCTAGGGAGTTCTGATTTGATTTAATAACAGTCAGGTTGTTAATTAGCTCAGGTCATGACTTGCATCCTGCTTCTTGGCTGCCAGGCCTCCTCCAGCAGTTCGATGGGAAGCAGTGACCACTGCTGCGACTGCCATTAGTCCTTTCAGGTGGAGCTGTACAGGAGACAAGATGAGAGAACAGTGCTTTGCCCAAGTCAGTCAGGCAGGTCAAAGTAAGAAGGGAGACTAACATTGGGAAGGGAGAGGATAAAACAAGCAAGGGCAATGGGTAGAGGGTTGAGTGGGACTTGGGTTGGCATGAGCGAGTTGAACCGAAGGATCTGTTTCTGTGTTGTACATCTCTATGATTCTAGTTTAGAATGGCATTGCGGTCAGCACAGGCATGGTGGGCCAAAGGGTTTGTTCAAGTGCTATAGTGTTCTACATTCTAATCGACTACCTGATGCTTGATTCTGAGATGCTCGGAGCGAGTATCAGTGGACCACGCACTTTCTGATCCCAACTCTCTCATCCCGCCTAAAAATGTTAATCCAGCCCCACATCAGTACATTTTCTGCAGAAATTTGAGTCTATTTATTTCTGTTTAATTTCATGTGTGTCATTCTGTGCTTTGCTCAAATAAAGAGATTTCCATGCTACATAGATCTAAACTATTATGCATTTTTAAAATTTTCATGCATTTCTGGTGCTCACCTGCAACGGCGTGAACACTAGGTTCCATATCAGAAGGATTAACTTATTCACCCAACCAACACACGTGTGACTAACATAGATTTATTTATTTAACCACAACATCAACATTTAGATTTCTTTCTTTTTAATGTAACTGTTGTACTGAGTAGTACTAATTCACATTACTCTGCAACTAGTCCAATTTAAAAGTTAACACTACACTTTTTGTTCAAAGGGCCTGGTGGTCTCGGTCAGCAATTGTAGCCATCAATCTCAAAGTAACATTTCGTCATGCTGGCAGAGCTCTCTGCTAACTTCTTACCCAAGTTAAAAAAAAAGTTTGAACCATTAGACATTGTTAGTAGAAAAATTATCCGTGAAAGTACAATTGCTACTAGTATTGGAATTACAAAACCTTGACTCAGATCTGAGTTACAATCTTTGGATCTGCATTTTAAGGACTGCCTGTCAAATTAAACTATTATTAGGAGTAGGGGCGTTCAGTTCATGGGCAAATTGTATAGCCAGAGTCATCATGCTGTCTTATTTTACTGCTTTACAAACTGAAGACACTGGGCCCCTTTGGCAGCCTCAGTTGCATTGAAACGGCCTCACCACACAAGCGCAACAACAATGTCAAGGCTCTGAAAGACATAACGTTGCCAAGGAAACATTCCCGCTGTTCTCATTCTTTCACTTCAACAGTTGCCAGGCCTTTCTATCTGTGCAAAAGCTATAAATCAAAATTGCGAGGCACAAGCTTATGGTGAAATACCTACAAAAATGGAGGCTCAAGACCTCCAATAAGACAGTATAGTGTGGTTAGTCACTGAGCTTTACAGAATAACTAAAAAACACTCCTCAGTCTTTGCTGTATTGGTTGATCTTAGTTCGGGTGACAGTAAAAACACAACAATTGGCCTCAGCTTCGAAAGCTCAGCGATGGGGGACATCAGCCAAGGTCTCTTCCTGGTAACTATTCATGAATCCTACTGAAAATGCATGCGGGAAGGTCAGATGAGGAAGGAATCAGATTCGATTGCAATGCTCTTTCATTGCTGAAAAGCCTACTGACATGAATGATAGTCACTAGGGCACTATGCCAAAGCATAATTGACATCCAAGTAATTGTACTCCAGCAAAGAATCACCCCATTCAGGAAAACATGGGAGGAGAGAAAAGGAGAATCAAATCTGCAAAGGGATTGGGGGTGGGGGAGAAACACGCTTTCGGGAGAGCACTTCAGAATCACAGCACAGCTCTATTTCTGTTCATACATCAATAAATAGGAATGCAAATGGAAAAGAAATTAAATTAGTAATGCATCCAGAAATACTTCTGGCCTAGAAAAGCTAAATTATCTTGAGTGTAGCCAGTATTACAAAGATTTAAAGAATATTACTGTTATCGAACTCAGCTTTACGTGTAGCGGGCAGTAGGCTTCTCTAAATCTTCTTTACTTCCAGTTATCGTCAAGATAATTTGGGTTTTACTAGCAGAGTACACAATGTGTCACGGATACGACTTTGTTTTTTATATCAGTTCTTCAGTTGAGTTCGAACTTGGATCCTTTCCATTATGTTTTATGTTTGTCAATGGAAGTGCCCAAAACGTCGATTCTCCTGTTCCTTGGATGCTGCCTGACCTGCTGTGCTTTTCCAGCAACACATTTTCAGCTCTGATCTCCAGCGTCTGCAGTCCTCACTTTCTCCCCATTGGAAATAACAGTAATGTTGACACAAAGAAAGCTTCTAACCTTAGAAACACAGAGCACAGCCGCAAAGTGACATTCCTTGATGTTAAAAAACTTTATGCTACTATTCCCAGTGGAAGATTTGGATGCAGACTGATAAAATTGAAGTGTCAGGGTATGGTTTACATTGTACAGTGTCAGGGTGGTTTCAGTAAATGGGGGGAGGGGAAGGAAAGCAAATAACAAAGGAACATGACAAGGAAGTATTTGAAAAAATGAGTAATGAACAGATATTTAAAATCTTTTAAAAGATACCGAAGGCCTAGATTTTTGCAATGGCAGTGAGCGTTTCTGTTGTAGCTTTAAAGCATGAACCCCACCTCCTGAACCAGAACCCATTGTTTGGTGATGGTGGAATATCAGGCATTCTGGAATTCATGAATTCTTTTTGAATGCCAAGGTGAGCCCATTGAAAACAGCATTGGGAATCCCCAGTGAATGAAACTCGTAATACGGAGATTAGACCAGGTAAGCGCAGCTCTGTTCTCAGTGCATTTTCTTTTGGATAGCCAGCATGCTCCTTTGGAAATCTGGGATATCCCTGATGGTTTGGTCCCAGGGCACCCCTAGGTATTTCTTGGAGGTTGATGTCAGGAACATTAATGGCAAGGTGGGAAGGTTAGATGCCCTTTGGAACTATAAACTGGGTAAAAAGTGAATAAATCCCTTAGGACTGTCCAATTTGTCAAAACTTGTCCAGACACATCAAGTGGGTCAAAATGTTTTGATGAAGAAGAATATTTTTTTCAATGAAGTGTTTTCTGCAAAACAGATTTTCAGTAAGACAACTGTATTTTTCTCTTGTGTGCGTAGGTACATAGAACATAGAACTGTTCAGCACAGGAACGGGCGCTTCGGACCATGATGTTGTGATGTGCAGGTTAGGTGAATTGGCCATGCTAAATTGTCTGTAGTGTTAGGTGAAGGGGTAAATGTAGGGGAATGGGTCTGGGCGAGTTGTTCTTCGGAGGGTCGGTGTGGACTTGTTGGGCCAGAGGGCCTGTTTCCACACTGTAAGTAATCTAATCTAATCTAATCTAATCTAATCTAATCTAATCTAATCTAACCAAGACGCCAGATTAAACTAATTCCTTCTGCCTGCCCTTGATCCATTCCTTACATATTCATGTGCTTATCCTAAAGTCACTTAGTTGGCCCTATTGTATTTGCCTCCACCATTACACCTGGCAATATGTTCCAGACTCCTACAACTTTCTGTGTAAAAGACTTGCCCCTCACATCTCCTTTGAACTTTCCCCCCTCTCACCTTAAAGGCACGCCCCCTAGTATTAGACATTTCAATTCTAGGAAAAAGATTCTGACCATCCAACCTATCTATGCATCTTATAATTTTATACATTTCTATCAAGTCTCCCCTCAGCCTCTGCTGTTCCAGAGAAAAGAACCCATGTTTTTCCAGCCTATCCTTATAGCTCATACCCTCTAATCCAGGCAGCAACATTGTAAACCTCTTCTGTACCCTCTCCAAAGCCTCCACATCCTTCCTGTAATGTGGCAACCAGAATTAAACACAATGCTCTAAGTGTGGCCCAGCCAAAGTCTTCTAAAGCTGCAACATGACATCTTGACTCTTGCACTCAATTCCATGACCAATAAAGGCAAACATGCTATATTTATTCTTTACCACCCTAACTACTTGCGTGGCCATTTTCAGGCAGCTGTGGACTTGAACTCCAAGATCCCTCTGTACATCAATGTTGTTCAGGGTGCTGCCATTAATTGTACACTTATCCTCAACATTTGATTTCCCTCAACTGGTGCTCCCAGGACCTCACACTTATCCAGATTAAACTCCACCTCCCATTTCTCTGCCCATATCTTCGACTGATCTGTATCTTGCTGTATGCTTTGATAATCTTCTACACTACCCACAACTCCACTGATCTTTGCGTCATCTACAAACTTACTAACCCACCCATCTACATTTTCATCCAAATTATTTATATGTATCACAAACAGCAGAGGTCCCAGTTTGGATCCCTGCAGAACATCACTAGTCACGGACATTCAGCCTTAAAAACACCCTTTCACCACTATCCTCTGCCTTCTATGGGCAAGCCAATTCTGAATCCATATAGCCAAGTCACCGTGGAACCCATGCATCTTAAGTTTCTGGATGATCCTATCATGGCCTCTCTTGCTCTCCTAATTCCCTGTTTGAGTTCTTTCTTGGTTTCTTTATATTCCTCACATATCCTGTCCGATTTTAGCTTACTAAAATCCATGTAGACAACATACACCGCTCTACCTTCGTCACCTCCTCGAAAAATTCAATCAATTTAATAAGATATGACCTGCCCCATACAAAGCCATGCTGACTGTCTCTAATTACATCAAGCTTTTCCAAATTCACGTAAATCCTATGCATAAAATCTTTCTAATAGCCTCCCAACTATTGATGTGAGTCTCCCTGGTCTACAGTTTCCTGGATTACCCCTATTTCCTTTCTTGAACAGAGGAACAACATTAGCTATTCACCAGTCCTCTGTGACCTCTCCAGTGGCTAGCAAGGATACAAAGATCTTAGTCAAGACCACAGTCAATATCCTCTCTTGGCCTCCCTCAAAAACCTGGGGTAGATACCAATAGGCCCCGGAGATTTACCCACTGTAATACTCTTCAAGATACCCAATACCACTTCTTTCTTGATCTTGAAATGCCCTAGCTTATTAGCATGCTCCACACTAAGCTCACTATCCTCCACATCCTTCTCCTAAATGAATACAGATGCAAAGTACTCATTTAGGATTTCACCCACAAACTCTACCTCCAAGCACAAGTTCCCTCCTTTATCCTTGAGTGGACCTACATTCTCCCCAGTTATCCTCTTGTTTTTAATGTATGCCAAGTATGCCTTGGGATTCTCTTTAACCCTACTTGCCAAGATTATTTCATGGCCCCTTCTTGCTCTTCTAATTCTCTGTTTGAGTTCTGTCCTGCTTTCATTATATTCCTCACGTGCCCTGTCCACTTTTAGCTTCCTAAACCTTACATACACTGCAGGTACTTAAGATTCTCAATGAGTTGGCATGGAAGGTGAAGGCAGAAAGAATTATGCAAATTGGAACTGAATTGGAACAGAGTTTTAAAGGGCCAAGGGTAACAGGGCATATCGTGGCATAGGAAATTTGAAAGGACTACTGGTGTAGGTAGAGGTCATTTAAGTGTCATGGCTAGGGCATGGGAATATAACAGGGTGAGAGGGAGAGATGGCTGGCAATATGTTTTATATTTCTCCCACTTTATAGTGGTAAAATACCCTTTTGGATCTCGTCTTGGAGAATCTTCAGTGGAGATAAGACATCTTAGAGAGAGGTAAGAATTGTTTAGTGGAGGTAATAACTCGTTAGGATTGTGAAATGGCATGATTACATTGAAAAAAACAATGCGTAAACTCAAAGAGATTGTCAAAGGTGCCGAGGACTTGTCCAAAATTCTGAGTTAAAAAAGAACATTGTTCATATAAACCAGAACAGGATTTGTGCTGCATGACTGATTTCCCAAATTATCATTTCCACAATAGGATGTCTATCAATTGGGCAGTCTGATGGACAGCTCCAGTTGCTTATTAAATTGAAATGTGTATTTTCATAAGGGATTAAGCACTCAAGTTAGTTTTGGGATTGACTGAATAAATTTCAATTTGAATATCTGTTTTATTATCATGTTTTATCCAGTAGTGCCAAGATCAGCAAAAGATACTGCCAACATGCCTTCTGAGGTTTACCCATGATGGATATAAGATAAGTTGGCATTTAGAAGGAAGGTAAAATATTGCAAATATCGTGTATGAGTTGGCACTGAAACTATAAAGGACCATAGTAAAAGGGCAGAGAGTGTCATAGAGGGTATGAGGGGCCAAAGAAGGACAAAACATGGCACAAGTCAGGCACCAGGAGTGTGTGGGGATGATGGGCTATGAGCAGAAGGGACACTTTATGCTTTAATCTTTACTTTTAAAGCTTGATCACAATACATCACAGAATCCTTACAGTGGCCACTCAGCCCATTGAGTCTGCACCAATCCACCGAACAGCAGCCCACCCAAAACCAGCCCCCCTACCCTATCCCCATGACACCACATTTATCATGGCTAACCCTTTAACTTGCAGATGCCTCGTCACTGTAGACAATTTAACACTGCCAATCCACTTAACCTGTACATCTTTGGACTATAGGAGGAAACCAGAGCACCCAACTGAAACCAGGAGAACATGCAAACTTCACACAGTCACTGAAGGCTGGAATTGAACCCAGGTCCCTGGTGCTGTGAGACAGCAGTGCTAACCACTGAGCCACCATATTGCTATGTGGGAGCCCTGAGCCAAGTTTTCTGCCTTGACGCCTCCTAGCCTTCCCCTAGGTCGCTCAGGTGGATGCTCAATCAAACACCTGCACTCTCTGAACAAAAATTAGCAGGCTGCCATTTTTAATGGTAGAGTTTCCAGGTCGGGGATTTCTTCTGTCCCTACACACCCAACCTAGGAAAGGAAATGCAAATAATCTCTTGGCAGATGTTAGCAGAAATAAGTTTCAATTTCCCTACTGGGGAGCAGCTTTGACACATTCTTCCATCTATATAACTGATTGGGAACAGGAGGACTCACTAAATTTGGGTTTACATCTTTGTAACTTCATAATTTGGCACTAGAAGTAAGAAAATTAGTTTAGTAGGTAATATGTTATTAATACCACAACACAGAATCCATATGGTGTGTAAACAGGCCTTTCGGCCCAACAAGTCCACACTGACCCTCCAAGGAGTTTCCTGCCCAGATCCATTTCCCTACCCTTTTATCCTACATTTACCTCTGACTAAGGCCAAACATCCTTGAACACCATGGGCAATTTAGCACAGCTGATTCACCTAACCTGTACAATCCTTGGATTGTGGGAGGAAACCCACACAGACATGAGAAGAGTGTGCACACTCCACACAGACAGTCACCCAATGTTGGGATTGAACCCATGTCCCTGGTGCTGTGAGGCAGCAGTGCTAACTACTGAGCCACCATGCCACCCATTATTAAAGCTACTAAATTAAAAGTCTTTGAAGAAGTAACGCTGGGTGTAGGGGATACTGTCAAAGGTCACTTCAGCAACCCTGTTTGGACCATCATAGTTTCTTTGATGACAGTGAAATTTACAGTTTAATTTGGTGAGAAGCTGTGCATGAACTCTTTGAAATGTACATGGAAATAATAATAAAAAGGTCTGTTCAACCCAACAGGTCTTGTGCTGTGGCTGCAGACTGTGTGATCTATAGAACAGTACAGCACAGGAACTGGCCCATCGGCCCACCATGTCTGTGCTGACTGTAATGCTACTCTAAACTAATCCCATCTGCCTGTGCTGGTTCATATCCTTCTATTTCCTGCCTGTTTATGCATAGTTCAGAAAGATTACTTCTCAACGATGCCAACATCCTCTGTCACCCAGGTGAGGGAGTGTGTGCTTCCGAGGAGGTGGTGTCCTGCTGTCCTTGTCCATCTGGGCTACATAATTAATAGTGTAGTTGAAGAAACCATTGAAAAGAGGAATGCTACAATTGACATCTGATGACAACCAGCAATGGTATTAGGTTCAGAATGCAGAATTCAAACGATAATGAGAGAACACCAACTCAAGCTTAAGAGTTGCATGACTTTAAGGGAAATTTAGACACATTTGTACTGCCATAATTTTGTTTTTCTTGCTTTTTATGATAAATTTCCCTCAATTGATCATTAACGTTAACCAGTAGTAACTGTTTCCTCAGTTCTAAGTAAGGGTTAAATATTATGAAGTATCAAAATGAATGGGGTATTTTCCTACTCCCAGAGTATACTGAACTAACATGATTACAGAGATTTGTAAAATTAACCAAATGATGAATATAATTTGCATTTTTATCCTTTTAATATAACTTATTACATTAATGAAAGCCTGTTATTCTCTGAGCCATGTGAATTATCCTTTACCAGAGCTGATTAGTCACCATTCTTAGACTCCCATAAAAAACGTTTAAGCAATAAATATGTCTCAACCAGGAATCCTTCAATTTGTTACAAAGTTAGTGGAATATTTAATGTTATGACTTCATACAGAAACAAAAATGAGAAAATCTGGATTTACAACTGGCTACCGTGTAGAGAAATTACAGGGGATTTTGTTTCATACAGAACATAGCTGAATTAGCTAAACACAGTTCAAAGCAGTTGTGAGAAGAAAGGAAAAGACAGTGTGAATTTCACTGCTATCAAACACCATCTAAAATACTTTTCAAGAAGACGACTTGGCTTCTCAGGTGGCTTTGTGGATAGATGCTTGTGTGGTCTGGTACCTAGCTCAAAGCCAAGAATAGTCTCAAGTTCAAAACTTGCATTATTAATCTTAAACAATAGTCACTTAATTTTAGTTGGATAAAGCAAACATGGTTTCTGTTTGCTGTCACAGGATTCCTGCTTCAAAGTGCAACTCTTCAGACTCTGAATAACAACAGGTCCAGGGCTGTCTATGGAATCCTCTCAATTTGAATTGACTGCTCTTCTTTGTGTCTGAGATCACACGGATGGTCACTTGGTCAAGGCATTAGAGGACCAGAAGGCTAGAGGATTCTGAGATCTATGGACCAAAGCCTTAGTGTATTTCAGTAGCGCCTTGAAGAGTTGGTGAGGAAACTAAGGAATAAACTATTACTGACCCTTTTCAAAGTATCAAAACAACTTACTTTTATCATTCCTCTCTTCATTATTTTTTGACAGGTGCAATGACATCTGGCACATGTGTGAGCAAAGGAGATTAATTTAGACAAGCAGAGTGCTGTTTTTAATTAAGGACAATTGGGTACACAGAACTCTTGTAAATCATAGCCTTCTGTGTCCATATTTGGTTCAGAATTGCGCTAAGTTGCTGACACTTTCAAAATTCTGATTCTGTTTGCTTGGGATTGGAGCAATAAGTAAAAATTACTTCAGGGAAGGGAGGGACATGGTGGCAAGAGTCAGAGTTCGCTGAAAGGGAATAGATCAAAAGAAACTGTGGTCTGACTTAATTAAAATAAGCTGTTTTTCCAGTTTTACGTAGATTGTTTGGATCATCATTTTTTGTTATATTATTATTTGAAGTAAAAATGATAGCACACATGTTTTGTTTCCCATTTTACACCCATTTTATATATATTGTTTCCTGCTATTGCTATCCATTTCAGCTTTGTCAATTTCTCCATTTACTTTATATCTTTCTAATCATTCTATTCTTTTTGTTTCCATTTTGTGTTTCAGCATTGCAATTGCTTGGTTGTTTGACTGTATGAGAGGTGTATTTGCCATAATATTTCCTGGGGATTTCAACTGGAGGAAGCTTGGTAAGATTCTGGTGAGAAAAACTGGTAGGTCAGGTATTCCCAATATGGACAGCTTGTCCTTTTTTGGAAACAGCATCCCAGTTATTCTCCATATTGGAATGGAAATGTTACGGGGAATGGCACAGACAAGCAGCAGGTGGGTTTCCTGCTTCTGGTGTAGAGATTGTAAAGGAGTGTGGGGGGGGGGGGGGGGGGGGCGGAGGGGAGTATGCATTCAGTGTGGTTTGGAGAATTGGAGGTAGATAGCAAGTGTCAGAGATGGGGTTGCAATCTGATTGTAAACTGTGAGAACAGGAGCTGGTAATCAAACAGGGTAGGTTTGGGTAATACTAGTGGGGACAATGGGAGGAGGAAGTCAATTTGATATTAAGGAGATTTTCAATCAGAAAGGAGAAAGTAAGTTAGACTAGGAGAACACTGGGAGGAAGTATTCATACTTGGCGTAGCATTTGGAAAGGCTACAATTAAATTTAAAACTGATCTGAAACATGAGGCATGCAACCTCATTAAAATATTCAAATGGCCAATTCATCTCCTTGGAAAAGTTCCATTTCCACCATACCATATGACCATTCTGCCACTGACCTTGACTATCTCCTTCAGAACTCTGGATATAGTCCATCCTATATGGGTGATTTATCCACCTTCAAAACTTACAGTTTCCCCAGCAGATTCTCCCTTGGGATAGCCACTGCACTCACCTCTGTCCTCTGACTCTTTTGTAACTCTGGGATGCTGCTGATGTCTTTCATCATGAAGACCAATGCAAAGTACCTATTCAGTTCCACTGCCATTTCCTTGTTCCTCATTGCAACTACTTCTTGAGCCTCATTTTCAGCAGTCCAATGTCCACTCTTGCCTCTTTCTTACCTTTTAGCAGGGTGGAGCAGACTTGATGGGCTGACTGGCCTAATTCTGCTCCTATATCTTATCCATCGCCAGACCATGGCAACATGACGCCTGGAGGAAGAGCACCTCATCTTCCACCTAGAAACCCTCCAACCACAAGGGATGAATGCAGATTTCTCCAGCTTCCTCATTTCCCCTCCCCCCACCTTATCTCAGTCCCAACCCTCGGATTCAGCACAGCCTTCTTGACCTGCAATCTTCTTCCCGACCTCTCTGCCCCCACCCCCTCTCCGGCCTATCACCCTCACCTTAACCACCTTCCACCTATCGCATTCAAAACTCCCCTCCCCCAAGTCCCTCCTCCCTACCTTTTATCTTAGCCTGCTTGGCACACCCTCCTCATTCCTGAAGAAGGGCTTATGCCCAAAACGTCGATTCTCCTGCTCCATGGATGCTGCCTGACCTGCTGCGCTTTTCCAGCAACACATTTTTCAGCTCTGATCTCCAGCATCTGCAGTCCTCACTTTCTCCTATATCTTATCATCTTATCGTCTAACCCCGTCCAACCTCCACTGAAACCAGAGCTGGTATGTCACATTTGGGTGTGAGATTGTTTAAAAACTTACATCCACTCAACTCACATCAGCAGCTTTTAGAGGAATAAAACTCCACTCATTCTCCTTATTTAGGTTTCTTTAATCAGCTGGACATGTGCTTGAAACTGTGTATTGATTTTCATCATAAATATTTCTTGTTACCTTGACACTATTTTGTTGATCAGTTATGGAATTTCTCTTACCTTTTGTGAACTGTGTCCAAGTGACAGTCCTACGATGTAATGTATTATTGTAGGAACACTGGAAAAAGTCGTGCAGAATCCTGAACTCCACACTGCCTGAAGCTCTGAGTTCAGGTCCTATGTTCGGAATTACTAGCTGTGAAAGATGTGCTCTGAATGTAGCCAAACAGGTTGATCATCAGTCTGTAACCCTTCTAATGCATCTGATAATAGGCAGTAAGAGGGGGAGAGGCTCCTGAAAAGCCATCCTGCAAAAGGCACTGGCAAACCACACTTACTTTGCTTTTAAGTGTGGACCAATCTAATAGAAGACCTGGTCCAAACCTCAGAAATGAAGATAGGAGAGAAGACAAATAGACTAACATGGAAGCTGGATCACACCCGAGATAACGTACCCCAAAGGCAAGGTGGCATGATGGCTCAGTGGTTAGCAATGCTGCCTCACAGTACCAGGGACCTGGTTTCAATTCCTGCCTCATATGGACCGAAGGGTGTGTTTCCATGCTGTACATCTCTATGACTCTATGACTATCTGCATGTGACTGTCTATGTGGAGTTTGCACATTCTCCCCACAGGGTATATGACTAGGAAGGGTTTGAAGGGATATGGGTCGGGTGCTGGCAGGTGGGACTAGATTGGGTTGGGATACCTGGTCGGCATGGACGGGTTGGATCGAAGGGTCTGTTTCCATGCTGTACATCAGTATGACTCTATGACGATCTGCATGAGTTTGCTCTGGTTCCTCCCACAGTCCAAAGGTGTGCAGGTTAGGTAAATTGGCCATGCTAAATCGCCCATAGTGTGAGGTGCATTAGTCAGGGGTAAATGTAGGGCATGGGGAATGGGTCAGGGTGCGTTGCTCTTCAGAGGGTCAGTATGGACTTGTTGGACCAAATGGCCTATTTCCATACAGTAGGAAATCTAATCTGTAACTGCATAAAGGAAACTAATGTACAGCTGTGATCTGTGGAAACTCACAGCAAACATGAGAGCTGATATTTTAAAAGATTTATCATACTATCATTTTCCTGTTTCTCTGGTGGCTCCATCCACCTTTAAACATTTGACAGATATTAGAAAAATATTTCTGGTGTGCCTTGTCACAGAGTAACAGATTTGATTGCCAACTCTTTGTGACAATAAAGATAACATATTTTGTAAAATATGTCAGCAACAGAAATATCAAAATATTGAAATCCTGTGCCAATTTAAAAAAAATGCTTCTTTACTCTTCTGACCAGTTCCTCTCCACACTCATTTTTTACTCGGAGAGAAGCTAGCTTGGTAAGCATAACAAGCTATATAAGACATATTACGTAACATCACATTATTCAGATAGTTGTATTTACTGCTGATCCTTGCATGTGACATAGAACATAGAACATAGAAGAATACAGCGCAGTACAGGCCCTTTGGCCCTCGATGTTGCGCCGATCCAAGCCCACCTAACCTATACTAACCCACTATCCTCCATATACCTATCCAATGCCCGCTTAAATGCCCATAAAGAGGGAGAGTCCACCACTGCTACTGGCAGGGCATTCCATGAACTTACGACTCGCTGAGTGAAGAACCTACCCCTAACTTCAGTCCTATATCTACCCCCCCTTAATTTAAAGCTATGCCCCCTTGTAATACCCGACTCCATACGCGGGAAAAGGTTCACACTGTCAACCCTATCTAACCCCCTAATCATCTTGTACACCTCAATCAAGTCACCCCTAAACCTTCTTTTCTCTAATGAAAACAGCCCCAAGTGTCTCAGTCTTTCCTCATACGATCTTCCTTCCATACCAGGCAACATCCTGGTAAACCTCCTCTGCACCCGTTCCAGTGCCTCCACATCCTTCCTATAGTATGGCGACCAAAACTGCACACAATATTCCAGATGCGGCCGCACCAGAGTCTTATACAACTGCATCATGACCTCAGGACTCCGGAACTCAAGTCCTCTACCAATAAAAGCCAGTACGCCATATGCCTTCCTCACCGCACTATTTACCTGGGTGGCAACTTTCAGAGATCTGTGTACATGGACACCAAGATCCCTCTGCTCATCCACACTACCAAGTATCCGACCATTAGCCCAGTACCCCATCTTTTTGTTATTCTTCCCAAAGTGAATCACCTCACACTTAGCTACATTGAATTCCATTTGCCACCTTTCTGCCCAGCTCTGCAGCTTCTCTATATCCTGCTGTAACCTGCCACATCCTTCCTCACTGTCAACAACTCCTCCGACTTTCGTATCATCCGCAAACTTGCTCACCCAACCTTCTAATCCCTCTTCCAGGTCATTTATAAAAATGACAAACAGCAATGGTCCCAAAACAGATCCTTGCGGAACACCGCTAGTGACGGCACTCCATGAAGAAACTTTGCCATCAACTACTACCCTCTGTCTTCTTCCATCCAGCCAATTCCTAATCCAAACCTCCAACTCACCCTCAATGCCATATCTCCGTATTTTCTGCAGTAGCCTACCATGGGGAACCTTATCAAACGCCTTACTAAAATCCATATATACCACATCTACCACTTTCCCCTCATCATTTGAGAGTTAGCATTTACATAATATTTTATCACAGCTGCCATGACTTTGAACAGGAAAACTATACCCACAGCAAGTTTTCTCAGATTGCTGGGATCCTTGAAGAGTTGGGAGGGAAAAAATTCTCACTGATCACTGTATCCCTGCATTTATTCAATAGGTTGAAGATGCAATGTCTGCCCAAAGTCTGGCCTCAGTATAGCAGACATGTCTGTGGCAGCAGTAGCCAGGACTGGGACTACAAATAGTCCCTGGACTCTAAGCCCCAGAGTACAGAATCACCTAAGTGTGATGGGAGTCTCACAGCAGAGGAGGTGAGATCTGACTGAGGGAAGAGGACTGGTGATGGAAAGGCTTGGGGGTGGGGAGGCATCTGACCAGAGCACACCTGTACTTGTATTGTCCAGTAAGGAATGAGGGCACTTAACAGAGGTGCTCAACACCATTTTCTCCCCATCACGTTCACACCCAAAGGTGGAGCAGAATGAACTGCTTGATTCTCCCATGTGAAGTTCTCTTGCTAAACACAAAAAAAAGAGCAGACACTGTCCAAATATCATGTAGCAGGAGTTCTTTATTCCACTTGTCATTACTATCAAGAATTCCTCCAGTCAAACACAAAATGGATGGTAGGGTACACTCTCCAGGCCTCACTCAAATCCCCTATTAAATGTTGGACTGGTTAGGGACAGACAGGATGGTGGCAGGTGGACTTTGGCTGGTCTACAGGAAAAGGAACAGCCCTCTACTCCACCACCACTATCTCTATGTTACTGTAGGCAAACCAAAAGGCAAACTTTCCTTTCTGTGATGTGTTCATGGTGCATGAAGACCATCAGAGTGTGGAAGACATTTCCTGGCCTGCAATGTCTGACGTGTAGTGGAGCTCGGGTTTAAAAATGGCACCAACAACAGGCAGAGGCAAGCATTTGCACCTTTCCTTGGGCATGACTGAATGAGATGGGTTCCATAGGGAACAGATGCATAACTAATAAGAAAGGCAGTCCAATATTCCAATATTCCATGAGCAGTCCAATATTGCATGAGAAAAATCACCATGGACTAAGGGAGATAAGCAACCATGAATCGCACTCAAAAAAACATTCAATGAGAAAGGAAACATTCATCTTTTACAAGCTATGTTGTTAGTGAATCCTGAGATGACCTCTGGATCCATGATTTTGAAACTGGACTCTCATGGGGAAAATCAGTCCCTTTAATGCAATTGCCTCTTGGTAATGGGTCTCCATTCAAAACTTTCATTTCATCAAATATTGTTTTTAGAGTTGTTCATTTTTCTTTGATAATGTATGTTGAATTTGTTATGGTCTTTGTATGTTCTCATATATGCAGCTTTAATTTTTATTAAAGTAGAACTGATGAATTGTGAATGAGTCAAGGGGTTAAGTTATTTTATTGACTTTTAACTTCTTTACACTCCCAGTAACATGAAAAACAACAAAACTGTTAGCATTCGCCATGCATGCCAAATGAATACTTTACTCATTTCCAATGACAGTTTTCTTTGAAAGTGGATGAAGGAAAGTAAAATATTGTTCAGCAATCACCTCTACAGGTTACTAAATCACACTAATGCCTTCTTGGAGAGAATGCAAGCACTAACACGTTTTCAATTCTGCCATTTACTTATCTAGGGATGCAGAAATTGAATTTTCAAGCTCTGCCACTTGCAGTTCGCAGTCTTCTGAATGCTTTTTATTCCATATAGCATGTGATTGACACCATGTGTCATGCCAACATGCAGTTTTAGTTCAAATATCTTATGTGCAATTTCTGTGATCCACACAGACCGTACATGAATGGAGCATTCAGATTTCTTTTTTTCATAAATTACTAATGCAAAGTCTATTCTTTCAAGTTGGCAAGAAGGCAGTGGCTGTGTCAAACCATGGCACCTCTGTAACAAAGCACCCCAAAGAGCTCGTAAAATTAAACATGCTTCAGTGCACAAAAGTGACCTCAGTGTAATGTGGGAAGCTGTGAGAAAAGTTTTGTTATTTAGGTGTCTGAAGGTCGTCTTGTATTTTTACAACGAACCAGGTCAGCCAACGGCCATCAGACGGTTTTTTTGGTCTTTCTTCCTTGTCGATTTGCTCCTGGTTTTATAGCTTCCTCAACACCTTTCATCCTTCTTGAGTGGACTTTTTTAACACTGCAATGCCTCATGCACATACTCAATATGCAATGGGTGAGCCTTGGCAATGGGTATCAGCTGATCTCATCCAATATCTATACACATATACCACCATCAACAGCCATTAGTCCTGTCTGCTTTTCATCTCTTTCTCCTCTTCCAATTGAACAGTGCTGAACATATCACTATCCCATTTGAGGTAAATTAATTTGCCACCCATTCGTGATTGAACTTTTCAAGAAATATAGAACAAAAGTAAACAAAGTCCCTTGCATTTATGTTTGTCTTTTCAGGACCATTGGACATCTCAAAACACTTCACATTTCTGAACTGTAGTCACCGTCACAATGTGGGAAACGTAGTTGTCAAGTTGAATTTAGTAAACTCCCACAGCAATGTGATAATCACCAGATGATTGACAGATAAATATTAGCCAGTGATACCTCTCCTGTTCTTCTTCAATATAATTCCTGAAATCCTCCCACCCTAAGCAGGAAGATGGGACCTCGTCTGAAAGATGACGTCTCAAAAGATGCAGTGCTCCTTCATTTCTGCACTGCAGTGTTAGCCTTGATATTTTTGAATTCATGACCTGGATTGAGACTTGAGCCCAAGTGGGTGGCAGAGGACATTCTTAGACAGAGACAGGAATCCTTTGGCAATGTAAGAGTATTTTTGGCTGACATTTTCTGTTACTTTTGTATTAATGAGTGACACTAAACAGGAAAAAAAAACAGAGGCCATTTCATTTGATAAAGAGTCCTCATGAAAGTAAGGCCCTCTTCCTCTGTGCATATGCACAGAATTCTTTTCCTCTCTTCCTCTTAGGCACCTGAATAAGTCTCATGACAGAGTATATAGAAAAGGTCTTTTCTCTGGTGTAGGGGAGTCCAGAACTAGAGGGTATAGGTTTAGGGTGTGAGGGTAAAAGTTTAAAAGGGACCTAAGGGTCAACTTTTTCACACAAAGGGTAGGGTGGTGCATGTACGGAATGAGCTGTCAGAGGAATTGGTGAAGGCTGATGCAATTACTACATTTAAAAGGCATCTGGATGGGTATATGAATTCAAAGGGTTGAGAGGGACATGGACCAAGTGCTGGCAAATGAGACTAGATTAGTTTAGGATATCTGGTCGGCATGGATGAGTTGGACTGACTGGTCTGTTTCCGTGCTGTACATCTCTATGACTATGACTATGACAGCGAGACCTCTCAGATCCCACAGATGACCAATATAAATGCTGGATTTTCCAAATGTTTTTGTAATCAGCTTGTGGATTTTTTTTAAAAATAGTTTCCTGCATCCCATTTTAACTTTGTGTAAACATGTGGTTTCTTATAAAGTAAACTGTACAGAATTGCACAAATGCAAAGGTGAGCTTCATTTACAATAGACAGTTGCATTAACTCAAGGAAAGAACTCTATGCATCAGATTATCTACACTAGAAAACTCCATAGCTACATGGAACACCAATTAACTTCCCCTTGTTATAGAATAATAAGATTTAATATCAATCTGAACTGCCAAACCTTCAGGATTGTCTTAGAGTCTTCAACAACTACAGATTAATCTAAATGCTCAACTCTCTTGCCCTTCTGCAGGGCAGCTGGGATGGGCAATAAGTGCTGGCCCATCTAGCGTGACCCACATCAGAGAATCACAGAAGTGTTATGGCACAGCAGGAGGCAATTCAGCCCATTGTGTCTTCACCAGATCTTCAAATGAACATCATTATTTACTGCTCACTTCCAGTTTTATTGCCATACCCTTGCATGTTACTTCTATCCAAATAATTATCCAATTACCTTTTGAATGCCTCAATTGAACCTCCTTCCTCCACACTTTCAAGCAGTGAATTTTAGACCCTAACTACTCGCTGTGTGAAAAATCATATTAATTCTGTGTCCTCTAGTCCTTGATAATCGTATGAGTGGGAACAGTTTCTCCCTATCTATTCTATGTAGCTCACTTACAATTTCAGAAACCTGTATCAGATCTTCTCTCAGCCTTTCCTCTCCAAGGAGAATAGTTCCAACTTCTTAAATCCATCCCACATGACTGAATTTTTTCATTCTTGAAACCATTCTTGTAAATCACTTGTACACTCTTTCCAATGTTTTCACATCCTTCCTATACTGTGGTGCCCAGAACTGGATATATCACATGAATGAATAAAATCAAAGCAGTCACAGAAAAACCATAGCCAAATCTGACAAATTTTAGTAAATAAATCAGGCTACATCATTTCATGATATGCTGTAAAGGGTGTAATACCATTGATACATTACCTTTCATGTCTTTTGAGTCTCCAATCTGTGGAGTTTTGCATATTCCCTCTGAGAATGTGGGTTTCCTCCAGATGCTCTGGATTCCCCTCACAGGGCAACGATATGCAGGTTAGGATAGATTGACCATTCTAAATTGCCCATAATGTCCAGGGACATGCAGGCTAGGTGGATTAGTCATGGGAAATACAGGGTTACATGGATAGGGAAGGGGGAGAGTCTGGGTGAGATGCTTTTCAGAGAGCCGGTGTGGACTGGATGGGCCGAATGACCTACTTCCACACTGTAGAGACCCTGTGACTCCATGATTCTACTCAATGGTTAATTCCTCCACATACATTTTACTCTTTTCCTATTATTACTACTTCTATGGTAGGATAGGATACGTTTGCAGTTTCTTGCATGAAAATAAAACAACCGTATCTCCTTCATGGAGCATCAGTAAAACCTCATTTGTGTTTACTTTGTTGCATTGGCACTGCACTCAAAAGAAACCATCTGCTTGGATGATATATTCTAATAGTTTAAAAGTTCAAACTCTCAGATGCCAGATTCAACATGAAGGAATACTACCAATTAGTTTTTCAACAAGGTCTTCAAAGATGCAAGATGAGTTATTTATATCAAAGTGCTGCCTTTGTTGAGAATTTATTTTCATGAAAGCTTTTAGAGAGGAATTAAAGTTAAATTGTTGAGTCTATAACAACAAATGCCTGAAGACTCACTTATTGGGTGGTCTAATAACGTAATTCAGATATACAAAAGGATTTGGCAACCTTCTATAAAGGATTTTACTTCATTTAAACCCAATTAACTAATGATCCATGAGGTTTTCAAGGTCAGCAATTAGCATATAGTGTAGAATTTAAAATAATTACAAAAATGATAATGTACTTGAAATACAGAGTAAAGACTAATTTCTTTCTCTTTTTAACCCAGGAACTCAGAGGTCTTTCTGCTGAACTGTGTGAACTCAGACTGGATTGATGTGACATAATTTTTTGCTCTGTATCACTCATTACCATGTTGGTAAAGTCAGAGTCATACGGTTCTATAGGAATTGAGTGATCTCTGACACCTTGGGCAGAATTTACCTGGCAGTAAGTTTGGAAGTGAAGGACTATTTAATCGGGGTTGGGCGGGGCGGTGATGTGCCAGATTTAGACTCTGTTACCTTCCTGTGTCCACCTACAGAGTCATAGTCATAGATTCATACAGCACAGAAACAGACTCTTCATTCCAACTCGTCCACACGGACCATTCATCCCAACCTGACCTGGTCCCACTTGCCAGCATGTGGTCTGTATACATCTGAACCCTTCCTATTCATATGTCCCATTCGGTGCCTTTTAAATGTTGTAATTGTACCAGCCTCTATCACTTTACCTGGCAGTTTGTTCCATACACACACTACCCCCTGCTGAAAAGCTTTTCTCTCAAGTCCTTTTTAAATCTCTCTCCTCTCACCTTAAATTTATGCCCTCTGGTTATGGACTCCTCCACCCCTGGGAAAAAAATACCTTGTCTATTTGCCCTATCCATACCCCTCATGATTTTATAAACCTCTCTCAGCCTCTGACTTGATTAATTCCAGGGGCAGGAAGGCTGTCAACAGCATTAGATTAGATTACTTACAGTGTGGAAACAGGCCCTTCGGCCCAACAAGTCCACACCGACCCGCCGAAGCGTAACCCACCCAGACCCATTCCCCTACATTTACCCCTTCACCTAACACTACGGGCAATTTAGCATGGCCAATTTGCCTAACCAGCACATTTTTTTTGGATTGTGGGAGGAAACCGGAGCACCCGGAGGAAACCCACGCAGACACGAGGAGAACGTGCAAACTCCACACAGTCAGTCGCCTGAGGCGGGAATTGAACCCGGGTCTCTTACCCAGAGGTTAGTTGAGGCCCTTAAAAGGGCAGTGTTGCTGGATCAAAATTCTGTAACTCCATCTCAATAATGGCATTGTGGGCTTACCTACAGCAAATGGTTGTAGGTTGAATGGTTGAAGAAGGCAGCTCACCATCACCTTCTCAAGGGTAAATAAGATTGGGTAATAAACACCCAGCCAGTGATACCCCTATCTCATGAATGAATACTTTTAAAAAAATGTAAATTGTGATGATTATTTTGAAGTTGACATTCTTGCTTTTGCCCTAGTTAGCTAGACATAAGAAATACTGCAGATGCTGGAATCCAATGTAGACAGACAGGAGGCTAGAAGAACACAGCAAGCCAGGCAGCATCAGGAGGTAAAGAAGTCAACGTTTTGGGTGTAACCTTTCTTCAGGACTGGAGGTGGGGGTAAGGGGAGCTGCAGATAAAGAGGGTGGTGGGGGCAGGGTGGTGAAGTGGGGATAGGTGAAGACAAGTAGAGGGTATGACCTGGTTGGTCAATGGGAGGAATGAATCTGGTTGGTAGCAGGGAGGAGTGGAGGTGGAGGGGTAGGGCTGCAAAAGGAGTTGGGGGATGGGAAGGGAGGTTATTTGAAATTGGGGAACTCAAATTCACTTGGTCCCTCTCGGACACCTCGCTCCCCTTTCTTGACCTCTCCATTTCCATTTCCAGCTACAGTCTCCAGACAGACATTTACTACAAACCCACAACTCCCATAGCTACCTGGACTACACCTCCTCATACCCAGCATACTGCAAGAACACCATCCCATTCTCCCAATTCCTCTGCCTCCGCCACATCTGCTTGGGCGAGGAGATATTGCACTTGCAACGTGATTTTCCTCCCTCTGTCATCCAGACAGCCTCCACCAGATCACCTCTATTCCTTGTTCCACTGCTCTAAATCCCCACTCCCCCCCCCAACGCAATAAGGACAGGGATCCCCCTTGTCCTCACCTACCACCCCACTAGTCTCTGCATCCAATGCACCCTCCTTAAACACTTCCACCAACTCCAACTAGACCCCACCACCAAGAGCATCTTCCCCTCACCACCCCTCTCTGTCTTCCACTAGAACCGTTTCCTTTGATAGACCTTGGTTTGCGCAACTCTTCTCATCAGCCCCCGTGAACCCCCAGGTACCTTCCCTTGCAACCAGAAAAGATACAAAACCTGCCAGTGCACCAAACTCTTCGCCTCCATCCAGCGCCCCAAACAATCGTTCTGGGTGAGACAGATATTCACCTGTCTCTCTTCCAACCCTGGTGCTCCCAATCTGGTCTTCTTTACATCGGGGAGACCAATTATAAACTTAGGGAACGGTTTGCCGAGCATCTCAGCTGGGTCCACAGGTCCAGTCCAAGCCCATTTTAATTCCCCTTCCTACTCCCTATCTGACATAACCATCCTTGACCTCCTCCATTTCTACAATGTACCAAACCACAAATTGGAGGTATAACACCTCATCTTCCGCCTGGGCAGCTTATAGTCTGGAGGACTCAACACTGAGCTCTCCAATTTCAAATAACCCTTGTTCCCATCCCCCAACTCCCTTCCCAGCCCCTCCCACTCCCTTCCACTCCTCCCAGCCACCAATCAGATTCATTCCTCCCAATGATCAACCAGGTCGTAATCTCTACCTGTCTTCTCCTATCCCCACTTCACCACCCTGCCCCCACCAATCCCTTTATCTACAGCTCCCCTTGCACCCACCCCACATCCTGAAGAGTAATTACACCTGATACGTCAACTTCTTTACTTCCTGATGCTGCCTTGCTTTGTCCTAGTTAGTGTAAGACTTACCGAACGCACCAAACTAGGTGCAGGAGTTAGCCATGTAACCCAGTGAGTCAACTCTGCCATTCAATCAGATCATGAGTGATTTGATTGCTCCACATTCCCAACCAGAATCTCCAACAAGAGGAAACATTCTTTCTGCATGCACTGTGCCGAGATTCCTCAGGATTTTATATGTTTCAGTCGAGTTGCCTCTTAATCTTCTGAACTTTGGCAGATACAAGCCAAGCTGGTCCAACCTTTCTTCATAAGACAATGCACCCATCCAGTTATTCGTTTAGTAAACTTTCTCTGAACTGTTTCCAAAGCAGTTACATCCTTCCGTAAGTAAGGAAGTCAATACCATACACAAGACCACGTATGTGGTCTCACCAATATCCTGAATAACTAAAGCATAATCTCTCTACTTCTGTATTAAATTTCACTTGCAATAAGAAAATGATATTGTGTTACCTTTCTGAATTACTTCCTGTCGCTCCAGACTGGGCTGTTGTGATTCTTCCATGAGGACACCCAGATTCTTCTATATCTCAGAGCTCTGCAATTTCTCACCATCTAAATACAGGGCAACCTCGATTATCCGAACAACATGGGTGGGGAGTATTTTGTTTGTGTAATCAAATGTTCGGATAATCGAATGTTCGGATACACAGTTTACCCAAGCATCAGGACCTTGAGATCTTGTTCGAATAATCTGTAATTCGGATAATCGATGTTTGGATAATCGAGGTTATACCATATGCTCCTTTTTCATTCTTCCTGACAAAGTGGACAATTCCACATTTTCCCACATTATTCTCCATTGGCAGGATCTTTGACCTCTCTCTACACCTTTGTGGCCTCTTTATGTCCTCTTCACTATGTACTTTCCCACCTATCTTTGTGTCAACAGCATATTTTGCTACCATCATTTAATTCAAGTTATTATGCAAATTATAACAAGTTGAGACCTTAGTACTGATCATTATGGCATACTACGCATTATATCTTCTAACTCGAAAATGACTCATTCATGACTACTGTTGTAATCAAATCAATCTTCTATCCAAGCAAATATTCTATCCTTACACCACAAGACCTTATTGTCCACAAAAACATTTAGGTCATATCTTATTAAATGCTTTCTGGAAATCCAAGTACAGTATATACAGCAGTTCCTCTTCATTTACTGCATATATATCTTTGGGAGTTGGTTAGACAGCTGGTTTGTGATACAGTGACACAAACAGCACAGGTCCAATTTGTGCACTGGCTGAGGTTACCATGAAGTTACCTTTTCAAACTTGCCCCTCATCTCTAAGGTGGTAACCCTCAGGTTAAGCTCACCACCAACTGTGCTCTCTCTAATGAGAGACAGGATTATGGTGGTGACTTTTATACCCAGCACTCAGGGAAAGTCTCTGACCAACATTAAATATTTGCTGGTCTGGAAGTATCTGTGGAGAGAAAAACAGAGTTAACATGTAGAGTCAAGTGACCCTTTGTCAAAATTGTTCTGATGAGTTCTAAATTAATTTTGACTAAGGCTCACTGGACTCAAAATGTTAACTCCATTCATTGTTCTCTCCAGAGATGCTACCAGTCCTGGTGAGTTTCTCCCGCACTTTCCAGTTTTGTTTCATAACTCCGGCATCCGCAGTTCTTTGTTTTATATTAAGTCTTTGCTTTTGGTCAAACTTTTCCCATTTTGCAGAGAACCTGTCAACCATTGAGAACAGCGTGTCCATCACCTTTGAACAATACCACTTTTAATCTCCTGCAGGTGCTGAAAATCTCCCACATCAATGTTTATCTTAAAGTGACTGCTTTGATTTAGACAGCCACAGGGCAGAACAGTTGGAGCCACTGAGGCATTCTCTCAAACTTGAGATGCCATTTGACTTAACTATGTGATCACTTTCTTTGGTTGCCCTAACCTCCTTACACTATATTTTAATAGCACTTTATAATGAATGCTTTGACTTGTATAATGTTTCAACTGGGTTTAACCTTTCCAAATTTCTCTTTGACTTTGCATCTTCTGTTTATCTTTAAAAAAAGGAATTTATTTCACCACAATTAGACATAAAGCTTTTGCTTGACTGCAGTTATAAAATCTGCAATGCATAATGCAACCTCTGAATGTCTGAGGTTGCAAAGGTTTAAAATATTTGAAGTCGATTTATGGCAGTTGCAATACCCAGTAAAACCTGAAATCACTGTGAAGATAGCCTTATGAGCCAGCTCATGCTCTAGCTGATTCTCAAGTTACACAACCATTTTCATGCTGTTGTACATCAATGAGGTGTCAATTAGCAAACATGCAAGGCTTTGAAAAAATGTTCAGTTTTACACAGTGGGGATGATCTCATAGAACATAGAACAATACAGTGCAGAACAGGCCCTTCAGTCCTCGATGTTGCGCCGACCTGTGAACTAATCTAAGCTCATCCCCCTACGCTATCCCATCATCATCCATGTGCTTATCCAAGAATTGTTTAAATGCCCCTAATGTGGCTGAGTTAACTACATTTGCAGGCAGGGCAATCCACACCCTTACCACTCTCTGAGTAAAGAACCTGCCTCTGACATCTGTCTTAAATCTATCACTCCTTAATTTGTAGTTATGCCCTCTCGTACAAGCTGACGGCATCAGCCCAGGAAGAAGACTTTAACAGTCTACCCTATCTAATCATCTTGTATGTCTCTATCAAACCCCCACTTAGCCTTTTTCTTTCCAATGAGAACAGACCCAAGTCTCTCAGCCTTTCCTCATAAGACCTTCCCTCCAGACCAGGCAACATCCTGGTAAATCTCCTCTGCACCTTTTCCAATGCTTCCACATCCTTCCTGTAATGGGGTGACCAGAACTGTACACAATATTCTAAATGTGGCCGCACTAGCATTTTGTACAGTTGCAGCATGACATCACGGGTCCAGAACTCAATACCTCGACCAATAAAACCTAACGCACCATATGCCTTCTTAACAGCACTATCAACCTGGGTGGCAATTTTCAGGGATCTATGTACATGGACTCCAAGATCCCTCTGCACATTTTCACTACCAAGAATCTTTCCATTCACCCAGTATTCTGCCTTCCTGTTATTCTTCCCAAAGTGAATCACCTCACATTTATCTGCATTGAACTTCATTTGCCACCTCTCAGCTCAATTCTGCAGTTTATCCAAGTTCCCCTGCAACCTGCAACATCCTTCCACACTGTCCACCACTCCATCGACTTTCGTGTCATCTGCAAATTTACTAATCCATCCACCTATGCCTGCATCTAAGTAATTTATAAAAATGACAAACAGCAGTGGTCCCAAAACAGATCCTTGTGACACACCACTAGTAATCAGACTCCAGGCTGAATACATCACTCGCTGCTTTCTTTCAGAAAGCCAGTTTCGAATCCAAACTGCTAAATCACCCTCAATCCGACACCTCTGCATTTTCTCCAACAGCCTACCATGTGGAACCTTATCAAAGGCTTTACTGAAGTCCATGTACACTACATCAACTGTCCTACCCTCATCCACATGCTTGGTCACCTTCTCAAAAACCTCAATGAGGTTTGTGAGACATGACCTGCCCTTGATGAAACCATGTTGACTATCTGCAATCAAATTGTTGTTTGCTAGATGATTATAAATCTTATCTCTTATAATCCTTTCCAAAACTTTTCCTATATCACACGTAAGGGTCACTTGTCTATAATTATCTGGGTCATCCCTACTGCCCTTCTTGAACAAGGGCACAATATTTGCAATCCTCCAGTCCTCTGTTACTAAACCTGTAAACAATGATGACTCAAAGATCAAAGCTAAAGGTTCTGCCATCTCCTCCCTAGCTTCCCAGAGAATCCTCAGATAAATCCCATCCAGCCCAGGGGACTTGTCTACTTGCTCTCCTTCTAGAATTGATAACACGTCTTCCTTACGAACCTCGATCCTTTCTAGTCTCATATCTCATTTATATTATTATAACAATATTATCCTTTTCCTGAGTGAAAACCAATTATAAATATTCATTTAGCACCTCTCCAATCTCCACAGGGTCCACACACACTTCCCACTTCGATCTTTGATTGGCCCTATTCCTCCCTTTTTACTCTTTTATTCCTCACATACCTATAGAAAGCTTTATTCTACCTGCTAAAGACTGCTCATGTCCTCTCTTTGTTCTTCTTAACTGTCTCTTTAGATCCTTCCTAGCTAATCCGTAACTCTGCATTGCCTCATCTGAACCATCTTGCCTCATCAACACATAAGCTTCCTTCTTCTGCTGAACAAGAGATGCAATTTCGGTAGTAAACCACGGTTCCGTTACCTTATCACTTCCTCCCTGCCTGACAGGGACATATTTATCAATGACACGCAATATCTGTTCCTTTAACCAGCTCCACATTTCGATGGTCCCCATCCCCTGCATCCTAAGTCTTGTATAATTGCCCTTGCCCCATGAAAAACTCTTGCCCTATGGCATGTACTTATCCCTTTCCATTGCTAAACTAAACGTAACTGAATTATGATCACTCCCTCCAAAGTGCTCACCTACCACTGGCCTGGTTCATTACCAAGCACCAGATCCAGTGTGGCCTCCCCTTTTGTCAGCCCTTCGACATACTGTGTCAGAAAACCCTTCTGCATACGTTGGACAAAAACTGATCCATCTAACGTACTAGAGTTATAGCATTTCCAGTCAATGTTGGGGAAGTTAAAATCCCCCATAATGACCACCCTTTTTCTTTCACTCCTACCCAGAATCATTTTGCCAATCCTCTCCTTCACATCCCTGGAACTCTGTGGAGGCCTATAAAAAACTCCCAGCAGTGTGACCTCTCCTCTCCTGTTTCTAACCTCAGCCCATACTACCTCAGTAGACAAGTCCTCGTCAAAAGTTCTTTCAGCCACTGTTATACTATCCTTGACTAACAAGGCCAAACTTCCCCCTCTTTTACCACCTTGCCTGTTCTTAATGAAAGATCTAAACCCTGGAACCTGCAACATCCATTCCTGACCCTGCTCTATCCATGTCTCCGAAATGGCAACAACATTGAAGTCCCAGGTACCTATCCATGCTGCAAGCTCAACTACCTTTCCTCAGATACTTCTGGCGTTAAAGCAGACACACTTCAAACCAGCTTGCTGTCTGCCAGCATATTCCTGTGACTGTGAAATCCTGTCCATGCCCTCCCTACTGTCATCCTCCTGTGCACTGGAACTACACCTCAGATTCCCATCCCCCTGCTAGCTAGTTTAAACCCAACCGAATAGCACCAGCAAATTTCCCACCCAGGATATTAGTACCCCTCTGGTTCAAGTGAAGACAGTCCTGTTTGTAGAGGTCCCACCTTCCCCAGAATGAGCCCTAATTATCAAAATACCTGAAACCCTCCCTCCTGCACCATCCCTGCACCCACGTGTTCAGCTGATATCTCTCCCTATTCCTTGCCTCGCTATCACGTGGCACGGGTAACAAACCAGCGGACTCAAAATATTATCTCTGTTCCTCCACAGATGTTACCAGACCTGCTGAGTTCCTGAGTTCCTCTGGCCTATTCTGTTTTTTTTTTAGATTTGAGATTCACCATTGGTCTAATCTGACCAATTTTCACCATGTCTTCATTTGAGGTAACTGCAGTAATCTTTTTGTTTTCCAGAGGGTATGCAGTTCAGCAGTCTTAATTAGAGTAGAAAAGTATATTTAGACAGATGTCTGCAAAGAAAGGTTTATAACCAAAACAACAAATGTTGGAGATCATAGCAGGTCAGACAGCATCCATGGCAAGAGAGAGAGCAAGCTAACCTTTTCAGTCTGGATGACTCTTCGTCAGAGAACTTACAAAGAGTCATCTAGACCAATCTATAACTATCACTTGCTGAAGTGGTACTTGATTTTGGAATTTCATGGCCCAAAGGTAGGGACAATACTATTGTACCACAAGACCCTTAATAAAATCCCATCTTTATTTTAAGGTCTTCCTTGTGTATTAATCAGTTAGACTCATCGAAACCCTACAGTGTGGAAGCAGGCCATTCAGTCAATCGAATCCACACCGACCCTCCAAAGAGTATCGCACTCAGACCCCATCCCGGTAAACCTGCATTTCCCATGGCTAATCCACCTAGCCTGCACATCCATGGACTAAACTGAAGGCTGCGGGAACCATGAGAATTCTAAGAATCAGATTGGTTAGGAACATATCAACATGGATAGGACATTCAACTCTCGACTCAATGACACCAAGGCTGATCTGTGGCATAAGTCCATATGCAGCAAAATTTGTGATAACCGGCATCTTATGAATTGCCAAAAATTATATACCTCAAATACCAGAAGTTTCCTGTATTGTTGAGATCTCCACAATGTCTGAGCAATCAGTTAAGGGAGCAAGTGAGAAGGCTCTTTGACAGTAAGTTTTATTTAAAGCAAAGTTACATTACTATTTAAATAATTTCTGGGATAAATAAAGTGTAACAGTGATATGCATAACATTTCTGTTACTTAGTGTGTGTGTCTTTACATTGATTATGTGAACTTCGTAATTATCTAGAATATTTGATCAACCAGCACACTCCTGTTCCCATAGGTGCCAGTTAATAAAAAAATTGTTTTATCTGCCTTAATACCTTTGCTTAACAAACATTTATCAATCTCAAACTTAAAATCAATAATTGATCTAGCATCAACTACCATTTGTGGAAGAGAGTACCAAACCTCTACCACCCTTTGTGTGCTTCCTGTCATCTCTCCTGAATGGTCTGGCCAAAATCTCAGACCATATCCCCTAGTTTTAGAATCCCAACTAGTGGAAATCATTTATCTTTATCCTTTCTTTTCCTGTTCATACCTTGAAGACTTCGATCAGATCACCCCTTAAGCTTATGAATTCTAGATAAAACAGGCCTCATTTGCCTAATTTCTCCTCATAATCTAACCCCTGAAATCCTGGGCTAAAGAAAAAAACAATGAACTACAGGCATTGGAAATCTGAAACAAAAACAGAAATTGCTGGAGAGACTCAGCAGAACTGGCAGCATCTGTGGAAAGAAACCAGTGTCAGTGTTTAAGGTCCAGTGACCCTTCTTCAGAAGTTTCTTAGACATTTTTCAAAAGATAACCAGTAATATAAAAGAAGATTGTAACAGTGTTTTTTAGATATATAAAAGGTAAGACAGAGGCAAGCGTGGACATTGGACTCATGGAAAATGAAGATTGGAGAAGTAGTAATGGGGATCAAAGAAATGGTGGAGGAAATGAGTAGATACTTTCCATCATCTTCATGGTGGAAGACATCACTGGCATATCAGAACTTCAACACAGTCAAGGGGCAGAAGAAAGTGTAGTGGCCACCACTATGGGGAAGTTGAAGGTCTGAAGGTGGATAAATCACTCAAACTGGATGGACCTACCTTCCAGGGTTCTGAAGGAGACAGACAAGGAGGTTGTAGAGGCATAGGTGGTGATCTTTCAAGAATCACTGGAGTCAAGAAAGGTCCCAGAAAACTGGAAATAGTTAACGTAACACCCCTGTTTAAGAAAGGAGGGAGGCTGAAGACTGGAAATCAGAGTCCAGTTAGTCTGTCCTTGGTCATTATTAAGGATGAGGTGGGGAGTACTTGGGAACTGCATGGTAAATTAGGGCTGAATCAGCACAGCCATGAAAAGAGAAGGTCATGCCTGACAAATCCATTAGAGTTCTTGGAGGAGATAATGAACAAGTTAGACAAAGGACAGACAGTCGACATAATCTATTTGGATTGCCAGCAGGCGTTTGACAAAGTGCCACACAGAACGCTTCTAAATAAGATGGTGTTAAAGACAAGGTACTGGCAAAGAAAGAGGATTGGTAGAATTGCAGAACATAGAGAGTGGGGTAATTGGATCTTTTACAAGATGGCAGCCAGTAACTAGTGGAGTTCTGCAGTGGTTCAGTGTTCACGTTATACCTTATTGATCTGGACAAAGGAACCAAGGTTATTTAGTTTGCAGTGACACAAAGATGGTCGGAGGGACATATAGTTTTGAGGAAGTGGGAGGCTGCAGAAGGGCTTTGATAGGCTAGGGAAGTAGGTAAAGAAATGGCAGATGGAATACAATGTGGGAAGTGTGATGCTGTGTAGTTTGGTGCGAAGATCAGAAGCATAGACTTCTTTGTAAATAGGAAAAAGATTTTGGAAATCTGAAGCAGAAAGGGACCTAGGAATCCAAGTTCAGGATTCCCTTAAAGTTAAAATGCAGGTTGCAGTTGGCAATGTTAATACTAATTTTGAGAGGACTAGACTTCAACAGCAGGGATAGAATGTTGTGGTCAGATCACATTTGGAATAGTGTAAGCACTTTTGAGCCCAGTGTCTAAGAAAGGATGTGCTGGCATTAGCAGGAGTCCCAGAGGATGTTTACAAGAATGATCCTGGGGATGAAGAGCTTGTCATATGAGGAGTCATTGGAACTATGGCTCTATATTCAATGGAGTTTAGACGGACAAGGGAGGACTTACACAATACTGGATTGCGTGGATGTGGAGATGGTGTTTCCATTAGTAGGAGAGACTAGGACCTGAGGACACAGCCTCAGAGTGAAGGCACAACACTTTAGAACTGAGATGAGGAGGAACATCTTTAGCCAGAGGGTGGTGAATCTGTGGAACTCATTGCTACAGACGACTGTGGAGGCCAGAGTCACTGAATGAATTTAATACAACGATAGGTAGATTCTTGAGTAGTAAGGGGATAAAAGGTTACTGGGAAAAGGCAGGAGAATAGACGAGGGAAAAAAATTGATCCGCAGGATGCTCAATGATCAAGGTTTAAATAGAAAACGAGATAGGCTTAGACTGTCGAATTCTATATGATTTTGAATACACAATTTCTCATATTTTCATGCACAAAGACTGGGTCTAGTTTATTTATTTTAAAACAGCCAGCAGAGGACAGTCACACAAATGCAGAGCTCTTGTCACCAAAATAGTTTTCTAGTCAATGTTGCTCTTATACAATGTTCAGAGAATGTGCAAAAAGGAACTACATACATAATGTTACAAATGTAAAACAGACTCACATTTCCACAGGGTTGTCTGACTCCGGGCACCTTTAAAAAATGGCAGATGGATCCCGGATCGCGAAATCACATCCCATTTCATAAAGATCATACATTTACCAGTATGGAGAAATTGAGGGATGCAATTAATGTAAATGGGAAACCGAAACTGAGCATGTTTTGGAGGTGCTGGTGTTGGTACCTGGGAACTGGGCGGGGTGGGGGGGGAGCGGAATTCAAAATCACACAGCTCCACGCTGTAGTCCAACAGGTTTATTTGGAGGCACCTGATGAAGGAGCAGTGTTCTGAAAGCTAGTGCTTCCAAATAAACCTGTTGGACTATAATCTGGTGTTGTGTGTGATTTTTAACTTTGAACTGAGCATGTCATTTGAAAGTTTAAATACAGCCTATTTTGTCTGCTGCCAGGGTCTTAACTTGCAATGTGGGATTCAAAGTAAGGGTGTGCGATACTGAGAGTTGGGGTGTGACAGCGAGTGGGTAGATGTTGCAGGCAATGGCGAGAGTGGTAGAGCCCTGGCAGAGTGGAGAAGGATATTGACCTTCTACTTCCAGTGCTGTCCATCCCTCCAAATGACTGAGACTGCTTTAACCTGGGTGTCAACCTCAGACAGGCTGTCATGGTTTGATGTCAAGGCCTTCACTATTGGCTCTGGGGTAAGAGAATATGCTGCCTGTGCACAATTCCATCCAGCAGGATCTCCAGGAAACTGACTTGCCTGTCTATCATGTCCAGGATAAATAGCAGGAAATCTAGGAACTATGCAGGATAGCTCCAGGTTGGCATTGCTTGTCCATATACACAATACCCTTGTAAATATGGCTTGGGTGCATGGGATACTGATGAATTTTGGGATAACTGGTGACTGACCAGTTATTCCAGGAAAGGTGTGTGGTAAGATGGGGAAGAAATTGGATATAATACTCGCTGTGTTGGGCTCAAATGCCAACTAATTTGGTGAGTTTCTTAAGATGTGGCGAGGAAACTTGTTCAGCTTTGCAGAGAGAATAAAGCATCCCAAACTCAAAGCACACTTGGACTTAGGCAAAAAAACCTTATGTTTCCATCAATTGTATCTGGGAAATTGGAATTGCAAACAGCTCCACAGTTTCAACAAACAGAAACCTTGACAATACACTGACGTTACCACGGAAAATTGGGAGTTTGATTTAAATTTAACAATGGTCATGTAGATTGCCAAGGACTTAGGAAAACCAGCAGTAAACAGAAGGCAGGAGCTGTGTGCTGAAGTGATGCCTTTTACAGCATTTCTTATGGACCTTGCCTTTCCAGGTTTTCCTTTTGCTACTATACATGCATAAGCTCAATGAAAATATCAGGGACATTGTCAAAATCAAAAAGGTTTGAGGTGTTACATGAGCTCATACAAAATAAATCTTGTGCCTGGGGCACTTATGTTCCACTTCAGTAATTTTGAAATCTAACACTGATGTAAATTGCACTTTTGCTTCCTTAGGGTTTCCTCTCATAATAAATATGATCCAAAGTTAGGCATTTATGCAGCTTAGATGTTGACAAGTGTGTTCCCTGTTGTATGTTTAGTCTAACTTACATTTTGTAGAATCTATACTCAGGGCCCTTTCTCAGTCATGTTGTTTTTTTAGCAGTGTTTAGATTTTTCAGAGTTGTGAATCAACTTTAGCTAGTTTTTAAAATGTTTAGTTATGATTACTCTCGGCTTCTAGCTCAGTGGTATGGACCTGCCCACTGTGCCACAAGATCTCACAGATTACACATTTTTCCCCTTTAATGTTCACTCCAATAATGTGTTTTGGTTTTAGCGTAGTTTGCAGTTATAGGAATGTTCCACTCTGCTTATTACCTCTCCTTCCCAACTCCCTTGCATATCACTCCACTCTCGCAAGTTTCTCGCTCACCATTTCCCTCTCCCACCTCTCTCACATGCAGCTTCCCTCTCCCAACTCACCCACTCATAGCTTCCCTCTGCTGATTCTCCAACTCACCAATTCTCTCTCCCAACCCTTCCCCAACTTTCATCCTTGCCATTTTGCTCTCCCAACATTCCCACTTGCTGACTCCCCTGCTTGCCGCTTCTGACACATTTGCCACTACCGTGAGCCTTCCATTCACTGAGGTCCCTTCTTCTCACCATCCTTCTCCCGCACTCACAGGAATAATTCAGGAAGGGAAATCACTGAACGTGAGGTAGCAAAAAGAGCGATGTAGAGGAAAAGGCGGCATGTGGAAGGGTCTGGGAGTGGTGGGAGGTGATGAGTGGGAAGTTGAGAAACAGAAGTAGTAAGTGGGAGGTTCAGGATGGGAAGCAATTGGGAGGATCAAGAGAGATGGTGAGTCAGAGGGTCCGAAGAGTAAGTAAGCAGGAAAGCAAAGAGCCGCTAATGAATGCGATGTAAGTAGACAGCTATTAAGTTACTAAGATTTCTTAAGAGTTCGTAAGATGATTATTTCGTTCAAGGGAGGTTTTTCATGTAAAAATTACAGGAAAGGAATGTAACTCATCCTTATGACATGGTTCCTTATGGGAAAGTAATTTTCATTCAGCATGTTATTGCTTAGTATGCTCTTTCCTTGGAACACATTAGCAATGCTAAATGAGTGATTACTATATGTTATAGGAACATGTTGTGAACAAATTGGCAATTGCTTTTCTTAAATTGTAACAGGGAATACACTTCAATATTTACTTCAATGGCTGTAAATCAACTGGCTATATGTAGTTCAAATGCCAGTTTTAAGTGGCTGAAAAAAAACATGTGTGGGCAAAGACAGAGCAGAGATCCTACAGAAATGACAGAAGGCAGCAGCAAGTTTCTGAGATGGCACTGAAATAAGTGTGTACAAATTTTGGAAGAAAAAGTAACACGATGCCAGCTGGAGAAGAAATATGGAAACTTCCTTGCAAGGACGCAAGTAAAAATCAAAGGACTTCTCACCTCTAAGCTGCTGTCATGCCACTGGGTGTTACTTGGTCATACACCCACTTGAAAGACAACTCTGAAGTGATTAATGTAATTAATTATGGATTAATGTGACCCTAACTCTAACCCTGACCCTACTGCGGTTACAATAAAAATTAAGCTAAAGGTCATTCAGGAACACAGCAGTGGTTAGCACTGCTGCCTCACAGCGCCAAGGACCCGGGTTCAATTCCTGCCTCAGCCGACTGTTTAGGTGGCATTTGCACATTCCCCCTGTGTCTGTGTGGTTTTCCTCTGGGTGCTCCAGTTTCCTCCCACAGTCCAAAGATGTGCAGGCCAGGTGAATTGGACATGATAAATTGCCCACAGTGTTAGGTGCATTAGTCAGAGTTAAATATAAGGGAGGGGAATGAGTCTGGGTGGGTCACTCTTCAGAGGGTTGGTGTGGACTTGTTGGGCTGCAGGGCCTGTTCCCATACTTTAGGGAATCTAATCTAAACAGACAAACCTGGGAGTGTCCTGATTTTGAGAGGCGCCAGACAAGTGGGGATGGCTGTTAAAGTCAGTTGAAATTCTATTTCAACACCAGCAGAAACACTGTGACCAATTCTGGGTTGGATCTGTTACCTTACACAAGTCAATGTAATTTGAGGATTCAAGCTATATTCATTAATCTCTGACACCATATATTTGTGTTTTGTACCTGCATGCTAGCGGTTTGTATGCTTTATGTCATGTATGGAAGAGGGATTTTTGCATTAAATGTAAAGATTAATAAATTGAGACCTGACACCCCATATGTCGTATGTCGTCAAGATCCACAGCACAGAAAAAGACCCTTCAACGCAATACGCCTGTACCAGTCAAAAACACGCACCTACTAATCTAAAACAAGAACTAAAATTGCTGGGAAAACTTCAGGATCGTGCTTCTTTGGTTTTCCTTTTACCAACTATTTTGATCCTACTTTCCAGCATTTGGCCCTTAGCCTCATATGCCTTGGCGTTACAATTTCCTTATTCTGCTTTATTACCTTTATTGACGCATGGATTGCTGATTGCATTTCATGTCTATGGATGCCTTTAAGAGCATTTAATGATGCTTCTGAGAACATCCTTTGGAGTTTTCTTTCATTACCTCTGAGAGCTTCCAGTGCCTTAAGTGAATATTTCTCGGTGTCTTTGAAAGCTTTGAGATTTCAATGCCTATGAGAAGTTATTTGCGCCTAAGATTCCCAGCCAACACTTTTATAATCATTCCAAACAAGAACATTTGGTAGCTGCAATAATTTTAAGACCTTTGAAATTCCAAGGTGATAAGCTCAAAATCTTCCAATGTGTATGGCTCAGTTACAGATTACATCTCATGGAACCACAAGAAACTCTTTCATTAAAGCTCATTTACATATTTCTCCAATATTGTTCCATTCATCATTAATACACACTACCAGTGACTACATTGTAATGGTACTACATTTGCCATGAAGTTGTTTCAATGGTTCTAAAAGGTTCTAAAAAGCATTATATAGGTACCTGCAAGTCATTTATTTTGTTCTATCAATTCAATATTCATAGCAAGACCTGGAATTTACAATCTGGACATAATGTCCCAGACTTCCAGTCAGGAAAATTGGTTGAGGCACTGATCTCTAAACATGTCAAAAATGCATCTTTGACACTGCATCCTGGAGTTTCAGGGATTTCCTGTCCTGAGTATAGGATGCAACTATCAAGCCAAAGCAGCTGGGAATGCATAGTAGCAAGATGCTGAAGTGACAAGGCAACAACTTTTTGATGTCAGCAACACACTGAATATCATTGAAGTCCTACGGCCTTGCAATATTATGGCAACTGTCTTTTAAAACTAGTTTCCATCTTTCAGTCTTAATTACTTTAATATGTTTTTCATAATTTAATGTGAGCAAACATGGAAAAGGCTTGACAGTAATTGATAAGTGCTTACAAAATAATAAATGATAGATTGCATTGATAGTCATTGAAATAAAAACAGAAAATTCACTCAGCAGATCAGGCAGTAATTGTGAAATTTAATGGGCTTTCTCTGGAGCCTCGTGCACAACAGTAGAAAACGTATCAACTTTTGCCACTAATTGAAACAAAAGATCCAGCAAAATAGGAGCTGATATTTCACAAACCTGTATCAAAATTAGTCAGCACCTTTCGAGTTTCCTTCACTCCAATTATGGCTTTACCCTTCGTTCAAACTAGTTTCCCCCTGCAGCTGACTTGTATATGAAACACTTGTGCAACTTTTATTCTCCTTTCAAATGAGACAATTTTGAATAATCTAACACTTATATAATGAAGATTCTTTTAAGTTTACTTTCCAAGAAAAATCAACTTTTGAAACACAATGGATTTTACAAGACACTGTAATTAGTAAATAATACTTTCTATTCTGGCAATCATGGTCCTGTGACAACTTACAGTGGACTTTGCATAAATGAATCTCGTAAAAGTCACCATCGTGTTACTCAACCATTGGGCTGCTCTTAGAGAGTGAGGCAACCACCTGTGGTTTAACCTGAGGTCACCACGCCTCAGGCAAGGGGGGAGGTTGTGAAGGAGAGTTCTTCTTGGTAACCTCAGTTGATGCAGGAATGTTATTGCTCAGATTCACTACCAGTGAAATTTTATTTATCGTACATTGAATGTCAGAGTACCACTGTTGACTACACTCTTCTACTTCGCAACTGAACAAAAGAATGTGTCTGTACCTGGAAATTTTAATGATATTCCAGTGAAACTTACTTCTAGCTCTTTTCAATTACAACTTGTATGAAAATAATTTCCAACACTTTCATCTTTGTCGCAATATTCCTTTCAAAACAAAAGCACACCTGAAATTATACTTGCATTGGCTCATAGGCATGAAAAACTCTGTATTAAATTGCATTTGTTGAATCATTACACAAAATAATGAAATATATGTAGTAACATGCACAAAATGACATTGCCAAGCAACAGCGTGAATAATTTATTTCCTTACATTAGCAGCACATCTATACTACATTATACTGTTTCACTTAGAGTGGGATTTGTTTTATTTTTGGCTCATCAACAATAAAAACTTGTGTTTATATAGTACCATTAATTTCGTAAACTTCTCAAGGCGCTTCTTCGGGGTATTCTCAAACTTTAAAGCAAACCACATGAGGAAATATTAGGGCAGACAGCCAAAACCTTCAGGAAGGAGAAAGTGAGGACTGCAGATGCTGGCGTCAGAGTCAAGAGTGTGGTGCTGGAAAATGACTGATGAATTCCTGATGAAGGGTTTATGCCCAAAACGTTGAATCTCCTGCTCCTTGGATGCTGTCTGACCTGCTGTGCTTTTCCAGCACCACCTTCTCGAGCCAAAATTTTCGTCAAAGAAGTAGGTTTTAAACAGTGTCCCAAAGAAGGAAGCAAGAAAGACAGAGTTTTAGGTGTTGAATATCAAACATTGGGCCTTGGCATCTGAAGGCCTGGTACCGAATGGCAGGGTGATGGTAGTTGGGATGCACAAGAGACAAGAAATGGAGGAGCACAGATACCTTGAAAGATTGTGGTGAATGTTCACAAACTTGAAATATTAATTCTGGCTTTCTCTCCACAGAAGTGGTTGGAACTGCTGAGCTCTTCGATTATTTCCTGTTTTTATTTCAGCATGTGCAGTATTTTCCTTCTGTCTGCTGGAAGGTTGTAGGGATTGCAGAGATTACAGAGATCAAGAGGGTCAATGCCACAGAGGGATTTGAAAATAGGAATGAGAAATAGATCAGCAAACAGCTGAACTTGACATGGTGCAAATTCTTTTTTAATTACTCACTGGATGTAGCATCGCTGGCTGAGCCAGTATTTATTGCCCATCCCTAGTTGGCCTTGACAAGATGCTGGTGAGCTGCATTCTTGAACCACTGTAAGTCATTTAATGTAGGTACACCTACAATGCAGTTAGGGCGAGAGTTCCAAGTTTTTGACCCAGTAACACTTAATGAACAGTGATATATTTCCAAGTCAGGAAGATGAGTGACTTGGTGAATTTGCAGGTGATGGCATTCCCATATCTCTGTAGGAATGTCCTTCTGGGTGGTCATAGTTGTGAACTTGGAAGGTGATGTCTAAGAAGTCTTGGTGAATTTCTGCAATGCATCTTTAGCTGATACACATGACTATGACTGAATGTTGGTGGTGGAGAGAGAAATATTTATGGATTTTGTGCTAATCAAGCAGGCTGCTTTCAGCTGGATGGTGTCAAGTTTCTTGAGTGTTGCTGGAGCTGCACTCATGTAGGCCAAAGTATTCTATCACACTCCTGATTTGTGCCTTGCAGATGGGGGGCAGGAGAGAAGTACTCACTGTAAGATTCCTAGTTTCTGACATGCTTTTGTAGCCACAGTATTTAAATGGCTGGTCCAGTTCAGCATTTGGCCAACAGTAACCCCCAGATTGTTGATAGTTGGCAATTCAATGACGGTAATGTGTAGAATGTTCAGGGGTGATGGCTAGATTCACTATTGTTAGAGATTATCCACAACTTTCACTTCTGTTCTTGCTGAATCCGGGCAGGGACTGCTTCATTTCTGAGGATATAGGACATACACAGTTTTGAAATTCCAAAGGTAATGGACAGTGGAAGGTGGGAGGTCAGCCTGGAATGCTTTGTAATAGTTAAGTCGAAAGGTGACAAAAATATCAATAAGGGCTACAGCATTAAATGAGCTGAGGCATCTTCAGAGTCAGGTTCTGTAAAGCAGATGAAATTGACCAGTGAAGTTCTGTGCTCAGTAGCTCATTTCAGAATCAAATTCAACATCAAGTAGTTACCAGGGAGGATGGTATAGTCAATGTCACAAGGAGCATAGTTTAATGCATAGACTGAAGACAGTGACTTCAATCTTCTCATGCATGATGGAATACTCACTACATACACCTGGATGCGTACAGTACCAACAAATCTCAAAAAGCTTGCCATATCCAAGAGCAGGAGGCTGCTTGATTGATATTCTTCCCTCTAAACCACTGTACAGTAGCAACAGTGGGTACTTTGTCGCAGCTTCCAAGCACATGACTTATAACACCAAGAGAAATAAGGTCAACAGGCGATCACTACTACCTGCAAGTGTCATTTTCAAGACACGCATTATCCTGACTTGAAAGTATGCTACTATTCCTTTGTTGGAGAAGAATCAGTAATTGTGGAATTGCCTTCCTAACAGTGCCGTGATGGATTGTAGCAGTTCCAAAATGCAGTTCATCACTACCATAATGGTGACTAGGAATGGATGGTACGTGCTGGCCTTGTTATTAATCACATATTCCATAAACAAATAAAAGAAGAGTAGAGAGCTCTTCTATGGAGTCCTGGACTGTATGAAGTTTGCACATTCTCCCCGTGTCTGCGTGGGTTTCCTCCGGTTGCTCCGGTTTCCTCCCACTGTTCAAAAATGTACAGGTTAGGTGAATTGGCCACGCTAAATTGCCCGTAGTGTTAGGGGCAGGGGTAAATGTAGGGGAATGGGTCTGGGTGGGTTGCGCTTCGGCAGGTCGATGTGGACTTGTTGGGCTGAAGGGCCTGTATCCACAGTGTAAGTAATCTAATCAATAGTCATCATTCAACTAACATCACTAAAGTGATCTGGCCAGAAATCGATTGCTGTCTTTTGGAGCTGGCTGTGCGTAAATGGCTGCTACATTTTCAAAAACACAATAGAGGCTGCATTACAAGAAAAACATTTGCTGTGAAGTACATTGGCATATCCTAAGGTTGTGAAAGATGCCAAATTAAAAAAAACACTTTCTCTCAAACTGGACTGTTTCTCATTATTATTCAAGTTCTCAAATTTTATCCAGGTTTATGTTTAACAGTACTATACATAATCCAGATTCAGTTTTATTCATTGGGTTCATGCCCTATTTCTGTAAACTATGAAAGAAAATTGCAAGAATCATTTTCTGTAGTGGGGGATCTTCAGTCTTTGGCAATTTGTTGGGGCTGTTAGATCCCTGGTGGTCCAAGGTCAAGTCTGGCTGTTGTCTCTTCCAGTCCAGTTAATAGTTCAAGTATCCAATTCTCTGTTTGTAAAAAGGCAAGCATGCATCTGTTTTCTCAGTGTGGGGACCTGCAAGTTCCTGTGTCCTTTAACAGCTATTTAAACCAACCCTGGAATTTTTCTCTTTTAACAGAGCTATGGTCTGCATCAAGCAGCATATGTTTGCTTAAAGGAGCAAGAAAAATTAAACTTGTGAGTTAACGATTAGTCGATATCAGATATCAGACAAGAAAAGTGTTATTTAGTTAGTAATGGTCAAACAATGGTAAATACACAATTCTTCCATCCTTGGATACACTAAGAAATATTAAAGGTCCTGAGTTACCTTGCTCAGGCAGTTAGCAGGGTATCCCCTCTCCTTCATGTTTATTGAGTTTTAATACATCCACTGGCCTGGTTCTAGCTTGCTAATTAAGAATAACAATTCAGTGACTCTGATATCAATGTCACCAGAGGGACTCTGAGGTGCATTTGGGGGTATAAAATGCTGAGAGCGGAGGTGGAAAATCATTGAGAAAGCAGTTGTGTTGGTTCCACGATGTGTTCCTGCCTCCCTGCATTTCTCTTAGATGCACTTTCAGTGCATCAATGATAACCTACTCACCTGTGATAGCAAGTTAATCAGCAACCAACAAGCAATGGGTTAATTGTGAGGGTTATTTAATATTTCAATTTTACTCTGTTGCAAATACAGGGATAGGGAGACTGATTTGGTTTGACTTGCTATCCTCATGCCATAACATCAGGTTAAAATGATTGTAGGAAAGTTGAGTTGGTGACTTCACAGATGATTTCTTAAGGACAATAACACGCAGCGAGAAATTAAAAATGCAAGGTGGCACAGCTAATTCACAACTTCACTGCTTTACTACAAACAGTTATCATTTTAACTCAAGGAACAGAATGTTTTAAATATCTACAAAGTTAAACATCATTTAGTAATGCTATATTCTTGCAAGCATGCAATAAAGTTCAAAAATACGCATGGGAAGATTTGGAAGACCCCAGTGAAAAAAGGACAAAATGGGAATTTGAGTTGTTGTGACCAAAGTTTTGCCCGGTTCTTGCTCTGTTACCATTTTTCCTAAAGCTTTTTTCTGGTGCCTTAGGCTTCAGCTAAATCAGATGAGAGCCTCATGAATATTGCATACTGAGGCTCATTAATGCACATACAATCCCAATGCAATGTCAATGGATGATTTAGACAGGACGTGTGCCATGAACATTCCTCTCAGCAAAACCTGGTGGGTCTGATAAATTAAAAGGTTGAAATCATTCTCACGTGACTGAGGAGAACACTGTTATATGATGGTTGAAGGACTCTGGAACAACCTTGCAATTATGTCATGGAGCTGCACGCAGAGTCATATAGCACAGAAGAAGCCATTTGGCCCATCGGGTCTGTACCAATTTATCTATATTATTCCCAATTTCAAACACTTGGCCCATAGTCTTGGATGTTATAACATTTCAAGTGCTCATTGTGGTACTTTTTAAAGGTTGTGAGGTTTCTTGCCTCCAGGACTATTCCAGGGAGCGCATTTCAAGATTTCCACTATGTTCTGGGTGAAAATTCTTCTCCTTAAATTCCTGCCATTCACCAAGTACTCCTTTGTTTTGTCATTTCTTCCTAAGTTCAAGGTGAAATATGGGGAGCCAATAGCCAAGCAATATGATTACTGGACTGTTAATCCAGAGACCCAGGTAATGTTCTGGGGTTCCAGGTTTGAATCCTGCCATGGTAGATGGTGGAATGTGAATTCAATAAATATATGGAATTAGGAGTCTAATGATGACCATGAAATCATCACCGATTTCCAGAAAAACCTATGTGGTCACTAATGTCCTTTCGGGAAGGAAACTACTGTCCTTACCTAGTCTGGCCTATATGAGCCATCGGACCCACAGCAACATGATAGACACTTAACTTCCCTCTGGGCAATTAAGGATGCGCAATGAATGCTGGCGTAGCCAGTAATGCTCACATGCCATGAATGAATAAAGAAAGATGCCACAGTGTATACCAGTGATTTCAAATTTACACAAAGGCTTTTTTTTTGTAATTTTAGGCATGCCTGGACTCATCATTTTGTTTTCTTGACTCTACACATACTTCATTTCAGACAAAAAAGTCTTTTTAACCATAGCCAGGTTTCACTTTATTAAGAAAATACACAAAGTTTGCCAGATTCTAGGGTTGCTATTGTGACTCAATGTTACATTGGTGAAGAACATGATAGTTATGACAATTCATCATGTAGGGATTACGATAGTTAGTTGTTGAAAGTTGGGTTGTCATATGTATTCATAGGCTAGTGGGAAATAGAAGCAACAGTTGTGCAATGTGTTGCAACTCCTAATATGCAACACCGCAGAGAAAATGCACGTTCATTCCTGCTCTCTGAACAAGACCGATTGTAGCGGTCTGATAACTTGCCGCAAGGGATTAGGCAGAATCTAAAATAACAGTCCTCAATGCACTGTTTTTACATGTCTTTTAGCAGCTGGTTCTAAAACTACATGCACAGAGGCCTGGAAGTGGATCAACCTTTTACATACTTGAACTTTTCCTATAGAATTTGCATCCTAGGAAGACCAGAGTTAGAAAAATGGTGCTAAAAATATTTGGCAAGATATTCTCAAGAAGAAAAGAAATACCAGAAGTTTTTCATTTCCAAATATTTTCATCAAACATCTCTGTTAAAAAATAATGAATAACAACTGAATTTCAATAAATCACCATTTGGCTGCACATTTTGTTTTATAAAAAAACTGTTTAAGAAAATAAAAGAAACAATCTAAGTCATCGATATTCATAATCTGTGGCTAACATTGATGTGGTAACATTGCCAATATTTTTATATAAGACCCTTTAACTAGGTATAATATTCAAACTAAGAGGAGACACTAATTTCAATTGCCACAGTATGTTTAGTCTGAAATATGATTTGGAGATGCCGGTGTTGGACTGGGGTGTACAAAGTTAAAAATCACACAACACCAGGTTATAGTCCAACAGGTTTAATTGGAAGCACACTAGTGTTGTAGATTATAACCTGGTGTTGTGTGATTTTTAACTTAGTCTGAAATAGGCTTTCTAGTGTTTTGTTACCAGCGTGCAGACACAATACATACTAAAATTTACAGTTTGGCTCAATTTTTCTGTCATCTCTTAATTGTGCCATCACAGTTAGCGACCAGTTCAAAAGAGTAGATATTTGCCCACTGTCAAGGTCTTTGAAGTGTTTCAACTGTTGAAGACAAAACATGAATGCTATATATAGTTGAGCATTTGATCAGGATAAGAAAAGTGAAGTATCAGTTTCCAAGAATCATTACCAAAAACAGGCCGTAAACATGTAGTTCTATAAACTATAAGTACAAACCAAATGACCGAAATACACTCAGTACAGCTCAGTATTCTTGTCTGTTTTCGCCATCTACTGGTGTCACTCCAATTTGCAACAATCTCACAATTGATTGGAGTGAGGGCAGGGATAATTCCTCTTTTCCTTGGAGATGTCAGTGATATGTGGGAACTGGAGAAGAATGATCGGAAGAGATATACCATTCCCAAAGCAAATTACGCACAATGGTCATTATTGACTTAAGGGACTTCATGAGCTGAAATGTACTTGAAACAGGAATTTGTAACCAGGGTATTTTTCTCTTTTCTGTGATGGAATTGTGTCCTTGAGATATCATCTCCTTTTGACAGCAGAGTAGTTGCCTTGAGAGGTTGGAAGAAGCTGAAGCACAGTGACAGAGCAGAGCATACTCTGCCAACCTGAACATCATATCATGCAGTAAGATAACACTGAATGACGTGGTGGTGCCAATGCTACTTTGAACTTTGACAGTGTGCCCTCTGAGTAAAGTTAAAAATCACACAACACCAGGTTATTGTCCAACAGGTTTACTTGGAAGCACTAGCTTTCTTCCAATTAAACCTGTTGGACTATAACCTGGAGTTGTGTGATTTTTAACTTTGTACACCCCAGTAAAACACCAACACCTCCAAATCCCTCCGAGTAAATGTAGCTCAAAGGAAGAAATGTAAGGTTGTGCAAAGGGTGATGAGAATTTGTGGAATAGTTTTGCTTCTCAGCATGCAAACCTTTGGACCATGCTATGAGGGAGTCTTGCCTTGCCAGACGTCCCCCAAATAATATTACTGTTGTATCTAGTTCCATCCACCTCTGCCCACCCCCCCAACCCCACCCATCACCCCTAACAACCTGCTACACTGAAATATTTTTATAGAATCTTAGAATCCTTACAACATGGAAGCAGGCCATTCACACCAACCTTCTGAAGAGCATCCTCGCCAGACCCACACCTTAACCTATCCCAGCAACCCTGTATTTCCAATGACCAATCCACCTAACCTACATGTGTTTCAACTATGACAGGAAACCAGAACACCTGGAGGAAACCCACGCAGACACGGCGAGAATGTGCAAACTCCACATAGACAGTTGCCTGAGGCTGGAACCAAACCCGGGTCCCTGGTGCTGTGAGGCAGCCACTGTCTCACCTGTTAGCATGTCCTTGCCTCTCAAGTTCCTCCTCTCAGCCAACTCATGGAGATGCATTGTTTTAATTGGGTCTGCTGGCTAAATGTGCACATTTGCTTGTGGACTCAAATGAATGACATGAGAAATTTGGAGGTTGTGCAGCTCACCATCGTGCTGGTTAGGCCTGTTTTACTACCAATGCTCGTAGCAGGGAGAGATGGCAATGTAGTGGTAATGCCCCTAGACTAATGTCCCTAGAGCTGAAAATGTGTTGCTGGAAAAGCGCAGCAGGTCAGGCAGCATCCAAGGAACAGGAGAATCGACGTTTCGGGCATAAGCCCTTCTTCAGGAATGAGGAAAGTGTGCCCAGCAGGCTAAGATAAAAGGTAGGGAGGTGGGACTTGGGGGAGGGGCGTTGGAAATGCGATAGGTAATCGAGAGCATCAGGCTGACTCCCTGGGAAAATGCATACCAACAGGACAGCTGGATGAATTTGAATTCAGTTAATAAGCAATCTGGAATTGAAACCTAGTCTCAACTCATGGCGACTGTGGAGCTTTCACTTATCTTTGTACATAATCCTTAGAAGAGTATAAAGGCAGTAGGAGTATACTTAAGAGGGAAATCAGGAGGGCAAAAAGGGGACATGAGATAGCTTTGGCAAATTAAGTTAAGGAGAATCCGAAGGGTTTTTACAAACACATTAAGGACAAAAGGGTAACTAGGGAGAGAATAGGGCCCCTCAAAAGCAGTCTTTGTGTGGAGCCACAGGAGATGGGGGAGATACTGATTTTAGTATCTGTGCAAAAGGACATGTAAGAATAGAATGTAGAGAAATAGATGGTGACATCTTGAAAAATGTCCATGTTACAGAGGAGGAAGTGCTGGATGTCTTGAAACACATAAAAGTGGATAAATCACCAGGACCTCATCAGGTGTACCCTAGAACTCAGTGGAAAGCTAGGGAATTGATTGCTGGGCGCCTTGCTGAGATATTTATATCATTGATAATCATAGATGAGGTGCCAGAAGACTGGAGATTGGCTAACGTGGTGCCACTGTTTATGAAGGGTGGTAAGGACAAGCCAGGGAACTATAGAACAGTGAGCCTGACCTCGGTGGTGGGCAAGTTGTTGGAGGGAATCCTGAGGGACAAGATGTACATGCATTTGGAAAGCCAAAGACTGATTAGGGATAGTCAACATGGCTTTGTCTGTGGGAAATCATGTCTCACGAACTTGATTGAGTTTTTTGAAAAAGTAACAAAGAGGATTGATGAGGACAGAGTGGTGGACACGAACTACATGGACTTCAGTAAGGCATTCGACAAGGTTCTCCATGGGAGACTGATTAGCAAGGTGAGATCTCATGGAATACAGGGAGAACTAGCCATTTGGATACAGAACTGGCTCAAAGGTAGAAGACAGAGGGTGGTGGTGGAGGGTTGTTTCTCAGATTGGATGCCTGTGACCAGTGGAGTACCACAAGGATCGCTGCTGGGTCCTCTACTTTTTGTCATTTACATAAATGATTTGGGTGTGAGCATAAGAGGTACAGTTAGTAAGTTTGCAAATGACACCAAAATTGGAGGCGTAGTTCAAAGTTTGTGCAATGATTTGTAGCTCGGGTGCTCGTTGTTGTGGTTCTGTTCGCCAAGCTGGAAGTTTTTGTTGCAAACGTTTCGTCCCCTGGCTAGGCGACATCATCAGTGCTTGGGAGCCTCCTGCGAAGCGCTTCTTTGACGTTTCCTCCGGTGTTTATAGTGGTCTGTCCCTGCCGCTTCCAGTTGTCAGTTTCAGCTGTCGACTGGGACAACACTACTATCATAGGGCAAGCCAGACAGAGAACAGCCAGGGAATTCCTAGAGGCATGGCATTCATCCACAAACTCCATCGACAAACACATCGACCTGGACCCAATATACCAACCACTACAGCGGACAGCTGAAACTGACAACCGGAAGCGGCAGGGACAGACCACTATAAACACCGGAGGAAACATCAAAGAAGCGCTTCGCAGGAGGCTCCCAAGCACTGATGATGTCGCCTAGCCAGGGGACGAAACGTTTGCAACAAAAACTTCCAGCTCGGCGAATGGAGGTGTAGTGGAAGCAAAGAGGGTTATCTCAGATTACAACAGGACTTTGATCAGTTGAGCCAATGGGCTGAGGAGTGGCAGATTTAATTTAGATAAATGTGAGGTGCTGCATTTTGGGAAAGCAAACCTTAGCAGAACTTATACACTTAACGGTAACGTTCTCGGGAGTGTTACTGAACAAAGGAACCTTGGAGTTCAGGTTCATAGCTCCTTGAAAGTGGGGTCGCAGGTAGATAGGATAGTGAAGAAGGCGTTTGTTATGCTTTCCTTTATTGGTCAGAGTATTGAGTACAGGGATTGGGAAGACATGTTGCAGCTGTACAGGACATTGGTTATGCCAGTTTTGGATAACAGCGTGCAATTCTGTTCTCCTTCTCACCGGAAAGATGTTGTGAAACTTGAAAGGGTTCAGAAAAGATTTACAAGGATGTTGCCAGGGTTGGAGGATTTGAGCTATAGAGAGAGGTTGAATAGGCTAGGCTGTTTTCCCTGGAGCGTCAGACGTTGAGGGGACCTTACAGAGGTTTATAAAATCATGAGGGGCATGGATAGTCTTTTCTTGGGGTGGAAGAGTGCAGAACTAGAGGGCATAGTTTAAGGGTGACAGGGAAAAGATATAAAAGAGACCTAAGGTGCAACTTTTTCATACAGAGGGTGGTGCATGTGTGGAATGAGCTGCCAGAGGAAGTGATGGAGGTTAGTACAATTGCAACATTTAAAAGGCATCTGGATGGGTATATGAATAGGGAGGGTTTAGAGGGATCTGGGCCAAATGCTGGCAGGTGGGGCTAGATTAGGCTGGAATATCTGGTCGGTATGGACGTGTTGGACGAAAGGGTCTGTTTCCATGCTGTACATCTCTATGACTCTAATACATCTGGTTCACTAACGTCCATAAGGGAATAATATCTGCTGTTCTTACTTGATCTGGCCTACATGTGACTCCAGAACCACAGTAATGTGGTTTACTCTCAACTTCCTTCTAAAGTGATCCAGCAATTTATTGGAGATGGCCAATAAATTCTGGGCCTTGCCATGTCCTATAAAAGAATTAGAAATAGTAAAGCAGAATAAAAACTTATGAATATCTCAAATTATACATTTGAGGGAGATTGCTCAATTGATTACTTCCTGTTTTCTTAAGAAATTCTGAAGGGGAGGTGATTCTTAAGGCTTAGTGATATTATCGCTGGACTGTTAATCCAGAGACCCAGGTAATCTTCTGCAGACCCAGGTTCAAATCCTACCACAGCAGATGGTGAAATTTGAATTCAGTAAAAATCTGGAATTAGGAGTCTAATGATTACCATGCATTCATTTGGCAGAAGTGGGTACTGCAGATGCTGGAGATTAGAGTCAAGATTAGAGTGGTGCTGGAAAAGCACAGCAGATCAGGCAGCTTCCAAGGAGCCAGAAAATCGACGTTTTGGGCAAAAGCCCTTCATCAGGAATGAGATTCATTGCTATTCATGAATTCATTGCCAACTTTCGGGAAAAATCCATCTGGTTCATTAACGTCCTTTAGGGTTGGAAACTGCCATCCTTACCTGGTCTGGCTTACATGTGACTCCAGATCCACAGCAATATGGCTGATTCTTAACTGCTCTCTAGTAATTAGGGATGAGCAATAAATGCTCTCATCCTATGAATGAATTTTTAAAAAGGCTGGTTCCCTGCTCCTCCATCCACTGCAAATAGAATTACTTTTTTGATTGAACACAAATCTTAGCAGCTTATCAATTCCCGCCTCAGGCGACTGACTGTGTGGAGTTTGCACGTTCTCCCCGTGTCTGCGTGGGTTTCCTCCAGGTGCTCCGGTTTCCTCCCACAGTCCAAAGATGTGCAGGTCAGGTAAATTGGCCATGCTAAATTGCCCGTAGTGTTAAGTAAGGGGTAAATGCAGGGGTATGGGTGGGTTGCGCTTCGGCGGGGCGGTGTGGACTTGTTGGGCCGAAGGGCCTGTTTCCACACTGTAAGTAATCTAATCTAATCATACTATTGGCCCACATTTTCCAACTGGTGCCAACCACACACAGATTGCCTCTTCACTCCTTCTTTATTATACAACAAAAGAGCTGACCAGGGTTCCTTCAGTAATATGGAGCAGATTTTAAATCTGATAATTCCCTCATAACACACAACAGTTAGGTAAACAAGCCATGCCCCTTTTACACCATAGTTAGTTCCGTATTCTGTCATTTAGAAGTCCAGCCTTGCAGACAGCTACTTTGATAGCTCCTGTGAAAAGGTAAGTGCAAGGTTAGTGTGCTAGGAGGGTACGGTGCCAGGAAGACAAAGTGCCAGGTGGGTAGAGATATCGTGCTGGGAAGGGTGGGGGTTTAGGATGGCAGTAAATGGGGTGCCAGAGCACAATGTGGCATCGAGCCAGGTAAGTGAGCATATACAATAGATGTTGTTTGCAGATAGCAGGTCCACCAGGGTAGTGAGGAGAGTGGTGTCTGTTCCACAGCCAGGGTGTGGAAGTGTGGGTCCGGCGTAGTGGCTTCACAAAGTGCATGCAGGTGTCAGGTGTTAGAATAGGTTTTTAATTGTCAAATGTTTCTTGAGTAATTTAACTGCAATTGAAACCACCCAAAATCTCTGATTCAAAGGGATACTTTTGAAGGGTTCCAGACACAGGGTAAAAACAATGCCTGCAGATGCTGGAAACCAGATTCTGGACTGGTGGTGGTGGAAAAGCACAGCAGTTCAGGCAGCATCCAAGGAGCAGTAAAAGCGACGTTTCGGGCAAAAGCCCTTTTCCAGGGTTCCAGACAAGTGGGACTTGCCCAGAGGTGTCTTCAGTTCTTTGGGCAATTCCTTCAGAACATGCTACAGAGGAGATTCCTCAAGTTGCCCATGCACAACTCCAAACCAACAGTTACATGGCCATCAGAAAATTAGATTAGATTAGATTACTTACAGTGTGGAAACAGGCCCTTCGGCCCAACAAGTCCACACCACCCTCCAAAGAGCAACCCACCCAGACCCATTCCCCTATATTTATCCCTTCACCTAACACTACGGACAATTTAGCATGACCAATTCACCTAACCTGCACATCTTTGGACTGTGGGAAGAAACCGGAGCACCCGGAGAAAACCCACGCAGTCACGGGGAGAATGTGCAAACTCCACACAGACAGTAGCCCAAGGCGGGAATTGAACTCGGGTCTCTGGCACTGTGAGGCAGCAGTGCTAACCACTGTGCCACTGTGGCGCCCACTGCCACTGTGCCACCCACAATCTGGTGCATTATCTCACAGTTTCCTTCCTCAACACTCTGGAGGGTGTTTGCACCTGTCAGCTATCAATGGTCATATGCATGCCTCAGAAATACTGTCACTATTCAGCAACCTGAAAAATTACTGTATCAGGCTTTGTATTCACAGCACACCGAGGTACTAATGTAATGGGTGAATGTGTCTGAGAGCTGAAGACAGAGGACATATTTTTCCCAGAGCAAGCTGTTCCATGTTGGGGTAATTACTTTGTTATTCCTAAAGTAGATTTTGACAACAATCCCAATTTCGGCACTATTCCACAGATATTAGTAAGTAGGACTTTGCAGGGTTGACAGGGCTGTTGATTTAGTCATAGAACCATAGAGATGTGCAGCACAGAAACAGAGCCAACCAGATATCCCAATCCAACTTAGTATCACCTGCCAGCACCTGGCCCATATCCCTCCAAACCCTTCATACACCCAATTCTGGTGCCTAGATCGATACTGGGTGATCATCTGGTTTCATTTCTTCGTTGGAGGAAGTATAGTGATTGACACAACTGAGTGGTTTGCGAGGCAATTGGTCTCTAACTGTTGTAACTGTTAATTAATTAATTTTTTCTCAGACTGCAATCTTTGGGAGTTGGGTTTAACCCAACCCTCTCTAATTAAACAGGAATGTTTTTAAGACTTGCAGTCTTTCAATCCTCTGACATCAACACCATCAGAAGGAAGAAAGATGTGGCTAAAGTCTGTGCAATTCTCACTTTTTCCACCCCACGCCCCCATCCCTCTCCACCCCCCATCCCCTCTTTGACTTAGGATGCATCCCAGTGAGACACAACAGATTTACAAATTTTCAGCTTGTTTACTCTTTATCCATTTTTGCCCTAACTGTTATGAGGATTTTCTCCTCCAGATTCTCATCTCTAGTTCTGAGGAAGGGTCATCGGACCCAAAACATTAACTTTGATTTCTCTGCACAGGTGCTGCCAGACCTCCTGAGCTTTTCCAGCAACTTCTGTTTTTGTTTCTCATCTATAGTGATCAGCAGGGAGTAGTGTGGGGGCCCTTGCTGATTGTGGTACGTATAGAAATAGTTTAGACTTGAATGTAGGAATGATCAGTAAAGACGAGGATAATACAAAAATTGATGGGATGGTAAATAATGAGGAGGCTCGCCTTAGATTACAGAAGGATATAGATGGACTCATAATTGGCAAATGGAATTCATTGGATAAGTGTGATATAGGACACTTAGGCAGGACAAGCAAGGCAAGGGAATACGTGATGAACAGTTGGACTCTGAGAAGCACTGAGGATCACAGGATGTGCATGTTTATCAATCCTTTAATGTAGCAGGGCAGGTGGATAAAGTGATTACGAAGGCATATGGAATGCTTACCTTTATTAGCTAAGACTTTCATCAGACAGAGCATTGAATACAGGAGTTGGGACAGAATTATATGGCTCTACAAAACAAAGGCAAGACCACATTTGGAGTACTGGTTACAATTCTGGTCGCCCTGTTATTAAACTGGAAAGGGTGCAAAAAAAGATTTGCAAGGATGTCACTGAGGCTGAAAAATTTGAGTTATAAGGAGAGGTTGAACAGGCTGGGACTTTTATCCCTGGAGCATAGGAAACTAAGGGGTGACCTTACAGGGGTTTATAAAATCATGTGGAGCAAAGATAATGTTAATAACCAAGGTATTTTCCCCAGGATAGGGGTGTCCCAATCTAGAGAGCAAGGGTTAAGGTGAGTGGGAAAAGATTTAAAAGGGACCCGAGACACAACTTTATCACACAGAGTGATGGATGTATATGGATCAAGCTGCCAGAGGAAGAGGTGGAGGCTGGCACAATTATAACCTTTGACAGACCTTTGGACAGTTACATGAATAGGAAAGTTTCAGAGGGAAACGCAAGCAAATGGGACTTGTTCTGTTTAGGAAACCTGGTCGGCATGGGCGAATTATGCTGAAGGGTTTGTTTCTGTGCTGTATAACCCTATGATTCAATGACTGAGTTTAAGAGGAGGAAGATGATACTGGAGCTGTATAAAGTATTTGTTAGGCCACAGCTAGAGCATCATGCACAGTCTGAAATCTGCATTGCTGGAGTGCAGAGGTGAATTTAATGGATGCTGCCTGGACCGGAGAGTTTCAGTTATCAAGAGAGATCAGATGAACTGGGATTGTTTTCATTAAAGCAGAGAGACTGAGGGGGACATGATTGAGATATATAAAATTATGAGGGGCACAGATTATGTAAACAGGAAGAAATATTTCCCCTGGATGGGGGGATAAGTGTCTGGGGACATAGACACAAGGCAAGGAGCAGAAGGTTTAGAGGGGATGTGAGGAAAATCATTTTGACTGAGAGGGTGGTGAGAATCTGGAACTCACTGCCTATAAAGGTGATAGAGGTAGAAACCCTCTTAATATTTAAGAAGCATTTAGATTGCAAAGCTAAGACATATAAGGCAATGAGCCAAGTGCTGGAAATGGGATTAGAATAATCAGGCACTTGTTTATCACTAACACAAACTCGATGGGCAAAAAGGCTTTTTCTACACAGTGGACGTCTATCATTTATAAAGGCAGACGTACTCATTTAGGATCTCAGCTGTGGCCTCTACTCCAGAATAGTGAATTTATTTTTGGAACATAAGAGCAGGAGTAGGCTATTCGGCCCTTAAAGCCTAATCCACCATTCTAGATCATGGTTAATCAAGGACTACAACACCATTTTCCCGTGATACTACCTTGTCCTTTTAGGATTGTTTTATGAATGAAGACATTTTGCATTGCAAAAGACTTGTACAGCATTTTCCCAGTCCCAGAAATGTGTCAAACTGGTGTCGCGTATATATGAACAAATCACCTTGTTTTTCTGATTCAATGTGTGTATTCCAATACTGACAGTGACTGGCTTCTGTTACAGGATTCTGTTACAGGATTCAGATAATATTCCCCGAACATTATATTTGTAAACACAGAGATTTAAAAAAAACTAATAATAGCTCAGTGTTTAAGACCCAGCATATTTGTGAAACAGCTATACTACTCTAATTTACTGCAAACTATTCAAACCTGGAACATTCTGGAAAGTAGATTCTACCGTTATGTTCATATAAGCATCATCTATCTATACGTACTCTGTACAGAGTACGTATTGATAGATGATACTCTGTACATACTGCACTTAGACAGCCATAAGATATTTCATAAGGTGCCACATCGAAGGTTGCTGAAGAACATAAAAGCTGATGGGTAAGGTATACATTTTGGCAGGGGTAGAAGAAAGGTTAGCTAATTGGAAACAGAGAGTTGGCATAAATGGGTCATTTTCTGGGTGACAAGACGTAAAGAATGGTACCCGATAGTGAATAGTACTAGAGCCTCAATTTTACAAAAATATATATATATAGTTGGTTGAACGGGTGGAACGGTTGGGTGCTAACTTTGCTGATGACACAAAGATAGGTAGGGAAGTAAATTGTGAAGAGGACATAAGAACACCACAAAAGAGATATAACTAGGTTGTGAGTGAGCAGAGATCTGGTAAATGAAGCATCATGTCAGAAACTGAGATGCCCACTTTGGCAGTAAGAATAAATAAATATTGGGAGATTGCACGGCTCTAAGATGCAGGGGGATCTGGGTGTCCGTTCTGCATGAATCAAACATTAGTACATGGGTACAGTAAGTAATTAAGAGTGCTAATAGAATTTTATTGTCTATTGCAAGGGGAATTGAATGCAAATGCATACTTCAGTTATATAGGGCATTAGTGAGATCACAACTGAGGAGGAATGTTACTGCATTGGGAGCAGTTCAGAGAAGGTTTACTAGACAAATACCTGAAATGGGCAGGTTGTCTTAAAAGGAAAGATTGGACAGGTTAGGTATGTACATGTTAGAGTTTAGAAGTGTTATAGGGGGTGACTTTGATTGAAACATATATGGTCCTAATGAGCCTTGACAGAGTGGATGTGGATAAGTTGTGTCCACTTGTGGGAGAATTGTGAAAGTCACCGCTTAAAAATAAGTGCTTTTTTTTTCAGACAGAAATAAAGGAGAATTCTATTTTTCACAGAGGGTCTCTCCTCAAAAAACAATAGAGGCAGAGTCTTTGAATATTTTTAAAATAGAAGTAGGTGGATTATTGACAAGCAAGAAAGGGAATGGTCATAGGGGCATGCAAGATTGTGAAGTGATCATATCGACATGATCATATCATAACATTATTGAGTGGGCACCAAGCTGAAGTGGCTGAGTGGTTGACTTCTGGGTCAAATCTGACTGTTCATGTGTTGAAGCTGTATGCAGTATCTCCAAACTGACACAAGGTGGCAGTGTTGCTCAATGTTAAATGTAGTGAAGTACTACAAATTGGCTTCAATTTCTTATTACATTCCACATCGCTCAGGATCAACCAGACAGGGCATTTTTGATTCTCTTCATTCAACTCACAGGGTCACTAATTTACTATTGATATTAATGTAATTTTACATATATCGGCCACATTAAAAACAAATTCTAGTTTCTTGATGCTCTTAAGGGCCTTCAGCTAAGAATGAATTCTCGATTTTATTATTTACACGGAGAACATGTGCAAAATTGCTTCACAGGAAATAAAGTGCATTCAAATATCATTGCCATAATGAGATTTGAAAATAGCTAACTTGCAAAGTCATATAAGCAACAATCATCTGTAATGGTGCGAGTTACGACACAACAATAGTTAGGACACCATGAAAACACCAAATGTCTTTGTACAGCTTTCTCAAAACACTGACATCAATTTGAAAAAGCAGGTGGGGCCTTAGTTTACCTCTCTTCTAAAAGACGGCACACTTCAACAATGCTAGACTTCCTCAGTGGAGTGTAATTTAAGCCTACACCAAAGGATGGGAGTTATATCCATAACTTCTGGCTCAGAGACCAATGTGCTACCAATGAGCCAAACACTAAAAAAGATCCTAAACTAGTAAAATGATAAGAGCTTCAATGTTACTGTTACAGGCAGATGAATGTTTCATCAACTCATGTGAATATTTGATTCCATTCTGGGGATATTTGCATCACCTGCAAGGGGAAACATTTGTTACCCACCCATATTTGCCCTCGGGATGGTGACAGTAGCAGTTCAAGAACTGTCTCTGGCACAGTTCAGAATTTGATTCAGTGACTATTGAAGCAGCAACAATACATGTCCATCATATGCACCACATTTTGCTTTGCCCACTTGTTAACACTTCAGTCCAAATGGAGAGATTAAAATGTATCACAAGAAAATATCAGGCAAGCACCTCTTATAAATCAGAAACTTTTACTGGAGATAAGGCTCATTATAGAACATAGAACGTTACAGCGCATTACAGGCCCTTTGGCCCTCGATGTTGTGCCAACCTATGAAATTAATCTGATGCCCATCTAACCTACATCATTCCATTATCATCCATGTGTATGTGCAATGCCCATTTAAATGCCCTTAATGTCGGCGAATCTATTACTGTTGCAGGCAGGCCCTTCCATGACCGACCTACTCTCGGAGTAAAGAAACTACCCCTGAAATCTGGCCTCAATCTATCACCCCTCAATTTAAAGCTATGGCCCCTCAGGTTAGCCTTCACCATCCAAGGATAAAGGCTCTCACTGTCCAACCTATCTAACCCTCTGATTATCAATTAAGTCACCTCTCAATCTCCTTCTCTCCAACGAAAACAACCTCAGTTCCCTCAGCCCTTTCCTTGTAAGACCTTCCTTCCATACCGGCAACATCCTAGTAAATTTCTTCTGAACCCTTTCCAAAGCTCCACATCCTTCCTACAATGCGGTGACCGGAACAGTAGGCAATACTCCAGGTGTGGCCTTACCAGTGTTTTGTACAGCTGAAGCATGGTGTTGTGGCTTCGAAACTCAAACTCCGACCAATAAACACCAACACACCATATGCCTTCTTAACAACCCTATCAACCTTGGTGGCCAAATTTCAGGGATTTATGCAAATGGACACTGAAATCTCTCCATTCATCTACACTGCCAAGAATTTTACCATTAGCCCAGTACTCTGTATTCCTGTTATTTCTTCCAAAGGGATGTACCTCAAATTTTTCCGCATTAAACTCCATTTGTCACTTCTCCACCCAGCTCTGCATCTTATCTATGTCCCCCTGTAACTCACAACATCTTTTGGTACTATCTACAACTCTGCCTACCTGAGTGTCATCCACAAATTTACTCACCCATCCTTCTACGCCCTCATGCAAATCATTTATAAAAATGACAAACAGCAGTGGCCCCAAAACAGATCCTTGCGGCACACACCTGGTAACTGAGCTCCAGGACGAACATTTGCTATCAACCACCACCCTCTGCCTTCTTTCAGCTAGCCAATTTCTGATCCAAACACTAAATCACCTTCAATCCTGAAACTCTGTAATGACTCTCAATATACTTAGATACTACTGTGCAGTACTTTGGCAGTTTTGTTCACATCCTTAATGTGAAAGGCACATGAAAATAAGTTGTTTTCCTATGAGCAAGACCTACCACAGATGAATGATACGGGAGAACTTGTTCAACCTTGCACAAATTGGTGCAATACCACACTAGTGCAATGAACTAACCAATCCGCACAGTTCATGTCTCATAGATATGTGCACATGTAATATCTTGGGCTACTGTAGAAGCAGCAATAATTATTAACAGTTACTGCAAGAAGTGTGACTGCAAGTGAATTTGATAGAGTGTTAGTCTGTTAAACAGGGTAGACACAATCCCTAAACTTTTCCTACTCAATATATGTTGTGTCTTTTGTGCATTTGGCTTTCAGAGACTGTGGTTGCTGTACTAATCAACCTCAAAACATGTCATAACATTTCATTTTGACCTTTGGCTAATTTCCTGTAGAACTTAACATCTACTTCAATTTTGTTTGCTATTGCACGCTTACTAATTATACATCTTAAGTTATGAATGACTACAGAAAACCCCAAATTAAAACAAGAGCTATGTCAATGCATGTACTAAATTCCAGAATGATGCTACATGTAACTAGGATGTACTCCTACAGTAACACTCCTGACATGTTTAAGCATTGTGGTTATGAGGCACTTTGTTGGATGCAATAACTGAAATTCAAGTCATAAATAGCATGGACATAGGTTCAACATCAAGAAGTTAAGCTTTTCTAATAATTTGAATAATTCAGTTACCAGCACAGAATGGATCTAAATAAATCAGTAAAATCTTGGTTTGGTCCTGGTTGATCCATGTGCAAAACTAATGAATCACTGGTAGGATGATAGTAAAGGTGCTTCATATGAACTGAATTGAAAACAAAAAGGAAAGAAAAGGTATATTTCCAGTTTCTTCACAAAATAGTCTGAATAGTGGCTAAGTAATTGTACATAATGTGATCACCACAGATCCATTTCTGTCAATTTGAGCCTCAGGTCAAAGATACATGGGATTTCTCATTCACCTCCATCGTCACCCTTAACCCGGTTATGTAGACTAGGTCTTGTTACACCTGCAGTCAACATTGTGAAACTGGTGTCATCAAGTACTGAATGTCCTCACCTATAGCATTACAACGTTTCACCTTAAAGCTTAAAAGCAACTGTAGAAATGCATCTGGTGAAAGGACATTGGTCTGAAATACTGGGTTGAATATTGACCTAGCCCTTTGGAATGATGCTGGACACTGGGAGGACCAGGAAAATAGAAGCAGCCAAATGAAGGTAACTCCTTAATACCATGGAGTTCACCGACAGGTGCGGTAGGTATGGGTCATCTGCCTATTTCACAGAGATGGACAGTCACAGTCCAATTTAGGCGCCACTTTAAGGGCTAACACTGTTATCTTCCCACCATCAGAATGAGAGACTCTATGCTCAACAACTGAGTTGTAGGTGATGAATCCAAAGGAATGGGGGTGGGACAGCACTTTGCTCTAATGTCTCTCCCACCTTTGTGCCTTGATATTTAATGAATTCTACGCATGTAACCAAGGACACCTGTGTGTTGAAGCACCCTTACACCTGGAAGGTGGAGGAGGTGTAGTGCTAGCCTGACACTGCTGTGGGTCCTCTGATTGGTCTACAAACTCAAGAAGCTACCTATGAATTCAGATTCAGCCAGTTACAGGTCTTGGAAGGTTGAGTCAATGGATATGCTGACATCAATTATCTTGGGACTCTCATATGGGTCAATGGGCTTGAAGTCCCAGCCTTCCTTTGTCATCAGGTAGTGGAGTGGTGCTCAGACCCAAAGCTTCTGCCTCAGGGGCAGTGACGCTATCCACTACATCACAAGAACTCATTATCTGTCCTCTGGTGAATATTAAACATCTACTCTGTTTCGAAGGACATGAGCGTGTATCCTGCTTGGTCTTTGTCCAGTACTAGCATTACCTAAATTGTCTGGTCATTATCTGATTGCTGGTTGTGGGAGCTTGTTGGCTTTCCCACATTACAACATTTCAGAAATCAAGTCAAGTTGCCATTGTCTTATCGGACCATAGGACTGCTGTCACATTACAGAAAGGGATGACTAGTAGTGATATAATCTGAGGGACCTTACACCTCAGGCAGGGGAGAGACTGAAAATAGCATATCGGGAGCATAGAGGTTTAAATTCTCAGATTTCGATGACTGCTGGCTCTGGGGGAGATCCAAGGCACAGCTCTGTATAAGCAACAGACTACAGAACAACCTCGGTTATCCAAACGTTAACTATCCAAATTTCAGATTATCCAACCAAGATCTCAAGGTCCCGTAAAAACATTATCCATTACCCAAACAATCAGTTATCCAAACAATCAGGCGAAAGTGAGGACTGCAGATGCTGAAGATTAGAGTGCAGTGCTGGGAAAGCACAGCAGGTCAGGCAGTATCCGAGGATCAGGAGAATCAATGTTTCAGGCAAAAGCCCTTCATCAGGAAGGACGCAATCCAAACAATCAATATTTCAGAATAAAAAAACTCTCTGCTGAAAATGTGTTGCTGGAAAAGCGCAGCAGGTCAGGCAGCATCCAAGGAGCAGGAGAATCAACGTTTCGAGCATGAGCCCTTCTTCAGGAATCAAGAAGGCTCATGCCCGAAACGTTGATTCTCCTGCTCCTTGGATGCTGCCTGACCTGCTGTCCTTTTCCAGCAACACATTTTCAGCTCTGATCTCCAGCATCTGCAGTCCTCACTTTCTCCTAAAAAGACTCCCTACCTGTCTCATTCGGATAATCGAGGTTATTCTGTATAACATAAGGAGTCCCATGTTAATCTGCACAAGCCTGACATTGTGAAGTTGTATTGCTTACAGGTCACCATCAATTCCCCATAGCTACTCTCTCCTCTTCACACATACATCCTCACCTCCCACATAATCTGCCTCAATGTTAATTTGTTTTTATCCTGGAGTTCTGCATTCTAATTTAGGAGATTTCTTTGAAGGCTGCTGGTTGCATTCATGCTTGGGTTTTTATTTCATATGAAGAAATATGGTCTATTTCAGTTTCAAATGTGTCATCAATGCTAAATTTAAAAATAAGCAACATAATGTGATTAATAGATGGATATTGGTCAGATTTATCAATCCAAAGAGGGTCTTGCAAAATTCAGCAATAATCATCTGTTATTCTATTTCATACTTATGAAGAAAGCTTGCACAAAAGGAAAAATAAAGAATCAAATTGACCGTAAAAAAAATTAACATTTTCTCTCCCCACAGACGCTGCTTTCTTTTTTCAGCACAGTTTAGCTTTACATAAAGGGATGGCACAGTGGCTCAGTGGTTAACACTGCTGCCTCACAGCGCCAGAGGCTCAGGTTTGATTCCTGCTTTGGGCAACTGTCTGTGTGGAGTTTGCACATTCTCCCCATGTCTGTGTGGGTTTCCTCCGGGTGCTCCGGTTTCCTCCCACAGTCTAAAGATGTGCAGGTTAGGTGAATTGGCCATGCTAAATTGCCCATAGTGTTAGGTGCATTAGTCAGAGGGAAATGAGTCTGCGTGGGTTACTCTTTGGAGGGTCGGTGTGAATGTGTTGGGCCGAAGGGCCTGTTTCCACACTGTAGGGAACCTAATCTAAATCATAAAGGCTTTGTCTATGAGTTCAAGTGAGTGCAAAAGATCCCAACATACTATCTGAAGAATAGGGTGTCCTCCACAATACTCAATCTAATATTCTTTCCTTATTTAGCATAGATTAACTACATATTCAACTCATCAGCTGTACTTATATTGGGTTATATTTTCCCAAATAACAGCAGTGATTGCATTACTAAACTAATCACAATCACACAACACTTTTAGATATCCTGAGGACATGATAAAGTGGACTCTGAAGGTAAACTTACTCTTTTTTTCCGAGATTAATCTCTGCAGGACAAATTAAAGATTCTGATGATGCCTTAAATATTTCTAACTACACATTGTAGTAATGTTGTATTTTGTAGCTTAATGAAGTTAGAATAATTTATGTTCCAAGAAGATATCAGACATGAATCAGGACCTGCCCATACCAGCCCACATCATAATGTATCATCTCAAAATAGTCAGTCAGGAATTTAGGAGCTTTAAGGTGGTTTAGGTTTACTGATCAGGAAACATTCTTTACTGCTGAACCAGCGATTAATCTCACTGAAGCATTTCATTAGCACAGTGTTGCTTTGTTCACTCTCTTGTACTTTCCTACAACAATGAATTGAGCACTAAGTGTTTTTATTGCGACTTACTACTTCTATTTTCTGGTAGTATACAAGTATGACAATTCCTTCAAAACGGAACAAAAACAAAATATTCAGTATTAATTTTCTCAGTCACTTTAAGTGTTGATATAGAATTCAGTTAAATTTATTTTCTTGATCCTGCAATAATCATGACGTGGCCTAGAAAACAAGTGGGGCTGGGGGCAGGACAACTGTCTGCGTGTGATCTTGGCCAGATGTGCTGCCATTTGTCACTTATAGTCAGTGCATCTTCCTCCTATTTCTTGCTTCCTCGACAGAACATGGTATGGGAATGCTTGCATAAGTTCCATCTACTCCCAAATCTTGGACAGTGAGTGAAATGACATTTTCAAAGTACGGCAAACTTTTTATTAACTGGCAAATATGGGACCAGGAGTGTGCCAGTTGATGAAATATTCTGAATAATCAATATAAATGCATAACTGTAGTAAACCCTGACAAACAAAGCTTTGAAACATCAACATCCCTCAAAAAATCTATTTTAAAATATCAACAATACCCCATAAAATCAATACAAAAATACACAGCAAGGAATACAAACACAATGCATGGGGTATATACATCACTGTTTTACTTTGTTTACAGCATAAATACTCAGACATCGTGGTATCAAGACTGCTGGTTAAAATAAAGTTTGCTGTAGCAGAGAATTATCTTCACTAATCTGCATTTTACTTTCTTCCTTTTGTGAAATATGACAGGCCCTTTGGCATTTCCCATAGTAACATGGTGGATATCAGGAGTTCACTAATGTAGAAGACAATGGTTCTGAAATGGAAACTGTATTAACTTCTACCCAATCCTACTAAGGGTCTCGTTAAGTGAAGTCCAGGTCTCCTAATAGTCTTCGTGCCAACATATATCTTACTAATGTATCTTGTCACTGATTGCTCTCATGCAATAAACTACAGTAGGCTCTGTCCTCGTGTGATCTCGCGTTATAAGAAAATTGCGCAATAGCCGTGCCCTTTAAACTAATGGGGTCGGATTCGCGTTATAGCCAATACAAGTAAGGAAAGTTCGTGTTCTATAAATAATGGTCTAAATTCTTCAATCATGTTAAAGCCAATTCGTGTTGAAGAAATACGCATTACAACAGAGCAGTCTGTATATCATATTTCAGATAAAAGCCTTTTCCGAATAAGGCTCACTAATGGTTTTCCTTTACCATTTAAACCAAGACCCAGTCAAAGAAAAACGATGGTGGTGCTATCCCAGCCATAAATTGTAGAGGCTGGCAGTGCAACACATTCAACAGTGATCAGAATTCCAGTGGACCCAGGAACAGTATTCAAAGTTTACAGCTTTAAATACTTTAGAGTTTTGAGAATTACTCATACAGACAATTGGCAGCTGTAGCAGCTGAACAGTCAAACAGCCTGAAGACAAACTCATGGAATAATCAACAAGGGAGAAAAAGCATTTAATGGTAAAGCCTTTTAACTTAGACCTAGTAGGATGTACAGAAACAAATATAAACTAAAAGCTGGTCACACCTGGCAGTTGCAAATGTTATCAAGAAGCAAGAACCTGCAGCAGTCCGGATTAGAGTTTAGCTGGGAAGTGAACAAGCACCAAAACTACGAGGAGAAAGTGAGGTCTGCAGATGCTGGAGATCAAAGTTGAAACTTTATTGCTGGAACAGCACAGCAGGTCAGGCAGCATCCAGGGAACAGGAGAAAAGGCCTGTGCCCGAAACGTCGAATCTCCTGTTCCCTGGATGCTGCCTGACCTGCTGTGCTGTTCCAGCAATAAAGTTTCAACAAGCACCAAAACTACCCTGACTAAAGTTAAAAATCTCTGTTAGGCAAGAGAAAACCTTCAAGTTAACAGTGCAGAATGAGCTGAGTTATAAAAGTTATAAAAATTAGTATCTTCCAGCCCACAATGTGCACTGCTGCCATAACATGTGTCTTCCATTAGGAATGGTGACAATAAGGAAATCCAGGACCATAAGTAATTTAAAATGAAGGTAGCCAGCATCAATAACATTGCAAAACCAGACTTAATGGGACAATGGCTAGTTAAAAAACCTGAACAGAATGTCTAACTGAAGAAGAGTAAGAAAACCAAAGAAGCCTCAATAAGAGGAGGAAGTCCATCATTTAAACAGTGGTTTAGGCTGGAAGAATTTAATAAGACTGAAGCTACCAGACATCATTTGGAAAGTTGTGGAAAAGGATGGAGTGAATTAGGCAGGGAAAGGCTGAAAATTGTCCATTTTGCCTATTTACCTGTTACTGTTTTGCCCTTAATATATTTGTAGAATTTTATTGGATTCTCCTTAACCATCTCATGTCCCTTTTTTGCCCTCCTCATTTCCCTTTTAAGTGTATTCCTACACCTCCTACACTCCTCAAGGGACTCACTTGATCCCAGCCATATGGACCTAACATATGCTTCTTTCTTTTTCTTGACCAGAGCCTCATTATCTCTAGCCATCAGTGCTCCCAACTCCTGCCAGCCTTGCCCGTCACACGAGCAAGGGCATTCTGTCCCTCAACTCTCGTTATTTCACTTTTGAAATCCTACCAGACATCCCTTTACCCAGGAACAGCCTCCACTGATGAACTTATGAAAGTTCGTGTCTAATATCATCAAAATTGACTTTGTCCCATTTTAGACCTTAAACCTGTGGACCATTCCTATTCCATAACTATTTAAAAACTAATAGAATTATGATCACTGGTCCCAAAGTGCCTCCCCATCAACAACACATGCACTTGCTCAGAAATCTACAAATAGCCTTCAGATAATGGCACTGGTTGAGATCTTTGGCACAGCTAAAAGACAGATAATAATCTTTAAGGGTGAGTCACAGCTCTTCTATATTCCAAGAAGCTCAGCTGGAAAAGCCAGTATAAACATCTACCATAAATTAGAGGTTAATGCTTGGTATATGTCTAATACTAAGGGGTATGCATTTAAGATGAGAGGGGGAAAGTTCAAAGGAGATGTGGGGGTGAGTTTTTTATGCAGAAAGTGGTATGAGTCTGGAATGTGCTTCCAGGGACAGTGGTGGAGGCATACATGATAAGGGCATTTAAGGAACCTTTGGATAAGCAAATTAATATGCGAGGAATGGAGAGTTATGGATCAAGGGTAGGTAGAAGGGATTAATTTAATTTGCATCATGTTCGACACAACATCAAGGGTCAAAGGGCCCAGTCCTGTGTCGTACTAATCTATGTTTTATATTCTATATGTTAAGATAATCAATTTCAGGAATGGTAGTACATTGATTTTCAAAGGTCAAGAAATAATGTTCTCAAGTTCTTCATACGTGTATGGTATACATAAGAAATAAGGAAAATAAAAGTTGATTCTTTCAGAAAGGCTATTATTAACCCAAAGTGTAATGTACATTTATAGAGCCAGATACCGAGAGCAATGGAGATACAACTATAGGTGAAAGGAGAAACTTTTCAGACAGGAGAAAGAAAAATGCAAGTACCTGTTTTGTAAGCTGGTGAGAGAGCAGAGATAGAAAGCAACACACATTGGAATGGTATGAGAGATAACAATGCAACTTGGGATGCAAGATAGAGTTTTTATTCACTTGCGGGATGAGGCGTTGCTGGCTGGGCAGCATTTACTGCCCATTCCTAGTTGCCCTTGAGACAATCGTGATAAGCTACCTTCGTGAAACATTGCAGTTCACATGCTGTGGGTTGACTCAAAATGCCCTTAAGAAGGAAATTCCAGAATTTTGACCCAGCGACGGGCAAGGAACGGCAATATATTTCCACATCAAGAGTGCGTTGCTGGGAAAGCACAGCAGGTCAGGCAGCATCTGAGGAGTGGGAGAATCGTTGATCCTAATATATTTCCAAGTCAGGATGGGAAGAACTTGGAGGGACAGTTGCAGATAACGGTGTTTCCATGTATCTGCTGCCCTCATCCGTCTAAGCAGAAGTGGTCAGGGGTTTGGAAAGTGAATGTTTACAGTGCTTCTTATAGATATTGCTGTTACTGAGCATCAGTGGGGGAGGGAGTGAATCCTTATAGATGTAGTACCAATCATGCAGGCTATTCTGTCCTGGAAGATGTCAAACTTCTTCAGTATTGTTGGAGTTGCACTCATCTAGGCAAGTAGGAAGTATTCCACCACACTCCTGATTTGTTGTCTTGTAGATGGTGGACAGGCTTTGGCAACTCAGGAGGTGTGTTATTCACCACAGTATTCCTCGTCTTTGACCTGTTCTTGTATCCCCTGTGTTTTTGTGGTGAGAACAATTGAGTTTCTGATCAATGGTAACCCCAAGGATGTTGATAGTGGGGGATTTCAAGGAGCATTGGTTAAACGGTCTCTTCTTGAAGGTGGTCATTGCCTGACATGTGTTTGATGTAAATGTAACTGTCACTTGTCAGCCAAAGCTGAAACAAAGCTGTTGCTGGAACAGCGCAGCAGGTCAGGCAGCATCCAGGGAACAGGAGAATCGACGTTTCGGGCATAAGCCCTTCTTCAGGAAGCTTTGTCAGCCAAAGCCTGGATATTGTTGAAATCTTGTTACATTTGAACATGGACTGTTCCAGTATCTGAGGAGTTGCGAATGGTGTTGAGCATTGTGCAATTATTGTCTTTACTTCTGATCTTACAGTGGAGAAAAGGTAATTGATGAAGCAAGTGTAGATAGTTGGGCTGAGGACACTATCATGAAGAACTCCTGTAGAGATGTCCTGAATCTGAGATGACTGACCTCCAACAACCATAATCATCTGCCTATGTGCCAGGTATGACTCCAACCAATGGAGAGTTTGCTCCCTAACACTCACTATTTCCAGTTTTACTAGGGTTCCTGGATACCATACCCGATCGAATGTAGCCTTGATGTCAAGTGCTGTCACTCTCACTTCACCTCTGGAACTCAGCTCTTTAGTCCAAGTTTGAACAAAAGCTGTCATGACGTCAGGAGCTCTGTAGCCCTGGTGGAACTGGGTGTCAGGTTATCGACCTGAGCAGGTTATTTCTGAGCAGGTACTGTTTGATAGCACTGTTGATGACACCTTCTATCAGTTTACAGATAATTGAAAATAGACTGATGGGACCAGGTTGCATTTAAGCAGAAAGGATAGATAATCTATTGAAGAGTACAATCCAGTTCAACGTGAAAAGGATGGCAGAAATACAAATTAATACATACAAGACTCTAGCCTATGTTGCACAATATTGTCCTGTGAGGAGAATACTTCCTCTAAATGAATAAAAAGAAGACAGACCGTTACTATTCATTGAGTCCATGATGGTCCCATGGAATTTCCAGTGAGTGCCACTCCTTGTTTATTTCTTTTGTTTTATATAATATATTTTTATTAAGAAAAAATAGATTTTTAAATATTACAACAAAACAAAACAATGCAATTCAAAACAGTACAAAAATAGTACAAAACTAAACCCAAATAATAAAAACAATTCCCTAACCCACCTTCCTATACGAATGTATAAACATATATAGAGAAGTATAAAATTTAAAAAAAATCTAAACCACCTATTTAACTAACTAAATAAATACCTAACAACAAACAAATAAATAGTAATAACTCAGCCCAGCCAAACAAAACACTCATACATTCACAGTTCCTCCTCCCTGGATATTGGACTCATGAAACACAATTGTTACGGCTATATAAAAGCCCTTGTTAGTGTGTCAGATAAATCTGTGTCCAGGTATTTCAAAAAGGGTTGCCATGTCTTGTAAAAATTCTCAGTTTTGTGGTGTACCATATTTGTGAGAAAATCCAGGAGAATATGCTCCATAACAATCTTCCGCCAACCCGACAGGCCTGGGGGGGTTTTCTGATATCCAACCTCGCAAGATATTCTTCCTTGCACAGAATGTAAGAATATTGAAAAGTTTTGCCTTATGCGAGTCTGCAGGAAATATAATGGGTGGGCCCAAAAGGAGCAAAATAGGGTTCTTCTCCACCCCTACACCTAAAATCCTCTCCATTGCACCCACCACAGCGCTCCAATATGTTTGAAGCTTGTCACAAGACCAAAGACAATGGGTAAGAGTACCCGTACAGACATTGCACTTGGGGCATGCTGAAGATAGCCCTGGTTTAAATTTTGACAAATGGTCTGGGACTAAGTGGACCCTGTGGAGAATCTTCAACTGTAAAGCATGGGTCTATTGCAAATTGATATCTTCCTTGCATTCTCCCAAATATCCTCCCATGCCTCTGAAGAAACTTCAACACCCAGTTCTCCTTCCCACATCTTACAGAGTCGATCAGACTCATCGGAGGTGGCACCCCCCAATTGGTGAAATAGAGTACTGACAGAGAGTGTACTCTTAGCTCTTATACCCCTCTTTCCATGTCAGATTTGTAGGGATCAGTCAAAAGTGTGGTCCTTTTTTGAATAAAATCCCTAACTTGAAAAAAACGAAAGAGGTCTCTATTAGGTAACTCGTACTTCCGTACTAACTGATCGAAGGACATCATTACATCTCCCTCAAATAAATCACCCATGCAAGATATACCCCTAGCTGCCCAACGTTTAAATCCTGAATCTATCATACCTGGTTGAAAACTCGGCATACCCACTAAAGGTGTAAACAAAGATGTTTTGCCAATATTACCTTCCCTCTGCCAAATTGCCCTCCATGCCTTAACAGTATTGATGATTATTGGGTTATGGCAATATTCCCTAACTGTCCTCACCTTGTCCAAAAACAGCAAACTGGTAAGGGGGCACCTTGCCTGGGAGACTTCGATATCTAGCCATTTTGAAAGAGGTTCCCCACAAACCCAATCACTTATGTAGGTCAAAAGCGAGCTTAATTGGTAATTTTTAATGTCCGGTGGGTCTACTCCCCCCAGTCTGTGAGGCAAATGCAGTTTGGCTAATTTAATGAGGGGCCGTTTAGGGTGCCAGATAAAGGAGCTGAACCAACTGTTCAGTCTCCTGAGTGTTTGTTTATTGAAAATCAGGGGGAGCATCCATATTGGGGATAGCAAACGAGGGAGAATATTCATCTTAATAAGTACTATCTGACCCAACCATGAGAGTGGAAGTGCCTCCCATCTTTGGAGATCTTGTTTAATTTTTTCAAATAATTGAGTAAAATTGGCTTTGAACAGCCAATCCAGAACTGGAGTAATGAATATGCCTAAATACACAAACCCCCCTGTGACCATCTAAATGGGAATCTATAGTCACTCTCAAGAGCCAACTCTTTAGTAAGACCACCCATAGGCATAGCCTCTGATTTAGCAAAATTAATCTTATACCCTGAAAAAGCGCCAAACGCATGAATGCATTGTACCAGGCAAGGCACTGAAACTGCTGGATTTGTCAAGAAAATTAGAACATCATCTGCATACAGCGAGATCTTATGTAATTTTGACCCCACTTCTGGAGGTGATATATTGAGATCCCCACAAATGGCCTCTGCTAACGGTTCAATCACCAACGTAAAAAGTAATGGTGAAAGGGGACAGCCCTGCTGACTGTCCCTAGAAATATTAAAATTGCTTGATCGTACCCCGTTGGTAATGACTGCAGCGAGAGGTACACTGTAGAGAACCTTTACCCATCTTATGAAAACTTCGCCCAGACCAAACCGGTCTAGTGTATAGAAAAGGTACGGCCACCCAACTCTGTCAAATGCTTTCTCTGCATCTAAAGAAATCACCAATACCTGTATTGATTGCTGTTGGCATGCTTGAATTACGTTAAGCAGCCTCCTAATGTTATTGGAGGATCTGCGACCCTTTATGAAGCCCGTCTGATCCTCTTTAATAATAGAAGGTAACACAGTCTCCAGCCTTAATGCAAGAGCCTTAGAAAGGATCGTAAAGTCCACATTTAAGAGCGAGATGGGCCTGTATGAAGCACAGTCTTCCGGATCCTTCCCTTTTTTAAGAATAAGTGAAATATTGGCCTCTCTCAGAGATGGTGGGAGACAAACATGACTGTATGAATCATTAAACATATTCAGCATCAGGCCTGACAGTATACTTATAAATTCCTTATAGAATTCACTGGGAAGTCCATCAGGACCGGGCGCCTTTCCACTCTGAAGCTGCCTCACAGCTTCCTGCACTTCTGCAGGAATGCCATATTCTTCCCCATTAAGAGGAACAAGGCTTTAAGAATTACAAACCTCCCGTATGTGACTTTAACACATTCCAACAATTTAAATGAGAGATTTTTCCGAACCAATATAGCCACTCCCCTATTTCTGATATTAAATGATGAAATGTAAACTTGGTCAAAGTCATTCTGCTGTAATTTCAGATGCTCCTTGTCATCCAAATGTGTCTCCTGTAACAAAGCAATATCCACCTTCTTTCTAAGACTCAAGAGTACCTTCTTCCTCTTAATTGGCGAGTGACTTCCCTTGATATTCCAGGTGCACCATTTAATTAAATCATTAGCCATAATCTTCTGCAATTACATTTAAATTCCAGACAGGAGGAACCCGAACCACAAATTGCTGAGCCTTAGTGTCGCATGATCCACCAAATATAAAAACTACATAAACTAAAACTACTACATTTAACAAACATACAAAATTATTAAAAATAAAAAACAACAAAAACCAGAAAACAAACCAACATATAAAGTGCCAATAGAGCTGAGTAGGGGAACTCACCCCCTGCCCGGACAGGGCAACCACCTGTCCCAAACTGCCCATGAGTAGGCATCGAACCATCTCAACCACCTTCACTTCTCCCAGCTAGAGCCGATCGCAAGCACAAGCTAAAAAACACCCCATAGGATATTAATATGAATAAAAAAAACATTCTTTTATAAAAAAAAGGGGAATAAATACTCCACCAGAAATTCAGAAATTTAAAATATACATCTTAACCACTGCCAGACATAGTTTGAACCAAATTATTATCAATAGAGGTAAAAAAAAGGGGGAAAAACAAAGCTCCAACCGGATTTCCTCCATTTCTTTTACAGAATGATAAACGCATACCCAAGCAAAGATATTTATACATACTACAATTGTTTAACTTAGGTTAGTTTGTCCACAAAGTCTCTTTCCTTCTCCAATGTGTCAAAGAGATGCATGGATCCATCGAGGGTGATCCGAAGCACTGCCGGATATCTCAGGGAGTACTGAATCTCAAGCTCCTTCAATCTTCTCTTGACACCATCATATGATTTTTGTTTCTGGATCACCGCCGCTGAAAAGTCCTGAAAAAACATGATCTTAGACCCCTCGTAAATTAGGGCCTTTGGATCCTTCACCTGGAATCTGGAAGCCTCCATGACTCTCTCCTTATCCCGGTAATGATGGAACCGCACCAGGAAAGGACGAGGGCATTGACCCAGACCCAACCTCCGTGCTGCGACCCGGTGAGCCCTCTCTATCTTCAATCCTCTCATGCCAGTCTCCAAGTCAAGGAATTTCGGAAGCCAATCTTCAACAAATTCCGCAGGCCGCTCACCTTCCTTACCCTCAAGCAGACCAATGATCCAATTTTTTTTTTTCCGTTGCCCCTGTTTTCAAGATCATCCACTTGGTCACGCAAATTACGAACCTGCGTCTTCAGGGCTTGGATCTCTTCCTTGAATGAACTGGCATCAGCTTCCACCACTGTGACCCTGTACTCCACCTCATCCGTCCTCTTCTCCAGGTCTCCCGGCTGCTGCTCATGCTTCTGCAGCATGAGAGAGACTGGAGCCAGCTTATCTTCAATCTGTTTCCCCAACATCTCGTGAGATTTCGAGAGCTGGACATAGGAGAGCAGGTCCTGGAGAGTAATCTGCTTTGAAGCTGCTGCAGGTTGACCTGCAGGCCCGGCCTCAGCTGCTCCTCCTTCCTTTTTAGGCATTTCTGGACAGCTGAAAATACAGGTAAGTCAATTTTTAAATGTTTCTTGGGGCTCCACAATCTTTCCAACACCCCAAGAAATCCTGATGACCTGGGTTGGATGGGTTAAAGGACTGTCCTGCTCCTGCTGTGATGCGAAGCTCTGCAGTGTGATCTTCTCAGATCGCCGCCATCTTAGATTCCCCCCCCCCTTGTTTATTTCTTAAGCTGTCCTCTGAATGGTTGCTGAAGCCAGGTCAATAGAGATTTTTGAGACAAAAATCAATTTAAATCATAATAATATCAAATGGAATTCCATCAGGTGAATCAGGGTGACATTCAGATCATTATAGAGTCATCAAATCTCAGAGATGTACAGCACGGAAACAGACCCTTTGGTCCAACTCATCCATGCCGACCAGATATCCCAACCCAATCTAGTTCCATTTGCCAGCACATGGCCCATATCCCTTCTCACCCATATACCCATCCAGATGCCTTTTAAATGTTGTAATTGTACTAGCCTCCACTACTTCCTCTGGCAGCTCATTCCATACATGCACCACCCTCTGTGTGAAAATATTGCCCCTTTGGTCGCTTTAAAATTTTTCCACTCTCACCCTAAACCCATGCCCTCTACTTCTGGACTCCCCGAACCCATGGAAAATACCTTGTCCATTTACCCTATCCATGCCCCTCATGATTTTATAAACCTCTATAAGGTCACCCCTCAGCCATCAATGCTCCAGAGAAAACAGCCCCAACTTATTCAGCCTCTCCCTATAGCTCAAACCCTCCAATCCTGGAAACATCCTTGTAAATCTTTTCTGAACCCTTTCAAGTTTCACAACATCTTTCCAATAGGAAAGAGACGAGAACTGCATATAATATTCCAAAGGTGGCCTAACCAATGTCCAGTATAGCCACAACCTGACTCTCAACTCCTAAACTCAATGCTCAGATCAATAAAGTAAAGCATACCAAACACCTTCTTCACTATCCTATCTACCTGTAACTCCACATTCAAGGAACTATGAACCTGTACTCCAAGGTCTCTTTATTCAGCAACACTCTCCAGGACCTTACCATTAAGTGCATAAGTCCTGCTCTGATTTACTTTTCAAAAATGCAGCACTTCACATTTATTTCTATTAGACTCCGTCTGCCACTCCTCAACCTATTGACCTATCTGATCGAGATCCAGTTGTACTCTGAGCCAACCTTCTTCGCTGTCCACTACACCTCCAACTTTGGTGTCATCTGTAAAGTTACTAACTATACCTCCTATGTTCACATCCAAATCATTTATATAAATGATGAAAAGCAGTAAACTCAGCACCAATCTTTGTGGCACACCACTGGTCACAAGCCTCCAGTCTGAAAAGCAACTTTCTACCATCATCCGCTGTTTTCTACTTTTCAGCCAGTTCTGTATCCAAATGGCTAGTTCTCCCTGCATTCCATGAGATTTAACCTTGCTAACACCTTACTGAAGTCCATATAGATCACGTCCACCGCTCTGCCCTCATCAATCCCCTTTGTTACTTCTTCAAAAAACTCAATCAAATTCGTGAGACATGATTTCCCATGCACAAAGCCATGTTGACTGTTCCTAATCAGTCCTTGCATTTCCAAATACATGTAAATCCTGTCCTTCAGGATTCCCTCCAACAACTTGCTCACCACTGGTGTCAGGCTCACTGGTTTATAATTCCCTGGCTTTTCCTTACCATCTTTCCTATATAGTGGCACCATGTTAGCCAACCTCCATCTGGGCACCTCACCTGTGAATATCGATGAAATAAATATGTGTGCAAGGGCCAAGCAATCATTTCCCTAGCTTCCCACAGAGTTGTAGGATACACTTGGTCCTGGAGATTTATCCACTTTTACGCATTTTAAGACATCCAGCTATTCCTCCTGCTATATGGACATTTTTCAAGCTGTCACCATCTATTTCCCCACATTCTATATCTTCCATGTCCTTCTCCACAGTAAACACTGATGCAAAATACTCATTTAGTATCTCCCGCATCTTCTGCAGTTCCACACATAGGATTTAAGGAGCCCTATTCTATCCCTTGTTACCCTTTTGTCCTTAATGTATTTGTAAAAAACCTTTGGATTCTCCCTTACCCTATTTACCAAAGCCATCTCATGTCCCTTGTTGCCTTCCAAATTTCCCTCTTAAGTATACTCCTACCGCTTTTATCCTCTAAGGATTCACTTGTTTTCTGTTGTCTGTACCTGACATAATGCTTCCTTCTTTTGCTTAACCAATACCTCAATTTCTTTAGTCATCCCTACACCTACCAGCCATACCTTTCACCCTAACAGGAATATACTGTCACTGGACTCTCGTTATCTCATTTTTGAAGGCTTCCCACTTTCCAGCTCTCCCTTTACCTGCGAACATCCGTCCACAATCAACTTTTGAAAGTTCTTGCCTAATACCGTCAAAATTGGCCTTCCTCCAATTTAGAACTTCAACTTTTAGATCTGGTCTATCCTTTTCCATCTCTATTTTAAAACTAATAGAATTGTGGTCGTTGGCCCCAAAGTGCTCCCCCACTGACACCTCAGTCACCTGCCCTGCTTTATTTCCCAAGAGTAGGTCAAGTTTTGCATCTGCTCTAGTAGGTATGTCCACATACTGAATCAGAAAATTTTCTTTTCCACACTTAACAAAGTCCTTTCCATCTAAACCCTTAACACTATGGCAGTCCCAATCTACGTTTGGAAAGTTAAAACCCCCTACCATAACCACCCTATTTTTCTTACAGATAACTGAGATGTCCTTACAAATTTCTCAATTTCCTGCTGACTACCTGGGAGGGGGGGCACAATGCAACCCAATTAAGTGATCATCCCATTCTTATTTCTCAATTCAACCCAAATTACTTCCCTGAAGTATTCCAGGAATATTATCCCTAAGTACAGCAGTAATGCAATCCCTTATTAAAAACATCACTCCCCCTCCTCTCTTGTCTAGCTTTCTGTCCTTCCTATGGCATTTGTATTCTTGAACATTAAGTTGCCAGTCCTATCCATCCCTCAGCCATGCTTCTGTAATCGCCATGATATCCCAGTCCATGTTCCTAACCATGCCCTGAGTTTACCTGCCTTCCCTGTTAGGCCTTTGGTACTGAAATAAATACAGTTGAATTTATCAGTCCTACCTTGTTCTCTGCTTTGTTCCTGCCTGCCCTGACTGTTTGACTTGCTCCTTTTCCCAATAGTACCAGTCTCAGATTGAAGTCTTTCCTCATTATTTCCCTGGCTCCCACGCATCCCCCACGCCCACCCCCTTCCTCCCACCCCCCCACCTTACTAGTTTAAATCCTCCTGAGCAGCTCTAGCAAATCTCCCAGCCCATATATTCGTCCCCTTCCAATTCAGGTGCAATCCGTCCTTCTTGTACAGGTCACTTCTACGCTGTGACCATTAGTAATCTAATTGAATGGCTAAACAAGAGGTATGTGAATGACCTGTCCTTTGTTCCTATGTTCAAAACAACTGCCTACATGAAAATTTCCCTGTATCTTACATCAAAGAAAGAACTTAAATATAAATTTGATGTTAGACAAAAATACGCACATCAAAAAATATTCAAATTAAACTTTCTCGGTCAAAACAATAATTTCTTCAGATTGTATCCAGTCTTTGAGCGATTACGTTCGGTAACAGTTATTTCAGATAATACCATTGTTCATATTGAGCTAAGGTGATACAACTCGGCTGTCTTGATCCTGACAACGGATATTGAGTGATGGACAAATCAAACTTTATACCTTTCACATTCTGGAGACCTACCTTGTTCCTGCAGGCAATTGGGTATGTCAAACACAAAATCCCATTGTTACAGTGATACAGTAAACCTGAAATGGGAAACAAGTCAACTCTGAATACCTCTGTATTCACTTTCACTTTATTAAACCTAATTGGAATAAAAGGCAAATCCTTAGCCTGAGGAAGTCAGTAATATATATATATAAAGCATTGCAAACTATTTTAAACATTTTTTGGTGGCTATTCTCTACAATCAACCCATCAACGCTTGAACTTAAAACTTTATGCAGAATTATCAAAATTTCAAACATAATTGATATAATTACATGTTATTGCTGGATTTGTGTTCTCATCATTATTTCATTGCTTTTAAGGTCTGTTCAAAACCAAAGAAGCAAACTCAAAATAAACAGAGAATTTTTGCTAAACTTTATTCTGCTAAAATATACAATGTGGAAATATGAATTGTTAGTATATTGCATATGAGGAGAAAGTGAGCACTGCACATGCTGGAGATCAGAGTCGAAAAGTGTGGAGCTGGAACAGCATAGCCAGTCAGGCAGCATCCGAGGAGCAGGAGAATTGATGTTTCAGGTATAAACCCTTCATCGGGAATGTCATCAGGAGGGTTTATGCCCAAAACACCCTACCCTGCTGCCATAAGAGATGCAAAATCTATGCCCACACCTCCCCCTTCATCTCCATCCAAAGCCACAAATGATCATTCCACATCTGGCAGAGATTTTACTTGTACATCCTCCAACTTCATTTTTTGCATCTGGTCTCCTCTACATTGGAGAGACCGAGTACAAACTCACAGAACAGTTCAGGGAAAATCTCTGGTCCACATGCACCAACCAACCACACTTCCTGTGGCCATCCACTTCAACTCCTCCTCCCAATCCCCAATGATGTATCCATTCTGGGCCTCCTCCACCGCCTACACAAGGCCACCCACAAACTGGAAGAAGAACATCTCATCTTCCTATGACCACACAGCATGAACATTGAACATTAGTTCGGAAATCTCTCCTCTCCCAACTCCATCCCATCCCAGATGGGATTGAATGCAGCACTGATAAGTGAAGTCAAGTCTTTTATGTGGCACCTTGTCATATACTTGCTGAATGTCTAGATATATCATATCCACTAGATCCCCATTATCCACCCTGCTTGTTTTGTTCGCCAAGAACTCCAACAAGTTTGTCAACCACAACTTGCCTTTCATGAAAGCATGCAGACATTGATGAATTAAGCTTTGTTTTTCAAAGTGTATAGGGTGCCAAACTGAGGCACCAATGTTTCAACCAGCCTGGCTATTTCATGAATTCTATGCAGACATTTAAAAACATCTCCATGTGAAAATGCCCTCACACTTGCCCTCCTACCCTGACATTGCCCATTTCTCTAGTCTGGTGTCACTGAAGACTCTCTGATCGAGCTTTCAGCATCAGGAGTCCACCCACTGTTTGCAATAGAATGGCAAGATGGAGACAGCCAATTAGGAAACCATCTTCCAGAAAGCTGACCTGACTAATGCTGTCAACGTGGGCTGGTTCAGGATCCCACAAAAGCCTGTCACCCACTGGAAAATCCAGTGCAGTGGAGTGGTATCAACTCTATTCAATCCCATCATTATTTTCATCACCTTTTTTGATAGGGAGAGAAAAAAAAATCTACAAATATTTTTAAAAATTGCATTTGATGGACACCTTTCAAAATCTCAACGATATTTCAAAGGACTTTACAGACAATGAAGTACAGTACTTTTGACATATCATCACTGTTACCATGAGGGAAATTTGATAGCCAACATGTGCACATCAAGCTCCCAAATATATCAACCTGATCATGACAACATAATCTGTTTTCTAGTGATGCTGATTGAGGGATATCTATTGTCTCATTCACTGTGGAGAACCTTGCCGTTTATCTTCTAAATAGTGCCTTGGGATCTTTTACTCTCTGAAAATGATAAAGTAGACCAGGATTAATGTTAATGTGAAAGTGTCTTTATTCCAGTTCTACAGATAAAACATCCAACTGATATCCAAGTTATGTATATTCCCTGGGGGAGGAGGTAGTATAGCGGGAATGTCACTGGACTAGTAATCAGAGGCAGGCTAATCCTCTGGAGGCATATGCCCAGATCTGGTTGAATTTAAATTCAATTAGTAAATCAAGATGATGAATCTATTCTCAATAATGCTGATTATGAAGCCAGCAACTGTCATAAAAAGCTGCTTCACTAATGTCCTTTAGGGAAGGAAATCTGCTATTCGAGCCTGGTCTACATGTCACTTCAGATCCACAGTGGCACAGTTGATTCCTAACTGCCCTTGGAAATGTCTATCAAGTCACACAGTTCAAGGACAACTAGGGATAAACAATAGGTGCAGGAGTAGGCCATTCTGCCCTTCAAGCCTGCACCACCATTCAATATGATCATGGCTGATCATCCTTAATCAGTATCCTGTTCCTGCATTATCTCCATAACCCTTGATTCCACTATCCTTGAGAGCTCTATCCAACTCTTTCTTAAATGAATCCAGAGACTGGGCCTCCACTGCCCTCTGGGGAAGAGCATTCCACACAGCCACCACTCTCTGGGTGGAGAAGTTTCTCCTCATCTCTGTCCTAAATGGTCTATCCCGTATTTTTAAGCTGTGTCCTCTGGTTCGGCACTCACCATCAGCGGAAACATGTTTCCTGCTTCCAGAGTGTCCAATCCTTTAATAATCTTATATGTCTCAATCAGATCCCCTCTCAGTCTTCTAAACTCAAGGGTATACAAGCCCAGTCGCTCCAGTCTTTCAGTGTAAGGTAATCCCGCCATTCCAGGAATTGACCTCGTGAACCTATGCTGCACTCCCTCAATAGCCAGAATGTCTTTCCTCAAATTTGGAGACCAGAACTGCACACAATACTCCAGGTGTGGTCTCACCAGGGCCATGTACAGCTGCAGAAGACCCTCTTTGCTTCTATACTCAATCCCTCTTGTTATGAAGGCCAGCATGCTATTAGCCTTCTTCACTACCTGCTGTACCTGCATGCTTACCATCATTGACTGGTGTACAAGACTGGGGTGGGGGCGGAGAGGTCAGGAAGAAGATTGCAGGTGAGGACGGCGGTGCTGAATTCGATGGAAATTCCTGAAGAAGGGCTTATGCCCGAAACATCGATTCTCCTGTTTCCTGGATGCTGCCTGACCTGCTGCGCTTTTCCAGCAACACATTTTCAGCTCTGATCTCCAGCATCTGCAGTCCTCACTTTCTCCTACAAGAACACCCAGATCTCTCTGTACTGCCCCTTTACCTAAATTGATTCCATTTAGGTAGCAATCTGCCTTCCTGTTCTTGCCACCAAAGTGGATAACCATACATTTATCCACATTAAACTGCATCTGCCATGCATCTGACCACTCACCTAACTTGTCCAGGTCACCCTGTAATCTCCTAACATCCTCATCACATTTCACCCTGCCACCCAGCTTAGTATCATCAGCAAATTTGCTAATGTTATTGCTAATACCATCTTCTATATCATTAACATATATTGTAAAAAGCTGCGGTCCCAGTACCCCACTGGTCACTGCCTGCCATTCCGAAATGGAGCCGTTTATCACTACTCTTTGTTTCCTATCAGCCAACCAACTTTCAATCCTAGTACTTTGCCCCCAATACCATGCACCCTAGTTTTGCTCACTAACCTCCTATGTGGCACTTTATCAAAAGCTTTCTGAAACTCCAGGTACACTACATCTACTGGATCTCCCTCGTCCATCTTCACAGTTACATCCTCAAAAAATTCCAGAAGATTAGTCAAGCATGATTTCCCCTTCATAAATCCATGCTGCCTCTGACCTATCCTGTTACTACTATCCAGATGTGTCGTAATTTCATCCTTTATAATAGACTCCAGCATCTTTCCCACCACTGAGGTCAGACTAACTGGTCTATAATTTCCTGCTTTCTCTCTCCCACCTTTCTTAAAAAGTGGTACAACATTAGCCACCCTCCAATCCGCAGGAACTGATCCCGAATCTATCGAACTCTGGAAAATAATCACCAACGCATCCACGATTTCTCGAGCCACCTCCTTCAGTACCCTGGGATGTAGACCATCAGGCCCCAGGGACTTATCAACCTTCAGACCTAACAGTCTCTCCAACACCAATTCCTGGCAAATATAAATTCCCTTAAGTTCAGTCCTTCAGCCATTGTTATCTCAGGGAGATTGCTTGTGTCTTCCCCAGTGAACACAGATCTGAAGTACCAATTCAATTTTTCTGCCATTTCTTTATTCCCCGTAATATATTTTCCTGTTTCTGTCTTCAAGGGCCCAATTTTAGTCTTAACCATTTTTTTGCCTTTCACATACCTAAAAAAACTTTTATTATCCTCCTTTATATTATTGGCCAGTTTACCTTCATACCTCATTTTTTTTCTGCGTATTTCCTTCTTAGTAATCCTCTGTTTTTCTTTAAAAGCTTCCCAGTCCTCCGTTTTCCCACTTATCTTTGCTATGTTATACTTTTTCTTTTCTAACTTTGTATGTTTCTTAACTTCCCTTGTCAGCCACGGCCACCCATGCCTCCTCCTAGGATCTTCCTTCCTTTTTGGAATGAACTGATCTTGCAACTTCTGCATTATACACAGAAATATCCGCCATTGTTCCTCCACTGTCATCCCTGCTAAGGTATTGCACCATTGAACTTTGGCCAGCTCCTCCCTCATAGCTCCATAGTTCCCTTTATTCAACAGAAATATTGTCACTTCCGATTGTACCCTCTCCCTCTCAAATTGCAGATTGAAGCTTATTGTATTATGGTCACTACTTCCCAATGGCTCCTTCACTTCGAGGTCCCTGACCAATTCTGGTTCGCTGCACAATACCAGATCCAGACTTGCCTTCTCCCTGGTAGGCTCCAGCACCAGTTGTTCTAAGAATCCATCTGTGAAACACTCTACAAAGTCTCTTGCTTGAGGTCCAATACCATCCTGATTCTCCCAGTCTACCTGCATGTTGAAATCCCCCAAACAACTGTAGTAACATCTTTGCAACAGGCCAATTTTAGCTCCTGATTCAACTTACATCCGACATCCAGACAACTGTTTGGGGGCCTGTAGATAACTCCCAAGAGGGTCTTTTTACCCTTAGTATTTCTCAGCTCTATCCACACTGACTCTACATCCCCTGATTCTAGGTCCCCCCTGCGCAAGGGACTGAATATCATCCCTTACCAAAATGGCCACCCCACCCCCTCTGCCCGTCAGTCTGTCCTTACGATAGCACGTGTAGCCTTAAATATTCATTTCCCAGGCCCTGTCCACTTGAAGCCACGTCTCAGTTATCCCCACAGTTATCTGCCAATTTCCAAAAGAGCCTCAAGCTCATCCATCTTATTTCTAATGCTTCGTGCATTCATGTATAGTATTTTTAATTTATTACTGCCCTCACCCTTCCCATCAACTCCTATTTCACTCAACCTTACAGCATGATCCCTTTTTGAGTTTTCTGCCTCATTGATACAGTTGTCTTTCTTGACTTCCCTTGTTCTAACTTTCCCTTCAATTTCCTTCTTAAACATCCAGTTTGTCCCCTCCTCCCCCGCTACTTAGTTTAAACATAGCTGTGTTGCAGTAGCAAACCTGCCTGCCAGAATGCTGGTCCCTAACCTATTAAGGTGCAAACTGTCTCTCTTGTAGAATTTATGCTTACCACAAAACATACCCCAGTGATCCAAGAATTTAAATCCTTGCTTCCTGCACCAGTTCCCCAGCCACACGTTCAAGTCCATTATCTCCCTGTTTCTGGCTTCACTAGCCCGAGGAACTGGAAGCAAACCGGAGATAACCACCTTGGACGTCCTGCTTTTCAGCCTTCTTCCTAGTTCTCCGAAGTCCCGCTGTAGTATGTTCCTCCTCTTCTTCCCGACATCATTTGTGCCGACATGTACCACCACCTCTGGCTCTTCACCTTCATCCTTGAGGATTTCCTGCACTCTGTCTGTGATGTCTTTAACCCTGGCACCAGGAAGGCAACACACCATCCTAAGCCCCGTCTGCTGCCACAAAAACCCCGGACAGTTCCTCTCACTGTGGAGTCTCTTATTACCACGGCTCTGTGCGATGTCCGACTCTTCATCTCTGCCTCTGCACCAACTGCGCGAACACACCCACTCTAATAACAATCACTTACCTTCCCGACCAGCTTTGCGCTCTGCCTTCACTTCCGCCCAGCTCCCGCCGCTCTCTGATGCAAAAAGAATCAGAGCGATAATTGCAGGCCTTGCCAGTGGTGCCCACATTACATGAAAGACTTTTATAAAAATGAAATAGACAAGGATTTTCATAAATAAGTAGCTTACATGTGAATGATTTTAATGGTAAATGTTATACTGAACTACAAGCCAAATGGAAAGCATTCTTAATTTACAGCAAATACCACCGATCAATTGTGTTGTCTGTGCTTACCTTATAAAGCACCACAGCCATACACAGCAAAAAGTATGACCATGGGTCTAACATACATACAAAATAATCTTACAAATCATCAGTTCTGAAACTTTTACTGTTAAGAAATCAGTACATCATTTTACATGCCTCAAGTCTTTCAAGGATTAGTTTTGATGAGGCAACTCCTTTAAGTTTATAGGAGGAATAAAGGAAGTGTTTTCACTCACATTACAGATGCATTACACATATAGGAGAAAGTGAGGTCTGCAGATGCTGGAGATCAGAGCTGAAAATGTGTTGCTGGAAAAGCGCAGCAGGTCAGGCAGCATCCAAGGAACAGGAGAATCGACGTTTCGGGCATAAGCCCTTCTTCAGCCCTTTCCAGCAACACATTTTCAGCCGCATTACACATATATTATAACTTCCAAATGCAAATAACGTGTTTCAACATGATTAGCATCATGGTGTGCAATAGATGGAAGCAGAGAGCAAAATTAAAAACAATAACAGAGTTTCTTTAATAATACAGAAAAGTAAAACTAGTTGAAACAACTGTTTAAATAAATCTCCCATCCTACAGTGGATTAAATTAATTATTAGTCTGCTAATAACATTATAACACCAAAGGCTTGACACCTATCTTTCTGTTGGTTTGCTTCAAGATCATAGTGGGCGGCACGGAGGCACAGTGGTTAGCACTGCTGCCTCACAGCGCCAGATGACCCCAGTTCAATTCCCGCCTCAGGCGACTGACTGTGTGGAATTTGCACGTTCTCCCCGTGCCTGCGTGGGTTTCCTCCGGGTGCTCCGGTTTCCTCCCACAGTCCAAAGATGTGCAGGTCAGGTGAATTGGCCATGCTAAATTGCCCGTAGCGTTAGGTAAGGGGTAAATGTAGGGGTATGGGTGGGTTGCGCTTCGGCGGGGCGGTGTGGACTTGTTGGGCCGAAGGGCCTGTTTCCACACTGTAAGTAATCTAATCTAATCATTGCAACAAAAGAGAGCCTTTCAGTTGCTTAAGTTACATCTGTTGTATGTGAGACTTCTACCTTCTTCTGTTCTGAGATACTGTTACAAAGACACTTTTAATATTGCGAGAAATTCTTTGTTTTTGCAGACTTATAAAAAAGGAGTTTGTTTCACATTTTGTAGATATACCTGGGGTGGTTCTGAGTTGGTGGAAAGCCAGTTAAGAACAGGAAATTTGCAAAGCACAAGCTGACCATTTCTAAAAAGAAACTCTTTTGTTGAGTTCAGGGAAAACTATTTGTTTTTATTTAGATTAGATTACTTACAGTGTAGAAACAGGCCCTTTGGCCCAACAAGTCCACACCGCCCCACTGAAGTGCAACCCACCCATACCCTTACGTTTACCCCTTACCTAACACTACGGGCAATTTAGCATGGTCAATTCACCTGACCTGCACATCTTTGGACTGTGGGAGGAAACTGGAGCACCCGGAGGAAACCCACACAGACACGGGGAGAACATGCAAACTCCACACAGTTAGTCGGCTGAGGCGGGAATTGAACCCGGGTCTCTGGCGCTGTGAGGCAGCAGTGCTAACCACTGTGCCACCGTGCCGCCCACGTTATTTCCTAAGCAAGCTGTGTCGGCAAGTCTTCAGAGAAAACTGGGCAAGATTTGCAATAACACATGCCATAAGTTCACGGAAACAGACCCCAGAATATCTTACATTGTAACCTTCTGCTTTTGAGAGTAGCCCATTGGTCAAATTGTGTTTTTCTTTTAGAAAAGCAATCTCTTCAGCTAAATCTACTTTTCTCTCTTTTCCTGACAAGTGTGTGTGTGTGTTTGCATATGTGTGATTGTGTGTGTATTTTGGAGATATTTTCTGGAATAAGCATTTGTACTTCTATATTTCCAACTATGGTTGCTAATCATTTATTGTAGGGGGAAATGGGGGGAAAGTGGGGGAGGGAGGAAGGGGGAAGGGGTCTGTGTGCCCTTGTTGACAACTTCCATTTCCGAACACTGCTACTTGGTAAGCCCTATTCAGTTGAAGGTCACATGCATCCATGGAACCACATCCCAAAAATCAGTGTACCATAAGAAGGGATTTATAATATACTATTTTAAAAAGCACTCACACACATACATTCTGAATATTAACAACTTTTGGTGGACTTCCAAAAGGCTGAATGAAAGGCATAGTTCATATCCTTGTTGTGTCATTCAACCTGATCCCAGCTGACACTATTGATCATTGATGTGGCTTGTAGATTTTATTTTCAGGAACTACTAGGACTTCAAACAGGAATTAATTGCAAGAAGCAAGCATCTTATCTGTGGCACAGCACATTTTTAATTTATGATGCAGATCTAAATATTGATATAATCTCATGAATTTTCATGGCCTGCATCCTCCAAGTACAAAGGGCCCAATCTTCAAACGATGATAACTCCTTGGGATTGCTTTGCAGAATGCTTTTATTCAAATGTTACTTGTGGGTTTTGGCTACTGTATATGAACTTATTCCAAACATTAGAGGTATGAGACTCCATTCAGATTCTCTCATGCTCCGCCAAAGGGGAATTACAGAAAAAACTATGCCTTAAATATAGCTCTCTGCCATACATCACTACTTTCTACCATGTTTAAATGTTAGAACATAAAACATAAGAACATAAGAACTAGGAGCAGGAGTAGGCCATCTGGCCCTTCGAGCCTGCTCCGCCATTCAATAAGATCATAGCTGATCTCTTTTTGAACTCAGTTGCATTTACCCCCCAGTCACTCTTAATTCCTTTGCTGTTCAAAATCTATCTTTCTTTGCCTTAAAAACATTCAATGAGGTAGCCTTAACTGCTCCACTGAGCAGGAAATTCACAGATTCACAACTCTTTGGGTGAAGATATTCCTCCTGATCTCAGTCCTAAAGCTTCCCCTTATTTTGAGGCTATGTCCTAGTTCTAGTTTCATCCTCCAGTGGAAACAACCTCCCTGCTTCTATCCTGCCTATTCCCTTCATAATTTATATGCTTCTTTAAGATTCCCGCTCATTCTTCTAAAATACCACTAAGTACAGTCCCAGTCTACTCAATCTCTCCTCATAAGGCAACCTTCTCACTTCCAGAATCAACCTAGTGAACCTCTTCTGTACCCCATCCAGTTACCGAGATCTTCAGAATGTTATTACAATTCCCAACTCCCATTCTGGCATTAAGCTGGTCTAGTGACACTTCCTGGTTCAGTACAAAAATTCAATAGAGTGGAAGTTACACAGGGCTTCAACCTAATTTGTGACACGTTCATTAAAATTTGGCATTCTTTATATCCCCTTTGTGTCTTAATGTCAGATCACAAGTGAACAGCAATACAAAGTAAATGCGCAGAATACTGTTGTTTCAACAGTTTGTCCATCCAATCTGTCCATCTTCACTTTGCTTTGACAACTCATGAATGATGTGTTCTACCGATAAATGTTACCTGAAGAAAGGAACATGGGTGAGCACAATTGCATTGTGCTATTCATTCTAGCACCTCTTTCTCATTATCTTTCTCACTTCAAGGGCAACTGGCTTTCAGATTCCACAATTAAAATTAAAATCATAGAATTATACAGAACAGAAGGAGGTCATTCAACCAAGTGCACCTCTGAAAGAGCTATCCTATTAGACCCATTCATTGCACACAGCCTTGCATATTTGTCTTCCTTTTCAAATATTTATGAACCTCTCTAGTATCTTTCTAATTTCCTTTTGAAAGCTATGACTGAATCTGTTTCCACCAGATGTTCTGGTCATGCATTCCAGCAAACATCAACCAAAAAATCTTTCCCAGTTCAGTTGCCAAAACCACAAATCCAATCTTAACTTCCAAATTGAAGATAAAATATTTTACATTTAACCTCAAACTTCATTTTTGCTACAAGCAATGGTGTGCAACCCGAGCAATGATAAGTTAGTGCATGGGCATAATTCTGCACCTCTCAACTTGGTATGGTTAAGGTATCAACACACGATATTGTAAAATCATCATCAATGCAGAAAGCTCAAAGAACAAAGAACAGTTCAGCACAGGAACAGGCCGTTTGGTCCACCGAGCCTGCACTGGCACATGATACCTTATTAAACTAAAAACATTTTGCCTCTACATGGTCCATATCCCTCTAATGCCTGTCTCCTCAAGATTCTGTCAAGTTGCCTCTTAAACATTGCTATTGTATCTGCTCCTACCATCTCCTCTGGCAGCGCATTCTAGGCACCTACAACCCTAAAACTCGCTTCTCATATCTTCTTAAAAGTTTCACCCTGTTATCTTAAACCTATGTCTTCCAGTAATTGACTATTCTCCTTCAGAAAACCATGAAATGGACACCATCGCTAACTACCAGGATATAAATAACCTTACACAAAAATATAATTTTATGCCTTAAAATTAGCATTAGTTCTGATAGGATTAATATTATTCCATCTATATCTAAGATTGTTTGGACAGCAAAAATTAAAGAGTAATAAAACTCTTCACCGGTTTGAGCCAGCATAGCTAATTTAGCAGTTTCACACAGTCACACAGTGCAAAGCCTAACCCTAAATCATTCTTTTTGCTTGGTGCATTAAGTTCTTCTGAAATGCTTAACATTGCCATAAAATGTCTGTTGTTTCCTTCCATTGTATTAAAATATCACAATCCTTCCTGTAGATTGTATGGAATGTTGAATTTTACTTTCTCTTGCCAACAGAGCCTTCCGACAATTAATGCTCTGTTCCTTCCTGTACAGAAATTCACGGCAACATGACGTTGTACTTTATCAGTGAATAGCGTAGCTTTAGAACGGATGGGTGAATTTATGAATTTTATGAAAATTTTATGGCGCCCAACAACTATCTTTGAAATTTGTGGTGAATATGAAATTGAGCCTAACAAGTTTACACTTAAATAATCTTATAATAACACAAAGACTATCTGAAAAAAAATTACTTCCTTTTCTCTAAAACAAGCTTTTCTACAGTTACTTAGTCCCTCCCACAGAGACTGCAGGTGAAACTGCCATCTTGTACAACACCGTGTCTTAGGAAAAAATGATCTTCGTCCTAATCTGCTGACATGTAGGATAGAAATGTGATGGCCAACAGCTTGGACTGTAAACATTGGAGAAACGTAAATCACATTTTGCATTATTTCCATTCCCCTGTTACCCAGAAAAAATGTGTTTGGAAACATTTCTCCTTCCTCTCCTATATTTACTATCCTGAAATATTAGCATGATGCTTGCACTTTATCATGAGTGCACCTCAGATGTGAAGAACTCTACTCAGGCCACACAACAATTGTTGACCTTTCACTGTCCTGAGAAAATGGTGGCCCACCTACTTGGAGCCAATGTATCACAGCTAAATACTTTGCAAAGCCATTCAGGGACTTTGCAATTACAGTCACATGTGGCCCAGACTGGATAAGAACACAAAAACATAAGAACGTAAGAAGGTGCCGGAATAGACCATTTTGCCCCTCGTGCCTGCTCCGCCACTTAATACGATCATGACTGAACTCACCTCGGCCTCAACTCCACTTCCCTGCCCACTCTCCATGATCCTTCAACGTGTTACTAATTATAAATTTGTATGTTCTCCTTAAATTTACTCACTGTCTTGGCATCCACCACACTCCAGAGAAGTGAATTCCACAGATTCATAACCCTGAGAGAAGTAATTTCTCCTCATCTCTATGTTAAATTGCCAACCCTTATCCTAAAATTATTATCTCATGCTCTAGATAGCCCCACATGACAAAACATCCTTTCTCCACCTACTTTGTCAACCCCCTTTAGCATCCTCTTTACCTCAAGTAGATCTCCTCTTAGGCTTCTAAAGTGCAGAAAGTGCTCAATCTCTCTTCATAAGACAAACTCCTCACCTCTGGATTCAATCTAGTGAACCTCCTCTGAGCTGTCTGATACAGCAGTGTATCTGCACAGTTATTACCTTTGCTGTTTGAGTTCAAGTATCTCTGGACATCGGAGTGTGTCGAGGAAAAATTAACAAATAGCGAAATTCACAGCTGACCTTGGAGGAACCTGTGTGGGACAGCACACAGTGCAGGTACAGATAAGTACATTGTTTTTAAGTGTAACCTTGCTGTAAATCTACAATAGTGAGTAGAGTGGATCCTTTCCTGATTATATATTTTATTGAGATCTACTTCTTGATTAAATTTTAAAAATATCAACCATAAGTACTAAGTTAGCCTGGAGCAGTGTTTTTAGAACTGTAAGACTAGGCTCTTTTCTGGGTCTGTAGATTGTGAAGGAGCAAAAATGACCTTTTGTAGAGTGATATGCTCTCCCTGTTGGATGTGGGAGTTCAGGGAGAGTTTCCATGTTACTGATGATTACATCTTCAGGAAGGGTGTTTGGTTGCGAATCCTATCAGATTGCATGGATCAGTTGGAACAGCAGTTGGCGGCAATAAAGAATTTTCAAGAGCTAGGGGGTGCGATGGATGGCAGTTATAGGAAAGGGGAAAAGCTGTAGATGCAGTCAGGTAGATGGGTTAACTCCAGGAAACATAGGAGAGGGGGGCAGAGAGTGCAGGAGTCTCCTGTGGCTACCTCCATCTCAAATAAGTAAGCTGTTTTGGAAAATATAGAGGGTGATGGACTCTCAGGGAAATGTAGCATGAATAGCCAAGTTTCTGGTATCAAGAATGGATCTAATGAAATGAGGGGTACATCGGGTTCCAAGCAATGGATTGTGATAGGGGATTCTCTAATCAGGGGCTCAGATAGACGTTTCTGCAGCCGGCAGCAAAAAAATCAGAATGATTTGTTAGCCCCGAGTGCCAGGATCCAAGGATATCTTGGAGAGGGTGAAGAATTTTCGCGAAGAGGAGAGGGACCAGCAGGAGGTCATGGTACACATTGGATACAATGACATAGAAAGGGAAAAGAATGGAATTCTGAAAGGAGAAAAGAAATCGTTAAGCAGGAATTTAAAAAGGAGGTCTTCGAGGGTAGTAATGTCTAGATTACTCCCGATGCTATGAGCTAGTGAGGGTAGGAATAGAAGGACAGAGCAGATGATTGTGTGGCAGAGGGGCTGGTGCAGGGGAGAAGGGTTCACATTTTTGGATCATTGGAATCTCTTCTGGGGTAGAAGTGACCTGTACAAGAAGGACAGATTGCACCTGAATTGGAATGGGTCCTAATATACTGACAGGGAAATTGGAAAATCATGAGGGACATGGATAGGGTAAATAAATAAGGTCTTTTCCCTGGGACGGGGGTGTCCAGAACTAGCTGGAATAGGTTTAGGGTGAGAGGGGAAAATTTTAAAAGGGACCTAAGGGGCAACATTTTCACATAGAGGCTGGTGAGTGAATAGTACGAGCTGCCAGAGGAAGTGGTGGAGGATGGTACAATTACAAAGTTTAAAAGACATCTGGATGGTAAGTGAATAGGAAAGGTTTACAGGGATATGGACCATGTGCTGGCAAATGGAACTTGAGTAGTTGAGGATATCTGGTTGGCATGGACGAGTTAAACGGAAGGATCTGTTTCCATGTTGTACATCTCTATGACTTGAAAACTGCCTCTAATGCAATTACATCCTTCCTCAAGTAAAGTTTCGAAAATGTTACACAATACTCCAGGCAAAGTCTCACCAATGTCATGTACAGTTGCAGTAATATTTCCCTACTTTCATTCTCTATTCCTTTAGCAACAGATGCCAAAATTCCATTTACCTTCCTTATTATCTACGATATCTTCATACTAGATTTCTGCAATTCATGCACAAGGACCCAGATCTCTCTACACTAGAGCACTCTGACGTTTCTCTACATTTAGATAATAAGCTGACTTTCTATTTGTTCCATTCAAACTGGATAACTTCATGCTTACCGACATTAAAAACAATTTGTAAAAATCTTTGTCCATTTACCAAACTTATTCATATCCATTCGTAAGTTTCTTATTTCTTTATTGTGGCTTACTTTCCCATTGTAATAGCATTTGCAAGTTTGGTTATAGTACCTTCTAGCCCTACACTGAAGACATTAAAATAAATTGTAAATAGTTGGTGCCTGAGGACCAAACCAGTGGCACACCACTAGTTACATCTTGCCTACTAGAAAAAGATCCATTCATCCCAACTCCTTACTTGCTGTTGGTTAGCTAATTCTCTATCCAAGCTAATATATTACCCCTACCCCTATGTGATTTTAATTTGTTCATTAAGAATTTGTACAGCGCCATATCAAATGCTTTCCGAAAGTCCAAATATATTACACTGACAGGATCCTCATTACCATAAGACCATAAGACATTGGAGTCGAAGTAAGGCCATTCGGCCCATCGAGTCCACTCCGCCATTTAATCATGGCTGATGGGCATTTCAATTCCACTTACCAGCATTCTCCCCATAGCCCTTAATTCCTTGTGACATTAAGAATTTATCAATCTCTGCCTTGAAGACACTTAGCGTCTCGGCCTCTACTGCACTCCACGGCAATGAATTCCACAGACCCACCACTCTCTGGCTGAAGAAATGTCTCCGCATTTCTGTTCTGAATTTATCCACTCTAATTCTAAGGCTGTGCCCACGGGTCCTAGTCTCCTCGCCTAATGGAAACAATTTCTTAGCGTCCACCTTTTCCAAGCCATGTATTATCTTGTAAGTTTCTATTAGATCTCCCCTTAACCTTCTAAACTCCAATGAGTACAATCCCAGGATCCTCAGCCGTTCCTCGTACGTTAGACCTACCATTCCAGGGATCATCCATGTGAATCTCCGCTGGACATGCTCCAGTGCCAGTATGTCCCTCCTGAGGTGTGGGGCCCAAAACACAGTACTCCAAATGGGGCCTAACCAGAGCTTTATAAAGTCTCAGTAGCACATCGCTGCTTTTATATCCCAACCCTCTTGAGATAAATGACAACATTATTCGCTTTCTTAATCACGGATTCAACCTGCATGTTTACCTTTAAAGAATCCTCGACTAGCACTCCCAGATCCCTTTGTACTTTAGCTTTATGAATTTTCTCACTACTTAGAAAGTAGTCCATGGTTGTATTCTTTTTTCCAAAGTGCAAGACCTCACATTTGCTCACATTGAACTTCATCAGCCATTTCCTGGACCACTCTCCCAAACTGTCTAGGTCCATTTGCAGCTTCCCACTTCCTCAGTACTACCTGCCTGTCCACCTAACTTCGTATTATCATCGGCAAACTTCGCTAGAATGCCCTTAGTCCCTTCATCCAGATCATTAATATATAACTTGAACAGCTGCGCCCCAACACTGAACCCTGTGGGACACCGCTTGTCACCAGCTGCCATTCCGAAAAAGAACCTCTTATCCCAACTCTCTGCCTTCTGTCAGACAGCTAATCCTCAATCCATGCCAGTAGCTCACCTCGAACACCATGGGCCCTCACCTTGCTCAGCAGCCTCCCGTGTGACACCTTATCAAAGGCCTTTTGGAAGTCTAGTTAGACCACATCCACTGGTTTCCCTGGTCTAACCTACTTGTCACCTCTTCAAAGAATTCTAACAGGTTTGTCAGGCACGACCTCCCCTTACTAAATCCATGTTGACTTGTTCTAATCCGACCCTGCTCTTCCAAGAATTTAGAAACCTCATCCTTAATGATGGATTCTAGAATTTTACCAACAACCGAGGTTAGGCTAATTGGCCTATAATTTTCCATCTTTTGTCTTGATCCTTTCTTGAACAAGGGGGTTACAACAGCGATCTTCCAATCATCCGGGACTTTCCCTGACTCCAGTGACTTTTGAAAGATCTCAACCAACGCCTCCGCTATTTCCTCAGCCACCTCCCTCAGAACTCTAGGATGTAGCCCATCGGGGCCAGGAGATTTGTCAATTTTAAGACCTTTTAGCTTTTCTAGCACTATCTCTTTTGTAATGGCAACCATACTCAACTCAGCCCCCTGACTCCCTTTAATTGTTGGGATATTACTCATGTCTTCCACTGTGAAGACTGACGCAAAGTACTTATTAAGTTCTCTAGCCATTTCCTTATCTCCCATCACTAGCCTTCCAGCATCAGTTTGAAGTGGCCCAATGTCTACTTTTACCTGTCGTTTGTTTCTTATGTATTGAAAGAAACTTTTACTATCATTTCTAATACTATTGGCTAGCCTACCTTCATATTTGATCCTCTCCTTCCTTATCTCTCTCTTTGTTATCCTAGTTTGTTTTTGTAGCCTTCCCAATCTTCTGATTTCCCAGTGCTCTTGGCCACTTTATAGGATCTTTCTTTTTCTTTGATATATTTCCTGACTTCCTTGTCAGCCATGGCTGTCTAATCCCTCCCCGGATAATCTTTCTTTTCTTGGGGATGAACCTCTGTAGTGTCCTCAATTATACCTACAAACTCCTGCCATTTTTGCTCTACTGTCTTCCCTGCTTGGCTCTGCTTCCAGTCGATTTTCATCAGTTCCTCTCTCATGCCCTCATAATTACCTTTATTTAACTGTAACACCATTACATCCGATTTTGCCTTCTCTCTTTCAAACTGCAGACTGAACTCTACCATATTATGATCGCTGCTTCCCAAGTGTTCCCTTACTTTAAGATCTTTTATAAAGTCTTGTTCGATACATAGTACTAGGTCCAAAATAACCTGCTTCCTTGTGAGCTCCATGACAAGCTGTTCCAAAAAGCCATCCTGTAAGCATTCCAAGAATTCCCTTTCTTTGGATCCACTGGCAACATTATTTACCCAGTCCACCTGCATACTGAAGTCCCCCATGATCACCGTGACCTTGACTTTCTGACATGCCTTTTCTATTTCCCGGTACATGTTGCGCCCCTGGTCCTGACCACTGTTAGGAGGTCTGTTCATAACTCCCATTATGGTTTTTTTTGCCTTTGTGTTCCTCAATTCCACCCACACAGACTCCACATCATCCGACCCTATGTCATTCAGTGCCATAGATTTAGTTATGTTCTTAACTAACAAGGCCACCCCGCCCCCTCTGCCCACCTCCCTGTCTTTTTGATAAGTTGTAAATCCTTGGATGTTTAACTGCCAGTCCTGAACCCCCTGCAACCATGTCTCTGTGATGCCTACCATATCATAATCATTCACGATGATCTGTGCCGTTAGTTCATCTATTTTGTTACGAATGCTACGAGCATTCAGGTAAAGTGCCTTAATGCTAACTTTCTTATCATTAGAGATATTGGAAGTCATAAGATGTCCTAAGTTATCCTTCCTTTTTGTTGCATTCCTAGTCTGCCTCACTCTTAAATCCACCTGCATACATGCTATCCTCCTGCTTATCTTTCCATTTAACTCCATACTCCCTGTCGCTTTCACTTTCCCTCCTCCCAACTCAGAAGTTTAAAGTCCTACTGACCACCCTATTTATCCTTTTCGCTAGAACATTGGTACCAGATCGGTTCAGGGTGAAGACCAGTTCCAAAACTGATGCCAATGCCCCATGAAATGGAATCCCTCTTTCCCACACCAATCCCTTAGCCACATGTTTACTTCCCTAATTTTCTTATCCCTATGCCAACTGGCATATGGCTCAGGCAGTAATCCGGAGATTATGACCCTTGAGGACCGGTACTTCAATTTCCTTCCTAGTGCTTGATAATCCCCAAACAGGTCCTCCACCCTAGCTTTGCCTATGTTGTTAGTCCCAACGTGGACCACAACAACTGGAACCTCCCCACCTCCAATATCCTTTCAAGCCGGTCAGAGATGTCCCGCACCCTGGCACCGGGCAGGCAACACACCATGCGAGACTCCCGATCCGGCTTGCATAGAATACTATCTGTCCCCCTAATTATAGAATCCCCTATAACAACTACTTGTCTTTTTGCTCCCCCCTCTTGAACGGCCTTCTGCACCATGGTGCCGTGGTCAGCTGGCTCATCCTGTCAAGAGCCCTTTTCCTCATCCGTACAGGGAGCAAGAATCTCATTCCTGTTGGACAAGGTCAAGGGCTGAGGCTCCTGCACTGCTGAACTCAGGTTCCCCCTACCTGCCTCACTTCCAGTCACATTCTGATATCCCTGATCACTAACTGTGAATTACTTAATCTCCCAGGTGTGACTGCCTCCTGAAACAAAGCATCCAGGTAACTCTCCCCCTCCCGGATGTGTCGCAGTGTTTGAAGCTCAGATTCCAGATCATCAACTCTGAGCCGGAGTTCTTCCAGCAACCAACACTTGCTGCAGATGTGGTCACTGCCATTCACAATGGGATCAGCCAGCTCCCACATCATACAGCTACAGCACATCACCTGCCCAGCCATCGCTGCTTAGTTAATTACTTTATTACTTTGTATAAGTTTTAGTTAAAATACTTTCTGATACCTCACTGCTATAGTCTTTTTCTAAAAACCAATTAATAGATAAACCATAAAAAGTAAATTTTTAACCAATCCCCGATAAAGAAATTGAAAATCCTTACCTATTTTTGGCTAGAGGAGGGGGGGATGGGGGGTGGGAGACTCAACACGTGTAGTGTCTCAGGTTCAGCCACTGCCCAGATATATTACCGGCAGTCCCCTGGTCGTCGCTCCCGCTCTTCCTACTTATTAACTAGGTTAAAGGAGGAGGGCAGGTGAAAGACACTACAGTAGTAGAGTCTCGGGTTTAGCCGCCTTGCTGATATATATGGTCACTGCTTTCCTTCCCGGCTGCCCCTCCGGTCCTCGTCACTTCCTCCGCTGCTCCCGCTCCTTCTCCGCTGCTGCTCGCACTTACCCGCTTTGCTTGCTACATCTTTAAAGAATTCTAGCAAATTAGAATTAACCATGAGTAGCCCTTCATAAAACATGCTGACTCTTACGGATTCTGCTTTAACTTTCAACGTTTCCTGTTATTACTTCCTTAATAATGGATTCTAACAATTTCCCAACATGTCAAATTAACTGGTCTGTAGTTTCCTACCTTCTGTCTCCCACCCTTTTTGAATAAGGACATTAAATTAGGATTTTCTAATTCACTGGAACCTTTCTAGCATCCAGGAAATTGTGGAATATTATAACTAATGGATCCACCATCTCTGCTCCCACTTTCTTTAAGACTCTCTAATGTCAGCCATCAGGCCCTGGGGACTTGCCTGCTTTCAATTCCAAATGTTTTCTGACTACTCTTTCCCGAGTGATGATGACTGTTCTAAGTTCCTTTTCTATAACCTCTGCATTGCCTGTTACTGTTGCGATGGTACTGGTGTCATCAACTGTGAAAACTGAAGCAAAATATTCTAGTTTTGGGTTCCAGTTTTGTGTTTCCCACTATTAACTGACCAGTCGTATCTGACCTCATGCATATGTAAATATCTTTTATAACTCCAAAATGTTATTGTGGGACTCCAGTGTCTCGACTTCCAATTAAATTTGAAATTCTAGCTTGCCGTCAGTGGACTGAAGAGTAGCAGGTGGAGTTTAATTTAGATAAATGTGAGGTGTTGCATTTTCATAAGGCAAACCAGGGCAGGACTTATACAGTTAATGGTAGGGCCCTGGGAAATGTTGCTGAATAAAGAGATCTAGGGGTGCAGGTGCATTGTTCCTTAAAAGTGGCATCGTAGGAAGATAGGATAATGAAGAAGGTGTTTAGCACACTTGCCTTCATTGGTCAGAACACTGAGTATAGGATTTGAGACGTCATGATGTGGCTGTACAGGACATTGGTGAGACCACTTCTGGAATACTGTGTACAATTCTGGTCGCTCTTCTGTAGGAAAGATGTTATTAAACTTGAAAGAGTTTAGAAAGGATTTACATGACTATTGCCAGGACTAGAGGGTTTGAGTTATAGGGAGACACTGAATAGGCTGGGGCTTGTTTTCTGTGAAATGTCAGAGTGGTGACCTTATAGAGATTTATAAAATCAGGCAGGGACAATTACAACATTTAAAAAAGATCTGGATGGGTATATGGATAGAAAAGGTTCAAGAGGGATATGGACCAAGAGCTCCAAATAGGACTAGGTCAGATTGGGATGTCTGACAGCAAAGATGAGTTGGACCAAAGGGCCTGTTTCTGCGCTCTACGACTTTTTGATTACACTTTCCTAGAGGATCACAGAACATAAAACATTACAGCACAGGAACAGGCCTTCAGCCCATGATGTTGTGCGAAATGTGACACCAAATTAAACTAATCCCTTCTGCATACCCTTGGTCCATATCCCTCCATCTCTTACGTACTCATGTGCTTATCTAAAAATCCCATATATGCCCCTGTCATATCTGCCTCCACCACCACCCTGGGCAGCATGCTCCTGTTTCCTACCACCATCTGTGTAAAATACCTGCCCTTTGAACTTTCCCCCCTCACCTCAAATGCATGCCCCCGGTATTAGATTCTTTAGGATCCTTTTTTCTGAGATCATTAATTAATCCCACCTTGTTACACAATGCCAAATCCAGAATAGCCTGCTCACAGATTTGTTCCATAACATATTGCTTCAAGAAACAATCTCTAATACATTCAAATGAGCTCTCCAGTCTCTGTAGTCACCACCAAATCATACCCATTCACCTCGATTTGAGCTGTTAATTCATTAATCTGATTCTGTATTCTTTGTGCATCCAGACACAAAGCCCTTTGTATTAAATTTCCCTACTCTTAGGATTCCTTGATGCAACATGATGCTCACATGTTCTGCCTCTTCCTTTTATTTTCTAGTAACTATCACTTGGGGCTGGTAATTTCCCTTCTCTGAAGAACAGGAGTGAACCACTTCATCTCTTACAACAATAGCTTTCAAAGGTAATTTCCTAATGCTGGCTCACAAATTATATGATGTATTTGTTTTCGTTTCGTAAATCATAGAAATAGCATAAAGTATTTTCAGCTCGCCCATCCATTAAGCTAATTTCTTTCTCAGCTGCCTCAACTTTCTCTTTAAAAACAGAATACTTTAGTTCCAAAAAGAGAGACATGTTACAAAGCAAAGACTCATTCAGACAAATGCAAGAATGTGAAATTTCAAACAATCTTAGCAATTTATACCTTTTTATTATTCACTTGAGGGAAGTGGGTATCACTGGGTGAGTCAACATTTATTGCTTGCACATGGGTGGTCTTGAGAAGGTGATAATGAGCTGCTTTCTCGAATTGCTGCAGCCTGTGTGCTGTAGGTTGACCCACAATGCTGTTGTGGAGGCAATTCCAAGATTTTGGCCCATACTTCAGGCGGAAAGGGAACTGGTCAGGTTAATCCAACAGACCAAGGCATTTCCATTTTATTCAATTTATTTTTCCAAAACTGAACTATCTCTTTGCAACTATAAATTACCTAAATAATACGTATCTGTAATGTTACAAAACTGAAGTAGAAGTTTTACTTTGATGTTGTTTATCAAAAATATCATGACTTCTTTAAAAATATTCTCAATGAATTATTGCCAACGTAGTTACTTACCCTTGCCCTAGCTAATTGGGCACTGTAGCCTTATCCTTCAGATGCCTTATGGCTGGTATCAACAAGTGACCCATATATTCCTGAGTTAAATAATTTTATTTCTTCTAGCTTTTCTAATGTTATACTTTACCTAAAAATCTAAATATATCCAACTGGGACAAATTCATCGGAGTTTCATACAGTACCCTGGCTTCAAATTGCAGCCATTCGGTTCAAAGTCAAGCCGTTGCTCCTTCCAAGTGTTCCTTCTTTTTAAAAGCAAAGATATTTTACACTACCTGGCAGCCCCCAATTCCAAGTTAAACTGTCACAGAGAAAAATCTAGAGGCTAACACTGTAACTTCCATTTAAAGACACCAACTGTAAACATTTACACAACAGTTCAGTTCAGATAGATGAGCTACTTGAGATACATGACTTTTTTTTTAGAAGAGACGGTTGGTTCACTTCTTTTGCTGCTTTCCTGATAGGTCAGATCATTTATCCAGGTCAGATCAGGCACACAAACCAGGAAAATCCCAAATCCCCAGTTGTCAAGTTAGTTAAACCGAATTTCCTTGGATTCGGGAGACAGGAAATGGTCAACTTCCACTCTTTGTTGATATTCAGTGGTGCATGTTGGAAGTTGAGAATGTCTTTCCATCCCTTCTCCCAAAACACCTCACAGTGGCTGATTGGCAACTTAATATATTGTTCTGTAAATATTTTGAAAGTGAATGGGGGCCTCACACAGCATTGAATATGATCAACTTTCACAACTGCACGCAATTTTGATTATATGAGTAATTATCTTTTTTTTCCTTTTGACTCATGTTTATAACTGGCCAAATTCTTTTCCAAAAAAAACTAATTTCCACAGATTATCTTTTTCCAAAATATTTAAGTGTTCCAACCACACTTCTGCTTTTATCAATATATTCATGGGAGGACAAAAGCTGAAGGAGTAACTAAGAATGTCTGGAATCTAATATCAACTTGTTTATTCAGCATAGAATTAATATCTTCAAAAATGTGTCATTTCTACTATACACTAAAAGTAGATTTTAGAAGCTACAAGCAATGTCAAATCTTGAATAATTGGTAACTATTTTCTTAGTCCGCATTAACTCCAATACCTAACCCTAACTCTACTGCAGTTTATTCAGCGAGAGCTTAAAGTAAGAACTAAGAAGGTTTTCAATAAGCCACTCGGGGATTGTTAAACACATTAGATCGATGAAGAGGAACTTGATGCTGAAATACCTCTGGATAATTTTATGCTTTGAGTTTAGGTTGAACATAAAACATGGGTGACTCATTCAGGATTCAGACTGAAAGTGAATAAGTATTATGCAATATTGGATTAAGTATCACTTCCTAATCATGATGATGATATGACTATGAATATGCGAATTAAAGTTAAAAAAAAGTGAAAAATCACCATGAAAGCTTTTGCATTCATTTGTTTAATTGTTATATTTTGTTTCCAGTTTTGCTTTATAATATGCTTGGATGGAAGGAGAGAGAGAGAGAGGATCAGGTTTCCACAGACTTTCACAATATAATGTGTCGTATCTTAATGATAAAGACTTCAAACCACTCATCTAAACATAACATAAAGAGCAAAATAGAAGTAGGAAGGATTGCAACCTTAATGGAATTACCTGATTTTTCTCTCTATTTAAATTACTGGCAGAAAGTTTAATTTTATCCATTATTAGGCATAATTGTCCAACCATCAATGATGTAATGTCCTGAGAAAGGCAAGAAAGCAACAAATAAAAATAGACTCATAACAGTAAAGTTCTCTCTCCAACACCCCCTCAAGATAACTGAAACCAGTCCAGCAGATCACATGTACAAATCCATTTTCTATACAAGAACAGAGAGTGTTAGAGAAAGACAGCATCTGTTGAAAGAAAAACCAGAGTTAACATTTTGAGTCCAGTGTCCCTTTGTCAGAACTTTTGTTTCTGAATTCCAGCATCCACAGTTCTTTGTATTTAATTTCCCTCCAAGTTGCGTTCCAGCAATGCTTTATACACAAGTTCAAGGATGATAAAATCAGGTTATCCGACCTTACCCACTGCAGGTGTACATACTTTAGTATTCCAACACCAGGAAGGAGAATGTCAATCACGTTTTCACATTCCCTTAGATTAGATTCCCTACAGTATGGAAACAGGCCCTTCAGCCCAAGCAGTCCACACTAACCCTCCAAAGAGTAACCCACCCAGACCCATTTCCCTCTTACTAATGCACCTAATATTATGGGGCAATTTAGCATGGCCAATTCACTTGACCCGCACATCTTTCGACTGTGGGAGGAAACCAGAGCACCCAGAGGAAACCCACGCAGACACGGGGAGAATATGCAAACTCCACACAGACAGTCGCCCGAGGCTGGAATCAAACTTGGGACCCTGGTGCTGTGAGGCAGCAGTGCTAACCACTGCGCTACCGTGCCATCCTTGTCAGCAACTGTCTTGGAATAATGCAAATGGCTTTGAAGAGAATGGTCAGTTCGATGCAGCTGTGATGCTCACATGGTGGAATAGCCAACAGACTTCCATCATTAAAGATCAGACATAAATAAAAGCCACCAATCATTATCCCAACATAGAATTAACAACATCATATGAGAAAGGATAATGCAAGTGTCGACATAAATAAGTGAGAATAAACAAACTATGCTATTGATTACTTTTGTCATAAGCATGAAATGTTTACAGAACTAACAGTGAAATTAGAAACCCTTAAAAAATTAAACTTCCTGAACTATATCTTCAGAGTCAGGCCATAATGCAAGAAAAGGGGAGGCTTTCTGCTCATAGTGTTGAATTAATAAACTTTTCAGAACATCTAAGCTAGCTCTTATTTGAACTTACCACATGCTATCACAACACTAGTTTGTGATTTTGGCAAGTTCATTGAGTCAATTCATTAAACAGTTAAAAGAGTGTAACTTGATACTTAGAGAAACAAAGATTATTATCTTTGTAAGTAGAGTGTCACGGCTTCAGTGAACTCTGTAACTTCACTTAGGCTGAAAGAACAACAAAGCCTGATTTTCAGAGGGGATGATTAGAGATCCATAGAGCACAGAAAAATGCCCTTAGCTCCACCATGTCTGTGCCAACCAACAAGTACCAAATTTCACTAATCCCATTTATCTGCACTTGGTCTATAGCCTACTACACTATGGCATTTTAAGTACTCATTAAGATGCTTCTTAAATGTTGTGACAATACTTGTCTCCACCACCCTCTCAAGCAGCATATGTTCCCCCTACCACCCTAGCCTGCCCCTACCAGCCTCCTCTGATCCAAAGAAAACAAATACAGCCTATTCAGTCTCTCCTCATAACTGAGACTTTTCATCCTTGGCAACATCCTGGTGAATCTCCTCTGCACACTCTCCAGTTCATTCACGTCTTTCCAACTAGAACTGCACACAATATTCCATCTGTGACCTAACCAAGGTTTTATCGGTTGTACCAAGACTTCTTTACTCTTATATTCCACACCGTAACTAGCCTCACCTTCACCCCCCTACAATTCTTCCGCTGCCTTCGTCTCCGCACCTACTTCTTCAACCAGGATTCTCGCCCACCCTCTGATGTCTCCTTCTCCCACCTCCAACACACCCCATCCACCTGGACACCCCGTGCTGGCCTCTTACCCGCCCTCGATCTCTTCATAGCCAACTGCCGCCGCAACATTAACCGCTTCAATCTGTCCACCCCTCTTACCCACTCCAACCTCTCACCCTCGCAACCCTCGCAACGTACAGCCCTCCACTCCCTCCGCGGTGGTAGTTTGGCGCAACGATCTTTACATTGCTGAGGCTAAATGCCAGCTCACAGACACCTCCTCCTTCTGCCCCCTTGACCATGACCCCACTTCCCACCACCAAACCATCATCTCCCAGACCATCCATAACCTCATCACTTCAGGGGATCTCCCATCTACCGCCTCCAACCTCATAGTCCCACAACCCCGCACCGCCCGTTTCTACCTCCTGCCCAAAATCCACAAACCTGACTGCCCCGGTCGACCCATTGTCTCAGCCTGCTTCGGCCCCACCGAACTCATCTCTGCATACCTCGACACGGTCCTGTCCCCCTTAGTCCAAGAACTCCCCACCTACGTTCGGGACACCACCCACGCCCTCCACCACCTCCATGATTTTCGCTTCCCCGGCTCCCAACGCCTTATCTTCTCCATGGACATCCAGTCCCTATACACCTCCATCCCCCATCACGAAGGCCTCAAAGCACTCCGCTTCTTCCTTTCCCGCCGTACCAACCAGTACCCTTCCTTCGACTGACTGAACTGGTCCTCACTATGAACAAATTCTCTTTCCAATCCTCCCACTTCCTCCAAACCAAAGGAGTAGTCATGGGCACCCGCATAGGCCCCAGCTACACCTGCCTCTTCATCAGATATGTGGAACAGTCTATCTTCAGCAGCAACACTGGCACCACCCCCCACCTTTTCCTCCGCTACATCGATGACTGTATCGGCGCTACCTCCTGCTCCTACGAGGAGGTTGAACAGTTCATCCACTTTACTAACACCTTCCACCCGACCTCAAATTTACCTGGACCGTCTCAGGCTCCTCCCTCCCCTTCCTAGACCACTCCATTTCTATCTCGGGTGACCAATTCAACATGGACACTTATTATAAACTGACCAACTCCCACAGCTACCTAGATTACACCTTCTCCCACCCTGCCCCCTGTAAAAACGCCATCCCATATTCCCAATTCCTTCGCCTCCGCCACATCTGCTCCGAGAAGGACCAATTCCAATACCGAACAACCCAGATGGCCTCCTTCTTCAAAGACCACAATTTCCCCTCAGACGTGGTTGACGATGCTCTCCACTGCATCTCCTCCACCTCCCGCTCCTCCGCCCTTGAACCCCGCCCCTACAATTGCCACCAGGACAGAACCCCACTGATCCTCACCTACCACCCACCAACCTCCAGATACATTGTATCATCCTTCATCATTTCCGCCACCTCCAAACAGACCCCACCACCAAGGATATATTTCCCTCCCCACCCCTATCAGTGTTCAGGAAAGACCACTCCCTCCGCGACTCCCTCGGCAGGTCCACACCCCCCACCAACCAAACCTCCACTCCCGGCACCTTCCCCTGCAACTGCAAGAAATGCAAAACTTGCGCCCACACCTCCCCCCTCACTTCCCTCCAAGGCCCCAAGGGATTCTTTCATATCCGTCACAAATACACTGGCACCTCCACACACATCATTTACTGCATCAGCTGCACCTGATGTGGCCTCCTCTACATTGGGGAGACAGGCCGCCTATTTGTGGAACACTTCAGAGAACACCTCTGGGACACCCACACCAACCAACCCAACCGCCCCGTGGCTGAACACTTTAACTCCCCCTCCCACTCCGCCAAGGACATGCAGGTCCTTGGCCTCCTCCATCGCCAGACCATGGCAACACGACGGCTGGAGGAAGAGTGCCTCATCTTCCGCCTAGGAACCCTCCAACCACAAGGGATGAATGCAGATTTCTCTAGCTTCCTCATTTCCCCTCCCCCTACCTTATCTCAGTCCCAACCCTCGGACTCAGCACCGCCTTCTTGACCTGCAATCTTCTTCCCGACCTCTCCACCCCACCCCCTCTCCGGCCTATCAACCTCACCTTAACCTCCTTCCACCTATCGCATTCCCAACACCCCTCCCCCAAGTCCCTCCTCCCTACCTTTTATCTTAGCCTGCTTGGCACACCTTCCTCATTCCTGAAGAAGGGCTTATGCCCGAAACATCGATTCTCCTGCTCCTTGGATGCTGCCTGACCTGCTGCGCTTTTCCAGCAACACATTTTTCAGCTCTGATCTCCAGCATCTGCAGTCCTCACTTTCTCATAGCTAATGAAGGCAAGAATCCCATATGTCTTCTTCTTCACCCCCTGTCTACCTATGCTGACACCTTCAAGGATCTATGGACATGTACACCAAGGTTCCTTTGTTCCTCAGTACTCCCTGGGGACCTACCATTTATTGTGTACAGGGTGACCGCTGTATCCGTGGTTTCAGTTACCCGCGGTTTACCCGCGACCTGAATATATTACATGGAACATTCCAGAACCAGGGACCAGTGGGTTGCCGGGGAGGTACGTTTACCATTTAAATGAATGGGTAAGCTGCTATCCACATTTTGGGGCATCTGCAATAGACCTTGGAATGTATCCCCTGCGGATACAGCGGTCACCCTGTATATCCTTTCCTTACTGGACCTTCCAAAATGCATCAACTCATGCTTATCAGGATTAAATTCTATCTGTCATTGCTCTGCCCAATTTACCAGCCGTACCAGACTTTAACCTGAGACTACCCCCACTATCACAATTACTTTCATAATTTTAGAATATTTTCCTTAATAGGTGCTCCCATGGTGTAAAGGCACATCAACAGATTTACTCTGATACTAATATCTACTTGAACTAAGTATCATAGCCAGGGGACTTTCCAACATGTACGAAATTATCTAAAAGAGTCAGGAGCCAAATCTTCACGAAGGAGCAGAAAACAGGATCAGATGTACTTCTGGGTCCAAGCCCATCGCTGGTGGGAAATTTACTAAAATTTGAATTTTCACAGAGGTAAGGTCTTCTCTTATCCAATTAGATCCAGTAGGGTTGAACATAAAGGTAGGTCAGATGAACTGTAGGATTAATTTGGACACCCACGACAGCCATTACAGAGAATTCTGGTTGTTCTGAGTGGGAAATCTGAGATTTATACAAAAGCCTTCCACTTCAGCAGAGAAAAGCAAGACAGATTCAGGTGTTTACAGCACAGGATGAGGTCTGTTTGGCCCATTGTGCCTGTACTGGTCAAAAAATATCTGTTTACACTCATTTTCCAGCTTTTAGTCCATAGCCACGGAGGCCGTGACAATTAAAGTGAAGAGTGTTAAAAGAACTACTGATTCAACCACACTTTCAGGCACTGAGTTCCAGATTCCCACCTCTGAATGAAAAGAAATTCTCCTCAACTCTTCTCTTAGCCTTCTGGGATTTCTGCTATAGGCTGGAGAGGAACTCAGTGTATAATTGGAGGGCAATATGCCCACTGCGATAGGAGTCATGAACTGCCACAAGGCTGTATATGAACCACACAGGTGGAATACAGGCAAGACAATAGTTTGGACAATTGGACATTTTGCTGCTTGAGCATTTAGCTGTGTTAATTGCTGCATTTTCTTACTTGACACCAGTCTCTGCACATAATAAAATGGCAATTTTTTAACTGCTCGTTGCATTTGCTTGGATGGCACATTTTTTGTTTTATTTGAAGTCTCTTCACTTTTTTATTGACAAACCAAACTACTGCAAGTATCATTTTTGATAGAGGTTAGATTTGTACCTTATCAACAATGTAGTTTTCCAAACAGGCTTCGTCAGTCTTAGCACTGAAGATTGTGGAATCAAAATAAGAATGTTCACCCAAGTGACTCAGATGAGGCCTACAGCTTTGCACACAGCTCAGTTTACAATGGTGTGGTGCAAGTGCTTATGAGTTTATACTAGGTCCACTGAGCATACAAAAATTTTGCTACTTTGCTAATTTCAACACTGAACAACACTGAAGATATGGATGGTGAAAGAGAAGCAGGCTGGCAAAACTAAGTCTTGAAATCTTTTTGTGGGCCTCTGTGGATCTCTCATGCATCTGCGCAACCGACAAAAATAATCTGAATTGCTGCCTTTCAGTGACATCCGACCTGTATGATTGTGATCACACTTACCTTCCTTGGCATCTGGTCAACGTAATCAAACCAGCTATTCACCTGGCAAGGTTAAATGTAAGTCATGGACATTCCCCTAGTACAATCTGAACCTCAAACAGCAATTTTGCATAATTTGGTGGAGGCCCTTCTACATTGGCAGATTAGTTAACAGAATTCCACGGCCCCTTCAGATTTGCAAGTTCTCTGCAATACACTGGATGGTTAAAATTTAAAATGAGGCAAGGTGCATTTGTAAATGCGCAAGTAGCCACCGTCCATTGAAAAAATTAGACTGTGTACAGCATTGAACAATATCATTTTCATTTGGGTATTTTCATTTTTTTGATTCAGTTGTGAGATGTGGGTGATACCGACAGGACAGCATTTATTGCCCCTCCCTTGTTGCCATTGAGAAGGTAGTGGTGAGCTGCCTTTTTGAACCGCTGCAGTCCACCTGCTGTAGGATGACCCAAAATGCCATTGGGGAGGGTAATCAAAGATGTTTACCCAGCGACAGTGAAGGAACGACGATATATTTCCAAGTCAGGATAATGAGTGGCTTGGAGGGGAACTTGAAGGTGGTGTTCCCATATATCTGCTGCCCTTGTCCTGTAAACTAGAAGTGGGGTTGGGGGGGGAGGGGGGGATTGGGAGTTTGGAAGGTGCTGTCTGAGGATCTTAGAGCTAATTTCTGCAACGTATCTTGTAGGTAGTACACACTGCTGCTACTGAGCGTCAATGGTGTAGGGAGTGGATGCTTGTGGGTGTAGTGCCAACATAGCGGGCTGCTTTGTTGTGGATGGTGTCAAGCTTCTTGAGTGTTATTGGGGTTGCACTCGTCCAGGCAAGTGGAGAATATTCCATCACACTCCTGACTTATGACTTATAGATGGTGGACAGGCTTTGAGGAGTCAGGAGATGAGTTACTCACTGCAGGATTCCTAGTCTCTGACCTAGAACAGATGGTGGCATCTTGAAAAATGTCCAGATTACAGAGGAGGAAATGCTGGATGTCTTGAACCACATAAAAGTGGATAAATCCCCAGGACCTGATCAGGTGTACAATAGAACTCCGTGGGAAGTTAGAGAAGTGATTGCTGGGCCTCTTACTGAGATATTTGTATCATCAATAGTCACAGGTGAGGTGCTGGAGGTTGGCTAACATGGTGCCACTGTTTAGGAAAGGTGGTAAGGACAAGCCAGGGAACTATAGATCAGTGAGCCTGATGATGGTGGCGGGCAAGTTGTTGGAGGGAATCCTGAGGGACAGGATGTGCAAGTATTTGGAAAGGCAAGGACTGATTAGGAATAGTCAACATGGCTTTGTGTGTGGGAAAAAAATGTCTCACCAACTTAATGAGTTTTTTGAAGAAGTAACAAAAAGGATTGATAAGGGAAGAGAAGTAGATGTGATCTATGTGGACTTCAGTAAGGCGTACGACAAGGTTCCCCATGGGAGACGGGTTAGCAAGGTTAGATCTCACGGAATACAGGGAGTACTAGCCATTTGGATACAGAACAGGCTCAAAGTAGAAGACAGAGGGTGGTGGTGGTGGGTTGTTTTTCAGACTGGAGGCCTGTAACCAGTGGAGTGCCACAAGGATCAGTGCTGGGTCCACTACTTTTCATCTTTTATATAAATGATTTGGATGTGAGCATAAGAGGTACAGTTAGTAAGTTTGCAGATGACACCAAAATTGGAGGTGTAGTGGACAGTGAAGAGTGTTACCTCAGATTACAACGGGTTCTTGATCAGATGGGCCAATGGGCTGAGAAGTGGCAGATGGAGTTTAATTCAGATAAATGTGAAGTGCAGCATTTTGGGAAAGTAAATCTTAGCAGGACTTATACATTTAATGGTAAGGTCCTAGGGAGTGTTGCTGAACAAAGAGACCTTGGATTGCAGGTTCATAGCTCCTTGAAAGTGGAGTTGCAGGTAGATAGGATAGTGAAGAATGCATTTGGTATGCTTTCTTTTATTGGTCAGAGTATTGAGTACAGGAGTTGGGATGTCATGTTGCAGCTATACAGGACATTAGTTAGACCACTGTTGGAATATTGCGTGCAATTCTGGTCTCCTTCCTATTGGAAAGATGTTGTGAAACTTGAAAGGTTTCAGAAAAGATTTACAAGGATGTTGCCAGAGTTGGAGGATTTGAGCTATAGGGAGAGGTTAAACAGGCTGGAGCTGTTTTGCCCGGAGCTTCAGAGGTTGAGGGGTGACCTTATAGAGGTTTATAAAATCATGAGGGGCATGGATAGGATAAATAGACAAAGTGTTTTCCCTGGGGTGGGGGAGTCCAGAACTAGAGGGCATAGGATTAGGGTGAGAGGGGAAAGATATAAAAGAGACCTAAGGGGCAATGTTTTCATGCAGAGGGTGGCACATGTATGGAATGAGCTGCCAGAGGAAGTGGCGGAGGCTGGTACAATTGCAACATTTAAAAGGCATCTGGATAGGTATATGAATAGGAAGGGTTTGGAGGAATATGGGCCAGGTGCTGGCTGGTAGGAGTAGATTGGGTTAGGATATCTGGTCAGCATGGACAAGTTGGACTGAAGGGCCTGTTTCTGTGCTGTACATCTCTTTGACTCTATGCTCTTGTAGCCACTGTGTTTATGTGGTGAGTCCAGTTCAGTTTCTGGTCAATGATAACCTCCAGGATGTTAATAGTGAGGGATTTAGTGATGGTAACACCATTGAATGTGAAGAGGCGATGTTTGGATTGTCTTTTATTGTGCTGAGTAACATTTTGAAAACTGCATTTTTACTAGACCACAGTGAATCTGCAATGTTTCTGCCAAAATGTATCAAAGATTAAAAAGATTTAAAAAGGATTGTATGGGAGTAGGCACAAATGCAACTTTGTTCAACTCTCAAGTTACTACAAATTCAAATGTAAACTGTGGAAGAATTGTGATTCTATATGAGAATAATAACATCATGAAGGCTAATGGAAAGCTGACCTTTTTATCCAGAGGACTAGACTATAACAATGCAGAAGTTATGCAGCAGCTATTCCATGTAGAGTACTGTGAGCAGATCTGGGCACCACACCTTAGAAAGGATATACTGGCCTTGGAGGGAGTACAACGTAGGTTTACAAGAAGATTACCTGGACTTCAGGGATTAAGTTACAAGGAGAGATTATACAAATTAGGCTTATTTTCTCCAGAATTTAGAAGGTTAAGAAGTGTCCTGATCAAAGTCTTCAAGGTTACTCTCAAAGCGTTGAGGAATTTGCAACAGCAACAGTATGTGATGGATGGCAGTTATAGGAAAGGGGGAAAGTCTCAGATACAGTCACATAGATGGGTTGACCCCAGGAAGGGTAAGAGAGGTAGACAGTTAGTGCAGGAGTCTTTTGTGGATATACCCATTTCAAACAGGTATGCTGTTTTGAAAAATGTAGGGGGTGATGGATTCTCAGGGGAACGTAGCACTAACAGCCAAGTTTATGGTATTGAGACTGGCTCTAATGCAACGAGGGGTACGTCGGCTTCCAAGAGATCAATTGTGTTAGGGGATTCTGTAGTCAGAGGTACAGACAGACGTTTCTGTGGCCAGCAGAGAAAAAGCAGAATGGTGTGTTGTTTCCCTGGTGCCAGGATCAAGTATGTCTCAGAGAGGGTGCAGAATGTTCTCACAGGGGAGAGGGGCCAGAAGGAGGTCATTGTCCACATTGGAACGAACAACATTGGAAGGGAAAAGGTTGAGCCTCTGAAGGGAGATTACAGAGAGTTAGGCAGAAATTTAAAAAGGAGGTCCTCAAGGGTAGCAATATCTGGATTACTCCCAGTGCTACAAGCTAGTGAGGGCAGGAATAGGAGGATAGAGCAGATGAATGCATGGCTGAGGAGCTGGTGTATGGGTGAAGGATTCACATTTTGGATCATTGGAATCTCTTTTGTGGTAGAAGTGACCTGTACATGAAGGATGGATTGCACCTAAATTGGAAGGGGACTAATATACTGGCAGGGAAATTTGCTAGAACTGCTTGGGAGGATTTAAATTAGTAAGGTGGGGAGGTGGGACCCAGGGAGATAGTGAGGAAAGAGATTGATCTGAGATGGGTACAGCTGAGAACAGAAGTGAGTCAAACAGTCAGGGCAGGCAGGGACAAGGTAGGACTAATAAATTAAACTGCATTTATTTCAATGCAAGGGGCCCAACAGGGAAGGCAGATGAATTCAGGGCATGGTTAGGAACATGGGACTGGGATATCATAGCAATTACGGAAACATGGTTCAGGGATGGGCAGGACTGGCAGCTTAATGTTCCAGGATACAAATGCTACAGGAAGGATAGAAAGGGAGGCAAGAGAGGAGGGGGAGTGGCATTGTTGATAAGGGATAGCATTACAGCTGTGCTGAGGGAGGATATTCCCGGAAATACATCCATTATTTGGGTGGAACTGAGAAATAAGAAAGGGATGATCACCTTATTGGGATTGTATTATAGACCCACCCAATATTCAGAGGAAATTGAGAAACAAACTATCTCAGCTATCTCTAAGAATAATAGGGTAGTTATGGTAGGGGATTTTAACTTTCCAAACATCAACTGGGACTGCCATAGTGTTAAAGGTTTACATGGAGAGGAATTCCTTCAGTGTGTACAAGACAATTTTCTGATTCAGTATGTGGATGTATCAACTAGAGAAGGTGCAAAACTTGACCTACTCTTGGGAAATAAGGCAGGGCAGGTGACTGAGGTGTCAGTGGGGGAGCACTTTGGGGTCAGCGACCATAATTCTACTCGTTTTAAAATAGTGATGGAAAAGGATAGACCAGATCTAAAAGTTGAAGTTCTAAATTGGAGAAAGGCCAATTTTGACAGTATTAGGCAAGAACTTTCGAAAGCTGATTGGGGGCAGATGTTTGCAGGTAAAGGGACAGCTAGAAAATGGGAAGCCTTCAGAAATTAGATAACAAGAATCCAGAGAAAGTATATTCCTGTCAGTGTGAAAGGGAAGGCTGGTAGGTGTAGAGAATGCTGGATAACTAAAGAAATTGAGGGTTTGGTTAAGAAAAAGAAGGAAGCATATGTCAGGTATAGACAGGATAGATTGAGTGAATCCTTAGAAGAGTATAAAGAAAGTAGGAGTATACTTAAGAGGAAAATCAGGAGGGCAAAATGGGAACATGAGATAGCTTTGGCAAATAGAAATAAGGAGAATCCAGAGGGTGTTTACAAATATATTAAGGACAAAAGGGTAACTAGGGAGAGAATAGGACCCCTCAAAGATCAGCAAGGCGGCCTTTGTGTGGAGACACAGAAAATGGGGGAGATACTAAATGAATATTTTGCATCAGTATTTACTGTGGAAAAGGATATGGAAGATATAGACTGTAGGGAAATAGATGGTGACATCTTGCAAAATGTCCAGATTACAGAGGAGGAAGTGCTGGGTGTCTTGAAACGGGTTAAGGTGGATAAATCCCCAGGACCTGATCAGGTGTACCCAAGAACTCTGTGGGAAGCTAGAGAAGTGATTGCTGGGCCTCTTGCTGAGATATTTGTTTCATCGATAGTCACAGGTGCCAGAAGACTGGAGGTTGACAAACGTGGTGCCACTGTTTAAGAAGGGCGGTAAAGACAAGCCAGGGAACTATAGACTGGTGAGCCTGACCTCAGTGGTGGGCAAGTTGTTGGAGGGAATCCTGAGGGACAGGATGTACATGTATTTGGAAAGGCAAGGACTGATTCGTGATAGTCAACATGGCTTTGTGCATAGGAAATCATATCTCACAAACTTGATTGAGTTTTTTGAAGAAGTAACAAAGAAGATTGATGAGGGCAGAGCAGTAGATGTGATCTATATGTACTTCAGTAAGGCGTTCAACAAGGTTCCCCATGGGAGACTGAGAAGCAAGGTTAGATCTCATGGAATACAGGGAGAACTAGCCATTTGGATACAGAACTGGCTCAAAGGTAGAAGACAGAGGGTGGTGGTGGAGGGTTGTTTTTCAGACTGGAGGCCTGTGACCAGTGGAGTGCCACAAGGATCGGTGCTGGGCCCTCTACCTTTTGTCATTTACATAAATGATTTGGATGCGAGCATTAGAGGTACAGTTAATAAGTTTGCAGATGACACCAAAATTGGAGATGTAGTGGACAGCGAAGAGGATTACCTCAGATTACAACAGCATCTGGACCAGATGGGCCAATGGGCTGAGAAGTGGCAGATGGAGTTTAATTCAGATAAATGCGAGGCACTGCTTTTTGGGAAAGCAAATCTTAGCAGGACTTATACATTTAATGGTAAGGTCCTAGGGAGTGTTGCTGAACAAAGAGACCTTGGAGTGCAGGTTCATAGCTCCTTGAAAGTGGAATCTCAGGTAGATAGGATAGTGAAGAAGGCGTTTGGTATGCTTTCCTTTATTGGTCAGAGTATTGAGTACAGGAGTTGGGAGGTCATGTTGCGGCTGTACAGGACATTGGTTAGGCCACTGTTGGAATATTGCATGCAATTCTGGTCTCCTTCCTATCGGAAAGATGTTGTGAAACTTGAAAGGGTTCAGAAAAGATTTGCAAGGATGTTGCCAGAATCTGAGCTACAGGGAGAGGCTGAACAGGCTGGGGCTGTTTTCCCTGGAGTGTCAGAGACTGAGGGGTGACCTTATAGAGGTTTACAAAATTATGAGGGGCATGGATAGGATAAATAGACAAAGTCTTTTCCCTGGGGTGGGGGAGTCCAAAACTAGAGGGCATAGGTTTAGGGTGAGAGGAGAAAGAATTAAAAGAGACCTAAGAGACAACTGTTACACACAGAGGGTGGTACGTGTATGGAATGAGCTGCCAGAGAATGTGGTGGAGGCTGGTACAATTGCAACATTTAAGAGGCATTTGGATGGGTATATGAATAGGAAGGGTTTGGAGGGATATGGGCTGGGTCCTGGCAGATGGGACTAGTTTGGGTTGGGATATCTGGTTGGCATGGACGGGTTGGACCGAAGGGTTTGTTTCCATGCTGTACATCTCTATGGCTCTATGACTCTAAGATTGGGGAGTCCAGGGCGAGAGGGCATAGGTTTAGGGTGAGAGGGATAAAATTTTAAAGGGACCTGAGGGACAACTTTTTCACACAAAGGGAGATACATGTATGGAATGCGCTGCCAGAGGAGGTGATGAAGGCAGGTACAATTATAACATTTAAAAGGCATCTGGATGGGTATGAGAATAGGAAGCGTTTCGAGGGATATGGGCCAAGTGCTGGCAAATGAGACTAGATTAGGTTATGTTATCTGGACAGCATGATGAGTTGGACCAAAGGGTCTATTGCCGTGCTGAACGTCTCTCTGACTCTATATTAATAGGGAAAAATGGAGTAAATAACGATAAACTATTTTCACTGGTTGGAGATGCTAGAGCTAGAGGGGACATAGTCTAAAAATTAGGCCAGATCATTCAGGAAAGGTTATAAGAAGCACTTCTACCCACAAAGGGTGGTAGAAATATTTCCACAAATGGCAATTAATGCTAAATCAGTTGTAAATGTTAAGTCTGAATTGCTAAGTTTTTGTTCAGCAAAGATATTAAGGGAAATGAGCCAAAGGCAGGAATATGGAGTTAGGTCACAGATCAGCCATGAACACATTGAATGGTGGAACAGGTTCAAAGGCCGAATTACCTACTTTTGTTCCTACACTCCTACATTCCTATCAACTATTATTCATTTAAATTCACTCTGATTATTTTTAGTTCTTTGGTTCGCTAAGAAAGGAAGTACACACTCAACAAAAGGTTTTGAAGATGTTTCATACTTTGCAATATAATTTCTTCACAAACAAGGAATAAGATTCAGAGAAGATTCACAGTTCCTTTTGTTGCCCAGTGGCTTCCTCACAGAAACATTTAAGTATTGGGCTTTGGCTCAAGATGGCCATCTACTGCAAGAATCGCCAAACCCAAATGACATGCCAACACTCAGGGGGAACATTGAACTTTGTGACTTCTGTTTTTGTCTGAAAGAATGGGTGGGGAAAAATTGTGAGGTTGAAGGTTTGCAGAGGGTGAAGAGAAAGATTGCAATTCTGCAGTTTTTGTGATGCCCAAGACTCTTGGTTGGGTAGATTAGGCAGATCCAAAAATGAGTGAGCAACACACTCACCTGAAACAGGTGCATAGCTACAACAATATGCATATTGGGCTCTTAACCAGTTTACAGAAAACTGATGGTAACATCTTTGCACAATTAGCTTGAGTGCTTTCTATGTACCCTTTACTCAGTTATACTAAATGTTCACAAGTCCACCTGAATATAAGCAGCCAAGAGCCCAAATGTGCCTGTTTTTGCCCTGACAGTGTTCTTGATTGTCAATTGTTAGCAGTCTAATTAAATGGGCTTTAGCGGGTGTAACATTAATATTGCAATGCAAATATTTAAATCTACATTTAAGCAACCAATTTGCACAATTAATTTTAAAAAGAACATTTCTTAAAGACCTATAATCTCAGAAATAAATCTTGTGCATTTATAATTGAAAAAATGAAATGGTAATCCCTTAATTAATTAATCTCATTGGATCCCTGCACATTTCCATTTGACAAAGATCAAATTAGGTTGTCTAAGGATTACTTTTATTTCCTAAAGGACCATGTAATTAATTGCAGTCTACTTTGAACTAATTTGTTTCCACTAATACATATATATATAATTTCTGGAGCAGTTTTCAGTTAATCCTAGTAAAACATTCCACCTTGACTCATGTTTCTTTATATAAGCCCCTGCAAGTTGGAATAAAATTACAATTATGTTAAATAAGTTCCTTGATGTGGTTAACATCAGATTGTACAGAAGATAGGTGGAATGTTGGGTATGTTGCTTAAGATCACTTGATCTCCTAGAGCTCATTCTGATCACTTTCAATGATTAGTGAGAAATCTTTAGATTTTACTTCTCCTGAATTGGCTCGGTGCTGTTTTTAAAAAAACAATTATTTGCATTTCCTAGGCTATAAAACAATATCATTTTTAAGAAAGCACTCAAATTAATAGCAAGTGAGAATAATTCCCAACAATATACTCAAGATATAATTTAGATAGTTAAAAACATGCTGCTGTGCAGTGGTAATTTTCCAATCTTTAGCACATAGAATCTTGGTTCAAATCCAATCTCAAAATGGGATGACTGCAGAGGAATGTCATAACATATCCATAACGCAAAAAAAAAGGTTCTCTCTTAGCCTTTGAGGGGAGGTTCAGGAGCATTGGTCACTGAAGGTGCTGTGTTTGTCTAGTTTGTGAAGCTTCCAAGCCTGGTGAGTTTGAGATAGAAGTTTCAAATTCTTCAAACTGAAAATATTTAGGCCATCAGAATTGTCAAAGGCTCATACCAGCAGATTCTGAAGGGAATTACAAAAGTATCTGCACTTCAAGAATAAAAAAAACTGAAAGGACTCAGTTAAGTAGAGTTAAGGTAAGAGCAAAATCTTTGTAGCATTGAGTCTCTGCAACAGATAGTATTGAGAAATATGTTAAAACTTGACATAGATGTTTGTGTTATTTCTTTCTAAATTGTATTCTACGTCTGTACCAATTGATTTTTTTTTCTCTTTTCTGCAATAAACTTTTGTTCCATTGTTAAAGAATAGCTGCAGCTTCATGTGTCTATATTTTGCTAACTAATCTAAAAAAAATTACACGTATGACCTATCCCAGGCTCACTCTGATATCTGAACTATTCAGCAATGCCATCACCTAGGAGCATAACACATCTCTTGACCCAAGTGCTTCGTGGACAATCAACTTGATTCCTGTTAACCTGGCAACTCCTTAATCCAACCTGGCATGAGACCAACAAACTGGCCTGACCACCCCTTCAACCCAAACACCCTCACCCACCTGTGATCTTCATCCATCACCCACATCTCTGCCACCCTGGTCCCTCATACACTTATTGCCCCTCACTCCCTGAAGGAAATATTGAAAGAAGTAAGGAGATTTCCCATTTTTAGGGCACTCAAATAACCAACTCAACTTTGCATTAAAACCAATCCACAAATTGTACATGGTAAAGTGCCTAGTCAGGAGCATATACCATCAGGTTTCCCAGTTCCAATGCGCATAAACTGCAACAATAAAAATATTGTTTCTACCTGAAAAACAAAACATAACAAGACGAGAAGAAAATTGTGTATAAAAGTAGCTGCCAAACTCTTAAGAGGCAGTTCCTGAGATTATGGGAGACATGGAAGTGCATGCTGTTATAAGTAGAATCATTCAGTGATTACAGCACAGGAGGCGGCCATTTAGCCAGTTCGGTTTTCATTGTTTAATCCCACTTTTAAAAATATATTGAATATATCCATGTACTCATACCAATTAAGGATAAGTGCTTTCTGTAAAAACTGGTTTTCAGCCAACCTATCCTTTACCATTCTGAAGGATGAATTGATGCTCAGGCCTCACTGCTCTGTATTAATACCAAGCTACCTGGAAGAATGTGGTGTAAGCTTCCCATGGTTTACCAACAGGTGGCTGGGAACCCAGTTGCCACCTCTCAATAGAGGCAATAAATTTAACATTAGTACTTCTCACCTCATATTTCTCTCCATGTTTAGTTGCTACAAACTTGGTATCACTTTATTTCCTACATCCTAATGCTTTTCCTTATTCTTTATCATTTGATTCTGCTGCTAAACTAGATCAGTGACAACATTTGTTAATTAAAACATCAAAGCTTGACTGTATTAATTGATAATGTTTGGTTCTGATAGTTACCTGTAGTCATTCTTGCAGTTTCAGAACACCTTGGTATGTTGCATCTGCCTAATGATTGTACCCTCTTTTTCATTCGCTCTCTCAATGCAATTTATTTAATTAAGCTCTCGTTAATGAAAAATGCTATTTTGGTAGACATTGGTATATCATGACCTAAACTCACATCATTCAGGATGATGAATATATCAGTTCTTAGCCTTAGCTCTTACTGAAACAAGTTGGTCCACTTTCATCTGGTATGTAGACTTGCATTTATTTAGCCTTGCCCTAAGCATAATCAGTCGGTGCACTGGATACAAAATGGCATTGGCATTATAGCTTTTAGTAATGTGACCAAACCATTTGAATTTCATGTTGAAACAAGAAAAGAAGACATGAGGCTTCATGCTAATATTTAAAAGATAAAAACTTCTGGAATATCAGTACCTTGTTTTCAGAGTTTCCCCAGTGTTGCTGAAATAATGTACCAAGATCAGCTCCAAGTGGCACATTTCATCATAAAATTTCTTCAATTACATGTACAGAAATGTATGTCAGACATGCATTGGATCATTTGGCTGCTACCCTGTTCCAAAGAAGCTCAATGCAATTTCAAGGAACAGGACTACATTTTTGAATTGACATTCTACGTCTTCTGGACTCAACAGAGTTCAGTAATATTAGTTTATTATCTCTGCCTCCATCTTCTATACTTTTTTGTTGTTAGTTCAGTCTAGTTTTATTTCTTTTTTGTTGCACTCAGCAGCTGCATTCAGCCAACTGCTCTGCAGCCTTTAACATTCCACTGGAACACATCTTTAGCCTCTTTACTATTTAGATTTAAACATACATTGAAGTGGGCAGCAGATAAATGTATTCTGCACAGATATTGATGAGGCTTTTGATGAGTTCCTGTGTGATAGACTAGTCAGAAAATTTTTTTAAAAGTTGTGGGGAAGTGACAAGTTGGAGCCATAGATAGCTCAGCAGCAGGAAGCAAAGGGTGATGGGTAATTTTCTGACTGAACAGTTATTTCCAATAGAGCTGCATAGGGTTCAGCATTAGTTTTGTTTTATATATTAATGGAATCTTCTTTTGTCTTCCTGTATTACAACTGAGAATTTACAGAGTTTATAAAGATTTTGAGGGTATTGTTACCCTTTGTAAGATACATTACTGGAACAGATGTAGAAATAGAATGCTTCAGGATATTGACATTAACTTGTTCCCAAATAGTCCTTCTATTTTACACTGTAAGTAGGAGATATAATGATTAGTTAATTCTGTATCACTAGAGCTAAGGATTACACAATGGAGCTAGCAAGTTTTGCGATTGGAGCTCAAAGATGAAACTAATAACAGAAATTGTTCCAAAATGAAATGCAGATCATATTCCTTCACTTAATATTGATCATTTCATCAGTTAGTGTCTGCAATACTAGTGAGTTGATTAAAATTGGGACTTTGTTGTGATTCATGCAGTTTTGCAAATCATTTTGTTAACACAGAGCATGCAGGTGATACATAGATTTGACAGAAATATTACAGGAATACTATGTCATAAGAAAACATTCAGGAAGCTAAATAGATGATTAACCAGTGCCCTGATATCTAGCACAATCATCAAGGGGACCCAATATTGAACCAATAGGTGCCACCCTAGAAATAGTTTTTGATATCATCACCGCTTTCCTTTCTAGGAAAGGCTTTACAAATATGACTTTTCTTTGGAACTTGGGAATGTAAATTGGAAGTACTGATATGGAGTTCAACAGGACTTGTGGGATTTTCCATCTGTTTGAGAGTAGGTGAAAGATTCCTATGGGCCACATTAACTTCCATATGTGCATTTTTAATATACAATAGTATGCAAGCATGATTTTAGTGTGGGGGGGGGTTTTGGGAAATAGAGCACTAGGTCAGCATATGGAGCGATTGAGAAGAAGGTCAACATTGAGTCAAGTAAGTCTCACAGGAAGGACAGGCAAGACCAGGTTAATGAACATGGTGGTACTGACAGTTAAAAGTGGATCTATTTTAATGTGGAGGTGCTGGTGTTGACTGGGGTGGACAAGGTCATGAGTCATATGACCTCAAGTTATAGTCCAACAAGTTTATTTTAAATCACAAGCTTTTGGAGTGTTGCTCATTTGTCATCTGTTGAAGGTAACGAAACAGCAACACTCTGAAAGCTTGTGATTTCAAATAAACCTGTTGGACTATAACCTGGTGTTGTGAGACTCATGACCTTATTTTAATGTGAGGAGTAGAACAGGTAAGGCAGATGAGCCTACAGCCTGGATTATAAATGGGACTATACTGTTGTAGCTATTACAGAAACATTGTTAAGAGAAGGGCAGGAACAGCTAAGTGTTCCAGGGTGTAAGATGTTTCAGGTGAGATAGAAACAGGTGTAAAAGAGGTAGGGCAGTTACATTACTCAAATGGAAATGAATGTTGGCAATAGGTAAGCCAATGGGAAGCTCAAACCATACTCTTCCGGGTAGCCTGACACTATTACAGGGCAACAACACCTGGGCAGCATCAGGCCTTCTGAAAAATTAAGGCTCGACCAGGACAAAAATCCTGCTGCCTCCTGGTTGCATACAAAGTAGGAGCAAGAGCAGGCCATCCAACCCCTCAAGCCTGCTATGGCATTTGATAAGATCATGGCTTTTCTGACAGTGGCCTGAAGTCCACTTTTCTGTCTTCCCTCTCCACTCTTCGACTCCCACCACTCGCATTGCCCCCAAGGCCTTCAAAAGAAATACTTCCTCGCTGGAGACAGCAAGTGTGGGCAGGATGGGAAAGCAAGGAGGGTTGCTTAAGCCATCTTGCATTTACTTTGCTCTATGGTTTATCAATTAAATTCTCAATACTCTCCAATCCTAATTTTTAAGATCATTTGCCATTAAGATTGAAATGAAGGTTAACACTCTCGTCAACACAGAATCCAAGATTTTTGAATATAAAAAAATTTCTTAACTATCCTATTTTCTCTCCACTTGCCTGGCTGAGTGCAGTTCCAATAACACTCAAGAAGAGTGGCACTATCCAGGACAATGCAGCCTGCTGGTTTGGCATCACATCCTGCACCTTTAATATTAATTCCGTTACATAGTGCTAACAGTGTGTTCCATCTTTGAAATGTACTATAGCCGCTCATCAAGGTTCCTTTGTCAGAATTGGCCAAACCCACTTCAGAGGCCAAGGGTTGTGTCATTTCCTCTCCAAGCCACATGCCAAACTGACTTGGAACTACATCACTAATATTTTACTTCTACACTGTCAACATCCTGAGTGCTGCAAGTGCACTTACACCATGCAGACTATTAGCATTTCAAGAAAGCTGCTTTAGTATCATCTTCTCAAGGCAATTGAAGATTGACAATATGTCAGCAATGCCTGTATTTCATGAACAATAAAACCGCAATACAGACCAGCAAAGTATATCAGCCTTGCTGATCTGTTCAGGCATTGAGAACTTGGCCTATCTAAACAAGATAAACCTCCTGCCAACAGAAGGCAGATGTACTTATCACTTTATTGTGAAGTTTCCCTGCAAGCATGAACAGGAATGATTAATATCAGGAATAAATCTACAGCAAGGGATTTCGAACCAACTTCTGATTTCAGATAAAATCAAAATGCTAATAGTCCGCATGGTGCAAGTGCACTTGCAGCACTCTCTGAACGAAGTCTCAGGATGTTGACAGCGTAGAGGTAAAATAATGGTGATGTAGTTCCAAGTCAGTTTGGCATGTGGCTTGAAGAGGACATGACACTTAGGAAGCCTACAGACGGCTTCTACCAATGTCTCTTCCCCTTGTTATTTCTTACCTCCGCCTGTATGGATTCTACATCATCTGATTCAAGATTCATTCTTGCTAGAGTCCTGATTCAATCTCATATTAAAATAGAACCACCACACCATCCTGCCTGTCCTTTCAAAACGTCACACCCTACTAAATGTTCAGTTCCTAACTTTGATCCCTTTATAACCGTGTCTCCGCAATGGTCAAAAGAAAATACACATTAGTATCTATTTATACTGCTAATTTGTTTATTGTATTCTGAATACTACATGCATTCATGTAAAGAACTATTAATTTTCACTTTATTATCTTTTATTCTGCCTTTGTCCCCATTTGCTGTTCTTTTTATATCCTTGTATATTCTGTTCCTTCCTGTCCCCCTCTCGGTATCATTGTCGAAATACTTTCCCTGTAATGCTGCCTTTTTTTTATTTGTAAGCCTACATTTTCCCCGCTCATGGGTTAGGCAATTTTCAGTCTGAATGTGCAGGTTAGCTAATCACCGAATAAGCCATGAGAGCCATGAGAGAGCAGTTTTTAAGTTGTTAAGGGTACTGCAAAGTCCAAATATTTTTTTTGCCTCTCTGTTGCTTTGGAACGGCTATTTTGAACACTTCACTATGGAAGGGGTAGCTTGGAGCTCAATGAAATGCACTTTGAAGTAGGTAGTTAATCAGAAGCACACACCAGTCTAGCCCTTTTGTCTAAATGACTGGAAGCAAATACATGAAAGTAACTATTGAGGCCGCAGCCTTTGATCAAAAGCCTAATATTTTAGTGCAAGTTAGACAAGTACAGCCAACTAAAACCAAAGAATGTGAACATACACAACAGATTCAATTTTAGAATAAAAGTAATGCCCTAACTCACAGAAGAGGTCCACGCTAATTACATAGTTGTTGCTAAGACAGTAACCATGGCAATAAGCAAGGTCATGAAAAGGTGTACAGAAGGGGTGGCAAAGTGTTCTCGGAATGTTTTACTGCCATGAAACATGATATCTGTACATGAGAAATGTTCTGTCAGAAATGACAGGAATATCCTTGCAGGACAAGAAAAACCAAAGCCTATGAATATCCATATCTACAAAGCTTCATATTCAGTCATAACTGAATTACACATCATAAAGTGACTGAACTGATGTAAATGGATTGGATTTGAATAAGTAACCTGCTTTCAACACATATTATGATACAAGGTATCCTTCAACTATGAACACTGAAATGATGAAAAAATGTTTTAGCAATGCCACCTTGTTGGGGTCAGAGATTTTATGTAATACACAAAACACATGTATATGATATAAAATACACACAAACAAACACTAATATACATTGATAAGATTCTGCAAGTTCAACAGCTGTGTAAAAAGGCATAAATCTTTATTTACACATTTACACTAGTCATAGAGAGTCATAAAGATGTACAGCATGGAAACAGACCCTTAGGTACAACCCATTTATGTCGACCAGATATCCCAACCCAATCTAGTCCCACCTGCCAGCACTCGGCCCGTATCCTTCCAAACCCTTCCCATTCATATACCCATCCAAATGCCTCTTAAATGTTGCAATTGTACCAGCCGCCATCACTTCCTCTGGAAGCTCATTCCATACACATATCATCCTCTGTGTGAAAAAGTTGCTCCTTAGATCTCTTTTATATCTTTCCCCTCTCTAGTTCTGGACTCCCCGACCCCAGGGAAAAGACTTTGCCTATTTACCCTATCAATTCCCTCATAATTTTGTAAACCTCTATAAAGTCACCTCTCAGCCTTCGACGCTCCAGGAAAAACAGCCCCAGACTATTCAGCCTCTCCCTATAACTCAAATCCTCCAACCCTGGCAACATCCTTGTAAATCTTTGCTGAACCCATTCAAGTTTCACAACATCTTTCCGAAAGGAAGGAGACCAGAATTGCATGCAATATTCCAACAGTGGCCTAACCAATGTCCTGTACAGCCGCAACATGACCTCCCAACTCCTGTACTCAATACTCTGACCAATAAAGGAAAGCATACCAAACACCTTCTTCAATATCCTATCTACCCGTGACTCCACTTTCAAGGAGCTATGAATCTGCACTCCAAGGTCTCTTTGTTCAGCAACACTCCCTAGGACCTTGCCGATAAGTAGTCAGATTCCTTTTAAGATCAAACGTTTTCTTGAAAGATCGAATGGAACTTCAAAAACAAAATTAATTCTCATAAATCCAAAGTAAAAAAAAGCAACTAAAAACAAACCAGTAACAATGAAATACATTTACACTATTAAATTGATAAATTCTTTGTGGTATTTTGTTCCGATTTGTTTTCAACACATTATTTTAAATGAATGAGATTGCTACCAACGATCGAATATTTAGACCATCATTGTGGCATAAATTGCAAAAAGTGGTTTGGTGTTTTAGCTAGGGAAGATCCAGCTGGGCCTGATAGCATGTTATAGTCAGGTATTAGCAGATATTTTTAGCATTGATCATCGCTTAATTAATAGCCCAGATATTTGAAGGGCAATACTGTCATTCCAGTATAGATAGGGGCTGTGTAAGGGGTCCCTGTGGAGTCTCCATTACAAGACACGCTGGAGGATTTGCCAGAGAAATTGAAGGAAATTCCTCTACAATTGCTCCAAATGTCTCCATTTCAATCAGAGAATGTGGAGGGTTCCAATGAAATTAAGTAAATAGTTACTCTGACAACCCCTCTCTCTCCCCAGGACTGATACCCCAGTCCCATTCTGGACCTAATGAGACCTTCATCCCCCTCTGGATCCAAGCTTCAGCCACTCCACCCCATGACCCAACACCACCCTTCCCATTGCTCTGGACATAATCTGCCTCTGACACTCCCAAACCCAACAACACCCTTTCCCTGCTGGACCCAAAATCTCCCAGTAACTCTAAGCTGTCCTGAACACTGTATCATTTATCTGGTCCCTTGCCACCTTGCATTCTAGCCCCCTCATACTATCTCTACCTGGCACCCTATCTTCCCAGCATATTAATCTCACAATTCTGCAGTACAAGAGAACTGTCAGAACCAAGTATAACTCCACATTTGTGCAGGAGCTCTCATCAGATTCACCTATCAGAAATGTAGTGGTCTTGTGTGGAGTATGAATTGCAGTAGAGCAACAAAAGATTACTACTCCTTGGAAAATCCCGCCCAATAACTACTCAAATATTTAAGGTTGGGTTGATGCTTTCCCACTATCAAACAAAAACATCCTGAGCTTGTTACAGACGACTTGGCAAGAAACTCAATAGAGATGTTTAAAATAGTTATTTTTGGACAAGAGCTCATTAGAATAGAGAATGCATTCTTACAGGTGGCCTTTGAAGTTAAGTCACACACAACATTTAATAAAGTATTAGGGAAAGATTTAAACAAAATATTCAGGGCTGTGTGGAAAGCACATGATTTAGATTTCAGAAATAAGCAGAAGTATCTATGAATTATTCTATCTCCCTCTTCCTCACAACATATTCCCTCGATCAACTTTTGATCACGAGTCCTAATATTTCTTTATGCAGCTCAATGTCAAATTTTATTTGATAATACTCATGTGAAGAGATGTGGGCTGATTTATTACATCAAAGGCACCATGTGAATGCGAGTCATTTATCTTGAAGATTCTCCAATGTAGAACAAGTTAAAACTGGAAAGTCAAATATTCCACAAGTTGTTTAGTGTTAATGATTGAGGTTAGATCAGCCATCTGTTTTACAGGTCACCTGATTTTATTTCCCATTGAAGTTTTAGTTGGAATTGGCTTGGCTGGCCAACTCTGTCCCATCAGTCTCCCGCCAGATGGATTGGTAAAATTGCCCCACGTGATATGCATTAGAAGGCAATTAGTGTAACGTTCCTGCCTCTGGGTTAGAATGTCCAAGTGTAAGCCCAATCTGCTCAGGAGGTGTGTCATAGCAGGAGGCGTGTCCAAACAGGTTCATTAATATAACTAATTTCAACTGGTGATAGTGTGATTAAATGCTCATCATTTTGTATTCTGGATCATATAAGGAAGTTAAAGTCCTGGAGAGAGCGCAAAGGAAATTTACTGGAATGATACCAGGAATGAGGGACTTTAGAAACAAAGGAACATTAGAGAAATTGGGCTTAATCTCCTTGGAACAGGAAAGATTAAGAGGCAACTTCATTGAGGTTCCAAAGTATAAACAACTTTGACAGGGTAAAGACAGAGTCAACAGTTAATAAGTCAGTAACTAGAGATCATAATTTCAAGATTGTCAGCAGGAGAGCTAGGAGTGAGATGAAGAGAAACTTCAGTATTCACAGAGTTGTTGGGATTTGGAATGCGCTGCCTGGGAGAGTGGTGGAGGTGGATCATAGACGGTTTGAAAAAGAGAGCTGGATATATATTTGAAAGGGATGAATCTAGAGGGCTACTTTTTCAGGAAAACAGTTCCAAAGACTCATGAACCTGGGATAAAAGAAATTTGCCTTATTTCTATCTTAGAATGGGCAACTCCTTGTTTTTAAACATGACCCCTTAGTCCTAGATACTTCCATAATTTAAAAGGGACCTAAGGGGTAATATTTTCATGTAGAGGGTGGTACACGTATGGAATGAGCTGCTAGAGGAGGTGATGGATGCTGGAATAATTAAAACATTTAAAAGGCATCTGGATGAATATATGAATAGGAAGGGTTTACAGGGATCTGGGCTAAATGCTGGCAAACGGTACTAGATTAATATAGAATATCTGGCCAGCATGGACAAGTTGGACAGAAGGGTCTGTTTCTCTGGTGTCTGCCTCTATGACTCTAAGATGGATGATTTTTGTTTGGGTTCCTGAAGCTGGTTTGGAGCTACTGCCTGCAGCATTCTGCTAGTCAAGACCCCATGGGATGTTGTGGTTCTGTTTGCCGAGCTGGGAATTTGTGTTGCAGACATTTCGTCCCCAGTCTAGGTGACATCCTCAGTGCTTGGGAGCCTCCTGTGAAGCGCTTCTGTGATGTTTCCTCCGGCATTTGTAGTGGTTTGAATCTGCTGCTTCCGGTTGTCAGTTCCAACTGTCCGTTGCAGTGGTCGGTATATTGGGTCCAGGTTGATGTGCTTATTGATAGAATCTGTGGATGAGTGCCATGCCTCTAGGAATTCCCTGGTTGTTCTCTGTTTGGCTTGTCCTATAATAGTAGTGTTGTCCCAGTCGAATTCATGTTGCTTGTCATCTGCGTGTGTGGCTACTAAGGATAGCTGGTCGTGTCATTTCGTGGCTAATTGGTGTTCATGGATGCGGATCGGTAGCTGTCTAAAAACGGCACTAAAAGAAAAAATGGCCAAACTAACACACAACAGAGAGGACACTACAACATACACCTGGGTTAGAAACCTCTCCCACAGACAGCTCACAGACATGGAAAGAACAATATTGGCCAAGGGAATCAACTACAACCACAGGGACGCCAAGACAGCAGACTTCCTAGCAGCACTAGAATGCACACTCAGGAACAATGGACTGACAGAAGAGACACAACAAACAGTGAGACAAAGTATCGTACCTCTGATAACAAGGAAAAGACAAACACATAACCTCAACACCAAGGAGAGGGAAGCACTAAAATCACTAAGAAACGATAAGGACATAATCATACTACCAGCAGACAAAGACAGAATGACAGTCATCCGGGACAAAGTAGACTCCATCCAAAAAGCACAACAACTACTTGCAGATACCAACACCGACCAAAAGAGGGGAGTTTGACCCCACCCCACAGCTCACCAATAGGATAAACAACACACTGAGGAACCTACAAAAAAACGGACAGATAACCAGGTTTGACCTACAAAGAATGAAACCTGAAAGCAACAACCTGAAAGATTCTATGGACTACCTAAAGTGCACAAACCAGACATCTCACTCAGACCCATAGTATCACTACCAGGGACACCATCACACAAACTGGCTAAAGAACTACAGCAGAAACTGAAACATCTGATCAGCGGATCCAGACACTCTATACAATCAACACAGGAATTCTTGGACATCATCAGAAATATACATATAGACAAGGAAGAAACTATGGTCTCATTCGATGTAACGGCACTGTTCACCTCTATCAACAAAACCCTAGCCAGAGAAACAATAGCCAACCTGCTGGACATACATAACAGACAACAGGACGTTGAACCTATCAACAAAGACGTCATACTCAAACTACTGGACCTGTGCCTCACAACACACTTCACATTCAACAACCAAATATATGAACAAATCAACAGCACACCCATGGGTTCACCCATCTCTGGACTCATAGCAGAAGCAATAATGCAAAGATTAGAACAAACAGTCTTACTGCAAATTCAACCCAAACTCTGGATCAGATGTGTGGATGACACCTTTGTAATCATTAAAAACACAGAAATAGAGAACACACACCGGATCATCAACTCCACACTCACAGGAATCCGATTTACTAGAGAGGAAGAAAAGGACAACCAGCTCCCATTCCTAGACGTGATGGTACAGAGAACACCTAACGGAGAATTCACCACAAAGGTATACAGGAAAGCCACACACACAGACCAAGTCCTGAACTACGAAAGCAACCACCCCAACACACACAAAAGAAGTTGCATCAAGACACTGTTCAAAAGGGCCACAACACACTGCAGCACACCAGAACTGCAAAAAGAGGAAGAAGAACACCTATACAATGTATTCGCCAAAAACGGATACCTGCGCAATTTCATCAACAGATGCCTAAGGGAAAGACAACAGAACGTGGACATGCCGCAACCCAAAGGACTAGCCACACTACCATACATCAAGAGCATTTCCGAACTGACAGCCAAACTACTGCGACCACTAGGACTCATAACGGCACACAAACCAACAGCCACTCTCAGACAACAACTCACCAGAACGAAGGACCCGATACCCAGCATGAGCAAAACCAATGTAGTGTACAAAATCCCATGCAAGGACTGCACAAAACACTACATAGGACAAACAGGAAGACAGCTAATGATCCGCATCCATGAACACCAACTAGCCACGAAACGACATGACCAGCTATCCTTAGTAGCCACACACGCAGATGACAAGCAACATGAATTCGACTGGGACAACACTACTATTATAGGACAAGCCAAACAGAGAACAGCCAGGGAATTCCTAGAGGCATGGCACTCATCCACAGATTCTATCAATAAGCACATCGACCTGGAACAGCTGGACAGCTGGAACTGACAACCAGAAGCGGCAGATTCAAGCCACTACAAATGCCGGAGGAAACATCACAGAAGCGCTTCACAGGAGGCTCCCAAGCACTGAAGATGTCACCTGGACAGGGGACGAAACGTCTGCAACACAAATTCCCAGCTCGGTGAACAGAACCACAACAATGAGCACCTGAGCTACAAATCTTCTCACAAACTTTGGACCCCATGGGATCTTTAAATTATCGCATAAAGAATTTGGAAAAATCCTTAAGCCCAGAAACCATCCAAAGCATTAAGTTATCAAACATATATATCACTGACTTCTTCTGAATTTCAAAATTACTTGAACTTTCCTCCCACTTTGGAACTTGCTTGTGTCTGAACTCCTGATGGCATGTGCTTTTATGGATTTCATTTGGATGCCTGTCACTTACATTTATAGCATTTAAACAGATAAACACCAAGTATGCTCTTTCAAAATATACACAGTCAAACAGAGTGATAAAATTGTCCCAGCATTATACTGCTTCTAACAAACCAGTTTAAATATGCAAGTAAGTATATGAATCTCGCTCAAGTCTCTGACCTTGAATTCAGTGTAAGAGACATCTACAGAGAGTTCGGGTAAATCAGCTGATCAGAAGTTAAAACTTCCAATTGCATGTGCATATCAGGACTTGATCAACACATACCAGCAATTCAGTTTCAATATATTGCTATTCCAAATATCAGGTGATCTGTTCCACATTGTAGGACTATTGAATGTCCAATCACATAATTTTAGATGTGAAAAAAACCAAAACTCATCCTTTCTTCTCCTGCTAAATTTCTGTACCAAATAAATTTCAAAGGCAGAACAAACAAATAAACTTAAAAGATAAGGCTAGGACTCCAGTTAGTGCCATCTTTCACAACATCTGTCTAATTCTCTTGAATTAGTATGCTTGTACCTCCAAGGAATAATAATAAAAACATATGGGACGATTTCACAGTTGAATGCTCAAGGAGAACACAGAGCAGGAAATTGTGGCCATGTGGCCTGTAATTTCCATCCACTTATTTTAATGGGTACAAACCGTGGCTGCAGCCTTGCAAACTCATAGCTCATCCTCTCCCTGCTCAACATTTCTTGCTGGGAGAGCCCAATCAGGGAATTAGTTCTACAGTAAAATATCAGCAACCAGCTCATTTTGAAAAGATTTACCAAGTAACGAGGAACAGAAAAACCTTGGTGGGCGGCACGGTGGCACAGTGGTTAGCACTGCTGCCTCACAGCTCCAGAGACCTGGGTTCAATTCCCGCCTCAGGCGACTGACTGTGTGGAGTTTGCACATTCTCCCTGTGTCTGCGTGGGTTTCCTCCGGGTGCTCTGGTTTCCTCCCACAGTCCAAAGATGTGCAGGTCAGGTGAATTGGCCATGCTGAATTGCCCGTAGTGTTAGGTAAAAGGTAAATGTAGGGGGTATGGGTGGGTTGCGCTTCGGTGGGGCGGTGTGGACTTGTTGGGCCGAAGGGCCTGTTTCCACACTGTAAGTAATCTCCTCTAATCTACTCTTCCATCTGAAGGTGATTTCTAATATCAGATTATAACATGAACACTTCACATTCGGGTATTCTGTATCAGCTCTCTTTAGAAGGCTAGGTATCATCTCACAACTTTACTGTGAAAGTCACTGTCAATCCAACAGTGGATTCAAATTTACAGTAATTAACTTTGTTTACTGACATTCATCCATGTAAATTACCATGATTAGTTATAGATCAGACAATTCAAGATATTCTATTAGAAATAGCATAGGATCTGCATACAAAAACACCTATAATCTTTAGCCCTTAATTCTATTTCTTGGAAATGAAGCTTGGTTAGTATCTTTCAAAGTTTAGAAGATGTTTCAAAAAATGGCAGAGGAAGAGAGGATCTCCATGCCTTATGCCCTTAGATAAAACAAATGTGAAATTTTACAGGTCATGCAATCCAGACTGGAAGAGCTTTGTACAAAGGTTCCATTAGCCTGTGGAAGTAAGATAGGTGAATGTTGCTCCCACTCTAGAGAGTGCCTTCTCAGCACTCACGAAAAAGCCACAGTGGGACTTTTCCTATTGAGTAAGTCAGACCCTTACAAATATCAATCTGCAGAGGCTTCTACTTTTTCAGATGGTGTCTAATGTCCTTGTGATTGAATTGATTCATTAAAGCACAAAACAAAATTAAAATCTGGGGAGCTCCACTTCAGGAAAGCAAGTCAATAGTCCAGCATGACACATGACACACTCAATAACCAGTACCTTCACAGAAACATTTTTATCGCCTTTGCATGGATCTTCTTCCAAAGAAATATCACTAAATGGATACCAACACTTGACATTTTTGTTGAATTATCAGGCCACAGAAGTGTAATTTTTTTGTGCTACTGATGTTCGAAGCAAAACAAAAATTGCATTATCTTTGATACAAATGTGGAATAGCAAATTTGGTGTAGGATGGAGCAGGAAAGGGGAATATAGGAAGTAACATGGGGATTTATGAAACTCACAAAAATAGAAATTGCTGAAAAAATTCAGCAGGTCTGGCAGCATTTGTGGAGGGAAAGCAGAGTTAATGTTTCAAGTCCTGTGACCCTTCTTCAGAAGGGAATTGATGTTGTCCCAAAAAGGGTTTCTTCTGCAAAGATTTCAACAAATACATTTTTCTGATACAGCAAGAGTGAAATTCACAGGATGGGGAGTTAAAGTGGGTAGTGGTACATCTGTCACCAGTTCTGCAGCTAGTTCAATATTGGTTCCACTGACTTGAATGGCAATAGACAGAATACTGCACTGTTTATCTCTTGCCCAAGTCAGTTTCTCTCCCAAAATAATAATGAAATTTATTCCCCAAATCATTGGCTTCCTAGATACTCGAAGTAAAGGTTCAAAATTCCTTTACGTTACAAACATGGACAATTAAAAAGAAGCGAAACACAGAGTGCTATTTTCCCTTGAGCAGCTGAATCTTTGATCTTGAAGCTACTGCAGCTAAGCTGCAGCTGTGTATTCCCACTTGGCTGCATTCTGACCCCATTTCCCTGGCAGTGCCTGGTGCAGTTAGATCAGATATGCTCTCTCTGTTGCATCTAACCTTGGACTTGACTTCAGAAAAGTTTATAGCTGATAGTGCCAACTATTTTGGAGAACACAGCCAAAAATATATTGTTAATATTTAAAAGGCAACCTCCATGTGTGGTGCTTAAAACAAAAGGCTGCAGGCAACAGTTGTGTTTTTTTTTAAATAATAATGTCTTATTTTTTAGCTTTTTCAGCAAAAATGGCAGAAGCTCCTTTAACTGCAAATTAGATAAGATCAGGTTGTGTTCAACAATAAGTCTGATTAATATACAAAATTTCCTATGAATTTCCATTCTCCTGAATTTCTATTAACACAAGCATATAATTAACATGTTTCAAGTCAGTTATGCACACCCCAGTGATAAAATGTGACCTTTCAAACTTCTTTTGCCCTGTAGCCTCCCTCACTAATTAATCCCCCACTGATATGTAACAAAGGCATCAGTCTTCTAAGAGATTATCAAAAAGGTCGAGAAGAAAGTGAGTTTCCAATTCACCTCAGTAACCAGTTATTCCAGGCCATTAATTAAACCACTTTGTTAATCCAATAATTTCTCAGTCATCTTTTTTATTGCTACCCATCTTTCCCAAGTCAAATTCAAATTTGCAAGTAATTATAGCAGGATTTCAACACATTTTCTAGTTCAAATTAGTCCCCATTTCTGGATAACTTGTCTCGGAATGCAACCAATTAGTCATTACAACACTTCTGAAAGATCTCCTGAACTCACAGTTCTGAGGTGACAACTACAAACTGAGCCAAGCAGACATCATGAAACAGAAAAAAATGAATTTCACAGGAATCAATTGACCATATATGTATACATGTACAAGCAAGATTTGCATTTACCTTATTTATTAGATTAGCAGGAATAGGGATCTTTCAATTGGCATGAAGTTGTAGGATGGTCTTTTCTAATAAGCTTGCATAAATTACTTTATACAGTACAATCCTGAATATCTAAATTTCTTAAAACTGTGTGTATGGGAATAAGTTGGACTTAAATCATTGAATAAAAGGGTATTAGTCAAATCAAAGTGCTCTCTTAAATTTAACAATAATTGAGGGTACAGAACTAATCCTCAAGTTATGAATACTCTGAAGACTGGTGTGTTCCATAATTAAGTTGTGCAACATTATAGGTGATGTCTCATATAGCACCAGAAATGCAATATTTTTCAAATCAATCAGTTATGCAATACTGATGAAAAGTGACCTCGCAACCTTTTTGGGTGTTGCCTCCCCACTAATCACTGCCCCACTGACATGTGACAAAGACTTGTCCTTTAAGCTTTAATTTCATCTCAGCATTCAGTTATACAGGTCATTAATAAACCAGTTAGAACGTTAATGCTAATCCAAGAGTTGCTGGTTTACAGGTAAGATATTAAAACTGAGGGCACAGCTGTGTGGTCAGGCAGTTTTAGACGACTTTATGGCACAAACTGTAGTGCAGGGGAACTCTCTAGGTGTCATGGTTTTTGCTGATCCCTGAAACATATGTCCAAAATTATTCATCTGTAGAATATTGGTATTATAAAATTTACTGGGTTTTTGGCCTGCATAAAACACTACAAGTAATTCATTATCTGCCAAGCACTCTGCAATGTTTTGAGACCATGGAAGAAACTACAAGAAACATGTTCTTTGCTTTTAGCCACAAATTAATATCACAACTAATAATTCATCTTATTTCCCTCTGTCAAACTCCACTATACACTTAAATGACATAACAGGACACATTGACTAGGTTTTTATGTTTGTCGTTGTGAAATATTACGATCACCAGAGAAACTAATAACATTTAAAAGGAAATTCAAACTCAGCAGTTCTGAGAAGGATCACTCAACTGAATCCTGTGCAAGGACTATATATATACTTTTATTTTGGAAATATCTAAAAAGTGGAAATTTAAACTATTAGAGTTTTTAACAACTGTGAGCTACATTAACAACTTAGTACTGCGGAGATCTGCACACCACACCTTAGGAAGGATATATTGGCCTTGGAGAGAGTACAACATAGGTTTACAAGAATGAGATTACATAAATCAGCCCTGTTTACACTCGAATTTCAAAGGTTGAGGAGTGATCAGATCAAAATCTTCAAGATGTTAACAGGAAAAGAAAAGGTAGATGAAGATAAATTATTTCCATTGGTGAGATTCTAGAACAAGGAGGCATACTCTGAGAACTATTGACAGACGTTCAGGAGAGATATTAGGAAGCACTTCTGCACACAAAGGGTGGGAGGTGTTTGGGACTCTCTTCCACAATGGCAGTGATACTGGATCAGTCATATTTTAAAATTTTAATATTTTTGTTAAGGAAAGGTATAAGGGATATGGACCAAAGGCAGGTGCATGGAGCTCAGCTACAGATCTCATTGAATGGTGGAACAGGCTTTGTGAGGTTGAATGGCCTACTCCTGTTCCTATGTTAGCATGTCACTTGAAAAAAGTGAAAGTGTTGAGTCGTTATTTGACGGTCACACAAACGAGGTAACATTTACAGAAACAGGATTTGATTACTTTGAGAAATATACTGGCACCAGGTTATCTTTCTGCTTAAACAAAATTGCCCAGCAACAGCCTTTTGAATCTGCTGTAATGTACAGTTTGCTACAGACCTGGGATACTTACACTTAGACGTCTAAAAATCTGCATGGTGAGTCAGATACTTCTTTCTGCTTCATTGACTAGAAGGAAAGTAGTGCTGAAATACTTTGGAAACAAAGAATTTTTAACTAATAATAACATAATATTTAATCACCAAATATCAAAAAAATGTGAGAAAGGCACCTCATTCCAACTCAGCCTTGTGGCTTGGATTCTCAAACCACAGAAACTTGTTCCTTTTTGCCTACATTTTTTTTCCACACATCATATTTCTGTAAAGCTGTCTGACATATCCATGCTATTTGTAAATAAATGTGTGTGCATTCAGATTTAAAGTGGGTGTAGTTTAAATTTGTGTTTTATTAATTAATAATTCATTCTGCTACTTGTAAAGGATGAGCTTGATATAATAACTAAGTTGTTTGTTTGTGTATTTATGAAACCCAGTGTAAGTTTCTTCTTTCTTAAATGGTGATCAAGGTCAGGCAAGTTCACTATCTTAATAATTAAACTGGTCACTTACATATTTGTGAGAATTTACAGAACAGAGAGATTTGACTTTCCATTAGGTTCCCCATAACGGTTTGGGGGCATGTTGTACGGTCATTGGACACCAACAATGAGAGATTGATGTGGACTAAAAGTAATTCATAAGTATGGAAGGAATAGGTACCGGTTTCTCATACTGTAAAATAAAATGGCATCAAAAGTGATGAAATATACCCTATAGATAGGAGAGGTACCTCTGAGTGATTTACAAGACTGGAAGAAGGCAAAGGCTGTAGAGTTGGCAAGTGAATTGAAGATATATTTCTTGAAAAGGCAGAGAAAAAATTAAATTATTGGCACAACATTTGGTGGAAATACAGGTCATGCTAGGGCTGCCAAGTAATGAGACACTTGAGTTAGTGGGAATGAGTCTATAGCTATAGTAGCTTGAACATGAGAAAGACCTAAAGCTGCTGGAAACAAAAAGGGAGAAGGAACATAAAGAACTGAACCTAAGGAAAAAGAAGAATAGAATTTCAGAGCCTGGAACAACAAATTCAGGTGAGAGAAAATGATAAAGAGAGGGAAATAAGAAAAGCCTTAAAAAGATGCAAATTTAAAACAGAGACTTTGAATGCAGATAGCTCTAATGAGGTAAACCAGACCCTCAATCTAAAGTACAGTCAGGAAAATGCTGAAATTTGTACAGACTCTACCAATATTTGAGGAAGAGGATGTGAAGTCATGCTTCATACCATTTGAGAAGGCATCAAAACAAATGAAATGGCACAGGAAAACTGGACAGCGCACTGTCAGAGCAGGTTCACAGGTAGAACACGTGAAATTTATACATTGCTGTTAAGGAAGGTAACTATGAATTATGACAAAGCTAAGTGGGACTGTGAGTGCTGAGGAGGATGTAATGAGGCTTCAGGGTGAATTAGACAAGTTGAATGAATAGGAGAAAGTGAGGACTGCAGATGCTGGAGATCAGAGTCAAAACTGTAGTGCTGGAAAAGCACAGCAGGTCAGGCAGCATCGTGGAAGCAGGAGAATCGATGTTTTGGGCACAAGCCCTTCATCAGGAATTGGTCAATGGGGTTTGTATGTACTGAAGTATAGATGAATAAAAAGTATCAAATTGAGACAGGCTGGACAAACTGGGATAAAGGCACGATGTTTTTATCTGGCCAGGGAGTCCAAATAAAGGGGACCCAACTTTAAGCTGGCAAATCTGTTCAAAATCTGTTCCATTTAGCACATTAGTAGTGTCACACACAGACCAAACCTATGTGCCTCCAGTTCAAATTCCAAAATCTAAAATAAAGGATATCAATAGACAGAACCTTACATCACAGGGCAAATCTGACCTGTGCTAAGAAAGAGCGAAAACAGCAGAGGTAGTCTTTGAGCCAAGACAACCGTATGTTGAAATTAGAGTCATTAGGCCAAACTCAAAATGAAGGACAATACACAGTAAACTTTTCATAAGGTTAGCCCTTTGCTTTTCACTTACTGCTTTGAAGTGAGCATAGAGATAGTTAAAGGTATTGAAGAGTTGCTAAAAGGTTGTGAAGTGTGACTCAGAATGAGAAATGATCCAACCAAAGTTGTTTTCATTCCATGGTTAAACACATGAAAAGCTTGAGAATATGTACAGATTGACTTCTTTGAAGTGGAATGGAAAGAATATTTTGTTTTGGACAATAGCTATAACAAGTGTTGAGTCTCTGCCCAATGCCTCAAGAACTAAAATATTTTAGTTCTCTTAGGTTTTGAGAAGTTTGTAATGTATGGGTTGCAAGAGGTATTGCAAAATAATGGCCCAAAGTCTGAGTTAAAAGTAGTTATGTGTGAGAACAGAACCTAATTCACTTTATTACAGTGCTCCCTGAATTTGTTTCTGTTGTGAACCTATTTTGATGCTTAAACTGGTGTAACCCCAGAGTGAAAATGGCAGGTGGGAAGAGTTGTTAAGCAGGGTGGAGGCTCAAACATTACCATAGATTAACATTTGCAGACTGTGTTGCTGTCAGTAGCAGGCCTCAGAACTCATTGGATTAGGCCACCCCATAAGCAAACAAAAAGCATATTACAGGGACCTTGAAACCAATTCCAGGATTAAGTCTCTCTTCCACGTGTTATTACTGCCTCAGAGTTTATGGCCTACATTTCTGGAGAAACTTCCACTAGTGTCACATAGATCATTTGCATGAAAGAGAATATTGACCAAAAACAAAGCATGATCAAATTCCTTCAACACTCCAAACCAGAAAGAAAGAAAGAGTCACAAGCTGGAAGTTTTGCACGATGACAGAATTCACCAGAAAACCAGAGACCCAAAGTCTTCCATTAAGATGAATCAATCAATGTCATAGTCTCAGCAACTAAGTGGATTTGGTAGTCAAGATCAAAGCTCAAGGTTGATACAAACAGATGTTGAAAGAACTGAGCTGAAAAACGTGTTGCTGGAAAAGCGCAGCAGGTCAGGCAGCATCAAAGGAGCATTCAGGAGAATCGACATTTCAGGCATAAGCCCTTCTGCAGGCATCTCCTGAATGCTCCTTTGATGCTGCCTGACCTGCTGCGCTTTTCCAGCAACACATTTTTCAGCTCTGATCTCCAGCATCTGCAGTCCTCACTTTCTGCTAGTTGAAAGAACTGAGTCAAGCTAATGGAAATTGATGGCGACAGACAGAAAGAAAAAAGCCAGATGGTTTAATTGAAAGTACATAGGAAGGAAGAAAACAATCAATAATTATTCTCCTAATTTCTTATCAATTGATGTTATTTTTTCTAAAGATAAACTGGTGATAGAAAATGTTATATAACTCCTACTATGTCTTTGAGGCTTGCACTTAAGCTGTTATAATTTCCAAGACCAAAGGCTGTCAGATTATTTTCTCAATTTTTCTTGGGCTAGAAGTATCAATTCCATTGACTTGCAAAGGAATTTGAGTGTCCAGTTATCACTTCATGATAAACTTTTCTTGAAAATGTATCCATTGATATACTTTGTGAAGTACCACTGCTGTATTCAGGAAAAAAATATAGCGACCAGGTCTCCCAAATATTGGGAGATTACAATAACGTACTTACATAATATATTCCCATTCAGTTCAGTAAATGTTCTAAATCTATTTTTCGCAAAGTTGAATGATATCAGGCAGATCCACTTGAAGAATAAACATCATTTCATTCACCTGCATTTTATGAATATAAGCAGTAAAAATGTGATATGAACAAAGCCATCTCATATTATATGAGTGAGTTTCTAAAGGTCAAGATTTAATCATTGGTGGGAAGAGATGGCTGAGTGGTATTGTTGCTGGGCTAATAATCCAGTGATGCAGGTAATGTTCTAGACACCTAGATTCAAATCCCACCTGGGTAGAACAAAGAACAGAACAGCTCAGAAATAGGTCTTTCGGCCCACCAAGCCTGCACTGACACATGATGCCATTCTAAACTAAAAAACCTTTTGCCTCCATGTGATCTGGATCCCTCTATTCCCTGGCTTTTCATGGATCTATCAAGATGCTTCCTAAACATTGCTATCGTATCTGCTTCTACCACCTCCTCTGGCAGCATGTTCCAACTACTTACCACATTCTGTGTAAAATACTTGCCCCTCTCATTTGCTTTAAACTTTCCCCATTTTATCTGAAACCTATGGTCCCTCATAATTGACATTTCTACCGGGGAAAAAGACTCCAACTATTCATGTTATGCATGTCACTCATAATTTTGTTACCTTCTATCTAGTCGCCCCTCATCCTCAACACTCAAGTGAAAACAAAACAAGTTTGTCCAATCTCTCCACATACCTTAAACCCTGCAAACCAGGCAACATTCTGGTAAGCCTTTTCTGTATCCTTTCCACAGCCTCCACATCCTTCTAGTGTGGCAGCCAGAACTGTGTGCACGTTCTAAATGTGGTCTAATTAAAATTCTATAAACCTGCAATGTGATTGCCAATTTTTACGCTTTATGCCCTGACCGATGAAAGCGAAAATACCATGTCTTTTTGACTTTCTTATACACCTGTATTGCCACTTTCAAGGAACTGCAAACCTGAATTTGAATGCAATAAAAATCTGGAACTAAAAGCCTAATGATGACACAAAACCATTGTTGATTGCTGTATAAATCCACTTGCTTTATTAATGCCCTTTAGGGAAAGAAGCATCCATTGTTTGCCTGGTCTTGGGAGGTTGTAGAGCTGGAAGAGGAAGAACTTCAAAATTCAGCTGGAAGCTCATCTCAGGATCAAATACAACACCAAGGTTATTAATAGACTGGTTAAGATTACTGCCAGGAAGAGGGATAAAGTCAGTACAGAATTCCTGAGTAAGAAGTGAAAACAATCACCTCAGTCTTTATAACATTTAATCTTTGGAATCTCATCCTATACTGTGTGTCAGGTACACTTTCTGATAATTTAGCATTAATGGAATAGTGAAGAGAGATATGACAAGACATGGTTCAGCTTCAGATGATATCATCAAGGAATACATGAAGATGAGAGGCAGGAGATAACGTGTAGATCCTTAAGGCGCTTAGGATAATAGAACAAGAACAGGAAGGTAAGCCATTGAAAATGAATCTCTGGCTTAGATCAGATATGTAAAATAAAACAGATGAGAGCAATTCCAAACAGCTGGACAGCAAGTGAGAGGTTTTGGAAGCTAAAGTTGTAGTTGAACATGTCAAAAGGTGACTTGATAGAGGTGTACAAGATGATTAGGGGTTTAGATAGGGTTGACCATGAGAACCTTTTTCCATGTATGGAGTCAGCTATTACGAGAGGGGATAGCTTTAAATTAAGGGGTGGTAGGTATAGGACAGATGTTAGGGGTAGATTCTTTACTCAGCGAGTCGTGAGTTCATGGAATGCCCTGCCAGTAGCAGTGGCGGACTCTCCCTCTTTATGGGCATTTAAACGGGCATTGGATAGGCATATGGAGGATAGTGGGCTAGTGTAGGTTAGGTGGGATTGGATCGGCGCAACATCGAGGGCCAAAGGGCCTGTACTGCGCTGTATTTTTCTATGTTTCTATGTTCTATGTAAAAGCAGCAAACAGAATGAGGCGGGAAAGGTTTTCTTTGTATCGATAGGATATCATCTGCAACTTTAATAAGAACTGATTCAGTCATGTGGCAGAGGTTGAAACCTGATTGGAGGGATTGGGATCGGGGGCGGAATTCAAAACTAGGGGACATATATTCAAGGTGAGAGGAGAAAGATTTAAAAAGGACATGAATGGCAACTTATTTTACACAGAGAGTGCTTTGTGTGTGGAATGAACTGTCAGAGAAAGTGGTGGGTGCAGGTACAGTTACAATGTTTAAGACATAGGACATAAATAGGACAGGTTTGAAGGGAATTGGCCAAGCACAGGCAGACGAGACTAGTTAGCTTTGGAACGTGGTCGGCATGGACCAGTTGTACCAAAAAGTCCATTTCCATGCTGTATGACTCTATGCCTTAATGGTATACACGTTCAAGGACTTTGGAAAGGAAAGTACATTTGAATATGAGTGGTGAGGAGGGTAGAGTTAAGGGCTTTTTATACTTTATTCTTTCATGGAATGTGGACATACTGATAAGGCCAGTCTTTGCATTTTTCCCATCCCTAACTGCGCTCAAGGGCAAATGAGAACCTAACACATTTTGGAGGAAAGGGTGGTGATGACAGCAGATTTCAAGACATGGACTAACAGCTGAAGAGATAGAATCATTGAAAATACCAGCTAACACAGGTACTAAGGAGGGAGTGGGTGGTCAGCAGTTTAGTGGGAACTGGGGCAAAATGTGGTTGGCTACTTGCAATATCAGCACTCTTTATTGATTGGAAAACCATTAGTGGATACTGTATCCTAAAGAACATTTGACCATTGTCTTATTTTAATAAACAGCAACTTTGAAAATCTGCAATGACAGAACAAAACTACCAGCTGTCAAATTCAACTGCTCTGTGCTTTGCTAGAAAAAGAAGTTTTTGTCTCAAGTGCCTCTCCAAACTCCATTCTTTCAGTATTTTGCACACTGAGTATTCTAATGAATGACTGAAATGTATGCTTTTAGTGTAGGCGATTATTTTATATATTAGTGTTTTTTAAACCTATCTATATAAGAGCTGATAAAGTCATAGAGTCATAAAAGGTATACAGCAGAGAAACAGACGCTTCAGTCCAACTCATCTGACAAGATATCCTAAATGATAACTACTTCTGCTTGAATTTCTGAAATTAGTATTAGCTGCTGAAAGAATAAAGCCATTAGCACAGCAGAACACTTAATTAGTTCACAAATAAAACAATACAAGAATATTGTTATTCGGTGACCTTATACAGACCAGTATTTGAATTTGGTGACAGAAATCTGACAATCACAAAAACTTTCTGAAAAGCCTTGAACATCCATCCTCTTTTGGAAAAAAGACACCAAATTTTAAAATCTGATAATTACAATACATGACTTTCCAGAGATTTGCCTTATTAAAATTACATTTATCATGTTTATTTTGTCAAAAAATAGATTCAATGTGTTTTTTTTCCTGGAATCCTGCATCAACCATTGTCCTCAATCCTATACTATTACAATCTCAATTCTCACACCACTAATAAGTAAGTCTCAAATGGTGACTGTAGTTAACACAGACCAATTGGTATAATAATCACTGCAGAAACCAAGCAGAGACCATCTTTGATTTGGGGTTCCCATTATGTATTGACCGTTTTTGAAAACTCATATTTTTAAACAGAATTGGTCAGGTACACACCAAACCAATTCCATTCAAAATTTTGAGACTACATATCAACCTCTGATATATACTTATGAAATAGTTTGTGTGTAAATTGTTGAATTTTGTATTGTTTTTCTTGTAATTGACAGAGCATGTGGTGACCTCCCCAGTCAAGTAACACAACAACCAGCATATTCAGCATACCGGTTTGTATACACTACTGGAATTGTTTTTCGAAGAACTATGAGCTAGTTTACTCACGTAGATACTAAGTACAGTACTGCATTATTAAAGTACATATATGCAGTATCATTATTGCAATCAGTTTTGTGTTTGTAAATTTTAAAACGGAATGGGAATCATTACGACTTATTAAAACTTTTTAGCTAATCAACAACTGGTAAAATTACGTACATTATATTCCCAGCTAATACTATATCTAAGTGGATCCATATTCTCCAATAATTCTTCATTAGATCGGAGCGCATTAATGGCATACTTATGCGTCTAAAAAGCAACTATTCAATAGTCCGGTTGCATGGCAGCATTCCAACCAGCAGCTAAGAGTTATATCTTTCATTTGCTCTGGGTAAACAGGCTTTGCAAACACCAATGCTTTCGGTTAGAGTCTGGTCTCTCCGACCAGAATGGACCTGCAACTCCTCCGTTCTACCAGAGAAATGTTGCCTGCACAGTGAACCATTTCAGTAAATATTGAAAGATAACTAGTATAAATAGCAGGCTGCGATATTAAGGTCTGCGCTGTTGCACTAGAGTTCAAAAATAATAAATCGGAATCACATGCTTTTTATTCAGCAAGTTGGGGTGTATGTCATTATCATCCAAGTACTTGCAGTCTCTAGTCCGTCTTCTGTGAGTGCATTTTAAAAAAAAACTGGCGCGTCTGTTAAAGGCATCAAACAAATTGAGGACAGTTTCGAAATACAATGTACGACATGAGTCCGTGCAAATGCATTTGCTCTATCATTATGTCCTTTTGGAAACTGCCTAAATATTTCTGAGATGAAAAGTTCATCATTGTCAACTCGAGTGGGAGTTTTGAAAGGTGCGAATATCAACTGGTTGCGGTACTGAAGTAGTAACTAGAGAGATTATGGGTTCAAAACCGAGGGCAAGATCTGACAATGAAACATTCGCACTGAGATTGCAACATGATTTCCAGCCTCCACACAGTAGTTTGTTTGTTTTTTTGTTAAAGCAGGTCACACAACACTGGGCTGGTGCACTATCCCCCAAAATACCTGTTCAAACCCAGAATGTTTTACACCTAATGAAGGCATTGGCACTCACCCAGATACTTTATACCGAAGCCCCGGGGAGGTTTAAGGGATCTCCTCATCCAGGCTTCCCTCAACACTTCCAGGTGGGACTCCTTGCCCTGGATCAGCAGGACGTGTTCGTCGATCCAGCCGAGGAAGAAAGCCTCCGAGATGGCGTCTGTCACTCTCTTGTTCCAGAAGTGCTGCATGTTCTCCGCTTTAAAGTCGGCGAAGATCTCGTAGCCGGTGTGGTGGTGCTGAATGTTGTCGGTGACCGCCACCGCAGCCCTGGCCGAGCCGCTCCGAGCCAGCACCACGGCCAGAGAGTGGGGGGCGATCTGCAGGAACTTCTCCATTCCCCCCTGCGGCATGGCCCCGAGGTGACGGAGAGACACCGCTGCTGCAGCCGCCCGGGGGAACTGACAAAACTATGGGCAAGAGGGTTACTCTGTCAGCCTCTCCGCACTGAATCCCCCGCAGCCAGCGATGCTTTGCATTTCTCCGCACGGATGGTGTCGGAGCGCAGCCCGGGGAGAGGGAGGGGGCAGTGCTCAGGGTGAGGGGAGGAAGGGCCTCACCGCGGGGTGGGGAGGGCGGTATTCCTGCCCCCTCCCCACCTCCACCTGCCTTGGGCTCCCAAAACCAGTCCCCTGCTCCGGGGAAGGACGTGCCGGCACTGTTTCTCCTTTATCTTGGCAATAACAAGACCCCCCGCCCCTTCTCTTCCCCTCCCTCCCGTTCCTCTGACCCCGCTCCCACTCCCAGATCCTGCTGCCCGCCTGTGGGAAGGTGCCACTCTGCCGTCCCCCTGACAGCTCCACCACCCGCCCGCGCGCCTCCGCGCGAGCCCGCCCATACAGCGCAAGCTCGACCGCGCGCTCCCGGCTACCGCCAGCTGGGCTGCGCGCTCTCGGCTCACACGTTCCCACGTAAGGGGAGGGTATATCAATGAAAGGCGCCTGGGGAAGGGGAATTGAGCGATGTGACTAAGACGAAAAGACATAGAAGCAGAAATTAGGCCATTCAGCCCACCGAGACTACTCCACCATTCAGTCATGGTTGATGTGTTTCTGAACCCCATTCTCCTGCTTTCTCCCTGTAACCAGGGTGGCACGGTGGCTCAGTGGTTAGCACTGATGCCTCACAGCCAGGGGCCTGCGTTCAATTCCTGCCTCTAGCAACTGTGTGGAGTTTGCATATTCTCCCCATGTCTGCTGGTTTGCTGGATGTGTATGCCAGGTGAATTGGCCTTGCTACATTGCACATAGTGTTAGGCGCATTAGTCAGGGGTATATATAGGGTGGTGGAATGTGTCTGGGTGGGTTACTGTTCAGAAGGTTGGGTTGGTGTGGACTTGTTGGGCTGAAGGGCCAGTTTCCAAACTGTAGGGAATCTAGTCTAACTCTTGATCCCCTTGATAACTAAAGAACCTATTGATCTCAGTCTTAAATACACTCAATGACGGTCTTCACAATCTTCTGTGGCAATGCATTCCATAGATTCAACACTCTGGCTGATGACATTTCTCCTCCTCTCCATTCTAAAAAAGTCTTCCCTTTACTCGAAGGCTATACACTCAGTTCCAAGACTCTCCTATCAATGGAAACATCTTCCCAACATCTATTTTGTCCAGGCCATTCAGTATTCTGTGTGTTTCAATTAGATGCCCCTCATCCTTCTAAACTCCATGAAGTATAGTCCCAGAGTCCTCAAACATTCCTCATATGTTAAACTTTTCATTCCTGGGACCATTTTCGTGAACCTCCTCTGAACATGCTGCAGGGCCAGTGCATCCTTCCTGAGGTGTGGGCCCAAAACTGCACACAATACTCCAAAGTGGTCTGACTAGAGCCTTATAGAGTCTAAGAAGTACATTCCTGCTTTTATATTCAAGCTCTTTCAAAATAAGTGCCATCGTTGCATTTGCCTTCCTAACTACTGACTCAACCTGCTAGTTTACCTTGAGAGAATTCTAACTAGAACTCCCAACTGTCTTTGCACTTCAGACCTCTGAATTTTATCCCCATTTAGAAGATAATCCATGCCTCTATGCTTCCTACCAAAGTGCATGACCTCACACTTTCCCACATTGTACTCCATTTGCCACTTCTTTGCCGACTCTCATAACCTGTCCAAATCCTTCTACAGCCTTCCCTACTTCTCAATGCTATCTGCTCCTCCTTTGTATCATCTGCAAACTAGCCTCAGTTCCTTCATCTAGATCATTAATGTATAAAGTGAAAGTTGTGGCCCCAAAACTGAGCCTTGCAAAACACCACTTGTCACCAGTTGCCATCCTGAGAAGGACTCTTTTATCCTGATTCTCTGCTTTTTGCCAGACAGCCAAGCTTGTATCCATGCTAGAACCTTTTGCCCTATTTTACCATACACTTCCAAGTATTCAGAAATCTTATCCTATGCAATGGATTCCAGGATCTTACTCACAACTGAGGTTAGGCTAATCGGTCTGTAATTTTCCGTCTTTTGCCTTCCACACTTTTTAAACAGGATTTAAAAATGTGTTGCTGGAAAAGCGCAGCAGGTCAGGCAGCATCCAACGAGAAGGAGAATCGACGTTTCGAGCATAAGCCCTTCTTCAGGAATCATTCCTGAAGAAGGGCTTATGCCCGAAACGTCAATTCTCCTTCTCCTTGGATGCTGCCTGACCTGCTGCGCTTTTCCAGCAACACATTTTTAAGCTCTGATCTCCCGCATCTGCAGTGCTCACTTTCTCCTTTTTAAACAGGATGTTACGTTAGCGATTTCCTAATCCTCTGGGAGCCTCCCTGATTCTAGCGATTCCTGAAAGGTCACCATTAATGCCTCAGCTATCCCCTTCAGCTATCTTCCTTAGAACTGTTTGTCATTTTTATAAATGACTTAGACACAGGCATAGGTGAATGGATTAGTAAATTTGCAGACGACACTAAAGTCGGTGGAGTAGTGGACAGTTTGGAAGAATGTTACAGGTTGCAGGGGGACGTGGATAAACTGCAGAATTGGGCTGAGAGGTGGCAAATGGAGTTCAATGCAGCTAAATGTGAGGTGATGCATTTTGGGAAGAATAACAGGATGGCAGAGTACTGGGTCAATGGAAAGATTCTTGGTGGTGTGGATGTGCAGAGAGATCTTGGAATCAATGTGCATAGATCGCTGAAAGTTGCCACCCAGGTGGACAGTGCTGTTAAGAAGGCACACGGTGTGTTAGCTTTCATTGGTAGAGGGATTGAGTTCTGGAACCACAATATCATGCTGCAACTATACAAAATGCTGGTGCGGCCACACTTAGAATATTGTGTACAGTTCTGGTACCAATATTTCGGGAAGGATGTGGAAGCATTGGAAAAGGTGCAGAGGACATTTGCCAGGATGTTGCCTGGTCTGGAAGAAAGGTCTTATGAGGAAAGGCTGAGAGACTTGGGTCTGTTCTCATTGGAAAGAAGAAGGCTAAGGGGGGATTTGATAGAGACATACAAGATGATCAGAGGATTAGATAGGGTAGACAGTGAAATACTTTTTCCTAGGATGATGACATCAGCTTGTACGAGAGGGCATAACTACAAATTGAGGGGTGATAGATTTAAGACAGATGTCAGAGGCAGGCTCTTTATGCAGAGAGTGGTCAGGGTGTGGAATGCCCTACCCGCTAATGTAGTCAACCTAGCCACATTAGGGAGATTTAAACAATCCTTAGATAAGCACATGGATGATTTTGGGATAGTGTAGGGGGACGAGCTGAGAATAGTTCACAGGTCAGCGCAGCATCAAGGGCTGAAGGGCCTGTTCTGCGCTGTATTGTTCTATGTTCTAACTCTGGGGTGTAGTCCATCTGGTCCAGGTTATTTATCCAACTTATTCAAACAAAATCACTGGACATGAATGCTACTGTAACACATTTACTGGTTACCTGATCCTACCAAAGATCTCTGCAGAACCCAACAAAACTGGCTATTCCTACGCTGCACTACTGTTACAATGATGTTGTGCAATAAAAGAATCAACTTGCCTGTGGGATCATACGCAAGCCTTTGAGAACAAATTAAGTTCTTCTGTTTTGAAGTGTATTGAGTAGTACACAGGAAAGCGCACAAATGCAATGAATTCAATGATCAATATTTTTCCAGTGACATTGGACAGCATGAATAAGTATTAGCCAGGACACTCTGTCCTGAAGTTCTGAAGGACCACACCCACTAGAAACATTAATTTTGTTTCTCTGCCAGACTTGCTAAGTTTATCCAGCAATTTCTGTATTTGTTACCCATTTCCAGCATTTGCAGTATTTTGTTTTTTACCGCAGAGGTTCTTTGACCTTCCGAGTTACTTTTTGGCAGAAGCAGTTTGGGAATCCATTGCAACTTGCTTGTTGGCAGCTGGGTGGACAGGAGGTTTCCCTATTCTGGATTAGTGGTGCTATTCTTTCCTCCTCCATATCTTCATCCTTCTCTTCATTCTGTTCTGACTCCTTGGATTCTGGAAGACTTTTCTCCCCCTTGTTTATCAGCCCTAGGTAATTCAAAAGTGTAAAGTAGTGTAATTTATTTCCTAAGTTATTTACTTGTGGCACTGTTGATAGGATTCTTGCATGGATTTTTTTAAAAAGTGAAGCATTGCTCTGCCACTCCTGGATGTGAGCATGTGACCTAAACTGATGTTAGCCTGATAAATGGATGTTACAGACCCTTATGTTCAAGGGTTATAAATTCCCTTTGTGACTTGGCCGACCATCATTGCACAAAGAAATCAGTAAAAGTAGATTAACTAGTCATTTACTTTATTTGTGGGATTATCTCATGTTTGTGAAACTTTAATATATGCAGAACATCTGTTTACCTACCCACTAATTGCATGTAAAGTATTTCAAGTGGTCTTTGAGACTGTGATAGCGCAAAAGTTCCAATTATTTTTCAGCAATTCACTGCATTCATTTATCAATCCTATTTATCTCAGAGATGCTGATTGCAATGTTACTTTTTATGAGCTCAATAAAGATATCTCTCTGTGAATTAACTTAATCTATTTTCTTCTCATTTAAAGGGAGGACACATTTTTATACATCTCTCACAGAATTCAAAGTGTTTCACAGCCAATTAAAAATTATTGAAATGTAGGGAATGTGCTAGGCAATTTTCAACAAGTACCCATAATCAACAAATTATGATAAAGTCAACCTTAGTGGTGTTGATTGAAGAATAAATGTTGGCCAGGGCAATGCTTGTTTCTGAAAACAGTTATAGACCATTTGCACCCAACTAAGACTTTGACAAAATCTTATTTTACCAGCTCTTCTAAAAAAAAGAACCTGTATCATTGTAATAGCTCCTGTAGTGCGATGCTAGATTATATGCTGAAATATAAATCATGAGGTTTGAATCTGTTGCAATTCAGAAGTACGATAAATGCTATCCCTGAGCTAAGGTCATTCTTTTTGCTTTTTCTCTCCTTGTGAAATTAAAATTCTAATTTTGCAAATTTAGACAAAAGTGTAGATAAGATAATTCCTCCAAGGCAAACAGAAACTTTCAATACTGTCTCCACTTTAGCTGATCTGAGGATGGGTCACTCAACCCAAAATGTTAACTCCAATTTCTCTCTACAGATACTGCCAGACCTGCTGAACTATTTAAGCAATCCCAATTTTCATTAAACCTTATAATACTATGATTACTGTTCCCTATGTGTTCTTCTATTGACACTGATCTACTTGACCACCTTCATTTCCCAGAACCAAGTCCAGCAATGACTCCTTCCCCAATGGACTGGATACATACGGATGTATAAAACTTTCCAAAACACATTTTAGAAACTCTTCCCTTCTCTGCTTGTACACTATTAGTATTTAATTCATTCAAAGATAATTAAAGGCCCTCATTATCATTACCAAATAGTTCTCGAATTTTTATGTAGTTTTCCTCTAAATTAGCTCCTTTACTACTAACTAATGGCCTATGGAATACACCTAACAGTGTGATTGGACCCCATTATTGCTACAACATCTTATTCCTATGTGGCTATTTGTGCTTGTAACTTGCCCAACTTATTTACTGTACTTCATGCATTTGTATACATGTATTATAATCCTGTCTGCAACTGTGGATGAAGAGAGTTAGTTTTTACTTTTGTATGTTAATTTTCTTCAGAGTTGCAGCCTGCACCACAGGCTAAAAACATTGTGAAACCGACAGTCAAGTAGGCAAGTCGTTTACTGCCTCTCCATTGGCAGGTTCTCAGCTCTGTCATGTTGTGATAACACACAGAAACTGGGACCCTAGTGTCCCCAGACTAAGGCTTGAGAGGAATTCATAGGAGATTTTGCATCCAGACATACTTTATGCAAGTCCACTGTCACATAGACATACCCTGACACTCATGAACCAAACTCCCATCTGTCGGCAAAAGCTCCACTGCCTTGTGAATGCCATTTCTTTATTCATTCATGGAATGTGGAAAGGCTAGGATTTATTCCCTAATTGCCCTATATAAAGTAGTGGTGAACTGCTTTCTTGAAACAGTATAGACTTTGGGATGTAGGAACATTCACAGTACTGTAGAAAAGGGAGTTCTGGGACTTTGGCCCAGTGCCAGTGAAGGAACAGCAATAGAGTTCCAAGCTAAGATGATATGTGGCTTGGAGGGAAATCTGTAGGTTATGTTCCTGCTGCCTTTATTCTTCAAGGTGGTGGAGATCGTGGGTTTGGAAGGTATTGTTGAAAGACCCTGGGTGAGTTACTGCAGTCTATCTTGTAGATGGAACACACTGCTGCCACTGCTGGTGAAGGAACTGAATCCAGACTGTGGTGGATGGGATTCCAAACAAGTAGAATGCTTTGTCCACGATGGTGTCAAGCTTTTTGAGATGTAAGCAGGCAAGTGGAGAGGCTTGATTCATACTCCTGATTTGTGCCTTGTAGCTGATGGATAGGCTTTGGCAAGTTAGGAGAAACGTTTCTCATCACAGAATTCCTGGCCTGTGACCGTTTCTTGTAGCCACAGAATGTATATGGCTTGTCTTATCCAATTTCTGGTTTATGATAAACCCCGGGATGTTGATAGTGGGCAACAGAGTGATGATAAAGCCATTGAAAGTCAAGGGGCAAGTTGAAGTCTTTTAGAGTAATCCCTGACAAAACTTCTGGAGCAGAATGCAAAGGTGAACCTCTGTGTAATTAACTGTATAGCAGCTCCTGTGGTGAAGCTGGTGAAAATCATAGAACTTTGCACTCCTTTAACCTCAACTGGGATTGTCAAGTGTGAACCCTGATATTTGACAGCCTCTGGTCTTGATATGTTTTGACTAGTCTTGCACATCGCAGAATGTTAAGACGACATCAGAGACCGAAGTTACAATTGATAAACCTAAATCGGTTGGTGTAAAGGGCATTGCTGTTCTCTGACAATGGTCTGGACCGTCATGTCCCATAGCCATGGGGTACCTCAGCTTAATCAGTCTTTGAGTATTAATGTGCTGACCTTACATTGTTCATTGTCTCCAATGGCGGCTTGGAGCTTAGAGCCTCTATTTTACAAGTGGATAGCATCCATCACACTAGATAAACAAACAACCCTCTGGATGTGATGTGAAGATGGTGGATATTGACAGTCTCAGTTTGGAGACAGATTTTGATAGTTGGGACCTCTAGAGACTGATGTTTGGAAGGGCACTTGAAGAGGAGAACCAAACACTGAAAGGGTTCAGAAAAGGTTTACAAGGATGTTGGAGGATTTGAGCTATAGGGAGAGGTTGAATAGGCTTGGGCTGTTTTCCCTGGAGCATTGGAGGCTGAGGGGTGACATTATAGAGGTTTATAAAATCATGAGGGGCATGGATAGGATAAATAGACAGAGTATTTTCCCTGGGGTGGGTGAGTCCAGAAGTAGAGGGCATAGGTTCAGGGTGAGAGCGGAAAGACATTAAAGAGACCTAAGGGGCAATGTTTTCATGCAGAGGGTGGTAGGTGTATGGAATGAGCTGCCAGAGGAAGTGGTTAAGGCTAGAACAATTGCAACATTTAAGAGGCATCTGGATGGGTATATGAATAGGAAGGGTTTGGAGGGATATGGGCCGGGTGCTGGCAGGTGGGACTAGAGTGTGTTGGGATATCTGGTCGCATGGACAGGTTGGACCGAAGGGTCTGTTTCCGTGCTGTACATCTCTATGACTCTATGACTCTAAAATGAAAAATCAGTTGCCAAGAGATTAACTCAGTGGAAACAGATGCCAGTTAATCATGACCACTGTCCTCTATGCCCACTGTCTTCTTCTGTAAATAATGTGGCAAAGACAATCATGTCAGAGTGAAGCTCCTGAGCCAGGTGATGCTTAACACAGAGTTGACCATCACAACACAAACTAGTATCTTGCGAGATTGGAGGCTACTGCTCTAAACCTAACTTCGACCTTACAGCAGATCAGATCATCAATCTATAACATTAACACTTTCTCTCCACAGATGTTGCCTAACCTGTTGGGTATTTCCAAAGTTTCTGTTTTTATTCCACTGAATACTTTGCTATTTTGTATTCTAGTGCTACTTGCTTTTCCTGATTCTTTGTGCACTTTATTATTCCCTCTTAACCTGACATGCTTTTCTCCCATCCACTTACCTTAACCCTGCCTTAACAGTACAAGCATACCACCCAACAAAGCCATTGATACAGCACTGTGAAAGATATCAGTTCTGTCCAACTACAAAAGCAAAACAATGTGGATACTGGAAATTCTGGAATGAACAAAAAGTGCTGGAGAAATCAAGGTCTGGTAGCATCAGTAAAGAGACTGAGTTAAAGTTTCAGATCAATGATCTTCGGTCAGAGCTGAGTTCAACACATCAAGCTGATTCAACATATCACCTTTAAAGTAGGAAAATCCCACAGATCACCAAAAGAGTAATCAAGCAAAAGTTGTTATTGAATCAAAGAAAGAGATACAAGCCAGAATAACTCAGAGTTTGTGATTTCAGTTTGGCTAGTCACAGTATACTAAGGTATTTATCCAAATGCCCAGAAGGAAAATAGAAACAGCAGCTAAAGAGTTGGTGGCATAGATCCATTATGAAAGTTTTAGTCTTAAGAACAAAGAACAAGGAAAACTTACAGCCCAGGAACAGACCCTTCAGCCCTCCAAGCCTGAGCCGATCCAAATGTACTGTCTAAACCTGTTACCCAATTCCTAAGCATCTGTATCCCTCTGCTTCCCACCTACTCATGCATCTGTCCAGACGCATCTTAAATTAATCTACTGTGCCTACCTCTATCACCTCTGCTGGCAATGTGTTCCAGATGCCCACCACCCTCTGTGTGAAGTACTTGCCGCGTGTATCCCCCTTAAACTTTCCACCTCTCACTTTGAAAGTGTGACCTCTCGTTATTTAATCCGTCACCCTGGGAAAAAACTTGTCTCTCTCCACCCTGTCTATACCCTTCATGATTTTGTAGATCTCAATCAGGTCCCCCTTCAACCTCCTTTTTTCTAATGAAAATAAACCTAACCTCATTTCATAGCTAGCACCTTCCATACCAGGCAACATCTTCATAAACCTTCTCTGCACCCTCTCCAAAGTGTCCACATCCTTTTGGTAATGTGGCAACCAGAACTGTACATAGTATTCTAAATGCGGCCAAACCAATGTCTTGTACAATTTTAACATGACTTGCCAGCTCTTATACTCAATACCCCGTCCAATGAGGGCAAGCACACTATATGCTTTCTTGACCACTCTATCCACCTGTGCAGCAACCTTCAGAGTACAGGTGGACCTGCACTCCCAGATCTCTCTGCCCATCAACTTTTCCCAAGGCTCTTCCATATAATACACTCTAGAATTAGACTTACCTAAATGCATCACCTCACATTTGTCTGGATTAAAATCCATCTGCCACTTTTCTGCCCAACTCTCCAGTCTACCTATATTCTCCTGTATTCTTTGACAGTCCCTTATGCTTTCTGCTACTCCACCAATCTTTGTGTCTTCTGCAAACGTGCTGATCATACCAACAGTGCCCTCTTCCAGATCATTTATGTATATTACAAACAACAGTGGCCCCAACACTGACCCCTATGGAACACCACTGGTCACCTTTCTCCATTTCGAGAAACTCCCTTCAAGTACTACTCTCTGCCTCAACCAGTTCTTTATCCACCTAGCTAGAACACCCTGCACACTATGTGACTTCACTGTCTCTATTAGTCAACCATGGGGAGCCTTATCAAATGCCTTACTAAAGTCCATGTATACAACATCAACAGCACTTCCTTCATCTATTAACTTGGTCACTTCCTCGAAGAACTCTATTAAGTTGGCAAGGCATGATCTCCCCCGCACAAAACCATGTTGCCTATCACTGATAAGCATATTATTTTCTAAATATAAATAGATCCTATCCCTCAGTACCCTCTCTAGCAACTTTCCCACCACCGACCCAAGTTTAATTGAAGGAGGTTGCCTGGACCTTGGAAGGTGCTATCTATGGCATTCAGTCGGTGTTGACTCCTCATCCTGGAGGATAAATGGATTTCAAATGGATCAAGGAGTATATTTCACCGAGTTGATAGTCTTCCAGATGCAGATGATGTTTTTCTCAGTGTGTCACCCGGGGAAGACAGAGACATGCATCATAGAGCTGCTCAGGATGAACCTTGAGAAAAACCATGGCATCCCTCTTCAGGCTTCCTTTGCAAAGGCACCTTCCAGCAGGAGATGTGTGACAGTCTCTCACTCCCCACAGCCATTTCGAGGGCAGTGTGCAGTGGCATATGTTGAGGGACACACTAAAGCTTGGGGCAGAACCATCGGGTGCAGTGGGGGAAAGACTACTGTCTGAGGTCCTCCTGCTAAAGTTAAATTGGGGTCCATTCAGCTATGGAACCGTCAAGGTGCCTCAAATGCACGTAACTATAAGTCTTGTTCAAGTAATAGATGCCTTTGGTTTGTTTGGATAGTGTCAAACTCCAATGTTTATTTGTTTCCTTGATATCCAACTTTATAGAACCACACTTTTATTTTAAATATATATTTTATTCATAAAAAATATTTTTATATGTATATAATAAATATATATATATACATAAAGATATGTACCATGTTGCCCATCACTGGACAATTTGTCTTGGTGGTAGTAAGGGACATGTGTAACTGCAAAACAGTGGAGAACCTAGCTTAGGTTCTTTGGGGAGCACCAGAAGAATAGATAAATGTTGGAAAAGAAGCTAATGAGATTATTTAGCTATGAATGGATATATAAGAGCGTACCTAGCTGACGGCAGTGAACAGTTTGTAAGCAACCATGACGCGCAATTTGTACAATGTGTAAAGTAGGTGAGATGTTGGCAAATTCCGAAGCTAAAAGTTTTTTGGTCTGCACCTGCCTATTTCTGGCAGTAAATCTATGTTTGTCAGCATTCATTCCTAGGCTTTGGGAGCTGTTGAATGTTCTCAGTACATCAAACACAAGAAAAAAGCATAAAATGACAAAGGCCGCAGATACATTAGAGTGTGGTCAGGTGCCCCATGACCTCCAGAATTGTTAGAGAAAGATTGATATATTTTCATGAACATGAATAAAAACTCAAACATCAAATCTAAGTTTAAACCAAGATGGACTCTGCAATCTGCAAATTGCAGAGCTGTAACAGACAATATTCACGCAGCAAGGTCTTGGATAATCAACCTCCCGTTGAACCCAGGCAGGCCTGAAACTTTTGGATGTAGGTTTGCCCACTGAGCTGGAAGGTTCATTTCCAGATGTTTCGTTACCCTACTAGGTAACAGCTTCAGTGGGGCTCAGGCAAAGCTATGCTGAAAATTCCTGCTTTCCATTTATATGTTTGGGTTTCTTTGGGCTGGTGATGTCATTTCCTGAGGCCCACTGAAAATGTTACCTAGTAGGGTAACGAAACATCTGGAAATGAACCTTCCAGCTCAGCGAGCAAACCTGCATCCAAAACCTCAGCCTGAGCTACAAATCTTCTCAAAACTCGCTAAAGCCTGGAACTGCCTGGTCAGGTGTTCAAAGGTAAAAAATCACACAACACCAGGTTAAAGTCCAACAGATTTAGTTAGAAGCACTAGCTTTTGGTGCACTGCTCCTTCATCAGGTGGTTGTGCACTACCAGTGACTCTAACCTGATGTTATGTGATTTTAATTTTGCATATCCCAGTTCAACACCAGCATCTCCAAATCATGGTCAGGTGTTAACAGCCACATTGTTTCAGGATGAGCCATTGTTTACATCTCCAGTGAAGCTGCTTTGTTAGAAAAATGCTTCACAGACTTGGTGGCCCTCAGCTCAGTATGAGGCCAGAGGCACAGCGTGACATGAGCAGCACTTAACAATGAAAAGTTCAAAACCATGTTCTGTAATCTCCAAATATGGAAAATAGTCACCTCATTGGATCTTCCTGCCCCCTTCCCACCCTCCCCTCACCCAATGCTAGTGTTGGACACAGGTCACAGAATTGTTGAGATGGGCATGATGAAGGGATAAAAGGGATAAACCAGCTGTCTGTCCTTTTTGTGCCTTCTTCAGTGACATCTCCAGACAGTATACCCTCGACTGTTAGCCAGGCTACACAGCATCTTCAGCTCCTTGAACCTCATGGTGAGCATCATCATACTGACCAGACCCAGAGAGACCAGCTCAGTGAGACAACCCAAAGACACAAACCAGCACTAGATGAGAGGGGAAGCCCAAATCCACAACTGCATATCCTGCAACATCAGCCAACCCTCAAAGACCGAGGAAGAGCCTGTCCCAGCCTTACTGAAATGGCATTACCAGTTCTTACAGGCAAAGAGTTCAAATACACTGGTAGGGCCTGTGGATTGGGTGTGGAAAATCCTTGGAAGCACGTGTCAGAAGTAAATAGTGAGTGTAGGTTGAAACTGTTTACTTAGAGATTGTAGACTGTTTACTGAAGAGCCTGTGAGGTGTTTGGTAGAGTTTGATAAAGTTTACTTAAGGTATAAAAGTAGAATATGATAAATATTGTTCTTCCCTAATGAAGTGTTCAGTAAAGTTCTGTTGGAGCTTCCCTGACTCTTGTCCCTTTGTGTATCTCACCACATAATATGCCTAGGTTTATAAGGGTTACTGAAAACTGGTCAAGATTACTCACAGTACATTTATCCACCCTTTCACTTTACCACCTGCAATTTCCCCTTCAAGCCACACACTTTCCTTACTTGGAACTATGTCCCATTTCTTCAAGACCACAAAGTAAAAATCCTGGAACTCTCTCCCCAACAGCACTCTACAGATCTCTAGACCTCTAGTACTGCTATAGTTTAAGAAGGCAGCTCAACACTATTTTCTCCAGGCAATTAGAGATGGGTAACCTTGCCAGCAAGGCCCACATCCATGAGCAATAAAACAAAACATAAATAGGTGTAGATCAAACCAATTCTTGAGCTTCTCCAACATTCAAAAAGACAGCAACCTTTCTGTCGTATCCACATGCCCCTTCAGTTTCAAAGATTGACAAGCTTTAGAATGAAGGAACTTTTCCTTATCTCAGTGCTAAATGATTGACCAATCCTTCTGAGACTGTGACTCCCTTGTTTTAGATGCTCCAACTTAAGGAAATAGCCTCTCACAATCAATCAATATCAATAAACTGACCGCTCATTCTTAATCACAAAATTGGCTGTTGATTATTGGATACGAAAAATGTATCAATGATGATTCTACATAGATAAATATCCACAAACCATATCAGCAATGGTCCTCCTTCAGTTTCCATTCAACTTGCAACTTGAACCCCTATGCAAGTGAGATCCCAAACACAACCAGATCTCATGGTTATCAGGAACCATATACAGTCATCAACTCTTCTGCACGTCAGATGCCGCCTGACCTGCTGTGCTTTTCCAACACCACATTTTTCGACTGTGATCTCCACCATCTGCAGTGCTCACTTTCTCGTTCTTCAAGATTAAGGAGAGTAGATTTAAGACAGAGATGAAGAAGAACTGCTTTTCCCAGAGACTAGTGAATCTATGGAATTCTCTGCCCATGGAAGCAGTAGAGGCAGCTTCATTAAATATATTCAAGACATAGTTGAATGGGTTTTTGCATGGTAGAGGAATTAAGAATTATGGGGATAATGCAGGTAGGAGGAGCTGAAACAATGGATAGATCAGCCATGATCTTAATGAATGGCAGAGGCGGCTCAATAGGCCAAATGACCTACTCCTGTTTCTATTACTACGAAACTATGACAAGAGAAGGGTGCCAGTTAGGTGTCTATTTAGAGAGAGGTAAACAAGTTTGGGGTCACTATTTTCAGGTAGACATTGGCCTTTGCACTGAGCCCACAACAAGGCCTCCAGGGTACATTTGGCCACTTCATCAGCCATCTTTCTTCCATTTATTCATGCCATTAGCTAGGCCAGCATTGTTTGCCCATTCCTAAATGACCTGGAGAAAGTGATGTCAACAAGCCTCCTTGGCTATCTTTGAGGTGTTAAGTGCCGTTTGGAAGGGAGCACCAGCGTTTCGATCCTGTGACAATGCAGTAGGCACTGAAGAAAAGCAATTGGCCCAAGGTTGGGTGGACAGCCAGGCGTGCATTCACTATTGGTAAAATACCAGTGGAGAAGGGGAAGGAATAAGTATAGTAGTGCCCAACAAGATAGCTCATTTTATAACCATTGCCCATTTTTTCTCATACCTCTACCCCAGGCCGGCCAACATTTGGACATCAAATTCCAATAAATGTGTTACAGTACACAACAGCCTGTGATTCTTTTAAGCATCATGTTTCAATTTCAAAGGTGCCAACATAAGAATCCAAAAAACCTGATTCAGGGACTTTCCTATAATTAAACAAGAACAATAAAATAAACTCCCCCGGAGCTGCTGTCATTTCCCTCGAAATAAACTGGAAATGCAATTGCATTATCAGAGACTCTGGAACAGAACACCAGACTAAACTCCTGCTATGACATTAGAAAGGTCTATGGAGGAAAATAGGAGGATATGATTTTGCAAACACAAAATTAGTTATACTCTTATTTTGTTAACAGATTTTCAAGGAGGTTGTATTAAATGTTATATAAGGAATAGCAACTAAATCTGGAAAATATTTTTTACATTTTAATATTTTAATATTGTGGCTACAATACTCATTGGCCATATAATGTTTGACCATTGCATACTCAATCCTACCTTGCTATTATTTTCTTTAAAGTTTTTCAAAATTTTCTACTTTTCCAATCAAAGCTTTCTTATGAAATAACTAACAAAATCTCATCTCTGATTTTAAGCCTATCCTATTATAGGTTACACTTATGTGCATTCCAGTGGTTACTTGTACTTGTGTAAACTCTCTTGCTGCACATCATTTTGTTTTAAGTATGACAGCTAAAGCTGGATCTAAAGAATGATCTCCCTCAGCTGTCCAAAAGTGTCATTCTCCATTCCCCATCTATTAGTCATTGTGTCCCCAGGTAAGGAAAACAATACAGGCTACAATTAAGATGCCACCAGGATTGAAGTTGAAAATAGTGCGTGAGGCAAATCCCGAAATATGGATTACGTGATGTCAGGAACAAGGGAGAAACCTCATAGTAGTACTTACCATAAAAGTACTTATAAAAAAGAAAAAAAAAACAAAGGATATTAATTCAGACAGTCAGTACCCATTTTACAAACGCTAATGGAAACTAAGGCCTCAATATGACAGGCAAATGATGTGTGCATGTTTCTGCTTGGAAATGCATTACCAAAAATATTGGAGAAGGACAAAACGCATCATGCAGTACTTACAAGTGAAGATTGCTGGAGAAACTCAGCATGTCTGGCAGCAACTGTGGAAAGAAATGGAACATTTTGAGTCCAATGGACCTTCTTTCAGCCACCAATCTTTCTCCCATGCATCTACCATCCACTTCTCATCTTACACACTGCCCCCAGCCGGTAACCTCACACCTCCCCCCAAGCTGTCTCTCATCACAACAGCTTAGAGGACTCCTTTTACCCTTGATGGAAATGAGGTTAGTGGCTTAATAATGGCATTGACTGGCTTGTGTGGGGCCAGTGCAGTACAGGACCATTCAAATTGCAAACACGAAGTGTCAATAAACCTTTCTCTGTGTGCCTACCTCTCTCTTTCTCTCGTGTGTGTGTGTGTGTATGTGTGTGAGGAAGTATTTACTCTTGATGGAAATGAGACTAGAGGCCTAATTATTGGCAGTGACTAGGATCTCTGTATTCAAGCACTTTTCCCTGGATGCTGCAATTTATCCCCCACGGAATGTGGTAACAGAAGGTGGTGGTGAGAGTGAAATAGTCCAATGTGAGGCAAGAATTTATTCATGTCCTGTACAAAAGAATGAAAATGATGTTGGGGCAGGCAATAAGCAAGGAAATAACTAATGACTGCAAAAATGGTACAGCTTTTATCATGGGGATTTTAATCTGCATGTAGATTGGTCAAACCAGCCAGGTCAGGGTATCCTTGAGGAGGAGTTTGTTGAGTGTATCCATGATAGTTTTCTTGAACAGCATCTAATGGAACCAACAAGGGAGCAAGCTATCCTAGATTTGGTCCTATGTGATGAGACAGGAATAATTAATGACCCTATTGTCAGGGTTCCTCTTCGAAGGAGTGATTACAGTCTGGTTGAATTTCAAATACAGCTGGAGAGTGTGACGATAAAATCCAATACCAGGATCCTGTGCTTGAATAATGGAGACTATGATAGAATGAGGGAGGACCTGGCTAAAGTAGACTGGAAACAGAGACTTTATGGTGCGACAGTTGACGAGCAGAGGAGGACCTTCAAAGAAATTTTTCAAAGTGCTCAGCAAAGGTATATTCCGGTGAGAAGGAAGGTCTGTAAGAGGAGGGGTAATCTGCCATGGGTGTCTAAGGAAATAAGGCAAGCTATCAAAGTGAAAGAGAAGACATACAAAGTGGCCAAAAAGAGCAGGAATCTAGAGGATTGGGAAAATTTTAAAGGTCAACAGAAAGCCACAAAAAGAGTTATAAAGAAAAGTAAGATAGAGTATGAGAAAAAAACTAGCACAGAATATAAAGACAGATAGCAAATGTTTCTATAAATATATAAAATGAAGAAGACTGGTTAAAGTAAATGTTGGTCCTTTAGAGGATGGGAAGGGGCAGTTGGTTATGAGATATGATGAAATAGCTGAGGCATTGAACAGGTACTTTGCATCGGTCTTCACAGTGGAGGATACTAATAAATTGCCAATAAGTGATGAAGAGACGAAAGGAGGTGAGGACCTGGAAACAATTATTATTACGGAAGAGCTAGTGTTGGGTAAGCTAATGGAGCTAAGGATAGATAAGTCTCCTGGCCCTGATGGAATGCATCCCAGGGTGCTAAAAGAGATGGCGGGAGAAATAGCAGGTGAACTGCCTGTAATTTTCCAAAATCTGCTGGACTCTGGGGTAGTCCCAACAGATTGGAAAATCGCAAGTGCGATGTCACTGTTTAAAAAGGAAAGTAGACAAAAGATGGGGAATCATAGACCAGTGACCTTAACCTCTGAAATGGGGAAGATGCTTGAGCCTATTATCAAGGAAGAAATAGCAGGGCATCTCAAAAGAAATTGTCCCATTGTACAGATGCAGCATGGGTTCATGAAGGGCAGGTCATGCTTCACAAATCTTCTGGAATTCTAGAAGACATTTCAAGCAAGGTGGACAACGGGGACCCAGTGGATGTGGTGTACCTAGATTTCCAAAACGCCTTTGATAAGATGCCACACATGAGGCTGCTGCATAAGATAAGGATCCATGTTGTTAGGGTAGAGTATTAACGTGGGTAGAGGATTGGTTGACTGACAGAAAGTAAAGAATGGGGACAAATGAGTGCTATTTCGGCTGGCAATCAGTGACCAGTGGTGTGCCTCAGGAATTGATGTTGGGACCATAATTATTTCCAATTTATATAGATGATTTGGAGTTGGGGACCATGTGTATGGTGTCAAAATTTGCCAATGACATGAAGGCGAGCGGCAGAGCAAAGTGTGCAGAACACTGTGAAACTTTGCAGAGGAGCATAGATACATTGAATGAGTGGGCAAAGGTTTGGCAAATGGAGTACAATGTTAGTAAATGTGAAGTCATACATTTTGGTAGGAGTAACAGTAAAATAGATTACAGAGGAACCTCGATTATCTGAATATCAACTATCTGAATTTCGGATCATCCGAAGAAGATCTCAAAGTCCCGATAGAAACATTACATCGAAGAAGTATTTCAACACTATTTGTGACTTTTGTTTACAGTGATTAAAAGTGAACTCGGCTCACTGAAATGCTGCTGAGAACAGTCCTGGACATCGATGGGAGCCCCACGCACCATCTCCAAATGACTGACCACCCACCCTCTCTCTCTCTCTCTCTCTCTCTCTCTCACCACACTCACTGGAATTCTACACAGGGGTGTACCCTAAACCCCCCTCCCCGAGATAATCTCTCCAAATGACCTGTACAGGGCAAAGGTGGAACTTGTCAAAAAGTTGTAGTGTGTGCGTAGACAGCAGCAGTCTTACTGTTAGTGTCCAGTCTGGCAGCCCCGGAGAGGATGTGGGGAGGGGTGATCGGGGGACTGGGCAGGGCGGCCGGGTTGGACAGGGGATGGGGACGTGGTCATTGGGTGGGGGCAGATGGGACCGGCGTTGGACGGGATTGGGGGTGTGGACGGGGTTCGGGGGGGCGGATGGGGTGAGGGTGTGGACAGAGGCAGGGTTGTGGGGCGGATGGGGTTCAAGGGGCGGATGTGGGCTCAGGGGTGGACGGGGATTGGGTTGGGGGGGTGGATGGGGGTGGGAGCAGACAGGGTTGGGGGCACAGATGGGGAGCAGGAGTGGACAGGGGATGGCTTTGGGCGGGGTTGGGGGTATGGACGGGGTTTGGGGGCGGATGGAGGGGTAAGAATGGAGTAGGTGGGGGGTGGACGGGGGTGGGTTTGGGGGGGCAGATGGGGGTGGGAGAGATGGAGTTCGGGGTGGACGGGGTTGGGGGGTGGACGTGAGGAGGCGATGGGGTGTGCTGCTGCCTAGTCTCCTGAACAGGGAGTGGACCTAGCAAGTGCTCACTGCATCAATCCCATTGAACTGATGGTGGGTGCGGGAGGCTTCAACAGTACTGCAGGTCCCTTACACACAAGTGTGTCTGTGCTCAGAAACAAACCCTGAGACAGAGAGAGGGAGAAAGGCAGGTAGAGCAAGAAGAAAGGAAACTTCAGAAAACTCCGAGCCCCAGAGAAGAGGCATTGAATCAATTAACCAAATAATCAGTTATCAGAAAGAAATAGTGCCCGCCCATCTCGTTTGGATAATCGAGGTTCCTCTGTATTACATGAATGATAAAAAGGTTCAGCATGCTGTTTTGAAGAGGGACCTGGGTGCCCTCGTGCATGAATCACAGAAGGTTGGTCTGCAGGTACAACAAGTAATTAGGAAGGCAAATGGAATTTTGTCCTTCATTGCTAAAGGGGTTGTGTTTAAAAGCAGAGAGGTAATGTTACAGCTGTACAAGGTGCTGGTGAGTCACACTTGGAGTACTCTATACAGATTTGGTCTCCTTACTTGAGAAAGGATGTCCTGGCACTGGAGGGGGTGCAGAGGAGGTTCACTAGGTTGATTCCGGAGTTGAGGGGGTTGACTTATGGGGAGACGCTGAGTAGACTGGGATTATATTCAATGAAATTCAGAAGAATGAAGAGGGATCTTATAGAAACATATAAAATTATGAAGGGATCTGATAAAATAGGAATAAATACAATGTTTCTACTGGTAGGTGAAACTAGAACAAGAGGACATGGCCTCAAGATTAGAGAAAGCAGATTTCGAACTGAACTGAGAAGGAACTTCTTCACCCAGAGGCATGTTATTCTGTGGAATTCCTTGCCCAGGGAAGTAGTTGACGTTACTTCAGTAATTGCTTTTAAAGCTAAGGTAGATACCTTTTTGAAAGATAAAGGAATTAAGGGATATGGTGAAAACATGGTTAAGTGGAGCTGAGTCCAAGAAAAAGATTAGCCATGATCTTATTGAGTGGCGGAGCAGGCTCGAAGGGCCGGATTGCCTACTCCTGCTCCTAGTCCTTATGTTCTTATGATGGAAGTAGTTCCCCAGAATTGCAGCAGGATTATGTCTTGAGTGGACTTTATAGCATGTTAAAGCTTACAGAAAAGAAGATAATTTTTTTAGCAATATGAATAATTTGTTCCATGAGAGGGAGGAAGACATCAAAGATGACATTGAGATTAACATTGCCGATCGACAGAAAATAACCAGCACCAAGAAAGTAGCATTCATTGTATGAAATCCAGATTTGTCAATGCTGAATCTGAATTGGACTTAGCATACATTATGAAATGGAACTATCACAAGTATTAATATTAGATTAGATTCTCTACAGTGTGGAAACAGGCCATTTGTTCCAACAAATCCACACTGACCCTCTGAAGAGTCACCCACCCAGATCCATTTACCTCTGACTAACGAATCTAACACTGTGGGCAATTTAGCATGGCCAATTCACCTGATATGCACATCTTTTGATTCTGGGAGGAAACCTATGCAGACACAGGGAGAACATGCAAACTGCACACAGACAGTCACCCAAGGCTGAAATTGTATCCAGTTCCCTAGTGCTGTGAGGCAGCAATGCTAACCACTGAGCCACCATACCATAGATACTATTCCTTTGGTGCATTCATCTGAGCTCCTCAGTCCCAACACTTACATACTTTCTACAAAGGCTAGGTTCTTACGTAGCTGTATGGAGAAATGGATTGCGCTTTAGTTATTCCCTGCAATGTAATAGTTTATTTCTTTTCACTGGTTCAGTAGGGTTTTCTGGGATCAGTAATGTGGACGTTTTAATATTTAAGCTATTGTGACTTGTATAATGGCAATATAAATGAAGGACATTCACATTATGCATGTCATAGTAGTGGTTTTTTAGTTGCATTTGTAACAACTACATCTTTTTATTTGCTTTAGCTTTGGACTGTTGATGAAGAAAGGAAGATACTGTTTTAAACCAAAGACTTGCTGCAAAAATATGGCTGCAGTTTTAAAAATCATGTTTACTAGAGCATACTATGAGTTTACACAATGCTGCATTTTCCTGGAACAGTAAGGGCAGAAGCAAACACCATGGAGCTGATGGGTTCTGAATTAGTGAAGAAAATAGCTTGGCAACAACGTTCTGATTGGCTTCTAACCAGGTGATCATGACTTGTATGGAACCAGTGCAGTAGAGAACCACTCAAACTACAAAGAGAAAGTATCAACAAACCTCTGTCCCTGTGTTTATCTATCTCTCTGCCTGTCTGTCTGTTTCTCTCTCTCTCTCTGTAGAGGTATTAGAAAGCCACTGAAAACAATAAATGTGAGAGACATCACAATGGGTCAGACAGCATCCATGGAGAGACAGCAAGCTAATGTTTTGAGTTTAGATGAAGGTAGCTGTCTTCCTCTCACTTTTATCTACAAGATGTTGAAAGAGGGAAATAAGCCTTTCAGGATTCAGAGAGAACTAGTCATTTGGATACAGAACTGGCTCGAAGGTAGAAGACAGAGGACAGTGGTGAAGGGTTGCTTTTCAGACTGGAAGCATGTGACCAGTGATATACCACAAGGATCAGTGCTGGATCCACTGCTTTTCATCGTTTATATAAATGACTTGGATGTGAACAGAGGAGGTATGGTTAGTAAGTTTTCAGATGGCACCAAAACAGGACGTATAGCAGACAGTGAAGAAAGCTTCCTCAGAGTACAATGAGATCTTGATTAGAAGAACCATTGGACTGACAAGTGGCAGATAGAATTTAATTTGGATAAACACAAGGTAAATCAGGGCAGGACTTATACACTTAATGGTAAAGTCCTGGGGAGTGTTGCTGTACAAAGAGACCTTGGAGTGCAGATTCATAGTTCCTTGAAAGTGAAGTCGCAGATAGATAGGATAATGAAGAAGGCATTTGGTATGCCTTCCTTTATTGGTCAGAGAATTGAGTATAGGAGTTGGGAGGGTCGTGTTGTGGCTGTACAGGACATTGGTTAGGCCTCTATTTGAATACTGGTCTCCCTGCTATAGAAAGGATGTTGTGAAACTTGAAAGGGTTCAGAAAAGATTTGCAAGAACATTGTCAGGGTTGGAGGATTTGAGCTACAGGGAGAGGATGAATAGGCTGGGGCTGTTTTCCCTGGAGTGTCGGAGGCTGAGGGATGACCTTACAGAGATTTATAAAATCATGAAGGGCATGGCTATAGACAAGATCATTTCCCTGGGGTGGGAAGTCCAAAACTAGAAGGCAGAGGTTTAGGGTGAGAGGGGAAAGATTTAAAAGGGATCTAAGAGGCAGCTTTTCTACACAGAGGGTGGTGTGTGTATGGAATGAAGTGCCAGCTGACGTGGTAGAGGCAGGTGCAGTTACAACATTTAAAAGGCATCTGGATAGGCATATGAATAGGTAAGGTTTAGAGGGATATGGGCCAAGTGCTGGCAAATGGGACAAGATTTATTTAGGATATCTGGTCAGCATGGACGCATTGGACTGAAGGGTCTGTTTCCATGCTGTACATCTCTATGACTCTGAATCAAAGACAGTGAAAGCACAAATTCTCAACTAGTAAATGAAAGAGAACACTAGTGTGCTAACAACCTTGTGCAAATGACAAAGAACTAAAAAGGGATTGAAAAGTATAGAAAAAATACTAGTTGAGTCCCGTCATTCAGACAGGTGCTATGAAACTTCATTGAACTTTTCTTTTGTCCCCATCTTTAATATTTATATTTTGTTTGACTTTATGTGTCTGTTAGTGAATGGGGAGAGGGGAATGTGTGGAGGTTGAAATTTAAGTAGGGATAGAGTTAAGCTAAAAAGTTATAAATTAACAATTTATATTTCCTAATTTCCTTTGTTTAAAAACAATGCATTTGTAATAAACAGTTATTTTCTTGTTAAGTCCAGAAACCAAATGAGTGTTTCTTTTCACCCTGAGTTACCCAGGTAAATTGGGGACTATGAATAGTTTGACTAAATGGTTTAGCATTTATGATGACTCTGATAAAAATGGGGATTGATTACCAGTGCACTACTCCTGCAAGTTGAGACGGATTTCAAACACTTTGTCAATATTCAGGCATGATCGTAATCAAGTGCCCTACTTCTGCTCCTACTTTCCACATTTTTATGTTTCTACTGGCTGCGTTGAAATGTTTTAGTTTCATGAATATTCACAAGACATTTTTAAAAAGTTTTTTAACATGCTTTGCTTAAAATTTGGTCCTGGATCAATGGATCATTGCACTCATGTTGTTTAAGTAAATAAGTGAACATCATTAAATTAATGATTAATAACACTGTTAGTGAAAGAGTAAGGAAAGTTACTATTAAATGTAATCATCTTGCAATTTCACATGATTTCCATTGAAGCCATTTTACTGAGCAAGCAAAGTCAGTATTATCTATTATAGTGCACTAGACAATATTCCCCTTTAGGCATATCATTCTTTTGGCTTCCATTAAGGGGACAGGTCAGATGTCTACATCTTGTTTGGTGAACAAAATTGCTGCCGGCAAACTAAGATAAAAGTATAGACACAGCAAACACTTGTGAAGGTAGTTCCTTTGTGATGTCAGGTATCAGAACCTTGGAATTTGTGCTGATTGTGGAGGAATATTCACTTACAGGCTACCCACTGCTCTTAACTCAAGATACCATGCAACATATCAATCAGCATCAGATACTTCACATTACTTTAAATGTAAGTTTTGGTTAACATTCCTTCAGGTGTCACATATACTCCTCCCTACAACACAATGTTTGCAGGAACTTTTAAGAGAAGTAGTATCTTTAAAAAATTTAGTGACTCTTTCTTATACACAAATGAAATCTACTGCTTTCTGATTTCAAGCAATCTCTAAAGTTTAAGACAAAGTAAATGGATACCAAAGGCACATTTTACGAGCATGCAGTCACAGCCTTGGCTAAAAAATGTGGGTGTGCTACTTGTATTTTTCTTTCGCCCTAACCCTCACCCTATGATATTTTTTACATGCATGCCCTGTGGGCCAGAAGTGCACATGCATAAGATTTCTTTACACATTTAAATTCATGAACAGATTATAAACTTCCAATATTGGCACAAATCCCTATTTGGAAGCAAATGGTCATAAATGACAGCGAAAACCCCAGTTCAGAGAGAAGAATTGCAAACTCGAGAAATCTAAAATAAAAGTAGAAACTGCTGAAAACCTGCTTCTAAACAACAAAGATCTGAATAATGAAAGAATAAAGGGTTTATATTTTATACCAGTCTTGTTCCCCTACAAATGCTTTACACATTCATATTAAATTCTCCAGAATGCTCTATTTTTCCATCTATTTTGTGTGGTGGGTGGGGACCATTTTACCACATGAGAAAAAGACCTTGACATTCTGGTTAGGCAGGCTGTAAAGTTACTTGAAATTTAAACACGACAAAGTAAGAAGCAGGAGAAGAGTAGACCACATGCTCCACTGAGCATGTTTTACTATTCAATACACCTTTGAATGATCTTCTGCCTCATTATCCCACCAGCTCCCCATGTTCTTTGAAGTTAAAAATCCACCTACCTCAGTCTTAAATATATTCAATGATGTAGTATCCACAACTCTCCAATCTACAGAATTCCAAAGATTTGTAGTCTTTGAGTGAAGAAATTCCTCCTCTTCTTAATCCTAAATGATCAGCGTCCTATCCTGACACTGTTGCCTTGTGATCCACATTAAGCAGACAGAAGAAACAACCTGTGTATCTACTCTGTCAAGCTATTTTAGAAATCTGGATGTTTGAGTGCCATCACTCTCAGTCTTCTTAACTCTGGAGTGTGTAAGCTTGATTTACTCGGTCTCTCATCACAAGAGAAATTTCTCACTGCAGGAACTAACCTGGTGGACCTTCACTATATACCACATCCAAGACCATTACATACTTTCTTAGCTATGGAGGCTCACTTGTATTCCAAACAAACTAATCCATTTGTTTGTTGAACTGCATGCTAACTTTCTGTGTTCCTTGGACAGTGCGCCTGGTTACCTCTGAACATCAACATTTACAAATTCTGGGCTTTTAAAAAATATTCTGCTTTTATATTCTTAGTAGTTTCTAAAGTGAATAACCTCACACTTTTCCACATGATACAATATCTACTAACTTGTTCCCCACTCACTTAACCAGTACACTCTGTTGTGCAGCTTGTTTGTGCCCTCCTCGCCATTGTATGCTCACCTAGTTTTGTAATATCAACAAACTTAGACAAATTGCTTTCAGTTGCTTTGTCTAAGTCATTAAGTTTCTCTGCAAAAGAAATTGGATGAGAAATTTGGTTTGAGAGTGCCACTGGAGCTTTGCCCCCAGGCATGGCCAACATGGCAACTTATGCCTGAAAGTGTCAGAAACACGTGAACTGATAACATCACTCATTCCCAATTTAGTGTGTGACTTGCAAACTTGGACCCTGAAGGTCCATTCAGCAGATTTGCTTGACACTCAGCAAACAATGTGTTCACCAGCAAATGGGGCCCAGCACAAGTATAATTGAAAGGTCAGGCAACTAACGCCTGTTAGGGTCATTCAGAATACCTTCTATTTTTTGCAAAGATTCTGAAATCATATTTCTCCACATCTGTTGCCTCCAGCAGGGCAGGGGGCACAGCTTGTGAAATACTGCTGTCTGTTGGATGCGCCAGATTTCATTCATATACCACTCAATTCAAAAGATTCTCAGATTACTAATTTAGTTATTCACATTTTACCAATATTTCAGGAAGATTGATGTTTCAGAAAAATCTTATTTGTGCATTTGTTACTGATGGACTATGATGGTTCAAGAAGGTGGCTCACCACTTTCAAAGGCAACCAGGGATGGTCAACATATGGTCAGCGGTGCCCAGGGTTCATGCAAGAATAATTTTTAAAACATATTGCTTCAGTTTAGCTGTTTCCTACTACATGGGTATCCAGTCTGCTTTTAATGCTTGTTGTCAAGCGAATTTATGGAGCAAACACAGAAAAGGATGATCCATGGGATGAGATGTTTGAGGTGAGGAGGGAAACAGCCATATTGCAATATATCCTGTGCTGCATCCAGATAGAAGGAGATAGATGAAAACCTGAAAGCAAAGACATAAATCCAAATCCTTGCCCCGGGTCAAGAGCACAGAGCTCCCGCTCCTCAAAGCCCGCCCGGGAGAAAGGTGCACTTAAGGTTCACATTTCCATTCCAAAGGGAACCGGTTATATTAGAATCGTGGAAAAAGGTTGGAGATTGCTGGGTGCAGAGATCACTCAGGCAGAAGAGCTGCCTCAATGCACTGGCGCTCTGTCAAAGCCAAGGAGAAAAACAATAAAATATAAACACACATCCAATCCTCACTCCTCGAAATCCCCCAACATCCCCACCCCCACACTCCTCATGTCTCATGCTTCATCCCTACATCCATAGCACCTCTTATACTTTGTATTCTACTTTATGCTCCTTTACCCACCCTCAGGCCTCTGACACCTCCCTTGCCAACATTCGTCCTTCTTCCAAGCCCCTCTGCCTTTATGGCCCTTATGCTGACATAGAGTCAAAGAGTTTTACAGCACAGAAACAGACACTTCGGTCCAACTCATACGTACTGATCAGATAGCCTAAACTGATTTTGTTCCATTTGCCAGCATTTGGCCCATATCCCTCTAAACCTTTCCGATTCATATCCCCATCCAGACGCCTTTTAACCACATTAAACTGCAACTGTACCTGCCTACATCACATTGTCTAGCAGCTCGTTCCATACACACACCACCCTCAGCTGCCGCTCAGCTGAAGAAAACTGCCCCTCAGCTCCCTTTTAAATCTTTCCCCTCTCACCTTAAAATTAGTTTTGGACTCCCCTGCCCTGGGAAAAATACCTTGGCTATTCACCCTATCCATGCCCCTCAGCCTCTCCATATAACTCAAACCCTCAAACCCTGGCAACATCCTTGTAAATCTTTTCTGTAACCTTTCAGGTTTAACAACATCTTTCCTAAAACTGGGAGACTAGAATTGAACGCAATGTTCTGTTGATGCCTGTTTGAGTCTGGTAACCACCAGCTGTTATCTGAGTCCAGCAATTACTGCCTGTAGCTTTTGGTGTGTGCAAAGAGAAGAATCAATTCTTATGGGCGGCACGGTGGCACAGTGGTTAGCACTGCTGCCTCACAGCGCCAGAGACCTGGGTTCAATTCCCGCCTCAGGCGACTGACTATGTGGAGTTTGCACGTTCTCCCCGTGTCTGCGTGGGTTTCCTCCGAGTGCTCCGGTTTCCTCCCACCATCCAAAGATGTGCAGGGTCAGGTTAATTGGCCATACTAAATTGCCTGTAGTGTTAGGTAAGGGGTAAATGTAGGGGTATGGGTGGGTTTCGCTTCGGCGGGTCGGTGTGGACTTGTTGGGCCGAAGGGCCTGTTTCCACACTGTAATCTAATCTAATCTAATAATTTTGAATGTTATTTTCTTAATGCGTTTGGATATGTCGATGTTGGACTGGGGTATACAAAGTTAAAAATCACACAACACCAGGTTTAAGTCCAACAGGTTATTTGGAAGCACTAGCTTTCGGAGCGCTGCTCCTTCATCAGGTGGTTGTGGAACTGAAAGCTAGTGCTTCCAAAGAAACCTGTTGGACTATAACCTGGTGTTGTGTGATTTTTAACTTTATTGATAGATTAAACCATGCACTTTTTTCTTATATGTTCTCTTACAAACTAGAGCTTATATAATTTCCCAGAAACTGAATTAGAAACATAGAAACATAAAACATAGAAAAGTACAGCACAGAACAGGACCTTAGGCCCACGATGTTGTACCGAGACTTAATCCTAATGTAAAATATAGTAACTTAACCTACGCACCCCTCAACTCACTGCTATCCATGTGCATATCCAGCTTAAATGTCTCCAATGACTTCGCTTCCACCACCTCAACTGGCAATGCATTCCATGCATTCACAACTCTCTGCGTAAAGAACCTACCTCTGACGTCTCCTTTATGCCTTCCTCCTAATACCTTCAAACTATGACTTCTCGTACCAGTCAATCCTGCCCTGGAGAAATGTCTCTGGCTATTGACTCTATCTATTCCTCTATCTATTTTGTACACCTCGATCAGGTCTCCTCCCTTCCTCCTTCTCTCCAGAGAGAAAAGTCCGAGTTTCTTCAACCTTTCTTTATACGGCAAGCCCTCCAGTCCAGGCAGCAACCTGGTAAACCTTCTTTGCACCCTCTCAAAAGCCTCTGTATCTTTCCTATAGTAGGGCGACCAGAACTGGACACAATATTCCAAGTGTGGTCTCACCAGGGACTTGTAGAGCTGCAGCAAAACCTCACTGCTCTTAAACTCGATACCGCTGTTAATGAAAGCCATAACACCATATGCTTTCTTAACAACTCTATCCACTTGGGTGGCAACTTTGAGGGATCTACGTACTTGCACACCCAGATCGTTCTGTTCCTCCACTCTGCCAAGAATCCTATCTTTAATCCAATATTCAGCATTCGAAAATGCATCACTTCACATTTATCCAGGTTTAACTCCATCTGCCATTTCTCAGCCCAGCTCTGCATCCTGTCTATGTCACAATGCAGCCTGCAGTAGCCCTCTATAATATCGACGACACCTCCAACTTTTATGGCATCTGCAAATTTACAAACCCACCCCTCAATCTCCTCATCCAAGTCATTTATAAAAACTACAAAGAGCAGAGGCCCAAGAACAGAGCCCTGTGGGACCCCACTCAACACTGACCTCCAGGCAGAATATTTTCCATCTACAACCGCTCTCTGCCTTCTGTCAGCCAGCCAATTCTGAATCCAGATAGCCGAATCTCCCTGTATCCTATACTTCCTGACTTTATGAATGAGGAGAAAGTGAGGTCTGCAGATGCTGGAGATCAGAGCTGAAAATGTGTTGCTGGAAAAGCGCAGCAGGTCAGGCAGCATCCAGGGAACAGGAGAATCGACGTTTCGGGCGTAAGCCCTTCTTCAGGAAAGGGCTTATGCCCGAAACGTCGATTCTCCTGTTCCCTGGATGCTGCCTGACCTGCTGCGCTTTTCCAGCAACACATTTTCAGCTCAGACTTTATGAATGAGCCTACCACGCGGAACCCTATCAAATGCCTTGCTGAAATCCATATCCACCACTTCCACTGCTCGACCATCGTCGACCCGTCTTGACACCTCCTCAAAGGACTCAATAAGTTTGTGAGGCATGACCTGCCCCTCACAAAGCCATGCTGACTGCCTTTAATCACACTATGCTTTGCCAAGTAGTCATAAATCCTATCCCTCAGAATTCTTTCCACAACTTTGCTGACAACAGATGTAAGACTGACTGGTCTGTAATTGCCAGGGATTTCCCTATTACTCTTTTTGAAAAGTGGAACAACATTCGCTTCCTTCCAATCCACTGATACGACTCCCGTGGAGAGTGAGGAGGCAAATATCCTCGCCAGTGGCTTAGCAACCTACCTAGATCCTATTTATATACTCACTCAAGTCCTCTGACACTCCCTGAGCAGTCACAGAATATAATAGATAATACCGAATCTAGATAACTGATTTGCTACTGCTGAGGAGAGCTGATGTTGGTCTGACACTGCTCTCTCTCTCTCTCTCTCTCTCTCTCCTGAAGTCTGATTTGCAAGTGTTGGTCTCTGGAGTTATCAATGGCTATATACCTCGAGGGTCTTCTTTTATCCTCTTTCCTTATATTTCTCGAGTCATGGTGTCTTTTCCCCATTGGCTCAGGCTTACCTGTTAATTGTATATCTTTACCTTATTGGCTCCAGACCAAGGAGCTAGGTAGTATTACTTCATTGTCCCCCCCCCCCCAATCCAAATAAGGCTTCTGCATTACCTCATCGTTCTCATTTTTTCTGCAGAATATGGTTGGTACCAAGCAGTATCTGGATTCTGGTCATTCTCAGTTCACAAGCTGTTTTTTTCCCTGCATGTCAACAGTTTTTTTTATTACTGAGCATTCCTAGCCCCTGTCAGCAACTGGTACCTCTGTCTCACTGCAGCCTCCTGACTAACATTTCATTTTCAGGAGTATGTCTCTGACTGGTCCCACCTGTATCTCTCTATGTAGCAGCCTGGCTAACAATTCCAAAGTGGCCTCACCAATGTGCTGTACTGTTACAAACTGACATCCCAACTCCTATATTAATGCACTGACCAATGAAGCCAAGTGTGCCAAATGACTTCTTCACAATCTTGCATCACCCCTAGATCTCTTTATTTAGCAACGCTCCTCCAGGCCCTCCTACTAAGTGTATAGCTCCTGCCCTGGTTTGCCTTACCAAGACACATGTGACAATGCTGTCACATTAACAAGGTTATTTTATCCTTGGGTTTCTTTTAAGAGAGGTTGTAAAGGCAGAGGTGGCAAGGGGTCTAGGAAGAGCCTAGATTAACAATATAAGGGGAGTGGCCTGTTCTCCCAGTTCAGTTTTTTTCTAGTATGGTTTAGATGTTGGAGTCCAGGAAGGTTGCAAACTTCAGCAAATGATTCCAGACTGACTTTTAATGAAACCTCTTTGGATGTTGTGCCCCCCTGCCTGTAAGAATCCATGTTTCAATTTACCGTTTTGTCAGGGGATGTGTTTGTGGGATGTTACTGGATTGGAACAGTTAATTAGTTAATTTACTGTATCATGTCAGTTAAGTTTTCCAATAGTTAAGTTCTTCTAAATTCCATTTTCTTTTGTTTGTGTTTCAATGGTCATGTTTAAATAAATGTTGTTTTGCTTAAAGATAAGTGATTTGACCAGCTGCCTCACACCTGGAGAATCCATTTCAATCTGCCTTTAAAATAAAAAAAAAGTTAGGGTCTGGGCTACCTTCTTAAAATACTTTGAGGTTGTCTGGCCTAGTCCATAAACATGTGTTGCTTTTCCAGCAACACATTTTCAGCTCCATACACGCAATGCCTATTATTTAACTTAAACACCATCTGCAACTCCTTGGTCCATTGTCTCATTTAATCAAGGTCCCATTGTACTCAAAGATAACCTTCTTCACTTTTCCATGACACCACCAAATTTGGTGTCGTCTGCAAACTAACTATCCATATCATCTCTCTTCACATCAAATCATTTATATCAATGATGAAAAGCAGTTGACCCAGCACTGATCCTTCCATCATACTGTTGGTCACAGGCCTCCAGTGCAAAAAACAACTCTCTACCACCATCATCTGTCTCCTGCCTCCAAGCCAATTTTGTATCCAAATGGCTAACTTCCCCTGGATCCCATGTGATCTAACCTTGCTAACCAGTCTACCATGTGGAACCTTGTCAAACGCCTAGCTGAAGACCATATAGACAATGTCTACTCCTCTGCCTTCATCAATCTGTTTTGTCACCTCTTCAAAAAATTCAATCAAATTAGTGAGACACGATTTCCCATGCACAAAGCAATGTTGACTATTTTTAATTAATCCTTGCCTTTTCAAATGCACATAAATCCTGTTTCTCAAAAACCCCTTCAACAACGTACCCACAACTGACATCAGGCTCACCGGTCTCTAATTCCCTGGCTTTTCATTGCAACTGCTGTGCCCTTCTACCCAGCATGCATCGCCTTTTATAGCTCTTATTTCATCTTAATGCCAATTCATACCAACCAACTTCCCACCCACTCCCCTTTGCCTTTATTCCGAGTATGTCAATTCACTCAGTATCAACAATCGATAGACATCAGGACCCTTGATGAGATTAAATGAAGTTCTCAAAGGTTTGTTGATTAATTCACAGATTAGAAACAATCTCACATTGATACAAATCAATTCACAACACTTAACAGCTTTACTTCGTTATAAAACGGACGTTGGAATTCATAATCCTAAAATGAGGTTATAACAACTTGGAGCTGTCATTCCAGCTATGAAATGACAGACATCTCTCTGTAAGAGTTACTGATAACACTGAAGGCAGGGAGCCTCCAGGGTGGAGAGATAAATGGGAGGGGGGTGGGGCTGGGGAGAAGGTAGCAAATAGTACAATAGGTGGGAGGGGGTGAGAATGAAGGTGATAGGTCAGAGGGACCTATAGGTGGGATAGGTGGGAAGGGAGATTGGCAGGTAGGACAGGTCATGAGGATGGTGCTGAGCTGGAAGATTGGAAATGGAGTAAGGTGGGGGGAGGGGAAATGAGGAAACTGGTGAAGTCCACATTGATGCCCTGGGTTTAAAGTGTTCCGAGGCAGAGGATGAGGCGTTCTTCCTCCAGGCGTCGGGTGGTGAGGGAGTGGCGGTGGAGGAGGCCCAGGACCTGCATGTCCTCAGCAGAGTGGGAGGGGGAGTTGAAATGTTGGGCCACGGGGCGGTGGGGTCGATTGATGCAGGTGTCCCGGAGATGCTTCCTGAAGCACTTTGCAAGAAGGCGTCCAGTTTCTCAATTTGTCACTATGAGACTTAACCAGAAGCTCAGCACTGTTTTGAAAAGTATAAAAGTTGGATTGAGATGACTTTGACATCAAGCTGGACCTCACCACATTTGTTGCCCCATTCTGCCACACGTCTGTCCATAGCACACATCATGCAGACCCCTATAATATTCTGTTAAAGATGTGCTGGGAACAGATGTGTTGATAACCAAAAGAAAGGTAATTGAAAGAAGGAAAGTAATTAGAATGGAGACGAGATTGTGATCTGAAATTGTAGAGCTTAATATTGAGTCCTGAGTCTGTAAAGAGCCTGGTTGAAAGATCAAGTATTGTACCACAAGCTATCAATGAGCTTCACTGGAAAAATGCAATTGACTGGGAACAGAGATATTGCTTTCGTAGTTTAGCAACCACCCCAACACACACAAAAGAAGTTGCATCAAGACACTGTTCAAAAGGGCCACAACACACTGCAGTACACCAGAACTGCAAAAAGAGGTAGAAGAACACCTATACAATGTATTCACCAAAAATGGATACCCGCGCAATTTCATCAACAGATGCCTAAGGGAAAGACAACAGAACGAGGACATGCCGCAACCCAAAGGACTAGCCACACTACCATACATCAAGAGCATTTCCGAACTGACAGCCAGACTACTGCGACCACTAGGACTCATAACAGCACACAAACCAACAGCCACTCTCAGATAACTCAACAGAACGAAGGACCCGATACCCAGCATGAGCAAAACCAATGTAGTGTACAAAGTCCCATGCAAGGACTACACAATACACTACATAGGACAAACAGGAAGACAGCTAACGATCCGCATCCATGAACACCAACTAGCCACGAAACAACACGACCAGCTATCCTTAGTAGCCACACACGCAGATGACAAGCAACATGAATTCGACTGGGACAACACTACTATCATAGGACAAGCCAAACAGAGAACAGCCAGGGAATTCCTAGAGGCATGGCACTCATCCACAGATTCAATCAATAAGCACATCGACCTGGACCCAATATACCGACCACTGCAACGGACAGCTGGAACTGACAACCGGAAGCGGCATATTCAAACCACTACAAATGCCGGAGGAAAGATCACAGAAGCGCTTCACAGGAGACTCCCAAGCACTGAGGATGTCACCGAGACAGGGGACGAAACGTCTGCAACACAAATTCCCAGCTCGGTGAACAGAACAACAACAACGAGCACCCGAGCTATAAATCTTCTCACAAACTTATATTTTATCCACTTGCATGATTAATAGAGAGCAGCAATATTTCCTTCAATGGTTGTTGCTGCATCAGATCTTATTAATGTATAGAATAGCTCAACTTATGTGTTGAGCCTATGAAATTTTATGTCAGTTTTCACCCCTCCTCTTTCTCTCTTTTTATTTGTTCCTAGTATGTGAGCATTGTTGGTAAGGCTAATATTTATTGCCCATCCATAATTGCCCTCGGGAAAGTGGCAATAGAATGTCTTCTTGAACCGTCACAGTCTATGCAGTAGGGTACACCCACAGTGCTATTAGAAAGGAACAGCACAACAACAGTGAAGAAACAGTGACTTAGTTCAGGCAGCTCTGTGATTTGAAGGGGATCATACAGATTCCCATGCATCTGCTGCTCGTGTTCCTCTAGATAATAGAGGGCACAGGTTTGGAAGGTAATTTTGGAGAAGTGTTGGATGATTGCAACTGATAGACTCCAAATTCTCACTCCATAAGCCAGTATTCATCTTTGAGTCTGAAAAGTGAATGTCTTAGAAAATTAATGTGGAGATTTCAATGGAATTCATTCCTTATTTGTACACTTCCTTCAGAGACCAGTGGCTGACAATCTAGAGAAGTTGTCCTGGTGAATGCTCATTTTCCTAACCCAGAAACGGTGATGCCATTGTCCATGTGTATAGTTGTATTATACCCATCCAAATGCTTCTTAAATGTTGCAATTGTACCAGCCTCCACCACTTCCTCTGGCAGCTCAGTCCATACACATACCACCCTCTGCATGAAAGAGTTGCCCCTTAGGTCTCTTTTATATCTTTCCCCTCTCACCCTAAACCTATGCTCTCTAGTTCTGGACTCCCCGACCCCAGGGAAAAAACTTTGCCTGTTTATCCTATCCATGCCCCTCATAATTTTGTAAACCTCTATAAGGTCACCCCTCAGCCTCCAACTGCCAGCCATCATACTGTGTGGGCAGGCTTGCTGGGCCAGCTAATCTTTCCTTGCCTGGTTATTTTGTACGTTTTTCCTTCTGCTTCAGTAAAATAAGCTAATTCACCAGAGACCAAAGTCTGAAGCTTCCTGGCATCTATCACCTTATCAGGTAAACATATTGATCCATGGGGGAGCCCGTTATGTAGATGAATGTTTTACGTTCTGCGCTCTCAACCTTATGCAAATTCCATTAATTCAATATTGACTGATTATCTTAGAGAACTCAGATAGAAATAACCTATTGCCTCTTACAAACTGAATTGAAGTAGGCACATTTCCAGTAAGTTTGACATGACTGATCGATTGTGAACTGTCAGCTCTCACATTATCTAAAACTGATGCTAATTTCAGGTTTGCAGGCAACACTGATTAATGCAGAAAAGTTGACATGATTTATGTTTTACAACTGTTTGTCAGTCATCATAGACTACTTTAGCACATCTGCTGGAAGTGAATACTTTGCAGGAAAACTGGAAGAAGCCTGGAAGAAGATTACTGACATCATCACTTTTGGGGTGTAGGTAGTTTGGGTTCTGGAGGAATTAGGGTAAAGTAGAAGGAGTTTTGCTAAAAAAATCTCTAATTGAATTTGGAGCTGGTCTGAAAATGGAATTCATTTATACATTGTTTAAAGGTAATTGAAATATTTTAACACATAGTAAATGTTTCTTCTGGACAGAGCTTAGCTTTTGGCTCTATATATCACGAGCTAGCGGAAGTTAGATGTGCAAACATTCCTTTTGAAACAAAAACACATTTAGAATACATTTTGGTGAGAAAAAAAATCAAACTCAGTATCATGAACAGCAGTCAGACAGGAGAGAACACTTTAATACCAAGATTACTAGTTGAAACAGACTTTCTTTTATGTTACCTTTCCCTCCCCTTTCCACCTGTTTATCATTTTGATATATTTACTTGGGTGGCCTTTACTTCAGATGGCATAAGGTGGTTTATTGCAGTAACACCAGTCTATGGAGTAAATGGAGCAAAATTACTGTTTGTTAGAAGATAATTATAGGAATCAAGTAAGTTGTTGAAAAGTGTAATAGATCGCTTCCTTTCTGCAGCAATGTTTTTAAACTGAATTAAGGTCCTGGTGTACAAGTATCCAATGGCAATGTGTTCCTATAGTTGCAGTAGGTTTTTATCTTATAGCTACAAGTGGCATCCAATCAATCTTTTTAAGAAAGAGGGATGGTTTGGGACATCCATGCACCCTCATTCTCTCAGCTGGAGAGCAATGTTGTGGTTGATCTAGGAATATAAGGAGAAAAACATCATAAACAGGGTATAAAATAATAAATAGAAACAGTAGTGGACCATATCTTTGTCTGTTCATCCATTCAATAAGAACATTGCTGAATTTCAAAATCAACTCCATTAGCTCACATTACCCCCATATCCTCTCATTCCTTTAATGGCTAAACATCTCAGACATCAATACATTCATGGATTGAGCATCCATAAGCCCTCTGGGATGAAGAATTCCAAAGATGCATAACTTGTTGACTGAAGAAATGTCTTCTCAACTCACTCCTATGTGGTCCATTGCTTATTTCCAGCCTGTGACCCCTGGTTCTGGTCATTGGATACAAACCTTCAGCATCCATTTTGTCAAATCCTGTTAAGAATTTCATACTTCTCAACATGATCTGCTCTTTTCTTCTGAACATTTGAGAATTAACCTACGTTATGTAATTTATTTTCACGGAGAATTGACCTAGTGTATCATTGTTCTATCTTCTCTAAGGCAAATACATTGTTCCCTAAGTATGGACACCAGATATTTCTGTCTCAGTACTTCAGGTACGGTCTCCTAAAAGCTCTACATAATTCCTTGTTGTTGTACTCCAAATCCTTGCACTAAAGGCTAACATATGATTTGGCTTCCTAGTTGTCTGCTGCACCTATATGGTGAAAGTGAGGACTGCAGATGCTTGAGATCAGAGTTGAGAGTGTGGTGCTGGATTCCTGATGAAGGGCTTTTGCCTGAAACATCGATTCTCCTGCTCCTTGGATGCTGCCTGACCTGCTGTGCTTTTCCAACACCATACTCTCAACTGCTGCACCTATATGTTGCCTTCCTGCGATTTTGGTACACTGATCTGCAAATTCCTCGTATTTATTACATTCACTTATTAAAAGATATTTTGCTTTCTCACCAAAGTGTTCAATTTCACATTTCTTCAAACTAGATAGGATTTACCACATTTATGCCGAATCATTGAATCTGTCTAAATCCCATTGCTATCATTTTGTTTTCTGCTCACTGCATACTTCCTCCTCCCCCAAACTTTGTCACATCAGAAAGCCTGGTTATTTTCCTTATCTAAGCTGTTGATATAAACTGGAAATGGGTGAGGCCTAAACACTTATTCCTTGTGGCACTCCTCAAGTTGCAAAACACCATTGTGAAAATGACCCAGTTATGCCAACTGCCCATTTTCTGTATGTGAGCAAATCCTCAATGTATCTTAATGTTGTATCCTCATTACCATAAAACTTAAGCTTGTTTTAAAAATTCTTGCATGGCACCTAACTAATTATCTCTTCTGAAAATTCACATGTAAACATTAACTTCCTCTCTCTTATCTCCTTCTGGTTACACTTCAAATAGATTTGTGAAACACAAATACCTTTGCACAAAACTGAAATATTGAGAGTCTCTTTCAATCTAATCATGTCAATCATAAATGTCACTATTTTCCTTACCTGCTTTGTCTGGGACATGCAAGGCACCTCTGGACTGCCAATGCTAACTAGATAAGCTGTGACCTTTTGAAGATGGTGGCAGTGCCAGGAATCCCAGGACACAGTGGTGACTACTTCTGGGTATGGTGATTAGGAGAAATGGAGAAGCAGACAACCACAGGGGCATGGCACATTGTTAATAAGCTGAGTCTGGGAGGATAATGTGAGAACACCCCCAACCCCCCCCACTCCAAAACCAAGCCATTCATGAGCCTCATCAAAAATTACACTTAGCTGATTTTCTATTACAATTCGGCCCATTAACTTTTCCTAAAATGTGCTTGAAATTATTTATTTAGAGGTGTACAGCATGGAAACAGACCCTTCGGTCCAACTCCTCCATGTCGAACAGATATCCCAACCCAATCTAGTCCCACCTGCCAGCACCTGGCCCATATCCCTCCAAACTCTTTCTATTCATATATGCATTCAAATGCCTTTTAAATGTTGCAATTGTAGCAGCCTCCACCACTTTCTCTGGAAGCTCATTCCATACCCGTACCACTCTCTGTGTGAAAATGTTGCCCCGTAGGTCTCTTTTATATCTTTTCCCTCTCACCCTAAACCTATGCCCTCTTGTTCTGGATTCCACAACCCCAGGGAAAAGATTTTGTCTATTTACCCTATCCATGCCCCTCATGATTTTGTAAACCTCTATAAGGTCACCTCTCAGCCTCCGACAGTCCAGGGAAAACAGCCCCAGCCTGTTCAGCCTCTCCCTGTAGCTCAAATCCTCCAACCCTGGCAATATCCTTGTAAAACTTTTCTGAACCCTTTCAAGTTTCGCAACATCTTTCCGATAGGAAGGAGACCAGAATTGCACGCAATATTCCAACAGTGGCCTAACCAATGTCCTGTACAGCCGCAACATGACCTCCCAACTCCTGTACTCAACTCTGACTAATAAAAGAAAGCATACCAAATGCCTTCTTCACTATCCTATCTACCTGAGACTCCACTTTCAAGGAGCTATGAACCTGCACTCCAAGGTCTCGATGTTCAGCAACACTTCCTGCGACCTTACTACTAAGTGTATAAGTCCTGCTAAGAGTTGCTTTCCCAAAATGCAGCACCTCGCATTCATCTGAATTAAACTCCATCTGCCACTTTTCAGCCCATCTGATCAAGATCCTGTTGTAATCTGAGGTAACCTTCTTCGCTGTCCACCACACCTCCAATTTTGGTGTCATCTGCAAACTTACTAACCATACCTTTTATGTTTGCATCCAAATCATTTACATAAATGACAAAAAGTAGAGGACCCAGCACCGATCCTTGTGGCACTCCACTGGTCATAGGCCTCTTGTCTGAAAAACAACCCTCTACCACCACCCTCTGTCTTCTACCTTTGCACCAGTTCTGTATCCAAATGGCTAGTTCTCCCTGTGTTCCATGAGATCTACCCTTGATAACCAGTCTCCCATGGGGAACCTTGTCGAACCTACTGTCTACTGTTATTTCCATGTGCATTGGAATTGAAGGAAGGAACAAAAGAAAATGAGAAATGTACCTGTATTTGGGGAATTAACTCCTGATTGCATTACAGTCCAGCTGTCAAGATGGCCGAAGAAGTGATATCATCTTGAGGTTGATGGTTCTGTTGTACAGTTGTTCGGTAGGTGGAAAGCTTACAGCAGTGCCCTTTTGCTGAGCCATAGCAGCTTCAAGAAAGAAACCGTCCAAATATATTTCACTGTAAAATCTGTTAATTCATATGGTAGATGTCTTTTGCCATTTCTACTTTTTATGGATGCATTAAACAGTGTTACCAGATACTCTCATTAGGTTTGCTTTCTTCTTTTTTAGTATATATCTTTAAAGGAGGAGCTTATTGTGATAAAGATCTTTACATTGGATCTTCATTTGGTTAAATTCAGGGCATTTCTATGATTCATTATTAGCAAATTAAACACACCTCTCTCTATTTCCTCTCCTTCAAGTGAAGAATTTTTGAACAGACATTTCATATCACTCAGATAACTCTAGTTTAATAATTTTGGCTTTCATTGACAAAAAAACATTTAACATTGCATATTTTAATCTCTGCTTTGGAAATAATTGATTCCACATTTCTTTCTTGAACTCCAACTCTATTTGGTTAATAGTTATGCAACTGTCATTAAGTTTTGTTATTTTGTTCATGGACATTGTGTTCATCAAAGTCTGTTAATACTTAGTCAGAGACATAGCATGAGAAAAAAAAACACAAGAACATAAGAAATAAAAGCTGCAGTAGATCACTGGGCACCTGAGCATGTTTCAACATTTAATACTGACATGACTTATCTTCTGTTTTAATTGAATGCTTACTATTTATCTTGATTTCTTGACAGACCAAAAAAAATGATTATTGTAGCCTTGAATATACCCTGATGTGGAGGTGCCAGTGTTGGACTGGGGTGGACAGGGTTAAAAATCACGCAATACCAGGTTGTAGTCCAACAGGTTTATTTAGAAGTATTAGCTTTCGGAGCACTGCTCCTTTTTCAGGTAGCTAGTCGAGTAGGATCATAGGACAGAGAATTTATGGTAAAAGATCATAGTGTCACAAACTGATGCAATAGATTGCTGTTAAGTCTTTCATCTTTTAGAATGGGTTGCAAGTTTCACTTCATGAATATGTAAATCCCAGAACTTTCTTTCAAGTCATATTCCCAAGATAACTTAAGATTTTTTCAAAAAAGGTGTCATCTCAGCTCAGACAATGCATTAAAGGTGTGATATTAGTGTCTGCATATATTCCAATCCTGAGTCAGACTGGTTCTATTTCCAAAGTAGGAATTTATAAAATTAACAACAATCTAGGTTTGTTCAATATATTGCATCAGTCGTATGACACTACGATCTTTTACTTTCAATTCTGTGTCCTCTGATCCTATCCCACGAGCCAACTGATGAAGGAGCAGCACTCTGAAAGCTTACAATTCCAAATAAACCTGTTGGACTGTAACCTAGTGTTGCGTGATTTCTAACTTTGAATATACCCAAAACTAGATTGCCCACTATATTCTGCAATTGGAATTCTATTGTTTTGCAACACTTTGAGAGAGGAAATGTTGTCTCATTATAGTTTCAAAATGATCTGCTCTCATGTTCTAAATTCTACACCGAGAGGAAAGACCCTTTCATTGTCTACCCTGTAAGCCCTTCAGATCATTGTACAACACAATAAAGTACTTCTCATTCTTTTAAACTCTGAAGAGTTTAGACATAATTTACTCAGCTTTTCATCATAGGCCAATTTGTTCTATCCAGGAATCAACCTAGCGAGCCTTCACTATACCTTCTTCAATGCAGATAAATTATTTCTTGTTTCCAAAAGCAAAACTGCAAACAGTACTCAGGTGTGGTCTTATGAAGTGCTATGCAATTGCAGCATAACTTCCTTTTTCTTGGAGTGCAATCCATTTGTAATAAAGGCCAACATGGCATTTTCCTTTTTAATTGTTTGCTGTACCTGCATGCTAACTTTCACATCTCTTCTTCACAGCATAGACTCACCAGCTCATTGGTTGCATTTGGTGAATCGTCTCTGAGAGAGGCTGGCCATGAGTTTCAGGCAACAACAAGCTTAATAATCCAGCAGTTACCATCAAACCGCCCAATAACATGAAGGCCAATATTTTACTGTAGGTAACTGGAAGGAAAAAGACAGCACTAGAATTAATGTGAAGATTCAGTACGAAAGCAATCTACTGTGCATGCTGGAAATCTGAAATAAACCTGAAAATGCTGGAAATACACAATAGGTTAGGTAGCATTTGTGGAGCAAGCAGCAGAGTTGATCTTTTGTGTAAATGAGTTTCATCAGAAGCCTCAGATTTGTGCATTCTCAATGTGAATCTTAATCTTTGCAGGAGTGGAGTGGCAAATCAATGGTGATTGACACACATTGGAAGATTCAGGACAATAACAATAATATAATACAATTCAGCACATGAATAGGCCCCAGTCCACCAAGCCTGTGCCAATTAGTAATCCTTATTTAGACCCAATACTTGTTGCCCATACATGGTTTCTATCCCTCTGTTTGCCTCCAGTTCATGTGTCTATCACGATATGTCTTAAATGTTGCTAATGTGCCTGCTTCCACCACCTCCACTAGCTGTGCATTCCAGGCACCCACCACACTCAGTGTGAAAAACTTTCTCTGCACTTCTCCCCTAATCTTGCCCCCTCTCAACTTGAACCTGTGCGCTCTTGTAGTTGACCTTTCCACCCTGGGAAAAAACCTCTGACTATCCACTCTATCTATACCTGGCGTCATCCCTCAGCCTCCATCTTTACAATGAAAACCATCCGAGTTTATGCAACCTCTCCTCATAACTAAAACCCTCCAGACCAGGCAACATTCTGGTAAACTTTCTCTGCGCCCTCTTCAAAGCATCTACGTCCTTCTGGTAGTGTGACAACCAGAACTGCATGTGAGCATAAAAGTTTTATACAGCTGTAACATAACTTATCAACTTTTATATTTGATGCCCTGGCCAATGAAGACAAGTGTGCTGTATGCCTTCTTGACCACCTTATCCATCTGTTTTGCTACTTTCAGGGATTTGTGGACCTGTATGCCCAGAACCCTCTGTATGTCAATGCTCCTAATGGTTTTGCCATTTATTGTGCAATTCACATCTGAATTTGATCTTTTAAAATGCATCACCTCATATTTGTCCAGGTAAATCATATAATCAATGAAGTTTTAATGCAGGGGTAACAATTCATTTTGAAATATTTGTATAAAAGCAGAACTTCTACACAAAAATATGCTTACATGTAATTTTTCTATTTGCTGAAGTCTATTATGAATTATATTATCATCCCTGATGAGACCGTCAACTTTATCTTATAGTAAGATGATTTTTATTTGAAGTAGACAAGGTTTAGGATCCCAGGTACTTATTAAGAGGATAAAGCCACACAATTCCATGATTTTGAACAAGTAAGAAAACTTTACCGTACAAAATTAGAACAGTAAATCAATTTAAAACATATAAACAACTTATAATTTAACATTTAGAATTAACATGAGGTAAATAACTGTAAAAGCTAAATACTCCAGAGAGGGTAGTAAAAAAACAAATTCCATGGATTTCTCAGCAACCACCTCCCAGCCTGACAGTTGTGACACTGCAAGTAATTAAATCTCGTTAAAAAATGTGTCTTATTTACAAGGGATTCTAATGCTTCCTTCTCAAAGATCTAGCCTTGAAATTCCCTCCAAATTATTGCATCACCATGTATCTCGTGACTACTCATGTTCTGGTAGTTCAATCTTGCACCCCAACCCCATGCCTCCATTCCCCAAAATTTCATTTCACTAAACTCCTGAAGCTGTACACTGGCATCTACTCACAAGCACAATTCCAACTCTTTTGTCGCCAGTTGTCTTCACTATGCTGACACAATTCCTAGGTTTCTCAAGGCTCAATATTTCTCAGCTGCATCAAGTGAATAATTATTGTGGGTTTCCTTTAGTCACACTTCCAGCTGCACTGAGCTATCAATGACTTCGGGGGACTTGACACTGCTGAGAATCTACTAACAGCAGCACTTGCTGCATGAAGCTACTCCTTCGCTTCTATGCTACAATTGACTTCTCTTCCAGAATGCATACAGATAAATTGAAAGAAGATAACATTCTTATGCTCTAATTGTCTCCATAACATTTTGTGCTCTGAGTGAATATGTTTTACAGCATTTTACTAAATCAGTCTAGCCCACACACCACACTGATTCCCTCCCTCCAAACTAACAATCCACCAATAGTCTTTCTCCTAGTCTTCTCCTACTGGCTTTGTCAATTAGACAGATAATCTGGCAATCTACCATGCAAGCAAACAACTGCTCAATGGCGACTAAGGACAGGCAATAAATGCTGGGCCAGCCAACAACACTCACATAAAGACGTAGAGTCATAGAGATGCATAGCACAGAAACAGACTCTTTGGTCCAACTCGTCCAGGCCAACCAAATATCCTAACTTAATCTAGTCCCATTTGCCAGCACTTGGCCTGTATCCCTCTAAACCTTTCCTATTCAAATCCCCATCAAAATGCCTTTTAAACGTTGTAATTGTACCAAATTCCACCACTTCCTCTGGCAGCTCATTCCAAACACGCACCACCCTCTGCATGAAAAAGTTGCCCCTTAAATCTCTTTTGAATCTTTGCCCCCTGACCCTAAACTTATGCCCTCTAGTTTTGGACTCCCCTACCCCAGGGAAAAGACCTTGCCTATTTATCCTATCCATGCCCCTCATGATTTTATAAACCTCAATAAGGTCACCCTTCAGCCTCCGATGCTCCGGGGAAAACAAAACCCCAGTCTATTCAGCCTTTCCCTATAGCTCAGACCCTCCAACCCTGGCATCATCTTTGTAAATCTTTTCTGAACTCTTTCAAGTTTCACAACATCTTTCCGATAGAAGGGAGATATCCTATGAATGGATTTTTGAAAATGAATTAGGAGAGGCAAAGGCCTAGTAGTATTACTGCTGGACTATTATTTCAGTGAGTCAAGGTTAGAGTGGTGCTGGAAAAGGACAACTGGTCAAGCAGCATCCGAGGAGCAGGAAAATCGACGTTTTGGGCAAAAGCCCTTCATCAGGATTGATGAAGGGATTTTGCCCAAAACATCAATTTTCCCATTCCTCAGATGCTGCCTGACTGACTGTGCTTTTCCAGCACCACTCTTATCTTGAGCTTAATCTCCAGCATCGGCAGTACTCACTTTCGCCTATTATTTCAGAGACCTAGGAAATGTTCGGGGAACCAGGTTTGTATTGTGTTATGGCAAATGGTGGAATTTGAATTCAATTTTTAAAAATCTGGAATTAAGAGTCTAATGGTGGTTATGAAACTATTGTCAACTGTCAGATAGACACATCTGGATCACTAATTTTCTTTTGGGAAGGAAACTGCCATCTGACCCGATGTGACTCCAGACCCACAGCAATGCAGCTGCCTTTTAACTACTGCCTGGGCAGTTAGGGATGGACAACAAATGCTGGTCTAGCCAGCAACCTCCACATCCTGAGAATGAATTTAAAAAGGGGAAATAGATCACTCAGCCTCTTGAAACTGCTCTACTGTTCAATAAGATCATGGCTGATCTGTTTACTCCACATCCTAGCCTACCTCTGACAACCACTTGCTTATCGAGAATCTATCTACCTCTGCCTTAGAAATATTCAAGGATTCTCCTTCCACTACCTTCTGAGGAGGTGATTTCCAAAGACTCACAAATCTCAGAGAGAAAAGAGAATCTCCTAATCCTTGTCTTAAATGAGTAAACTTTTAATTCGAGGCCCCTCATGATCCCATATGTTTCAGTCAAGTTGCCACTTACTCTGCTAAACTCCACCAGATACAAAGTTAGCCTGTCCAGCCTTTACTCATAAGTCAAACCATTCATTTCAGTTATCAGTCTAATAAACTGATGAGGATTTTACTGGCTAGGCCAGCATTTATTGCCCATCCCTAATTGCCCAGAGGGCAGTTAAGAGTCAACCACATTGCCGTCGGTCTTGAATGACATGTAGACCAGACCAGGTAAGGATAGCGTTTCCTTCCCTAAAGAACATCATGTTCACTAATGTCCTTTAGAGAAGGAAACCGTCATCCTTACATTAACTGCCCTCTGGAATGGGCAATAAATGCTGGTTTATCCAGCAATGCCCTAATCTCATGAATTAAAAAGAAAGATTTACCTGCTTTAAAGAATAGTTTATTGCACACAATATCTAGATGTGGTGTTACCAATACCCTGCATAAATTAAGCATAATCTCCCTACATTTGTATTCAATTCCTTTTGCAATAAGTTGCAGAATTCAATTAATTCCCTAATTACTTACTGCACCTGCATATTAACCAGCTATGATTCATGCACTGGGGCAGTTGTATTCTTCTGTATCTCAGAGCTCTGTAATCTATCACTATAGAGATTGTATGTTTTAAAATCTTTCTGCCAAATGGCAATTTTGCATTTTCCCACTTTATATTCCATTTGCCAGATCTTCATTCACTTATTTAATGTAACCATAGTCATTTGTAACATCCTTATGCCCTCTTCAGAACTTTATTTCCTATCTACCGTTATGTCATCAGCAAATTTCGCAATCATACTTTCAGTCTCTTCAACCAAACTGTAAAAGGTGGAGGGTCAAAAAATATGGTACTGGAAAAGCACAGCCAGTCAGGCAGCATCTGAGAAGCAGGACAGTCGACATTTCGAGCTTATGCTCTTCATCATTCCTGATGAAGACCTTATGATTGAAATGTCGACTGCCCTGCTCCTTGGATGCCGCCTGAGCAGCTGTGCTTTTCCAGCACCACACGTTTTGACTGTGGTATCCAGCATTTGTAGTTCTCACTTGCTTCCTGTAAACAGTTGAGGTCTCAGCTCAAATCTTTGTGAACAGCACTCATTCCAACTTGTCAGTCAGAAAATAAAACCTACTCTCTGTTTACTATAACTTAGCCACTCTTTGATCCATGGCAAAAATGTTACACCCTACATCATAAGCATTCATTTTCTGCAATAAACTTTGATGTGGCACCAAATCAAATGCCTTCTGGAAATTGAATCCTCCAGATTACCTTCAATTTTACTAAGTGACCTGCTTTAACAACTTTAAAGCTTCCCTACAACATCCCAACAACAGATGTGAAGCCAACTGATCTGTAATTTGCTCCTGTCTATCTCCATCCCTTTTTTTATGAAAATCATTAAATTTGCTATTTTTCAATCATATGGAATCATCCTCGAATCTAAAGATATTTGGAAAATTTAAACTAACTTGCTAATTGTCCCACTAACTATTTCTTTTAAGACCCTGGGATGAAGCTCATCAGGATCCAAGGTCTATCAGTTACAGCTCCATCAATTTTCTCAGTACCATTTCCCAGGTGATTATAATTTTCTCAGTTTTGTTGTCCCTTCAATTTCCTGATTTACATCTATTTCTGGAATGTTACATGTATCTTCTATGAGGAGCTATTATTCAATTAGTAGGATGCCCATGTTTCCAATATTCCCAGATTTCCAGCATACCCAGTTCCCCGGTAAATATTAGAACATCATTCTGTCAGTATGTTTTTTTTCTACTTTTTCCATTTTTGAGGGATGTATAAGGGTGAGAGGTTCGTTTTCTCTTGTTGTAGCATTCTAGCAGTTTGATCACATGTACAATACACATATTTCTTCTATGGTTGAATTTCTGATTTACTTTTACTTTGCTCCCAGTGACTAGTGTGGAGCAAAAAGACCTGAGTGTAGTTATGTATAAGTCACTAAAGATGGCAGGACAAGTAGGGAGAACAGTTACTAAAGCGTATGGTATTCTAAGCTTCATTAATTTGATGTATAGAGTCCAACAACGGGAAGTTATGCTGAAACTAGATAGGGTACTTCTTAGAGTTCAGCTGGAGTTTGCTGTACAGTTCTGGGTGCCAAATTATAGGAAGGATGTGAATGCATTGGAGACAGCGCAGAAAAGGTTTCTGAAACTGGTTCCAGAGATGAGAAACTTTGGGTATGAGAATAGCTTGGAGAAATTGTGCTTGCTTTAAATGTTGTTAAATGTGAACTTATCCATTTTGGAAAGAACAAGGGAAAAAAAGTATAGCATTTAAACAGTGAGAGCTTGCAAAATATCATGGTACAGAAAGATCTAGATAAATTGGTATATGAATCATAAAAGGGTTTCATGCAAACAGCAAGATATTGTAACGGCAATACGAATGATGTAGTTTATTGCAAGAAGAGTAGAATGCAAGAGTCGGGATGTTTTTCTGCAGTAGTACAGGGCATTGGTGAGACCACATCTGGAGTACAATGTACAGTTTGGCCTCCTTATATAAGAAAAGATACAATTGTGTTAGAAACAATTCATAGAGGGTTTACTTACCTGATACCTACACGGGAAGGATTATTTTATGAGACAAAGTTGAATAAGCTGGACCTGTTTCCATTGGAGTTTAGAAGAATGAGAGATGATCTTATTGAGACATTTACAATCCTAAAGGGATTTGCAGAATAGATGATGAAAGAATGTTTTCTCTTCTTGGAGAGAGTAAAACAAGGGAACATAGATTAAATAAAGAATACCCCATTTAATAAGGAAGAAAGGAGTTTTTTTTTCTCTTTGAGGGTTGTGAGTTTTTGAACCTGGAGAGGGATCATTCAATATTTTAAAAGTAAGGTTAGGTAGATTCTTGATTAACAAGGGAGTCAATAGGTATTGGGGAGGGGGTGGATCAGTGGAGTGTCGAGGTCAGGCCACAAACAAAAAAGCTATCATCTTATTGAATGATGGAGCAGGCTCAAGGGATTAAATGCTCTACTCCTGCTCCTATTTCATATGCACACACACTCTTTGTGCAATCATGCTGTACACAGATTGGGGTGCTACCATTCATACATTACAACAGTGACAACTCGTCTGAAATATTTCATTGGCTGTAAAGCACTTTGTGATGTCCAGAAGTTATTGAAGTCCCTATATAAATAAAAATTATTTTCCTACGGTTTACTAAATCGTTTTTGTGCTGCCATACATGTCTGCATGCAGTCATTTAGGCTTTTTGAATAGTTATTTCCGTTTGCTTCCTGCAGTGAACTAATTTTGATACCCTGATATGCATCTGCTCTTTTGTTTGTGTTCAGATACTGTTGCATTTCAGGCAACTCCATTATAAGAATATGTAAAGATAAACAAGAGTTGATATGATGGATTTAGTTGCCTGAGGCACATAATATGCAGGAAAACCAGGTCAGTTGAATTGATTTAAGGGAACTCTGCAATTAGTGTTTTTTAGACATATACCTTCCAAAGAAAACAGAATGTGTCCCTAATTTTAGTGGCCGACTGTGAGGAATATTGAAGCATGAATAATTTTTGAAAGATTTTCTTTTCATCTACTTCAGCAATTTGAAATCGGAACTAAGCCTGATTAGCAAATGTGCTGTACCCTCACCAGAAGGCACAAGTCTTTTGTTATATGGGCTGAGTCAGATTGCTAAAGGATAAGGGAAGAGTTGAGAATTTCAGTCCTATACAATGATGTGCTGCAGGATTAAAATATCAGCTCACTGGAGATAGAAGCCCAAGATCAATTGTAAATGGCACGCTTTCCAGATATAGTTCAAAAAGAGGCACAGTTAACAACAATGTTAGAGCATCTGTACAGACTGAATCTCCCTTCCCCCACCATGCCTACTGGAATATAATATTTCCACAATGTCTGGGCTCCTCTGGTTCAATTAAAATTTTGACATTAAAAATTGAGCATTTTGGCCAATGTTTAAATATTATTTAATTGATAGGTATTTAAGGTGCGATTTTTCCAGGTACCTGCAGGTAGCAAGAGTGGAATCTTAGCATATTCTGGCAAACTCTCATTTTTGTCGAGCTTCTTGGAGGATTTCTCTGAACAAGCCCAACTAAGATTTCTCGTGTTACTGTTCCAGACACGCCTCATTAACCAACTACAATGCAAACCCCTCCGCCCATCGTGCCCTCTCTCGCAATGCTAGTCCAATCCTCCCACTCCCCCAGCTGCAGAATCTCGCCACTGCTTGGATATTCCGGAATGGTATCCCTGGAACCAGCACTGTATTTGAAAAGCCATTGGATGCTTAGACAAGTTTTGCCATTCTGGAGCAGCACTGCCACATAAATATTGCTGGATGCGATGGCAGACAAGGGGACATTAGCACCCTACTTTGTGCACACGGACCTCAAGGGTGTAGAGGACGGGTTAAGAGGACTGTTCTCTTACCGCGGGACAGCCAGAGTAGTCCGCCTATGCCAGCCTGCTATGAGGTCACTTCCCAGGTCAGTGTAATCACTGGGGTTCAGAGGAACATCCAGCAATGCCAGGCGAAGTTTAATCACCTTCTTCACTTTGCCAGAGCCCGTGCCCCCATCTTCTTTCCAATACTCACACTCACCCTAACTCTGCCAGGGCACCCACCTCCTACCAATATTCTTGCACCACTCTCACTATCACGTGCAGCATCCTCCCTCACTAACTCTCATCCACCCCTCACCATCGACACCATTGCCCTCTGCACTGCCTATTCACTCACTCAGAACAGCTCATTGGACCAACTCTAAGAGCTGTGCCAGCCACTTTCATCCCATTCATTCCCTCCCCTGTTTTCTCTTCAGGAGGAGGCAGTCCACAATAAGGCCAAAAGAGCCAGGGCGAGATTTGGGATAGGAGAAAGTGGGGGCTGCAGCTGCTGGAGATCAGAGTTGAAATGTGTGGTGCTGGAAAAGCACATCAGGTCAGGCAGCATCTGAGGAGCAGGAGAGTCGACGCATAAGCCCTTCATTAGGAATGAGGAAGGAAAGGGGGCTGAGAGCTAAATAGGAGGGTGGGGTGGGGCTGGGGGGAAGGTAGTTTGGAAGGCGATCGGCGTATGCAGTTGGGGGGGTGATAGTGATAGGCCGGTGGGGAGGGTGGAGCAGATAGGCGGGAAGAAAGACGCACAGTTAGAACAGATCAAGAGGGTGGTGGGCTGTCTGATATTCAGCCCTATGGGGTGAAGATCCAGCCAAGATATAGTGCAACTCATGCACTAAACTGACTGTCAATGTATGTCTTAATTTCAGTAGCTATGCTTATTCCCTTTTGTATCAGTGGCATGTCCACATTGACGATTGTCAAGACAGCCATCCTGCAAACCCCCCCATTCTTCGTCTCTCCATTATTTCTCAGGAAGAGAGCACAGATGCCTCAGAGGAAACACCAACAAGGCAGCCTCCTGTACCTGCCTCCAACTCAGATACTGACATCGCAGTGGGGCATGTTAGCTAGTTTATATCAGGAGTAAGTGCTTGTGAGCAAATCACTTGTACATCTCTGCCTGGGCATGAGATAACCTCTGACTAATGGCTGCACAGCTCCCTGACTGTGCTTCTGTGACTCCCGAGACTCCCTGTGTCATTGAACCCACAGGACTGACTGTGATCCACTTCCTAGTCTGCAGAGGTGGGGACATAGGGTGCATGTGGTTACTGCCCTGGAGTCCACCCTGAAACATTGGTATCGGGTGTCCAAGTCAGTGGCCCAGAGCAGGAAGTGGTGAGCAGGGGTTGTTGGATACTCCTCTGATTTCCATGTCAAGAATTGTCAACATTTAGCTTTTGTTCATTCAATGGTACTACAGGAACATGTCAATGAAACGAGAATCAGTGTGACTGAGAGATTTTAAAGAGCTATAATCCCCACTCATGGGTGTTTTACTGCTCCTGGTGAGAATGTCATCTCAGCATTTGGGGCTTAGTTGGAAAATGCTATAAATTGCTTCCAATGTCGAGAAAGACTTGCTCAACCTCCCACATGATTCTCCCATAGCCCACGTTGTTCAAGGTGCAAAGAAATTCACCCCTTAGGTCATTACCATTGCACTTGGGAATCTTGCAGGCCTTTTCAATAAGCATTGGTGGGGTAAAATTTCCTTGTCACCATTGTGATTTAATTACAATCTTGGTATAAATGAAAATGGAAAATTTTAATTGATAGGTATTATAAGGTGTGAAAACTAAGTGATGTTTAGATTTATCATAATTAATGTACCAGGTCTACTGAATCAGTGTAATTCTTCTTAGTTAAAGCCAGCCTCCGCCTTCAGAGATATTGTCTTCCTTCCTCACATCGTAAACTGTTCATTAGTCACTGAAAAACTTTCCTTCCAAACTAACCTCCTACTTCAGGTGCATTCTTGCCCTCTAAGCCCAATATTCATGGGCGTCCCATCTAACTTTCACTCAGTTCACTGAAGTACACTCCCTTTTAACCCCTTCCCATTCAACAGGGGCATTCCCCTCCTCAACCTTCCCCAAAAATTGGAATATTGCATGCAATTCTGGTCTCTTTCCTATCAGAAAGATGTGGTCAAACGTGAAAGGGTTCAGAAAAGATTTACAAGGATGTTGCCAGGGTTGGAGCCTTTGAGCTACAGGGAGAGGTTGAATAGAGTCATAGATCATAATGATGTACAGCACAGAAACAGACCCTTCGGTCCAACCCGTCCAGGCCAACCAGATATCCCAACCCAATCTAGTCCAACCTGCCAGCACCCGGCCCATATCCCTCCAAATGGGTTTTAAATGTTGCAATTGTACTAGCCTCCACCACTTCCTCTGGCAACATATTCCACACACACACCACCCTCTTTTACATCTTTCCCCTCTCACCCTAAACCTATGCCCTCTAGTTCTGGACTCCCCAACCCCAGGGAAAAGACTTTGTTTATTTACCCTATCCATGCCCCTCATGATTTTGTAAACTTCTCTGAGGTCACCTCTCAGCCTCCGACGCTCCAGGGAAAACAGCCCCAGCCTGTTCAATATCTCCCTATAGCTCAAATCCTCCAACCTTGTCAACATCCTTGCAAATCTTTTCTGAACACTTTCAAGTTTCACAACATTTTTCCGATAGGAAGGAGACTGGAATTGCATGCAATATTCCAACAGTGGCCTAACCAATGTCCTAGACAGTCACAACATGACATCCCAACTCTTGTACTCAATAAAGGAAAGCATACCAAACACCTTCTTCACTAGGAGAAAGTGAGGTCTGCAGATGCTGGATATCAGAGATGGAAATGTGTTGCTGGAAAAGCGCAGCAGGTCAGGCAGCATCTAGGGAACAGGAGAATCGACGTTTCGGGCATTAGCCCTTCTTCATTCCTGAAGAAGGGCTAATGCCCGAAACGTCGATTCTCCTGTTCCCTCGATGCTGCCTGACCTGCTGTGCTTTTCCAGCAACACATTTCCATCACCTTCTTCACTATCCTATCTACTTGAGACTCCACTTTCAAGAAGCTATGAACCTGCACTCCAAGGTCTCTTTGTTCAGCAACACTCCCTGGGACCTTACCATTAAGTGTATAAGACCTGCTAAGATGCGCTTTCCCAAAATGCAGCACCTCGCATTTATCCGAATTAACTCCATCTGCCACTTCTCAGCCCATTGGCCCATTTGGTCAAGATCCTGTTGCAATCTGAGGTAACTTTCTTCGTTGACCACTACACCTCCAACTTTGGTGACATCTGCAAACTTACTAACCATACCTCTTATGCTCACATCCAAATCATTTATATAAATGACAAAAAGTAGTGGACCCAGCACCGATCCTTGTGGCACTCCACTGGTCACAGGCCTCCAGTCTGAAAAACAACCCTCCACCACCATCCTCTGTCTTCTACCTTCGAGCCAGTTCAGTGCCCAAATGGCTAGTTCTCCCTGTATTCCATGAGATCTAACCTTGCTAATCAGTCTCCCATGGGGAATCTTGTCAAATGCCTTACTGACGTCCATATAGATCACATCTACCACTCTGCCCTCATCAATCCTCTTTAGACTAGAGCTGTTTTCCCTGGAGAGTTGGAGGCTGAGGGGTGATCTTATAGAGGTTTACAAAATCATGAGGTGCACGGATAGGATAAATAGACAAAGTCTTTTCCCTGGGGTGGGGGAGTCCAGAACTAGAGGGCATAGGTTTAGGGTGAGAGGGGAAAGATATAAAAGAGACCTAAGGGGCAACATTTTCACATAGAGGGTGGTACGTGTATGTAGTGAGCTGCCAGAAGAAGAAGTGGAGGCTGATACAATTGCAACATTTAAAAGGCATGTAAATGTGAATAAGAAGGGTTTGGAGAGACATGGGCCAGGTGCTTGCAGGTGGGACTAGATTGGGTTGCGATATCTGGTCGGCATGGACGGGTTGGATCGACCGGTCTGTTTCCATGCTGTACATCTCTATGACTCTATGACTCTCCCTATAGCTCAAATCCTTCAACTCTGGCAACATCCTTGTAAATCCTTACTGAGCCCTTTCAAGTTTCAGTTTCTGGATGACCAGATTTGCACGCAATATTCCAAAATGATAGCCTTAAGAGTATAGGAGGACATAAATTGGCAAAAACACGAGCTGATCAATGGAAATGGAGTTCAATCCTGATAAGTGTGAGGTGATGCACTGGGACAGGACAAACAATGCAAGGGAATACACAGTAAACACAATGGGCCGGATGCTGGCAGATGGGACTAGATTGGGTTGGGATATCTGGTCGGCATGGACAGGTTGGATCGACCGGTCTGTTTCCATGCAGTACATCTCTATGACTCTATGACTCTAAATTCAAAAAAACTCTTTCTCCATGCTCACAAGTTACGTTGGACATTTTCTTCCTCTAAATCTCCCATTAAGAGAGACTCTAATCCCACAGTTAAAACTCAATCCATCATCAGACCTAACTACACCATTTCTTCGCTTCACATAAGCACACACCACACCTCTGCATATAAAGCAAGCCTTTTAAACACACTGTTGAAAGTCATCCAAATTCCAGATACAAAGAAAATCCATTGAATGCAGCAATCCATCCAACCAACCACATCAAGTAAGTCAGACAACCCATTTGTAAGCTTGGTGACAGAAAAGCTACTGGGCAATGTACCTTTCTGTGATCTTTTGGAAATTGATAGCTTTCCCAGGGTACCAAATTTCAGGAGAGGAGGAAGAAAATTGACAAATAAATCATGCAAAACATCTTTTTATGAGCTATTGTACACAGACAGTAAATAATTAATGGTAAGGTTTCAAGACATTATAATTAACTTCTGATCACCATTTTCTGTTAAAGCCATACTGCTGGCGGGCTGTGCTGCATCCTCTAAAATCTTCAGTGCTTCCAAAGTTCTGCCGTACAAACGGTGACTCTTATCGAGTTCCTTTCATCCCTCACACTCATTGGTTCACTTTGGCTGTCATTCTAGCCTCAGTTTGCTTTTAAAATTCACATTCTCTTGTTCGGATTGCTCCATCAACTCATTCTTCTCTATCTTTGGAACCTCCTTCAGTCTTCCACCTCTCTGAGAAATCTGCATTCATCCAACTCCTAGCTTTTATCCATTTCTTACATCTGTCTCCCTGCCATCAGTGGCTGTGCCTTAAGCTATCTAAGTCCTAAGCTAAAGACCGCCCTCCCTAAAACCGTTTCTCTTTTCCATCCAAAGTTACATTTTCAAACCCACCACTTGCTAATCTCCACTTCTTGGGCTTAGAGTCAATAGACATAAAGAATTCCCAGAGAGCTGAGAAAGGGTGAGATGACAGATGTGGAAGGTTGTTGATTCTGAGCAGGAGAGGGATACGGATTAAAAGTTACGAATAGCTCAGTACAGTGAAATCACTACACTGATTTCAGTACAGTGTAGACTCAGTATTTCAGTAGTATTTAATCTCAGGAAAAGAGACTGATCACCTTGAGGAGATCTGAAGCAATCTCAGTTGGAGCTGCCTTGGAGGAAATTCCGAGGCTAGATCTTCAAAAGAGAAGAGTTGAAATCCTTCATGAGTGATAATGAGATTTCATAACTCCCAGGGTTCACTGATGCCTGGCTGGGACATTGACAAATCTGTGGGATCTGTCTCATGTCGAATCTATCACTTATTGTGCTATGTGGTATATTTGGCTGCAATTTGCCTGTTAGTTGTCTGTTAGTTTTGAGCATTAGCGTGTAAGGTAGATATAGGTGAAAGTAGGCACTGCAGATGCTGGAGATTAGAGTCAAGATTAGAGTAGTGCTGGAAAAGCACAGCAGGTCAGGCAGCATCTGAGGAGCAGGAAAATCGATGTTTTGGGCAAAAGCCTAAGTTGAAGGGTTTTAGGGCAAGTTTTATTATAGCGAACAGATACTGCCTCAGGCAACAGGTTTTCAAGCTTTTGAACTAAAAAAATCTTGTACAATGAAAAGGGAGTGGCCAGTTCTCCCAGTTCAGCTTTTCTCTGGTTTGGTTTGTTTTTTAGCAGCAATGTTGTGAAGCTGCTGGATCCAAAGAAGCAGGTTCAGGTTGGTACTCTCTCTCCGACTTCTCTCCTGTAAGACCTTGGGTTTGATTTTTCCTTTTGTGCCAAGGGATGTTCATGGGGATTGTTGCAGGAATTTGGAAGAACATCATTAAGTTGGGAAAATCTGTCGGATTTTCAGAAAGGTTGTTATTCTCGATTCTGTTCTCTTTTGTTTGTGTTTCATTCGGTGATGTTGTAAATAAATTCTGTTTTGTTTAAAACTAAGTGGTTTAACCAACTGCATCCCTGCTGGAAACTCCATACTTATACCTGCTTAAAACAGCGAGCAAAGTTAGCATCTGGGCTAATTTCTTGAAATGTTTTGAGGGGGTCTGGCCTGGTCCACAACAAGTTTTAATCAAAAATGACTGGTTACCAAACAAGAACATATCCAAACATATGGGTGGGGGTTTGCGGGGATGGATTCTGGTCTGGTATAGCAACAATTTGCAGCGAGCAGCAACTTGTTAATAATCTCTGGATGCAAGTGCACAGTCTCTGGGAACATCTGATTAAATATATGCATATGGTACCACTCCCAGCTCTTAAATGTGTCAAGAGCATTGATGAAAATGCCTACAATCTTGATACATTTATAGAAGTCAGGGTTTGAACGTGTTCAGCGAAGCTTTATAAACCAGAATTGAAAGTACTCTGAAGCTACACTGCCCAAGCAACAAAGTTAGCTCCTTGAAGTTGTGTCACAGTGTGCTTGCCAGACTCCAATTGGCATTGTTTTGAAAATATGCCACAACTTGTAAACTAACTTGTAAACTAAACTTGTAAACAAATTACATGGTGGAACTAAGGTTAAAGGATCAAGCTTCAAATCAATCTATTGATTGGAAGACAGTTTGGAGCCAATGCTCTGTGTGTGTGTGTATGTGTGTGTGCGTTCTGTGTGTTCAGACAACCAGAGTCACAATGTCCTCATTTTATTTCCAATGAAAACTCCCTTAAAGTATTACTTCCCTGTTAATCAAACCAACTGATTCATTACCTTCAGGATTTGAATAGGTGAAGCAGATGTCAAGTAAAAGCAGTTCACGCCAAATTGATGAACAATTGAATAAAATTAAGGTAGTGTAGATGTTAAAGATCTGAAATAAAAACAGAAAATCCTGGAGAAGCTCAGCAGGTCTGGTAGAAACAGACTAAATCCAATATAAATCTTCTGAATGTGAGCTATTAACTCTGTTTTCTCTCCACAGATGCTGCTAGACCTGCTGAGTTTCTCTAGCACTTTCTGAGATTGTTAACTGGTTAGAGATATTACTTGGGGACATGGGGAGTTTGTACATGTTCTGTCAAAGCAACGAGGATCTGGGGAAGCAAAGGACTTCCTTGTTCGGTAGATGAATGCAATTTTCTTGTTCCTTACTTGTTTAACTTATAAATATTTCATTCAAATCTGGGACATGATTGCGTAGAAATTTACAGCAAATTTACACAACAGACATATGCTGGTGTCTATGCTTCACATCATCTGCCTCCCAGCTTCCATCATCTGGTTTTATCAAAAAATCCTGCTAGTCAATTTCAAGTCATGTACTTACTAGTATCCTTTAACTGATTAATCATCACTGATAATTGGAATTTCTTTTATTCATCAGTGGGATGTGGGCATTGCTGGCTGGTTTTATTGCCCGATGAGACCAAAGTAGAAATTGCTGGAAAAGCTCAACAGGACTGACAGCATCTGTAGAGAGAAGTCAGAGTTAACGTTTTGTGTCGAGTGACCCTTCCTTAAACTTGGGAACTGAGGAAGGGTCACTTGACCCAAAACGTTAACTCTGCTTTCTCTCCATAAGTGCTGCCAGACTTGCTGAGCTTTTCCAGCAATTTCTATTTTTGTCTCTGATTTACAGCTTCCACAGCTCTTTCAGACTTTATTGTGCATCCCTTGTTGCCCTTGAGAAGGTGATGGTGAGCTGTCTTCTTGAACCGCTGCAGTCCACCTGCTGTAGGTTTGCCTACAGTGCCATTAGGAAAGGAATTCCCGGATTTTGAACCAGCGACAGTGAAGGAATAGCGATGTATTTCCAAGTCAGGATAGTGAGCAACCTGGAGAGAAACTTGAAGGTGGTGGTTTTCCCACATATCTGCTGCCCTTGTCCTTTGAAATGTAAGTGATCCTGGTTTTGGAAGGTGCTGTCTCAGGACCTTTGGTGAATTTCTACATTGCATTTTTATAGTACAGAGTGCTGCTACTGAGCACCGTGGTGGACGGAGTAAATCCTTTTGGATATAGTGTCAATCAAGTGGGCTGCTTGTCCTGGATGAGTCATAGAGTCATAGAGATATACAGCATGAAAACAGACTCTTCAGTCCTACTCGTCCATGCCAACCAGATATCCCAATCTAATCTCATCCCATTTGCCAACACTTGGCCCATATCCCTCCAAACCCTTCCTATTCATATACACATCCAGATGTCTTTTAAATGTTGTGATTGTTCCAGCCACTGACACTTCCTCTGTGTGAAAAGGTTGCCCCTTAGGTCTCTTTTATATCTTTCCCCTCTCACCTATGCCCTCTAGTTCTGGACTCCCTGACCCCAGGTAAAAGGCTTTGTCTATCTATCCAATCCATACCACTCATGATTTTGTAAACCTCTCTGAGGTCACCCCTCAGCCTGCGACGCTCCAGGGAAAACAATTCCAGCCTATTCAGCCTCTCCCTATAGCTCAAATTCTCCAACCCTGGCAACAACCTTGCAGATTCCTCCTGCAACATGTATGAGGTGAGGGATGCCATCGACGTCCCTGCCGATTACACTTGCAGGAAGTGCACCCATCTCCAGCTCCTCCAAGACCGTGTTAGGGAACTGGAGCTGGAGTTGGATGAACTTCGGATCATTCGGGAGGCAGAGGGGGTCATAGATCAGAGTTATAGGGAAGTAGTAACTCCAAAGATGGCAGATAGATGGGTGACAGTGAGGGGGACTGGGAGGAAGCAGCCAGTGCAGGGACCTCCTGCGGCCATTCCCCTCAAGAACAAGTATACCGTTTTGGATACTTGTGGGGGGGATGACTTACCAGGGGTAAGTAACGGGGCTCAGGTCTCTGGCACGGAGCCTGTCCCCGTTACTCAGAAGGGAAGGGTGAAGAAGAGCAGAGCAGTAGTAATTGGGGACTCGATAGTTCGTGGCACAGATAGGCGGTTTTGTGGGAACGAGAGAGACTCACGTTTGGTATGTTGCCTCCCAGGTGCAAGGGTACGTGATGTCTCTGATCGTGTTTTCCGGGTCCTGGAGGGGGAGGGGGAGCAACCCGAAGTCGTGGTCCACATTGGCACCAACGACATAGGTAGGAGGAGTGCTGAGGATGTTAGACAGGCTTTCAGGGAGCTAGGTTGGAAGCTTGGAGTTAGAACAAACAGAGTTGTTGTCTCTGGTTTGTTACCCGTGCCACGTGATAGAGATTTGAGGAATAGGGAGAGAGAACAATTAAATGCGTGGCTTCAGGGATGGTGCAGGAGGGAGGGGTTCCAGTTTTTGGATAACTGGGGTTCTTTCTGGGGACGGTGGGACCTCTATAAACAGGATGGTCTACACCTGAACCTGAGGGGAACCAGTATCCTTGGGGGGAGGTTTGCTAGTGCTCTTGGGGGGGGTTTAAACTAACTCGGCAGGGGCATGGGAACCCAGATTGTAGCTTCAGGGTGCAGGGCCTGGAGTGTAGGGAGGTGAGGAACATGGCATCAATTTCCAAGGAGGGTGCCTGTAAACAGGGAAGTGGCTTGAAGTGTGTATACTTCAATGCAAGAAGTATACGAAATAAGGTAGGTGAACTTGCAGCGTGGGTTGGTACCTGGGACTTCGATGTTGTGGCTATTACGGAGACATGGCTAGAACAGGGACAGGATTGGCTGTTGCAGGTTCCGGGATTTAAATGTTTTAGTAGGGTCAGAGGTGGGGGTAAAAGAGGGGGAGGTGTGGCATTGCTTGTCAAAGATAGTATTACAGCGGTGGAAAGGACGATGGATGAGGACTTGCCATCTGAGGTAGTTTGGGCTGAGGTTAGGAATAGGAAAGGTGAGGTCACCCTGTTAGGAGTCTTTTACAGGCCTCCTAATAGTCCTAGAATCATTGAAGAAAGGATTGGGAAGGTGATTCAGGAGATGAGTGACAGTAATAGGGTGGTTGTTATGGGGGACTTTAACTTTCCTGATATTGATTGGGAAAGCTATAGCTCAAGTTCGTTAGATGGGTCAGTGTTTGTTCAATGTGTGCAGGAGAGTTTCCTGACACAATATGTAGACAGGCCAACAAGAGGTGAGGCCATACTGGATTTGGTTCTGGGTAACGAACCAGGCCAGGTGTTAGAATTAGAGGTAGGTGAGCACTTTGGGGATAGTGACCATAATTCGGTGATTTTTACACTCGTGATGGAGAGGGATAAGTGTGTACTACAGGGCAAGAATTATAGCTGGGGTAAGGGAAATTATGATGCGGTGAGGCATGACTTAGGATGTGTGGCTTGGAAAAGTAGACTCCAAGGCAAGAGTGTAAATGATATGTGGAACTTGTTCAAGGGGCAACTATTGAGTGTCCTTGATAATTATGTACCTGTCAGGCAGGAAGGAAAGGGTCGTGCGAGGGAGCCGTGGTTTAATAAGGAATTGGAATCCCTTGTTAAATGGAAGAGGGCGGCCTATCTCAAGATGAGACGTGAAGGTTCAATTGGGGCGATTGAGAGTTATAGGGTAGCCAGGAAGGACCTGAAGAGAGAGCTAAAAGCAGCAAGGAGGGGACATGAAAGGTCCTTAGTAGATAGGATTAGGGAAAACCCTAAGGCTTTCTATAGGTATGTTAGGAATAAAAGAATGACTAGGGTAGGAATAGGTCCAGTCAAGGATAGTAGGGGGAAGTTGCGTGTGGAGGCGGAAGAGATTGGGGAGACACTGAATGAATACTTTTCTTCAGTATTCACTCAGGAACAGGGCATTGTTGTCGATGAGAATACTGAGGCACAAATAAGTAGAATGGATGGCTTTGAGGTATGTAGAGAAGAGGTGTTGGAAATCCTGGAAAAGGTGAAAATAGATAAGTCCCCTGGGCCTGATGGCATTTATCCTAGGATTCTCTGGGAAGCAAGGGAGGAGATTGCAGAGCCATTGGCCTTGATTTTTATGTCCTCTTTGTCTACAGGAGTAGTCCCAGAAGACTGGAGGATAGCAAATGTGGTTCCCTTGTTCAAAAAGGGGAGTAGGGATAGCCCTAGTAACTATAGGCCGGTGAGTCTCACTTCTGTTGTGGGCAAAGTCTTAGAGAGAATTGTAAGGGATAGGATTTATGCACATCTCGATAGGAATAATGTGATCAAGGATAGTCAGCATGGTTTTGTGAAGGGCAAGTCATGCCTCACAAACCTTATTGAATTCTTTGAAAAGGTGACGAAGGAGGTTGATGAGGGGAAAGCGGTAGATGTGGTATATATGGATTTTAGTAAGGCGTTTGATAAGGTTCCCCATGGTAGGCTACTGCAGAAAATACGGAGATATGGCATTGAGGGTGAGTTAGAGGTTTGGATTAGGAATTGGCTGGATGGAAGAAGACAGAGGGTAGTAGTTGATGGCAAAGTTTCTTCATGGAGTGCCGTCACTAGCGGTGTTCCGCAAGGATCTGTTTTGGGACCATTGCTGTTTGTCATTTTTATAAATGACCTGGAAGAGGGGTTAGAAGGTTGGGTGAGCAAGTTTGCGGATGATACGAAAGTCGGAGGAGTTGTTGACAGTGAGGAAGCATGTGGCAGGTTACAGCAGGATATAGAGAAGCTGCAGAGCTGGGCAGAAAGGTGGCAGATGGAATTCAATGTAGCTAAGTGCGAGGTGATTCACTTTGGGAAGAATAACAAAAAGATGGGGTACTGGGCTAATGGTCGGATACTTGGTAGTGTGGATGAGCAGAGGGATCTTGGTGTCCATGTACACAGATCTCTGAAAGTTGCCACCCAGGTAAATAGTGCGGTGAGGAAGGCATATGGCGTACTGGCTTTTATTGGTAGAGGAATTGAGTTCCGGAGTCCTGAGGTCATGATGCAGTTGTATAAGACTCTGGTACGGCCGCATCTGGAATATTGTGTGCAGTTTTGGTCGCCATACTATAGGAAGGATGTGGAGGCATTGGAACGGGTGCAGAGGAGGTTTACCAGGATGTTGCCTGGTATGGAAGGAAAACCGTATGAGGAAAGACTGAGGCACTTGGGGCTGTTTTCACTAGAGAAAAGAAGGTTTAGGGGTGACTTGATTGAGGTGTACAAGATGATTAGGGGGTTAGATAGGGTCGACAGTATGAACCTTTTCCCGCGTATTGAGTCGGGTATTACAAGGGGGCATAGCTTTAAATTAAGGGGGGGTAGATATAGGACTGATGTTAGGGGTAGGTTCTTCACTCAGCGAGTCGTTAGTTCATGGAATGCCCTGCCAGTAACAGTGGTGGACTCTCCCTCTTTATGGGCATTTAAGAGGGCATTGGATAGGTATATGGAGGATAGTGGGTTAGTGTAGTTTAGGTGGGCTTGGATCGGCGCAACATCGAGGGCCCAAGGGCCTGTACTGCGCTGTATTCTTCTATGTTCTATGTTCTATGTTCTAGATCTTTTTGGAACCCTTTTTGGAACGTAGGAAGGAGACCAGAATTGCACGCAATACTCCAAGAGTGGCCTAACCAATGTCCTATACAGCCACAACAAGTCCTCCCAACTCAATACTCTGACCAATAAAGGAAAATATACCAAACGCTTTCTTCACTATCCTAGCTACCTGTGACTCTACTTTCAAGGAGCTATGAACCTGCACTCCAAGGTCTCTTTGTTCAGCAACACTCCCTAGGACCTTACCAGTAAGTGTATACTAGGAGAAAGTGAGGAATGCAGATGCTGGAGATCAGAGCTTAAAAATGTGTTGCTGGAAAAGTGCAGCAGGTCAGACAGCATCAAAGGAACAGGAGAATCGACGTTTCGGGCATAAGCCCTTCTTCATTCCAGAAGAAGGGCTTATGCCCGAAACATCGATTCTCCTGTTCCTTTGATACTGCCTGACCTGCTGCGCTTTTCCAGCAACACATTTTTAAACATTAAATGTATACATCCTGCTAAGATTTGCTTTCCCAAAATGCAACACCTCGAGTTTATCTGAATTAAACACCATCTGACACACCTCAGTCCATTGGCCCATCTGATCAAGAAACCATTTTAATCTGAGGTAACCCTCTTCGCTGTCCACTACACCTCCAACTTTGGTGTCATCTGCAAACTTACTAATTATACCGCTTACGTTCACATCCAAATCATTTATATAAATGAGGAAACGTAGTGGACGTAGCACCGATCCTTGTGGCATTCCACTGATCACAGGTTTCCAGTCTGAAAAACAACCCTCTACCATCACCTTTTGTCTTCTGCTTTCAATCCAGTCCTGTATCCAAATGGCTCCCTGTATTCCATGAGAACCTTGCTAACCAGTCTACCATGGGGAACCTTATCGAATGCCTTACTGAAGTCCATATAGATCACACCCACCATGTAGCCCTCATCAATCCTTTGTTACTTTTTCAAAAAACTCAATCAAGTTTGTGAGACATGATTTCCTACGCACAAAGCTATGTTGACTATCCCTAATCTGTCCTTGCCTTTCCAAATACATGTACATCCTGTCCCTCAGGATTCCCTCCAACAACTTGCCCACCACTGACATCAGGCTCACCGATCGAGAGTTCATTAGCTTTCCTTAACACCTTTCCCAAATAGTGGCACTACATCAGCCAACCTCCAGTCGTCCAGCACCTCACCTGTGACTATTGCTGATACAGATATCTCAGCAAGAGGCCCAACAATCACTTCTCTAGCTTCCCACAGAGTTCTCAGGTACACCTGATCAGGTCCTGGGGATTTATCCACCTTTATGCATTTCAAGATATCCAGCACTTCCTCCTCTGTAACATGGCCATTTTTCAAGATGTCACCATCTATTTCCCCACACTCTATATCTTCCATGTCCTTCTCCACAGTAAACACAGATACAAAATACTTGTTTAGCACCTCCCCCATCTCCTGCGGCTCCACACAAAGGCTACCTTGCTGATCTTTGAGGGGTCCTATTCTCTCCCGAGTTCCCTTTTTATCCTTAATGTATTTATAAAAGCCTTTTGGATTCTCCTTAACCCTACTTGTCAAAGCTATCTCATGTCCCCTTTTTGTCCTGCTGATTTCCCTCTTAAGTATACTCCTGCTGACTTTATACTCTTCTAAGGATTCACTCAATCTCTCCTGTCTGTACCTGACATATGCTTTCTTCTTTATCTTAACCAAACCCTCAATTTCTCTCATCATCCAGCATTCCCTACACCTACCAGCCTTTCCTTTCACTATAACAGAAATATAGATCTTTAGATTCTTGTTATCTCATTTCTGAAGGCTTCCCATTTTCCAGCAGACCCTTCACCTGCAAACATCTCCCCCCAATCAGCTTTTGAAAGTTCTTGCCTCATACATCAAAATTAGCCTTTCTCCAATTTAGAACTTCAACTTTTAGATCTGGTCTATCCTTTTCCATCATTATTTTTAAATTTAATAGAATTATGGTCACTGGCGCCAAAGTGCTCCCCCACTGACACCTCAGTCACCTGTCCTGCCTTATTTCCCAACAGTAGGTCAAGTTTTGCATCTTCTCTAGTCGGTACATCCACATACTGAATCAGAAAATCGTCTTGTACACACTTAACAAATTCCTCTCCATCTAAACCCTTAACACTATGGCAGTCCCAGTCTATGTTTGGGAAGTTAAAATCCCCCACCATAACCATCCTTACAGATCCTTACAAATTTGTTTCTCAATTTCCGGCTGACTATTAGGAGATCTATAATACAATCCCAATAAGATGATCATCCCTTTCTTATTTCTTAGTTCCACCCAAATAACCACCCTGGATGTATTTCCAGGAATATCCTTCCTCAGGACAGCTGTAATGCTATCCCTTATCAAAAACGTCACTCCCCCTTCTCTCTTGCCTCCCTTTCTATCCTTCCTGTAGCATTTGTATCCTGGAACATTAAGCTGCCAGTCCTGCCCATCCCTGAGCCATGTTTCTGTAATTACGATGATATCCCAGTCCCATGTTCCTAACCATGCCCTGAGTTCATCTGCTTTCCCTGTTAGGCCTCTTGAATTGAAATAAATGCAGTTTAATTGATCAGTCCTACCTTGACCTCTGTTTTAGCCCTGCCTGCCCTGAGTGTTTGACTTGCTTTTTTCTCAACTGTACCAGTCTCAGATTGATCTCTTTCCTCAGTACCTCCCTGGGTCCACCCCCAATCTTACTAGTTTAAATCCTCCTGAGCAGCTCTAGCAAATCTCCCTGTAAGTACATTAGTCCCCTTCCAATTCAGGTGCAAATCCATCCTTCTTGTATAGGTGACTTCTACCCCAGAAGAGATTCCAGTGATTCAAAAATATGAATCCTTCTTCCATACACCAGCTCTTCAGCCATGCAATAATCTGCAGCATTGAGAGTAATCCAAATATTACTACCCTCCAGGACCTCCTTTTTAAATTCCTGCCTAACTCTCTATATTCTCCCTTCTAAATATCATCCTTTTCCCTTCCTACGTCATTGGTTCCAATGTGTACAATGACCTCCTGCTGGTCCCTGATGTCAAGCTCATCCGAGCAAGTGTAAAGTATTCCATTAAACTCCTGACTTGCGCTTTGTAGATGATGGATAAGTTTTGGGGAGTCAGGAGATGAGTTACTCACCACAGTATTCTTAGCTCCTGACCTGCTCTTGTAACCATTGTACTTATGTGATGAGTCCAGTGTGTGTCTTTTCAAAGATGCCTGACAAGATGTTGATAGTGGGGGATTCAGCAATGGTAACACTATTGAATGACAAGGGGCAGTGTTAGATTGTCTCTTATTGGTGATGCTCATAGACTGGCATTTGTGTGGTATGAATATTACTTGCCACTTGTCAAGCCTGGATGTTGTCTAGATCTTGTTGCATTTGAGCATGGACTGTTTCACTATCTGAGGAGTCATGATTCAGAGATGCCGGTGTTGGACTGGGGTGTACAAAGTTAAAAATCACACAACATCAGGTTAAAGTCCAACAGGTTTAATTGGAAGCACACTAGCTTTTGGAGCGACAATCACCTGATGAAGGAGCGTTGCTCCGAAAGCTAGTGTGGTTCCAATTAAACCTGCTGGACTATAACCTGGTGTTGTGTGATTTTTAACTTTGAGGAGTCATGAATAGTATTGAACATTGTGCAATAGTCAGCAAACATCCCCATTTTTGACCTTTTGCCGGAGGGAAGGTCATTGATGAAGCAGCTGAAGTTGGTTTGGCCTAGGACACTACCCTCTGGAACTCCTGCAGAGATGTCCTGGAGCTGAGATTACTGACCTCCAACAAACACAACCATCTTCCTCTATGCCAAATAAGGCTCCGACCACTGGAGAGTTTGCTCCTTGATACTCATTGATTCCAGTTTTGCTAGGGCTCCTTGATGCCACACTTGGTCGAATGCTGCCTTAAAGTTTCTTTTCAAACATCATGACTAAATCATTTCCAATGCTCACATGAAGTTTTCACTTACCAAGGTATGCAAAATATGGGGAGATTACGCTGCCAATTCTGGAAGCCATGGAACATGCCCCAAGCCCCATATTCCTCACCACAGTTGGATACAATTCAGATGTGAAAATATAGATGATTGTATAGACGGCTGTAGCACCAGATTTACAAATGATCAACAATACAGTGATCATAATTTGAAGAGCTGTCAAAACCAAATTAATCAATGGTTAGCATGCATTAAGAGATAATTCAAATTGTTTGATTGAGTAAAATTTTTGTAATTTTTTTCTATTTAAAACAAAATTGCAGACCAAAAATAAACCATTCCATGACAGGGTAGAATTTCCTTCCTTTAAGCTGGTGGAAATTGACTTTATAAAGCTCTGGTTAGGCCCCATTTGGAGTACTGTGTCCAGTTTTGGTCCCCACACCTCAGGAAGGACATACTGGCACTGGAGCGTGTCCAGCGGAGATTCACACGGATGATCCCTGGAATGGTAGGTCTAACATATGAGGAACGGCTGAGGATCCTGGGATTGTATTCATTGGAGTTTAGAAGATTAAGGGGAGATCTAATAGAAACTTACAAGATAATACATGGCTTGGAGAGGATGGACGCTAGGAAATTGTTTCCGTTAGGCGAGGAGACTAGGACCCGTGGATACAGCCTTAGAGTTAGAGGGGGTAAATTCAGAACAGAAATGCGGAGACATTTCTTCAGCCAGAGAGTGGTGGGCCTGTGGAATTCATTGCCGCAGAGTGCAGTGGAGGCTGGGACGCTAAATGTCTTCAAGGCAGAAATTGATAAATTCTTGATGTCACAAGGAATTAAGGGCTACAGGGAGAATGCGGGTAAGTGGAGTTGAAATGCTCATCAGCCATGATTGAATGGCGGAGTGGACTCGATGGGCCGAACGGCCTTACATCTGCTCCTATGTCTTATGGTCTTATGGAAATGAATTCAACATCGAATGTCTAATAATCTCCACTCAGCTTCTACTCATTAGATGTCATGTAATTCCTAGCTGTTTAGGATTCCGTTATGCACACAATTTGTTTGGTGGCATTGTATCCATTTATTTTAGCGAAATATCCATGCCTTCAACATGCATGTATTTGCATAAGTCACAGGGAAATAATTTAAATCGCTTATTTATGTACAAACTGGTGGAGCAGGAAAATAAGTTGGTATATGAATGTGTACATATAGAGATACCTAGGGTATATATAGAAATAGAATATGCTAAAGTATAATGGATTGGCTGCATCAATACAGTAAGGACCCAGGGATTTAGTTCCCTGAATGCATTGAGCACCTAGTTAATTAATTGCAGAGGATTCAATGGAAATCTAGAGTTTTGTAGTAGAGTCCTAAGGATTGTAGAGTTACAATGAAATCTTAGGAAGTTGACCTAAGGTATTGGTTGTATATTCTAAAGTGGGGACTTAGGGCAGTAAGTTGTGACTCTTGTAGCTTCAGACCTTGATCATTCAAACCTAAGAGGAGTTTGTTGACTTGGTGCCCCTTAAATGTGAAATGGAGAAGAGATTTTCTGAGCTAGTTAACTGCCTAAAGATGAACTCAATACATACTGATAATATAATCATCACCACTAAAAATGGCGCATCTAGTATGACAGAGACAGAGAGAAATAAATAAGAGATTTTTCACTTTGTTCCAAAAATGCTAGCTCACAATGTAAGATTTTTTTATTGCATTATTCATTAAGATGCAATTCCTATCAACACTTGGAAGAAATGAATAAATGTGTCTAGCTTGTTGTTTGCTATTACTGGTAACTGAGTAACAGCATTACTGCTCTTCAGATATTGCACTTACAACTAAACTTTACTAGCTAGCTATTCTTCTTATGAAATTCCTGACCAAGGAAAGTGTATGAGCTGAAAATGTGTTGCTGGAAAAGCGCAGCAGGTCAGGCAGCATCCAATGAGCAGGAGAATCGACGTTTTGGGCATGAGCCCTTCTTCAGGAATGAGGAGAGTGTGCCAAGCAGGCTAAGATAAAAGGTAGGGAGGAGAGACTTGGGGGATGGGCGATGGAAATGTGATAGGTGGAAGGACATTAAGGTGAGGATGATAGGCCGGAGTGGGGGTGGGCGCGGAGAGATCAGGAAGAAGATTCCAGGTTAGGAAGGTGGGGCTGAGATCGAGGGTTGGGACTGAGAGAAGGTGGGGGGAGGGGAAATGAGGAAACTGGAGAAATCTGAGTTCATCCCTTGTGGTTGGAGGGTTCCTAGGCGGAAGATGAGGCACTCTTCCTCCAGCCATCGTGTTGCTATGGTCTGGCGATGGAGGAGTCCAAGGACCTGCATGTCCTTGGTGGAGTGGAAGGGGGAGTTGAAGTGTTGAGCCACAGGGTGGTTGGGTTGGTTAGTCCGGGTGTCTCAGAGGTGTTCTCTGAAACATTCCGCAAGTAGGCGGCCTGTCTCCCCAATATAGAGGAGGCCAATATCCGGGTGCAGCGGATGCAGTTAATGATGTGTGTGGAGGTGCAGGTGAATTTGTGGCGGATATGACACAATGGCTGGAGGAAGAGTGACTTATCTTCCACCTAGGAACCCTCCAACCACAAGGGATGAACTCAGATTTCTCCAGTTTCCTCATTTCCCCTCCCCCCACCTTGTCTCAGTCCCAACCCTTGAACTCAGCATCATCTTCCTGACCTCTCCGCCCCCACCCCACTCCGGCCTATCACCCTCACCTTAACCTCCTTCCACCTATTGCATTTCCAATGCCCCTCCCCCAAGTCCCTCCTCCCTACCTTTTATCTTAGCCTGCTTGGCACACTCTCCTCATTCCTGAAGAAGGGCTCATGCCCGAAACATCGATTCTCCTGCTCCTTGGATGCTGCCTGACCTGCTGCGCTTTTCCAGCAACACATTTTCAGCTCTGATCTCCAGCATCTGCAGTCTTCACTTTCTCCAAGGAAAGTATATGCAGAGCTACAGTGGGGACCCATGGGGAGTCAGTTACTGAGATACAGCAAAGAGCTAGAAAGTTTGCTGCAGATTAGTAATGGAGAGCTAAGGGCTTCAGAAATGGGCATTTCAGAACTTACAAGAGAACTGCAAAGACCTCACCAGCCCACTGAGGAAGACTGAAAATGTGTGTTTAAAATAAAATGCAGTATTTTTATGCTTACTTGAAGGAACAAACTGGACCAGAAGGAGAACACCTCCACTAAGTATGAACATAGAAGCAGTGGTGATTCGCCGAGGTGAGACTCGCATCAGCCACCAGACTATCACATATACCAAGATTTCACTAGCCGCAGAGATAAAGCAGTTGATGTAGGGATCCCCATGCATATTGGGAGTATTGAGGGATAGTCCATGGTATCCAATGTTACTAATCATCCTACAAAAGAAAGAAAAATATTGTTTATAATCTGTCAAATGTACAACCAAGTCAGATCATTTATATCCTGATGGCAGATCTGTCATGGAAATTTGTCACTAAGCCTGTAGTTAATGAGGTAACTGTACCTGGTTTGTATGAAGTCAGCTACAATGTCTGCCAGAAGAATTGAAGTGAAATTGTTTTCTCTCCAACAGGTATAATAAGTAAAATGGTGTAAATGTTCTGTATGGGGGAACTTGAGAAAAGTTTGCAGTTGTGGAACAAGTAAGTCCTCAAGCCCCTGATGCCAGTATCAGGCCTGAGTGTCAAAGTGAACTTGACAGTTAACCTGTCGTGGAGTTGTGTTGGGTGGGTGGGGTCACAGAAATTTAAGAATTGGACTGCCTCCCCGACATGTCCCCACCTCACAGAAATGGCCTTGCAGCCATTACAGCAACTCAACTGGCAGCTACAGGAATGCAATCAGCCCAGAAAAGGAGTTGTTTAATACAGTCATGGCAGCAGCACAGTGAATTCCAGCAATATTCCAGCAGTTAATAGTAAAATTCCACAAGGTGCTTTACAGGAGCAATATAAAATAAAATATGACACCAACCCACATAAAGAAATAGATCAGATTTTGCCAAACGTTTGGGTCAAAAGGGTGGCCTTTAATGTGTTTCTTAAAATGGGAAAGCAAGGTAGAGAGATGGGTGAGTGTGAGGCAGGGATTTCAGAGCTTAGCACCTAGGGAACCAAAGATATGGCCACCAATGATAGAGTGATTAAAATTGAGGATAACACAAGAGGTCAGACATAGAGATTACAAATGTCTCAGCATGTTTGGGCTTGGAAGAATTACAAAGATAGTGAAGTGTGAAACAAACTGGCGAAACTCAGCAGATCATTTGTGGAGAGAATTACAACATTAGCATTTCACTTTCAAAGCTCAGGAAGGGTAGAATATAGAAGACTAGCTGGAACTGCATTGGCATAGTCAGGCTAAGAGGTAACAAAGGGCATGAATGAGGGCATCAGCAGCAGATAGGCTGGTGTGGGGGTAAAATCAGGATGTGGAAGTAGGTGGGTCTTAGTGGTGACATGAATAGGAGGTCAGAAATTCATTTTAGGATCAAATATAACACCAACGTGCAAACATTCTGTTTCATCTCAAACTCCAGCTGGGAAGAAGGAATGGAGTCAAAGATTGTGTATACCCTAACAAACAGGAAGAAGTGACTATACAGCAGGAGGTGGGGTTATGTCACAGATAAAGGGAAAAATTGCAATGGCAGAAGATGGTTAAGTTGTAGCGTTCCCAAATCACAGCTGGCTCCTGAGTGTGGAATTCCTGGAAATGGATCTTCCCCAACATTACGCTTCTAATGAGTTCTTACCCTCCCTGATCCTGTGGCTGCAGCTTTTCCCTCCATTTCCTGTAGCTTGAACCTCAGTATCACTCCCAGCGGACACAATGAGATTGCTGCTGCCCCCACTGCTGTGTGCCATGTTGTATAATATAGTTGGTACCTCAAAGGCTTGACTGACATTGTGGGGTATGGTCCAGCTATCAGTGGTTCCAGCTACCAATGCTAGGCACCATATGGATAAACGATAGTCTGTATTTAATGTTAAGTCTAGCCTGAGATTTCAGAAAAGACTATCATGTACTCAGATGTAAATAATTAGCTACTACGTACTATGCAATTGGACCAATTCTGCTTAACAAGACTGAGCCTCTCTTCTGCTAAAGAGCTATGATGGCATCCTTGTCCACTTGGCATCAGAAACCTAGACTAATGCCATTCAGAAGGATTGGTAGTCGTGCATCTACCCATGATGTCTCAGATGGTTCTGATGAACACAACCACAATATATGTCAGAATGTACTGCTCAGCTCCCTTCTCCACAGACCAGCCACTGCCCCTAAGTGGACAGCAAACATACCACTTCACCTGATGCGCTCTGAAAGATTATGATTTCAAATAAACCTGTTGGGCTATAATATGGTGTTGTGTGACTTCTGTCATTAGCAAACATAGAAACAATTACTTCATCAGCCATATCTGTAAAATTAAGCTCGTGCACTATGGTGTCATGAAGTTGGAACCTGAAAATGGACCAGACCAATGAAAGTGACCAGAAGAAAATTCCAGAGTTGAAAGAGTTGCATCATATAAGATGAACATGTAAATTTGATCTGGATTCTGAATCTCTGTGTAGACTGAAAAAGGACAAATCTGTAACTATCAATAGGAGGGAACCTGATAATGACAAGAAGAGGCAAATACTGAGTAACTCTGTAATACTATAGTGCACTAGCTCAATCTCATAGGAAAAGACTAATGAACTTCTATTGGAAGGATGTTGTGAAATTTGAAAGGGTTCAGAAAAGATTGTCAAGGATATTTCGGGGTCTGGAGGACTTGAGTTCTAGGCAGAGGCTGAATAGGCTGCGGCTGTTTTCCCTGGAGCGCCAGAGGCTGAGGGGTGACCTTATAGAGGTTTATAAAATCATGAAGGGCATGGATAGGGTAAATAGACAAGGTACTTCCCTTGCGGTGGGGGAGTCCAGAACTACAGTGCATAGGTTTAGGGTGAGAGGGAAAAATTTAAAAGGGACCTAAAGGGCAACTTTTTCTCACAGAGGGTGGTATGTGTATGAAATGAGCTGCCAGAGAAGTGGTGGAGGCTGGTACAATTACAGCATTTAAAAAGCCTCTGGGTATATGAATGGAAGGGTTTGGAGGGATATTGACCAAGTACTGGCAAATGGGAATAGATTAGGTTTGCATATCTGGTCAGCAAGCACAAGTTGGACCAAAGGGTCTGTTTCCGTGCTGTACATCTCTATGACTGTATGATAACTAGCTGTCTCTCTGCTTGTTGTCCAGATAAGAACCCGGAATCTCCAGAAATTGAGCTTCAGGATTCTACGGTGTGCAAGCCTGGAGAAAAATCGAGACATTAAAAAGACTTTTTTTTTCGTTTTTCGCTTGTTATTTTCTTTGAATATTTCTCTTTGTCAATATAGAAAGTTAATTACCATAGTCCACAAGTCTCTCCATTAGACAGTTCTCTTTATCAAAGGGAAGCAATTGACTTTGTATAGTTTGACGGTAAGTGTGGGACAAAATGAGCAGGAAAGATCTTTATGAACAAAATGACTGATATTGATAATAAACCTGTGCTTTATCCTGCACCCTACTCGAGTGATCGCTCCAACTGAACTGGTCACTGGGCTAACCCACCCTTACCACTCACTAGATCTAAGAAAAAAGGGATAAAGAGTGGCTGACAAATGGGCAATTAGTTTTTTTTTCAGCTTTCTATTTGGCTTAGAAAGCTGGTGCATCACAACGATGGATGTATTGGTTGAAATATGACTGGCGAATGGGTACAAGTCATGTGATGAATACTCTAGAAATAGACTTAATTGCAAGTGACAACCTTATTTCAGTGTGAAAATATTTATTGTCTTAAAAGGCAGGATCAGAAGCCTATTTTAAAGATTTTAAAGCAATCAGCTGAATTTGTTTTTCTGGAAAAAAACCCGCCCCCCCCCCCCCCTCTTGAATAGGCTCCACTTGTCTACACGCTCTATTGAACTGAAGGGGAGTGAAAAACCTCATCTATTCACTTTCATCCAACAAAGTGACAGCTAAGAAAAAATACACATTGCTCTTTACTGCAAATATTTTAAATTCCTCTTGATATGAATGGAAATGAAATGCCTGGGAGCACCTTATAACCTCTCAAGATGGGTATATCAGCTCTGCACTCAATTGTTAAAATTTTAATGTAAAAAAATCCAGTACGTTAAGTGAACTAGTGATTGCAAGGCTGAGGAATAGCATTTGAAGTTAAGTGCCATTGAAATACTGGAGAATATTTCTCTTGTCCAAATGACACAAGCTTTTAGCTTGTAGTGTTTCCACTCTCAGGGATGGCCTAAAGTTCACAGATATAAGATAGTCATTAATAAATCCAATAAAGAATGCTTGCAAAATTCCTTTGCACAGAGAGTGGTGAAAGTTCAGAACCACTACCACAGGGGATATTTGAGGCAAACAGCATAGATCCAGAAATGGGGAGGCCAGGTGAACACATGAAGGAGTTGGGGATGGAGCACTATACTGATAAAGTTAGATGGAAATAAGATGGGAGGAACCACTCAAGCTGAGCACAAATGCAAGGACTGACTAAGACAATTGACCTTTTTCTGTGCTGCACAGTCTATGTAACTCTTTAGCTGGCATGTGGATAGACTGTAGAATTCACTCGTACAGGATGTGCTTAAGGTGAATCACACAGATGTATTTAAGAGGAAGCTGGATAAACATATGAGCAAGAGACAAATAGAAGGCCTTGATGTGGCTGAAAGACGCTCATCTGGGGGTTGACACACATCAAATAGTCTGATCGGCCTGATTTTAATTTGCTTTATATTTATAACAACTGAGGCAGAAAGATATCGAATTACATAGGCTTTACAACTAGCTCAGCTTCCATTCCCTACAAAGTTGCCCTTATTTCAGTTTAAAGTGTTCGATCCACTATCCCCCCTTTTCAACTACATGTAAAATTTAATCGTTTTGGATTTTGGAAAGGAAGTAAATCCAGTATATCTTTCCTTAGATAAGGTCCCAAAACTGTTCACAATATTCTAGCTGTGGTCCAACCAGTGCCTTGTATAGTTTTAGTAAAACCTCCCTATATTTTTATTCCATTCCCCTTGAATGAAGGCCAGCATTCCATTTGCCTCCCTATTACCTGCTTAACTTGAATGCTAGCTTTTTGTAATTTGTGGTTGAGAGCTGACAAATCTCTCTGTTCTATAGATTTCAGCAATCTTTTTTTCCATTTAAATAATATTCAGCTCCTCTACTCATCCTGTCAAAGTGCATAACCTCACATTACCCCACATTATATACCATCTGCCAAGTTTTTGTCGACTGGCTTAACCTGTATGTATCCCTCTGCAGACTCTTTGTGTCACCCTCACCACTTGCCTTCCCATCTATTTTTGTGCCAACTACAAACTTGGCTATAGTGCATTCACTTTCCTCATCAAAATCATTAATACATATTGTAAATAATTGTGATCCCAAAACTGATTCCTGTGCAACTTCATCATTACAGGTTGCCATCCTGAAATGCCCTTCTTATCCCAACTCTCTGTCCTCTATCCCTACCATGGGTGGCTCAGTGGCTCTGTGGTTAGCACCACTGGATCAAAGCAGGGTTTGATCCCAGCCTCAGGTGACTGTCTGTGTGGAGTCTACGCATTTGCCCTGTCTCTGTGTGAGTTTCCTCCGGGTGCTCCAGTTTCCTCCCACAGTCCAAAGATGAGCAGGTGAGGTGGATTAGCCATGCTAAATTGCTCATAATGTCCAGGGATGTGCAGGCTAGGTGAATCAACCATAGTAAACACAGGGACCAAAAGAGAACATGCTGGAAAATCTCAGCAGGTCTGGCAGCATCTGGAAGGAGAGAAAAGAGCTGACGTTTCGTGTCTAACTGACCCTTTGTCAAGTATTACAGAGATTGGGTGCGTCTAGGAAGGAAGCTCTTCGGAAGGTCGGTGTGGACTTGCTGGGCTGAATTGCCTGTTTCCAGCCCTGTAGGCATTTTATAATATACCACCATTGGCTCACTTAAATTTCAGCCTCTGCATACACATATAACAGTGCCCAGAAGTGCAATTTTACTAATGTCATTCCACTTAGCGTACCTCTATTATGTCTCTCCCCATAGTTGAAGCTTCTAATCCTTGCTATTCTTCTGTAAGACTCCTCTCCACTCTTTGCATGGCCTTGATAACCTTCCTAAAGTGAGCTGCACAGAATTGAACACAATACTCTAACTGAGGCCTAATGATTTGTACAAACCAGAGATTTGTTGAGACATTTTGAAAATATTCCCTTGGTGACATGGGCATTGTTGACAGGTAAGGATGGCAGATTTCCTTTCACATAGGGCAATAGTGAAGTGGTTGTATTTTTACAATGATCATTTATAGCTAATGGTCACCATCTCGAAAGCAACATTCAATTCCGGATTTATTTTTATATGATATGTTGCCAAATTGGTGGAAGTTAAACCCATTCCGCTAGTCTGGACCTCTAGACTTCTAGATTTCTTTTCTTATGCATGACTTTGTTTTTATATTCAATGCACTGGTTAACAAACCCCGCCCCTCCAACCGCCACCAGGACAGAACCCCACTGGTCCTCACCTACCACCCCACTAACCTCCATGTACAGCGCATCATCCGCCGCCATTTCCGCCACCTCCAAACGGACCCCACCACCAAGGATATATTTCCCTCCCTTCCCCTATCAGCATTCCGTAAAGACCACTCCCTCCGTGACTCCCTCGTCAGATCCACACCCCCCACCAACCCAACCTCCACTCCCGGCACCTTCCCCTGCAACCGCAGGAGGTGCAAGACTTGCGCCCACACCTCCCCCCTCACCTCCCTCCAAGGCCCCAAAGGAAACTTCCATATCCGCCACAAATTCACCTGTACCTCCACACATATCATCTATTGCATCCTTTGCACCCGATGTGGCCTCCTCTATATTGGGGAGACAGGCCGCCTACTTGCGGAGCGTTTCAGAGAACCCCTCTGGGACACCCGGACCAACCAACCCAACCACCCTGTAGCTCAACATTTCAATTCCCCCTCCCACTCCACCAAGGATATGCAGGTCTTTGGACTCCTCCATCGTCAGACCACAGCGAAACGACGGTTGGAGGAAGAACGCCTCATCTTCCGGCTAGGAACCCTCCAACCACAAGGGATGAACTCGGATTTCACCAGTTTCCTCATTTCCCCTCCCCCCAGCCTGTCTCAGTCAAATCCATCAAATTCAGCACCGCCTTCCTAACCTGCAATCTTCTTCCCGACCTCTCCGTCACCACCCCAGTCTGACCTATCACCCTCACCTTGACCTCTTTCCACCTATCACATTTCCGACGCCCCTCCCCCAAGTCCCTCCTCCCTATCTTTTATCTTGGCCTGCTGGACCAACTTCCCTCATTCCTGAAGAAGGGCTAATGCCCGAAACGTCGATTCTCCTGTTCCCTAGATGCTGCCTGACCTGCTGCGCTTTTCCAGCAACACATTTCCATCACTGGTTAACAAAGCCAAGTATCCTATAACCACTTTATCAACAGACCTTTCAGAGATTTGTGAATATGTACCCAGATACCTCTGCTCTCGTCTTATCAAAATGGTACCATTTCGATTACACTGCATCTGCACATTGTTCCTGCCAATTAAATCATTCCTTTGATCCAGTGGTGCAAGAAAAGCAGAAGTCAACTTTAACAGCTCAACCCAGAGACATTTTAGTTAACAATGGTAGCGGGTAGCAGGAAAATGCCCTTCTGGGGTGTTAATATTTTGTAGGTCCTGACTCAGCTATGGGCTCTGACTAAGCTACACCCTCTCCATCCTGTCAGGAAAGGCTTAGAAATCGCAGAGTTATATTAACATGGTGGAGGTGGTAATCCCAGCGTCCACCATATTTTCTGAATATTTTCACCCAGGAAACTGAACTCTCCCTGAGGTTAAAGGCAACAGGAATTGCAGCATTTGCTCACATAATTTACCCTGGTAATATGTGTACTGCAGCAAGGGATGTGTTTTTATTAGTTAACCATTTAGACTCAGAATAATGGATCTTCACCTGAGCAAGGAGTTTCCCATAGCAGGGGTTTACCACATAACAGTTTCTTAGCTGTGTGCTACATTAAATATCTACAAAAAGGTAGTGAAGATGAAAGCATTTTATAACAAACAAATGCAATCACACCAGGTCATACAGATCTAAGGCCTGTGGTGCCTCTGAATTCAGACTATCAATTAGGACTTGTGAGCTAAAATTCCTTCACATTAATAAGATTAAAGTCAAATTGTCTTTACTTGTTTTCAACGCTGCATTAATTATATTACATAGATATTTGACCCAAACATTATTAAAAGCTTTGGGATTAAACTCTCAGGGTCTTTGAATTTTTACACAAAATTCAAAAAAAAGCTGCGAGGGGACTTGAAAAAAATGGGAAAATTATCAGCTCTTTTTCAGTAAATTGATAATATCAGGCAAGTATGAAAAATAAATTAAGAACAATTTTAAAACATTTTAACATGAGGCGAGCTTTTTTTTCCGATTTATCATGGGCTTACAAATATATGAATAATTAAAAATAGACGTGGACAAAATATCCAAGCAACAAATGGCCAACATTAAAAAACCCCTACAGTATGGAAGGAGGCCATTTTGTCCATGAAGTCTGAAGAGGATCCCACCCAGACTCAAATTCCCCTGCATATCACATTTACCGTGGCTAATTCACCTAGCCTATACATCCCTGAACGCTATGGCCAATCCATCTAATCTGCATTGTGGGAGGAAACTGGAACACCTGGAGGAAGCCCACGCTGACATTTGAAGAATATGCAAGCTCCACACAATAAGTCACCCAAGACTGGAATTGAACCTAGATCCATGGCACTGTGAGACAGCAGTGCTACTCACTGTGCCATGCCAGAGGGCTCCCTACTCCTCCAAAACCCTTGAAAGAAGCAAAAACTAAAGAATTGTTTTAAAAACTCTGTGCTCCAAAGGTAATCAAATATATTTCAAGAGACCACTGTAACTGTTCCACCGACTGTCTGTCTTGTACCGTCAGGATGACATCTAACTCATCTTCTCCAATTCCTAGCACCTCTTCAATGGGTTTTCTCAAGATGTCCATAGCTTCCTCCTGATATCTAGCCCGGGCAGCTTTATAGCTGCTGATCTTCCCCATGTGCCATTTTGTTCCTGCTGGTTATAACTGATGGTTCACTCATCAAGGAACAGAAAGATTGAATATTCTTTGTGGGGTTTTCTCAATTGGCTGCCTCTCACTAAGTAGGTTGCGCCATTCTTTACGAGGGTTTCCGGTCTTCAGTTCCCAATAAGATTACCCTCCTTGCTTTCAATTACTGACAACAATGCTTCCACTATACGATGCCTTTCAAAGAAATTGTGGGGATGCATGCAAGAATCCTTCATTAAAAGGGGGAAGCTAACAGAATAATATGATAACTGTTCTTTGAGAGTATGTAGATTTTGGCGGTAGAGTTTGCTGGGAGGGTTTTGTTAATGAATTCTCCACTCACCATATAAAGAAAGAAAGGATTGTCACATTCCTTATGTTGGCAGTTATAATCAGATCCAAATAATTGTGTTCATGCCTATTCCTATCCACAGGCTCCTGGAGGAAAAAGGAGTAGGAAATCAATGAATCCAAAAGGTGTACATATCCTTCACATCCTAACAGTGCTAACACAAACTCGGATGACCCTAATCTGCACCACCAGATTTATTGCATCTTCTCCTTTTCTCCCTCCATTTTGGCTGTACTCAGTCTTGGATCCTTAATTTCTTAATTCAGTCACTAAAAAAAACTAAATGTTGTATGATGAGTACAAAACACATTGAAAAGATTTAAAACCATGCATAAGGCAGTGCCAAAGAAAGACACGAACAAATAAGCAATAATACATATTTACCGTACTATGGCACGTTGTATCAAATATCACCCCAGGATGTGTAATGCCATTTTTCCGAGCAGCATCTTTCAATATAGCTTCAGCTTGTTCCACATAACCTTGTGTTAGCAACCATCGAGGAGATTCAGGTATATACCTACAATTTGAAGAAACAAATCGGTGAATAAGAAAATGGTCATTTCACCCATGCAAAGTCAGCACAAACAGTTTGGCAGGAGGCATATAATATACAATAGGTAGTTAGCCCACTGCCCTCCTACATACCTGCTAACCTTTCCCTACGTTACAGGGTTAGGGAGAAGAGCAGAATGTAAGCATGGTGCTCTGCTTGCCTTTAGGCTTATTGAGAGCCTTAAGTGACAGGATCTCAATGTTTATCTACTGCCATAATGTGCGAACATGCACAGCAGTGCAAAGTAGCAACAGCAGGGAGTCCATATTATCACCAAAGTTGATTAAAAGACCAGAAACAAGGGTGGGGGTGTTACATGTTTATGGGATGCCCTCTATGCATCTGGGGTATTCCATCTAAGATCATAACCACCCCTTTATACATTCTTCCATGCCTGGCCTCCCAAAACCTACCTCCCAACAATTGCTCAATCTCTCCCTGGCAGAAAGGCCCGACTTACCTATCCAAGACACTTGTCCTTGGGCTTTCTTATAATCCCAGCAGCACTCAGCACTCTTGTGCACTGCTGGGACTGCCAGAGCTGTTGTGTTATATCTCATAGGAGAAAGTGAGGTCTGCAGATGCTGGAGATCAAAGTTGAAACTTTATTGCTGGAACAGCACAGCAGGTCAGGCAGCATCCAGGGAACAGGAGATTCGACGTTTCGGGCACAGGCCCTTCCTGAAGAAGGGCCTGTGCCCGAAACGTCGAATCTCCTGTTCCCTGGATGCTGCCTGACCTGCTGTGCTGTTCCAGCAATAAAGTTTCAACTTATATCTCATAGGGAACTAGGAATATTGGAACATAAGAATACAGAAACATAGGAACAAGAGTAGACCATTCATCCCCTCATAGTCTCAAAGCTAGTATGTAATACACCTTTAAGGCATACTCATGATGTCATCACCATGCTATGACAAGTGAGTTGATTGCATAAAGGTGACAATCTCCATCTTACTGGGGTCACTTGCAGCATGATATGCTGCTAAAAGTGTGCTACAATTTGTGACCAAATCTTTCAGTCCGAGCCCAGATGTGGAATTGCCCAGATTGTAATGAAAAGGAGATACCAGGAACCATTGTAAACTTTCATTGAATGTTTTAGTACAAAGGCATGTTTTTGTATTCTGGGAGTTAGAATAAGCATCACTACATAAGAAACACTTATCTCAGAGTAAAAGCTGACCACTGCATCTGTGACTGATCATGAGTGCGGAACAGATGAGCTGTCACCGTAGTGTCCATTTACAAAGGATCAACTCCCAGTTATGGCATCATATCATATGAGGTGCTGCTGGACATTCAGGTCGTCTAGTTCCTATTGAGGCCAGGAGGTCATTCAGTGAGGGACAGAAGTCTGACCCTCAGCTTATTCAGGCCATCTACAGCATAATATTGATACAGAGACAAAAAAAACTTCAGATGTTGGACATTTCGGGTGTAACTGTTTGCGAGACTCTGGCTGATCTGATTGTGGCCTCAACTCCACATTCACTCCTACACCTGATAAATATTGACTCCCTTGTCAGTCACAAATCTACCTCCCTCTGCCTTATAAATATTCAGTTATCCTACTTCCATTACAGTTTGGTAAAGGGAGTTCCAAAACTAAACGACCCTCTGCCTTGAATGGGAGCTATATTAGTCTGACATTGCAATTTAACTTAAATCAATGAACAATGCATTTACTCACCACCAAAGAGGGACATATAGAATCTCTGGGAGAGTCAAAGTGAGCAGTAACATCCTCCAATCTCGGATGTAATATGCACAAAGTGGCAGAAGCATGTAACCGAAGGCATAGAATATGCACACGCCAAGTGCTGTGTAAGCAATCCTCTCGGATTTTCTGAGGAGTTCCGTTCCTGTTCAGTTAGAAAACCATGTAATCTTGTCAATTAAATCATGAATAACTACCAAAACATGATGGCCTGGAGCTTCTATACAATTGTCTTGGTATTTTTTAGAGCAACTCAGCCAAAATCAGCTTAGTTAGATTATAAACATTTAAGCATAAATTGAATTTTTTAGAACTCCTTTTTCAGGGTCAGTTCTGCTCATATAGAGACATCACCCTGGAAGGAGGTCAAAGCAGCATCCAGGATGGAGTAATTACTCTTGAAAGTCTCTCCTAAATGCACTCGTTTACAGACATTCAATGAGATGCCCAAATTTTATTTCCTCCTTTCTTTCTTTTATCGGATATGGACATTGCTGGCAAGGCAAGAATTTATTGTCCATCCCTAATTGCCCTTAAACTGAGTAGTTTGCACGACCACAAAATACACAGATATGGGGAAAAGGCAGGAGACTATCACTAGGTAATAAAACTAGTGCAATCATGATGGGCTGAGTGGCCTCCTTCTCCATTGGAATAATTTGGTGATTCATTTCAGAAGCCTCCTAAGAATCAACCACGTTATTTGGAGTCTCATGTAGGCCAGACTAAGTGAGGTCATCAGGCTTCCTTCCTGGAAGGATATTACTGGACCTTCTAGGATTTTATTGATTCTTTGATTGGTTCTTTTGGATCCAAAGACAACAAAGGTTATTTTTCAAATGTAATTTTTGCTTTACTTCTCTAAAAGAATGGGGACAGCTCAGATGGCTGGTTTGTAGTGTAGTAATGATAACAGCATTGGTTCAATTCCCACACCATGGTTACCATGAAGGGCTCGCCTTCTCATCCTCTCCCTTTGCATGAGGTGTGGTGACCCTCAGGTTAAACCACCATTAATTGCATATGGTCTGGTGGGACTATGGCAGCTTTACCAATTCTTTAAGAAAATGACTAATGCACCTTGATAGAACAAAACAGAATTTCAGAATTTCGTAAAAAGTGAATTTTGGAGATTTATAATCAAATTATTCAGAGGAAGTGATTTAATTCTGATTAAAAATTCTAATCTTCAGTAATGATAAATCTACCTACAGCAAGCTAAGTCAAACGTTACCAATCATTATAAAGGATTCAAGTCTTTTTTTAGATTAGATTAGATTAGATTACTTTACAGTGTGGAAACAGGCCCTTCGGCCCAACAAGTCCACACCGACCCGCCGAAGCGTAACCCACCCATACCCCTACATTTACCCCTTACCTAACACTACGGGCAATTTAGCATGGCCAATTCACCTGACCTGCACATCACACCTGACTGTGGGAGGAAACCGGAGCACCCAGAGGAAACCCACGCAGACACGGGGAGAACGTGCAAACTCCACACAGTCAGTCGCCTGAGGCGGGAATTGAACCCGGATCTCTGGCGCTGCGAGGCAGCAGTGCTAACCACTGTGCCACCGTGCCGCCCACTGATGGGAGAAAGGCAAAAAAGTGGAGTTGAGGTCTATCAAATCAATCATGGTCTCATTGAAAGGCATAGCGGAGTGGCACGGTGGCACAGTGGTTAGCACTGTTGCCTCACAGCACCAGAGACCCAGGTTCAATTCCCGCCTCAGGCGACCGTCTGTGTGGAGTTTGCACATTCGCCCTGGGTTTCCTCCCACAGTCCAAAAACGTGTAGGCTAGGTGAATTGGCCATGCTAAATTGCCTGTCGTGTTACATGAAAGGGTAAATGTAGGGGAATGGGTCTGTGAGGGTTGTGCTTTAGCGGGTCGGTGTGTACTTGTTGGGCCGAAGGGCCTGTTTCCACACTGTAAGTAATCTAATCAGATTCAATGGGCTGAATGACCTACTTCTACTTCTGCATCTTAATGGTCTATCACTTTAAAAAACATAAAGTAAATGTTTAAAGCAATGTTTTGCAACTATTCCTAAGTATATAGCACTTCTTTATGTACAATATAACATGCCAAATGTTTCATGGAGTATTATGAGACAAAATCTAGTACAGTCACACTAAAACAAATTAAGACAAATACAGTCAAAGAAGTTTGTTTTAAGGAGCATCTCAGAGGGGAAAGAGATACAGCGAGGGAGAGAACTGACAGGAGGGAGTTCCAGGGCTTCAGGCCTCAATACTTGAAGACACTGCTACCATTGGTGAAGTAAATGAAACCTGGTGCACATCGAGACAGAATTGGAAGTGTGCAGATATCTTGGGGATTTTAGGTCTGCACAAACGTGGAAATGTTGCTGAACTGAGAACCAGTGTAGGTCAGTGAGAACAAGATGGGGGCCAAATGGGGCATAGTGCAGGTTGTGATGGGTGACTTTTCAATGATCTCCAGTTTAGGGAAGGCCGAAGGATGGGATTAGGGATATGTGAAGGATAAGGTAAGAGTTAGGGCTAGAGCCAGGTGTAAATTAAGGGTTAGGGTTAGGGTTAGGATTAGGGCTACGGTAAGGGTTACAATTAGGGTTAGAGTTAGAGTTTGGTCTAGAGTTAGGTTTAGGGTTACAATTAAGGTTAGTTTTAGTGTAAGGGTTAGGTGTAGATTTAAGGTTTCGAGCCGGATCAGGGTTATGGTTTTGGTTATGGTTAGGGTCAGGGTTAGTGATTGGGCTCCGCTTAGGATTGACCAAGGTGGTGTTGGTAGAGTCAGGCCCATATGCAACAAAACAATGGAAGGGCATCTCAGCAGCAGTTAAGCTGAGATAGGTAAAGTGCCCTGAACAGGGCTCAACAGAACTGAAGCATTAACTCTGCTTTCTCACCACAAATACTGAGTTTCTTCAGCTATACCTGTTTTTGTTTAACGTCTCCAGCGTTCGTGGATCTTTGTTTCAATTTAACTAATTCAGAGATATGTAACTTAATTTGAGATGAAACATTTTTCAGGATTGCGATAATTTTTGGGTACTGGCACAAAGCCAACAAATGCACCCGAAGTGGAAACCACTGCATCGTTTTTTAACCTCATATCAATTATACTTTTGCTTATCGCACTGAAACATAAAGGGAATAATGTTTTGTGTTTACCAAAGAGCAACATCTCAATATTTTCTTTAATTATTGAGCACTTTCTAAAGTTTTTATCTGCATTCCAGAGGTTTCCAAATTCCAAAGCAGCTCTGTTTAGCTTTAGTTAATGTTAAGAAACAATTAAACAGATAAGAGGGAAAGAAAATGTCAATCAAGTGTTACGATGAACAATTATGATGTTAGAGACTTTATAGGCAGCAACTTTAAAAGGTATTCTTTTGCTCTCAAATCTATAAATAGTATTTAAAAGCCTTTTTCAAAATACAGGGCTGGACAGACATTTTGGCACCTTTTGGTGCTTGTTTAGATCTTGTCAGACTCTTCTCTGGAGCTAATCACAGTCATTAAAAGGCAAGACTCCTTCAGGGTTGGCTATTAATTCTTCTAAAAGTGAGAAAACCCATAGTTTCTATGGAAATAGTAATGAGTTAGAAAGGTACTTCAAAAATATTCCAGTATGACTGTTCCAATAATCTGCCAAGCCAAAACTCCTTGGATGTTTAATGCAGTCATTGGCCTGGATAAAGTCTGGCTACAAATAGCCATTTTGTGCACACTGACCAGGAAGAACTCTGACAGACATCCTGACAGAGATTTCTGGACCACAACGGCACAAAAAGGAAGGTATTCAGAAATTGACTGCTTCTTTGCTGAAAATGTCCAGGTAATCTGCAGGCAGAACTAATGACTAAGAGGACAAACACTAGCTATTAAGCTACAGAATTCATCATAGCTGCTGAATCTGCCTTCGTGTTTTAACCCCGCCACATCAGAGAGAGTTATTTCACAAAGCAATAGGCCTCCAACAGTTTCAAAGACTGAACTTATTTTAATCTATTTGTGTACTTTTCATCCTTACCTACTTTTAATGTTTGTATATGTATTTAAAGTTAATAACTTTATAACTTTTACTTGAATAGCTCTGGCTGTAGTTTTCAATAAACTAATCCTTAGCCTTGTTTAAGACTGCTGCTTTGATGCTGGTATGTATTTTTAATTCTAATCCCTCGCAGTCTAAAGGAGAGTTACATCTACAAATCAGTTCTTAATTCACAAATTATTTTAAGGAAGCACCTTTTATATGGAAATGACACTTCTTTTTAATTTATTCACTCATGGGACGTGGACATCACCGGCATTTGTTGCCTGTCCCTAACTGTCTTTGAGAAGGTGAGGGTGAGCTGCTTTCTTGAACTGCTGCAATTCACCTGCTGTAGGTTGACCTACAATGCCCTTAGGGTGGGAATGCCAGGATTTTGATCCAGAGACAGTGAAGAACGGCTATATATTTTCAAGTCAGGATGGTGAATGGCCTGGAGGGGAATATGCAGATGGTGGTATTCCCATGTATCTGCCCTTGTCCTTCTAAATGGAAAGGGTTATGGGTTTAGCAGAAGGTGTCTAAGGATCTTTAGTGAATTTCTACAGAGCACCTTGTAGATAGGACTCCTGCTACTAAGCATCGGTAATAGAGGAAGTGGATGTGGTGTCAATCAAGCGGGTTGCTTTGTCCTGGATGGTGACAAGCTTCTTCAGTGTTGTTGGAGCTGCATCCAGCCAGGCAAGTGGGGAGTATTCTATCACACTTCTGACTTATGCCTTATAGATGGTAGACAAGCTTTGGGGAGTTAAGAGGTACAATATTCCTACCCTCTGACCTGCTCTTGTAGCTACTGTCCATTTCAGTTTCTGGTCAATGGGTCATCCTAAGTTCCACAATGTTGATCTTGGGGATTTTAGTGTTGATAACGCTACTGATAGTCAAGGAGGGGTGATTAAATTACCTCTGTTTGGTGATGGTCATTGCCTGGTATTTGTGTGGCATGAATGTTATTTGCCACTTGTCAGGCCAAGCCTGGATATTGTCCAGGCCCTACTGCATTTAAACATGGACTGTTTCAGTATCTGAGGAGTCACAAATGGCGCTCAACATTATGCAATCATTGGAGATTATCCCCACTTCTGACTTTATGACGGAGGGCAGGTAATTGATGAAGCAGCTGAAGATGGTTGGACCTCGGCCAACACTCTGAAAAACTCCTGCAGACATGTTCTTGAGCTGAGATGACTGACCTCTGATAACCAGAACTATCTTCCAATGTGCCAGGTATGACTCCAGCCAGCAGAGAGTTTGCATCTGATTCCCACTGATTCCAGTTTTGCTAGAACTCCTTGATGGCGCATTCAGTCGAATGCACTCTTGATGTCAAAGGCTGTCACTCTCACCTCACCTCTGGAATTCAGTGTTTTTTTACCATGTTTTAACCAAGGCTGGAATGAGGTCAGGGGCTGAATCTGGGCAGCTTCATAAAGAGCAGGAGAGAGACAGAGCAGTGTCAGCAGCTTCAAAAGCAGAAGCGTGAGAAAGTCAGCGATGGCAGGAAATGAAAACTAATGGCAAGGAATCTCTTCAGCCAAAACATGACACCACAGGAATACGGGTGGGTGACTGGTCGGTACTTCTTCCATGTCTTTCAACTAACCAATTATTTAGACCAGGAGGGATTATAGCTAAAGAGTACAAATGAGAAACACACCTTTAAAATTTTGAACATTATTATTAATTAGTTGAATTAAATTGAGATGGCGAGGCTGGCAATGTGTCGCAGCTGTAGTATGTAGGAGTTGATGAATGTTAGTGCAATTACGGTGCTCACGCTTGCAGTAAATGTTGGCTATTCAAGGAAATTCACCACCGAGCAGACAAGCTGCAAACATCTCAACCCATTAGGCAGTGGGGGAAGGGTACCAGGACAATGTGTTTCAGGAGGCAGTCACAACCTTTAGGTTAATTACATTGAATCTGGTCTGTAGTCAGGGACAGGAGGGTGTGATTGTGAGTGAGGCAGGTACACAGATCCCGTGGATAGTGAAGAAGGCATTTGGCACGTTTGCCTTTCTTCGTCAGTGTATTGATTACAGGAGTTGGGAAGTCATGTTGCGGTTGTGCTGGACATTGGTTCGGCCATTTTTGGAATATTGCATTCATGTTTGTTGTGGTTCTGTTTGCCGAGCTGGGAATTTGTATTGCAGACGTTTCGTCCCCTGTCTAGGTGACATCCTCAGTGCTTGGGAGCCTCCTGTGAAGTGCTTCTGTGATGTTTCCTCAGGCATTTATAATGATTTGTACCTGCCGCTTCCGGTTGTCAGTTCCAGCTGTCCGCTGCAATGGTCGGTATATTGGGTCCAGGTCGATGTTCTTATTGATTGAATCTGTGGATGAGTGCCATGCCTCTAGGAATTCCCAGGCTGTTCTCTGTTTGGCTTGTCCTATAATAGTAGTGTTGTCCCAGTTGAACTCATGTTGCTTGTCATCTGAGCGTGTGGCTACTAAGGATAGCTGGTCATGTCGTTTCGTGGCTAATTGGTGTAGGTTAATTAGCCTACGAAACGACATGACCAACTATCCTTAGTAGCCAACAAATCACTATAATTGCCAGAGGAAACATCACAGAAGCGCTTCACAGGAGGCTCCCAATCACTGAGGATGTCACCTAGACAGGGGACGAAACGTCTGCAACACAAATTCCCAGCTCGGCGAACAGAACCACAACAACGAGCACCCGAGCTACAAATCTTCTCCCAACCTTTGAATATTGCATTCATTTCTGGTCTCCCTGCTATAAGGAAGATGTTGTTAAACTTGAAAGGGTTCAGAAAAGATTTACAAGCATATTGCTAGGATGGGAGGGTTGGAGCTATCGGGACAGTCATAGTGTCACAGAGATATACAGCATAGAAACAGACCCTTTGGTCCAACTCATCCATATCAACCAGATATCCTAAATAAATCTAGTTCCATTTGCCAACATTTGGCCCATATCCCTCTAAGTCCTTCATATTCGTATACCCATTTAGATACCTTTTAAATGTTGTAATTGTACCAGCCTTTACCATTTCCTCTGGCAGCTTATTCCATATACACATCGCCCTCTGTATGAAAAAATTGCCCCTTAGGGCCCTTTTAATTCTTTCCCCTCTCACCCTAAACCTATATCCTCTAGTTTTCCCCTATCCTAGGGAAAAGACCTTGTCTATTTATCCTATCCATGCCCCTCATGACTTTATAAACCTCTATAAACCACTCAGCCTCTGATGTCCTGGGAAAATAGTCCCAGTCTATTCAGCATCTCCCGATAAGCTCATACCCTCCAACCCTGGCAACATTCTTGTAGATCGTTTCTGCACCCTTTTAAGTTTCACAACATCCTTCCTATAGGAGGGAGACCAGAATTGCACACAGTATTCCAGTAGTTGCCTAACCAATGTCCTATACAGCTGTAACATGAACTCCCAACTCCTATACTCAATGCACTGTCTGTTGTTTTTCTGTAGATGAAGTTGATTTATTTCTACAGAATAATTTGACAGGAACAAGTGTAGTAATTTCTCAAGTAGTCAGAAAGGCTAAGTAAGATCAAAGAACAACAGTACAGAAATGGTTCTGGGATGTTTCCATTCATTTGTCATGACCTAATCAATGGCTAATCAAAATCCATTGATAAAATTCAAATTGGTATGACAGAACAAACATTTGGCTATCTGAAATTTTCCTTAGGGATATGGATAATTCAAAGTGGACTGCCTTGAATATTTTAGTGGAACACTGCACTAATTGAGCAACAGGAGGTGTTGTAAGAACTGTAGGCTATTTTCCCTGGAGCGTCAGAGGCTGAGGGGTGACCTTGTAGAAGTTTACAAAATCATGAGGGGCATGGAAATGGTGAACTGTCAAGGTCTTTTCCCCAGGATAGGGAAAAATTAGACGGCATAGATATAAGGTGAGTACTGGAAAATCGTTAATGTGACACCCCCTGTTTAAAAAAGGAGTAAAGCAAAAGACGGAAAATTACAGACCGATTACCCCAACCTCGGTCGTGGGTAAGATCCTGGAATCCATTGTGAGGGATGAGATTTCTGAATACTTTGAAGTATATGGTAAAATAGGGCAAAGTCAGCATGGTTTCATCAAGGGGAGGTCATGCCTGACAAATCTGCTAGAATTCTTTGAGGAAGTAACGAGCAAGTTAGACCAATGCCAATGGATGTTACCTACCTGGACTTCAAGAAGGCCTTTGACAAGGTGCCTCACAGGGGTTGCTGAGTAAGATAAGGGCCTATGGTGTTAGAGGCAAGATGCTAGCATGGATAGAAACTTGGCTATCTGGCAGAAAGCAGAGAGTGGGCATAAAAGAGTCCTTCTTAGGATAGCAGCTGGTGATAAATGGTGTTCCGCAAGGCTCAGTGTTGTGACCACAAGTTTTTACTTTATACATTAATGATCTGGATGAAGGAACTGAGGGCATTCTGGCAAGGTTTGCAGATGATGCAAAGGTAGGTAGAGGGACCGGAGGGTGGGGAGACTGCAGAAGGGTTTGGACAGGTTAGGAGAGTGAGCAATGAAATGGCAGATGGAGTACAACGTGGTAAAGTGTGAGATCATGCACTTTGATAGGAAAAATAGAGGCATGGGCTATTTTCTGAATGGGGAGAAAGTTCAGAAGTCTAAAATGCAAAGAAATTTGGGCTCCATATCTCAGGAAGGATGTACTAGCTCTGGAACATTTTCAGAGGAGGTTTATGAGAATGGTCCCAGGAATGAAAAGCTTAACATAGGAGAAATGTTTGAGGACTCTGGATCTATACTCGATGGAGTTTAGAAAGATGAGGGGGTATCTAATTGAAACATACAGAACATTGAATGGCCTGGACAGAATAGATGTTGGGAAGATGTTTCCATTGATAGGAGAGACTAGGACCTGAGGGCACAGCCTTAGAGTAAAGGAAAGACCTTTTAGAACAGAGAGAAGATGAAATGTCTTCAGCGAGAGAGTGGTGAACCTATGGAATTCACCGCCACAGAAGGTGGTGGAGGTCAGGTCATTGAAGGTATTTAAGACTGAGATAAATAGGTTGTTGAGTATCAAGGGGATCAAGGGTTATGGGGAGAAAGCGGGAGAATGGGGCAGAGAACCTTTCAACCAAGATTGAAAGGTGGAGCAGACTCAATGGGCCAAATGGCCTAATTTCTGCTCCTATGTCTTATAGCTTTATGGAATCTAAGGGGCAACATTTTCACACAGAGGGTGGTGCGAGTATGTAATGAGCTGCCAGAGGAAGTGGTGGAAGCTAGTACAGATACAACATTTAAAAGGCATCTGGATGGTTATTTGAATTGGAAGGGTTTAGAGGGATATGGCCCAAATGCTGGCAAATGGAACTGGATTAATTTAGGATATCTGGTCGGCATGGACGGGTTGGACCGAAGGGTCTGCATCCGTTTTGTATATCTCTATGGGTCTATGAGTTAATGGGTCTTTTTCAGGTTGGGTAGATGCAACTAGTGGAGCGCGACAAGAATCAGTTCTAAGGCCTCAATTATTTCCAAACTATATTAATGACTTGCTGAGGGTGTTAATGTGTAATGTATCCGAATTTGCTGGTGATACAGAAATAGGCGGGAGGATATGCTGTGCTGAGGACGTAAGCAATCTGCGAGGGGATATAGATAGATTGAGTGAGTGGATGTAAAATTGGTAAATAGTGTTTAATGTAGGAAAGAGTGAGGTCATGTAGGAAGAATCAAAAGGCTGACGATTATTAAAATGAAAAGAAATTCCAAAAAAGTGTGACACCGATGGATCTGGGTGTTCTTGAGTGTTAAATACAAAATGTTAGCATGCAATTGCAACAAGTAATTAAGAAGACAAATGGAATTTTAGTCTATTGCTAGGCTTTGAAATTTAAAAACAGGGGAATCTTCTTATAACTGTACAGGGTGTTAATGCAGCTGTACCTTCGTATACCAAATACAGTTTGTTCCTATATTCTAAAAAGGACATATTAACATTAGAAGCTGTGCAAAAAGAAATTCACTAACCTGATTCCTGGAATGAAGGCAGTAACTAATCAAGAAGAGGTAAACTAGTTAAACTGTTATTCATCAGAGTTTAGAACAATGAGAAGTGATCTCATTGAACCATGCAAGGTTCTGAGGGAGCTCGACAGGGTAGACGTTGAGATGATGATTCCACGAGTGAGAAATCTTGAACTCAGGACACAGTTACAGAATAAGGGGACATTCATTTAAAACTGAAACATGAAGGAATTTCTTCTCCAAAACAGTAGTCACAGTTTGGATTTCTCCAACCAAGGGAGTTGTGCAGGCTAGATCACTGAAAGTATATAAAGAGCACATAGCTATGGATGTCCTGTTGGAAATCCCAAAGCAGTGAAAGGTTTAGATTAGATTCTCCTACAGTGTGGAAACAGGCCCTTTGGCCCAACAAATCCACACCAACCCTCAAAGGAGGAATCCACCCAGACCCATGTCCCTCTGACTAATGCACCGAACACTATGGGCAATTTAGCATGGCCAATTCACCTGACCTGCACATCTTTGGACTGTGGAAGGAAACTGGAGCAGACACATAGACACAGGGAGAATGTGCAAACTCAACAACAGACAGTCACCCGGAGCCGGAATCAAACCTGGGTCCTTGGTGCTGTGAGGCAGCAGTGCTAACCACTGAGCCACCATGCTGCCCTGTGTCAACGATATCAAAGTTCTGTCAAAACTATTAAACAACTAAGAACACATGTGTCTGTTTTCATGGGGGATTTGTTGAAGGAATTTCACTAACCTGGAAAGAACATCTGACTAACTGGGCCACTGGAGCTGGGAACCATCCTGTCTCTGCGCTTCCCTCATGGGAGTGAAAATCTGGGCCTTAATCTTCATTTGAATCTTGTGAGGAACAGGAGCTAGAAGATTGCCTTAGTTTGAAGCTAGTGGTAGGATCTATAGTAGGGCTCACAAATTCTTACTGTAAAAGTAAGTAGCTGAAAATGTGTTGCTGGAAAAACACAGCAGGTCAGGCAGCATCCAAGGAGCAGGAGAATCGACGTTTCGGGCATGAGCCCTTCTTCAGGCTCATGCCCGAAACGTCGATTCTCCTGGTCCTTGGATGCTGCCTGACCTGCTGCGCTTTTCCAGCAACACATTTTCAGCTCTAATTTCCAGCATCTGCAGTCCTCACTTTCTCCTGTAAAAGTAAGTAACCAACAGTTGAGCTTGGAAGTAATAAAAAAGTAACCAAAGCAAGGGTTAGAACAGCCGCCCTTGAAAGAGTGTGAATGAAAGTTTCAATCCTGATCATAACTGGAGGTGAGGAGAATTCCCTGCAAGGCTGGGACGTATGGGTAGTCTGCACAGATGCAAATAGAAAGGAATTCTTGGGGGGAGTACAGAGTAAACCTGAATGTCTAGTGTATGTAATTTTAAATCCTATTTTTACGCTTGTATCTTTTATTTTTCATACAATAAAATTCATTCTGTTAAAAATGTGAAATCTTGTGGTGTAGTTCTATTAGTTAAAACCAGGTATTGGATTTCTTTTTAAATCCAACTGGCCCTAACTGTATCATAATACTGTATTTAAACAGTTCATCTTCTGCCTTTTCCACAACCTCCACCATGACACCATCACCCTCCGACACCCACTGCCCTTGTCACCACACTTTGAACCGTACAGGAAGTGTAACATCTCCCTCTTACCTCTTCTCCTCACCATCCAAGCTGTATATGATTCATAATGTGAGGTTATCCACTTCAGTAGATGGAACAGGTTTTAAATTGGCAAGAGGTTGGAATGTGTAGACTTACAAAGGAACCTTGGTGTCATTGTTGGTAAGTCACAAAAACTAATGTGCAGGTAGAGCAAGGTATTAGAAAGGCTCATGGAATTTTGAGTAGAGGACTAATGAAACTTTGCTTCAATTGATCATACCTGGAGGACTGTGTGCAGTTATGGTCTCCTTAACTCAGGGAAGGTACTATTGCCATAGAGGGTGTAAAAGAAGTTCATCAGTCTTGTTCCTGGGATAGCAGGACTGTCCTAGGAAGAGAGACAGCACAAAGTGGGTCTGTATTTTCTAGAGTTATGAAGAGTGAGAAGTGATCTCATGGAAATTTACAAAAAACATAAAGGGTGGATGCAGATAAGATGTTTCTCCTGTTTCGGAGTCCAGAACCAGAAGCACAATAGAATATGAAGGGGGATATCACTTAGGTCTGAGATGAAGAGAAATCTTCTTATTCAGATTGGCAAATGCCTTTGAAATTCACAAAGGCCCGTGGAAGCTCTGTCTTTGAGTATGTTTAAGGTAGAAATAGATAAATTTCTAATGACCAGTGGACGTACTGGGATAGAGTTTGCGAATTGTTTGATGAGCCATGATCATATTGAACAGCAAGCTTGATAGACTCAATGGACACTGCTGTTTCTATGTACACCACTCACACCTTCCGCAGACATACCCTTTATTTCATTTCTTGTCCTGTTATCACTTCATTTTGGCCTTGCACCATCAATCTAAAGAAAAGATTTCTGATTAAAGACCCTCAAACCAAAGCACTAATTTTGTTTTATCTCTCCATATATTCTGCTGCATATTTCCAACATTTTCTGTTATTGTTCCAAATTTTGCTGCAGTTGTTTTTTAAAACTTCCAAGCTGCAGGTGAGGGCTCCACCTGTTGGTTAATGTTTGTGATGAGACCACAAATAAGGGAGGAAAGTTTAACAAATAATTGTAAAGTTAAAAATCACACAACACCAGGTTATAGTCCTACAGGTTTAATTGGAAGCACTAGCTTTCGGAGCGACGCTCCTTCATCAGGTGGTTGTGGAGCACACAATTGTAAGCCGCAGAATTTAGGGCAAAAATTTACAGTGTGATGTAACTGAAATTATACATTGAAAAATACCTTGATTGTCTGTTGAGTCTTTCATCTGTACGAATACCATGATAGTTTCACTTCTTTCACGTGTAAATGACAAAACCTTTATTTAAAAGTTGCATTCTCAGGTTAACTGTAACAATTGGTGTTAGCTAGACAATATGTTGAAGGTGTTAGCCCCCTGTGTTCTCTGTCTGTGCCATGATGCTTAGATTGACTCTAATCTAAAAAGTGAGGTAACAGAGTTTTACATAAATTCATGCAGTTTTTGAGCAAAGTACAATGTAACGCTGCAAGTACAAATTCACCCCACAAAATATATGTATATGTGTACATGTGGGTCTTTGTCTCTGTGTGTCTGTCTGGGTTAGGGGGTTGTGAGTGTGAGACAGTGTAGAGTATCTTAAGTCTGTGAAGGGGTGCATGTGTGGGTGTGGGAGTGTGTGTGTCTGGGGAGGGGAATTGTGAGTGCCTGTGACAGAGAGTGTATATGTATGTGCGTGAGTGCAGAGTGGTCTTAGTCTCTGAAAGGATGCATGTGTGAGTGTGGGTGTGTGTGTGTCTGTAAGGATGTGTGTGAGTGTCTGTGTGTCTGTGTATATGTGTGTCCGTGTGTATGTGTGTATAAGAATGCCTGTGTGTGTGTGTGTCTGGGTTGGGGGGGTTGTGAGTGTGAGAGAGTGTATATGTGTGTGTATGTGAGTGTAGTGTCTTACGTCTATGAGGGGGTGCAATTGTGAGTGTGGGAGTGTGCGTGTGTCTGGGGTGGGGGGTTGTGAGTGTCTGTGAGAGAGAGTGTATATGTGTGTGCATGAGTGTAGAGTGGTCTAAATCTCTGAGAGGGTGCATATGTGAGTGTGGGAGTGTGTGTGTCTGTAAGGGTGTGTGTGAGTGTCTGTGTGTGTGTCTGTGTATATATGTGTCCGTGTGTGTATAGGAGTGTCTGTGTGTATGTATAATGCAATGGTGGTCACCTGTAATGTGACATGAACCCAAGGTCCTGGTTGAGGCCCTCCCTATGGGTACCGAACTTAGCTATCAGCCTCTGCTTGGCCACTTTTCGCTGCTGCCTGTCCCGAAGTCCGCCTTGAAGGATGGTCACCCAAAGGTCTGAGGTTGAATGTCCCGGACCACTGAAGTGTTCCCCAACTGGGAGGGAACCCTCCTGTCTGTTGATTGTTGTGTGATGCCCATTCATCTGTTGCTGTGGCCTTTCCTAGTTTTCCCCAATGTACCATGGCTCAGGGCATTCTTGCCTGCAACTAATAAGATAGACAACGTTGGGTGAGCCACATGAGTACCTGCCAAGTAGGAGGTAGGAGGTGTCCACCTGTAATGGTGGTATCCATGTCCACACTCTGACACGTCTTGCAGCGTCCACCGTGACAGGGTTGTATGGAGTTGTCCTAAAGGTCGGGCAGCTTGCTACAAACAATTATCTGTTTGAGGTTTGGCGGCAAGCAGTTTAAAGGCAAGCAGTGGAGGTGTGGGGAAGGTCTTGGGGAGGTGCTCATCCTCATTGATGATGTGTTCAGGACACGAAGAATATGGCGTAGTTTTTCAGCTCCTGGGAAGTACTGGACATCGAAGGGTACCCTGTCGGTTGCAGCACGTGTCTATCTCCTGAGGAGGTCATTACGGTTCCTTGCTGTGGCACATCGAAACTGGAGGTCGACAAGTTGAGCATCGTAACCCGTTCTTATGAAGGCATCTCTGAGTACTTCCAGGTGTCTGTCACGTTCCTCCTCATCTGAGCAGATCCGGTGTACGCGTAGGGCTAGTCCATAGGGGATGGCTGTTTTAATATTTTTTGGGTGGAAGCTGGAGAAGTGGCGTATTGTGAGATTGTCTGTGGGTTTGCGGTAGAGTGTGGTGCTGAGGTGTCCATCCTTGATGGAGTCGCATGTGTCCAAGAATGAGACAGATAGTCGACAGTAGTCCATGGTGAGTTTGATGGTGCGATGAAACTTGTTGATATCACTGTGTAGTTTTATTAGTGACTCCTCGCTGTGGGTACAGAGGAATAAAATGTCGTCACTGTACCTGGTGTATAATGTTGGTTGTAGGTCCTGCGTAGAGAAGAAGTCTTGTTCAAACCTGTGCATGAAGATGTTGACATATTGCGGTGCAAATTTGATCCCCATGGCTGTTCCATGTGTCTGGATGAAGAACTGGTTATCAAAGGTGAAGACGTTGCAATCGAAGATATAGCGGATGAGTTGTAGGATGGTATTTGGAGATTGGCAGTTGTTGGTGCTGAGTACTGAGGCTGTTGCCACGATGTCATCATTGTGGGGGATGCTGGTGTAGAGTGCTGAAACCTCCATTGTGACGAGGAATGTTCCCGGTTCGACTGGTCCGTGGGTGCTGAGTTTCTGTAAGAAATCCGTAGTGTCGCCACAGAAGCTGGGGATCCCCTGCACAATAGGTTTCAAGATGCCTTCAACATAGCCGGAGAGATTCTCACACAGGGTCCCAATGTCTGATATGATGGGACGTCCTGGTGTGTTGGCTTTGTGTACCTTTGGAAGGCAGTAGAAATCGCCTACACGAGAAGTATGTGGGATGAGGGCACATAGGGAACTCTGAAGGACTGGAGCAAAGTCCTGATCAATGTGTTTAGCTCACGGGTGTGCTCTTCGGTCAGATCAACCGGTAATTGCCTGTACTGTTCCTGGTTGTTCAGTTGTCGGTAAACTTCATAGAACATAGAACATAGAACACTACAGCGCCGACCTGTCATACCAATCTGAAGCCCATCTAACCTACATTATTCCATGTACGTCCATATGCTTGTCCAATGACGACTGAAATGTACTTAAAGTTGGCGAATCTACTACCGTTGCAGGCAAAGCATTCCAGTTCCCTCTCTGAGTAAAGAAATTACCTCTGACATCTGTCTTATATCTATCACCCCTCAATTTAAAGCTATGCCCCCTCGTGCTCGCCGTCACCATACTTGGAAAAAGGCTCTCCCTGTACACCCTATCTAACCCTCTGATTATCTTATATGTCTCTAATAAGTCACCTCTCAACCTTCTTCTCTCCAATGAAAATAGCATCAATTCCTCAGCCTTTCCTCGTAAGAACTTCCCTCCATACGAGGCAACATCCTAGTAAATCTCCTCTGCACCCTTTCCAAAGCTTCCACATCCTTCTTATAATGTGGTGACCAGAACTGTACACAATACTCCAAGTGCGGCTGTACCAGAGTTTTGTACAGCTGTAGCATAACCTTATGGTTCCAGAATTCGATCCCTCTATTAATAAAAGCTTAAACACTGTATGCCTTCTTAACAACCCTGTCACCCTTGCAGTAGTCTGTTCTATTCTGAATGACAATGGCTCCTCCTTTATCTGCTGGTTTGATGACAATTATGATTGGTTTTGAGACTCTGGATGGCATTGCATTGTGAACGGGTGATGTTTTGCTCTACCTTGTGGGTACGGCTGATGAATCTGGCATTTATATATTTCCTGACAGTTTGAGCATACATGTCAAGCCCAGGGCAGCGGCCCTCCGGTGGGGTCCAAGTTGACACCTTCTTTGGTCGCTCCTCTACAGATCCCTGTGATGACTGTTTCAGTTCGTCAGTGGACTCAGTGGGATCACTGCCGGCACCTTGAAAGAATTCCCGGAGTCTCATTCATCTGATGAACTCCTCCATGTCTGCTGCAAGAACCAACGGGTCCATTTTGGTGGTGGGGCAGAAGTTGAGACCCCTGCTCAGGACTTCATTCTCTTCCAGTGAAGGGTGTGGTCCAATAAGTTGATAGTAGACTTCCCCGCAGTGATAATGTTATCCACTGTGGTGCTAGGGTGGGTTTTGCTACTACTGGTGGGAATGCCAAGTTTCTCCAGTTTTTTGTTCTTGGTGTGCATGTAAGTGGTGTAGTTTTGTCGCCTTGTCTATTTGGCAATGTCCCGTAACTGTACTGCTGCATCCTGAGTGCAGGCTGAGAGTATGGACTCCATCTTAGTTTCAAGGTGTGGTGCCTGCTGTAGAGTTGGTGCACGAGATGATTGAGGAGTGTGCGAGAGGTGCGATGGCAAATTCTCTCCACGTAATCTGTGTTTGTAGGTTGACTTGAGTGGGTTCGTGATCCTTTTTGGGATCTTTCCTGCTTTCCTGCATTTTTGTAGAAACTTGATGTCTGTGTCGATATGTGTGATCTTCTTGGAGATCCTCTCCACTTTAAGCTGGCAGTTAATGGTGTCGATAGTAGTCATGATTTGGTGATGTCGGTGTTGGACTGGGGTGTACAAAGTTAAAAATCACACAAAACCAGGCTTTAGTCCAACAGGTTTAATTGGAAGCACTAGCTTTTGGAGAGCCGCTCCTTCATCAGGTGGTTGTGGAGTACACAATTGTAAGGCACACAATTAAACACATTGATCAGGACTTTGGATCCAGTCCTTCAGAGTTCCCTATGCACCCTCATCCCACATACTTCTCGTGTAGGCAACTTCTACTACCTTCCAAAGGTACACAAAGCCAACACACCAGGATGTCCCATCGTATCAGGCATTGGGACCCTGTGTGAGAATCTCTCCGGCTATATTGAAGGCATCTTGAAACCTATTGTGCAGGGTATCCCCAGCTTCTGTGGCGACACTACGGTTTTCTTACAGAAACTCAGCACCCACGGACCAGTCGGACCGGGAACATTCCTCGTCACAATGGAGGTTTCCGCACTCTACACCAGCATCCCCCACAATGATGGCATCGCAGCAACAGCCTCAGTATTCAACACCAACAATGCCAATCTCCAAACACCATCCTACAACTCATCCGCTTTATCCTCGATCACAACGTCTTCACCTTTGACAACCAGTTCTTCATCCAGACACATGGAACAGCCATGGGGACCAAATTTTCACCCCAATATGCCAACATCTTCATGCACAGGTTTGAACAAGATTTCTTCTCTATGCAGGACCTCCAACCAACATTATACACCAGGTACAGTGACGACATTTTCTTCCTCTGGACACATGGCGAGGAGTCACTGATAAAACCACACAGTGATATCAACAAGTTTCATCGCACCATCAAACTCACCATGGACTACTCTTGACTCTCTGTCTCATTCTTGAACACATGCATTTCCATCAAGGATGGACACCTCAGCACCACATTCTACCACAAACCCACAGACAATCTCACAATGCTACACTTCTCCAGCTTCCACCCAAATCATATTAAAACAGCCATCCCCTATGGACAAGCCCTACACGTACACTGGATCTGCAAAGATGAGGAGGAACGTGACGGGACCCTGGAAGTACTCAGGGATGCCCCCATAAGAATGGCGTACAATGCTCAACTCATCGACTGCCAGTCCCGACGTACCACTGCAAGGAGCCGTAAGGACCTCCTCAGGAGACCAACGGGGTACCCTTCGTTGTCCAGTACTTCCCAGGAGCTGAAAAACTACGCCATGTTCTTCGTGACCTGCAACACATTATCAATGAGGATGAGCACCTCGCCAAGACCTTCCCCACACCTCCACTACTTGCCTTTAAACAATCGCCAAATCTCAAACAGATCATTGTTCGTAGCAAGCTGTTCAGGACAACTCCATATAACCCTGTCACAGTAGGCGCTGCAAGACGTGTCAGAGTGTGGACATGGATACCACCATTACGCGTGGGGACACCTCCCACCTTGTACATGGCAGGTACTCATGTGACTCAGCCAACGTTGTCTATCTTATACGATGCAGGCAAGGATACCCTGAGGCATGGTACATTGGGGAAACCGAGTAAAGGCTACATCACCAGATGAATGGGCACCTCACAACAATCAACTGACAGGAGTGTTCCCTCCCAGTTGGGGAACACTTCAGTGGTCCAGGACATTTGACCTCGGACCTTCGGGTGACCATCCTCCAAGGCAGACTTCGGGACAGGCAGCAGCAAAACGTGGCCGAGCAGAGAGTGGTAGCTAAGTTCCATACCCATAAGGAGGGTCTCAACCAGGACCTTGGGTTCATGTCACACTACAGGTGACCACCATTTCACTATATACACACACACACAGAGGCACTCCCACACACACTGACACACATACATAGACACACACACAGACGTTCACACACCCTTACAAACACATACACTCCCACACTCACACATGCATCCTCTCAGAGACTTAGACCACTCTATACTCATGCACACACATATACACTCTCACAGACACACACACACTCACACATGCACCCCCTCACAGACTTAAGACACTCTACATCACATACACACACATATACACTCTCTCTCACACTCACAACCCCCTAACCCAGACAGACACACAGACACACACACACACGAAGACCCACATGCACACATATACATATATGTTGTGGGGTGAATTTGTACTTGCAGAGTTACATTGTACTTTGCTCAAAAACTGCATGAATTTATGTAAAACTCTGTTACCTCACTTTTTAGATTAGAATCAATCTAAGCATCATGGCACAGACAGAGAACACAGGGGGCTAACACCTTCAACATATTGTCTAGCTAACACCAATTGTTATAGTTAACCTGAGAATGCAACTTTTAAAAAAAGGTTTTGTCATCTACACATGAAAAAAGTGAAACTATCATGGTATTTGAACAGATGAAAGATTCAACAGACAATCAAGGTATTTTTCAATGTATAATTTCAGTTACATCACACTGTAAATTTTTGCTATAAATTCTGTGCCGTACAATTGTGTGCTCCACAACCACCTGATGAAGGAGCGTCGCTCCGAAAGCTAGTGTTCCAATTAAACCTGTAGGACTATAACCTGGTGTTGTGTGATTTTTAACTTTGTACACCCCAGTCCAACACTAGCATCTCCAAATCATAATTGTAAAGTGTTATAGTAATTATAAAAGAATGCAAGAATTCTCATACTTTCATTTCGAGGGTGTTTAATCTGTAGGGTTTTCGAAAAGTTATTCAATTTCCTCACATCTTGTGTCTTCTGTGTTCATTTTGCAGGTTTGATAACCTGTCCAACTGCTTTCAGTTTACCATGAAATCAATTTTGAGAAATGCCATGTAAACACATCTTTCAAAAAGCTATTACATGTACTGTTCTCTGTGATCATGCTGCCTGTTATGGCTATGATTTATTATTGATGTCATCAAAGAAAATCTTATATTTTCCATGCAACAGGGAAGCTACAAATTAAAATTAGAGTCATCGATGGATGAGTAATCACAGGAATACTATTGATAATAACAGTCAGAAAAAAAAACAAAATGCCTTACGTTTTGCCTGGCTGCTAATCACATCAATGAAACACCCCAATTTTTTACATAAAATTATATCTCTGGAATATGATGATAGTTATGGGGAAATTATTTTCTGCTAGCCCACAAACACAAATAAAAGGAATAATTTGTTAATTTCTGGGGTTTGTTTTTGTTGTTCTGAGGAAAAAAACGACAAAGTCCCCAGGTTAACTTGCTGTACTTACAGTGCTCACCTGAATTGTTAATGGGGCCTCAGTTAAAGTAATGAGAGGATAACATGCTGGAACTATTGTCCCTTTGCTGTATGCAAATTTCATCCACGGTTATGAGCTCAGGATCTACAGGCAATTATTTGTTAAATCTGATAGGACATTGAAGTTTACAATGTATTTTGGACATTTATGCAGTCTCTGTACACCAGACTGCCTGTGTAATTCTACAATTGTTTCAGTTGTCAGGAGAAAATGAGGTCTGCAGATGCTGGAGATCAGAGATGGAAATGTGTTGCTGGAGAAGCGCAGCAGGTCAGGCAGCATCTAGGGAACAGGAGAATCGACGTTTCGGGCATTAGCCCTTCTTCAGGAATGAGGAAAGTTTGTCCAGCAGGCTAAGATAAAAGATAGGGAGGAGGGACTTGGGGGAGGGGCGTCGGAAATGTGATAGGTGGAAAAAGGTCAAGGTGAGGGTGATAGGACAGATTGGGGTGGGGCGGAGAGGTCGGGAAGAAGATTGCAGGTTAGGAAGGCGGTGCTGAATTTGATGGATTTGACTGAGACAGGCTGGGGGGAGGGGAAATGAGGAAACTGGTGAAATCCGAGTTCATCCCTTGTGGTTGGAGGGTTCCTAGCCGGAAGATGAGGCGTTCTTCCTCCACCGTCGTTTCGCTGTGGTCTGACGATGGAGGAGTCCAAAGACCTGCATATCCTTGGTGGAGTGGGAGGGGGAATTGAAATGTTGAGCTACAGGGTGGTTGGGTTGGTTGGTCCGGGTGTCCCAGAGGTGTTCTCTGAAACGCTCCACAAGTAGGCGGCCTGTCTCCCCAATATAGAGGAGGCCACATCGGGTACAGAGGATGCAATAGATGATATGTGTGGAGGTACAGGTGAATCTGTGGCGGATATGGAAGTTCCCTTTGGGGCCTTGGAGGGAGGTGAGAGGGGAGGTGTGGGCGCAAGTCTTGCACCTCCTGCGGTTGCAGGGGAAGGTGCCGGTGGTGGAGGTTGGGTTGGTGGGGGGTGTGGATCTGACGAGGGAGTCACGGAGGGAGTGGTCTTTACGGAATGCTGATAGGGGAGGGGAGGGAAATATATCCTTGGTGGTGGGGTCCGTTTGGAGGTGGCGGAAATGACGGCGGATGATGCGCTGTACATGGAGGTTAGTGGGGTGGTAGGTGAGGACCAGTGGGGTTCTGTCCTGGTGGCGGTTGGAAGGGCGGGGTTCAAGGGCGGAGGATCGGGAAGTGGAAGAGATGCAGTGGAGGGCATCGTCGATCACGTCGGGGGGGAAATTGCGGTCCTTGAAGAAGGAGGCCATCTGGGATGTGCGTTTTCCACCTATCACATTTCCGACGCCCCTCCCCCAAGTCCCTCCTCCCTATCAGTTGTCAGGAATAAACCTGCCTGTTTGCTCATTGTAGAGTAATGTGGATTGCAACAGTGCAGCAAGGGTGAACTTTAATTAGTGTTGTTCGACTTCAAGCTTTAACATTGTAAATTGCTCGAAAATGCTAGCTCGTCACTTGAGCTACCACAGGAAGTGGGAGAGGTGAGTACAATTAGAACATTTAAAAGACGTTTGGACAGGTACATGGATAGGAAAGTGTAGTGATTGGAACCAGCTGGATCTGGTTGACTATAAGATCCTTGATTAGGGTTGCTAACCTAAGTCAATATGGAAAGCCCTAGCTGACCAATGTAACTAGGAGATTTCTTCCTGGTGGTGGAAATTGAATAAAGATTTGTACACCTGTTGTCTTTCACTGTGTCTCACACCTGCACACACACAACATAGATGCTGGGGAAAATGTAAGCATTACTGCAGTTAGGTGGTAGTGTGGGCGTAAGGAAAAAAAACAAGAGTTTTAGAAAAGAAGAAAAAGTAAATTAAAAAAAAAGAGAAAAAAATGTAACTAGGAGATTTAGAATCTCCTCAGTTCAGGGGGCTGACTCTGAGTTGGCTGGTTACAGCCTGTGTGCTTGTGCACTGACCTCTGTGTAGTTATTTCAGGAAGGTTTAAAGGGATGTGGCCAAAGGTAGGCAAATGTGACTAGTTCAATTTAGCAAACCTGGTTAGCATGGATGAGTTGGGCCAAAGGGCCTGTTTCTGTGCTATATGCCTGTGTGATTCGCTGACTTTATTACTTGGTGAATGATGACATGCCAAGCTAAAGGAAGTTCTGCAGGAGTAAGAGTTTGTCAATTTAATGTGGGAAGTTTAAAAGTTATTTGCTAATTTTGTTCCAGGTATTATTCTTTACTTTCCAAGATGTTTTCTACCTAAGTGTTTACCGTTCAAACCTTTGCTTTGCCCATTTCTGTCTTGTGCAGACATTATCACTGTCGTACAACATAGTGGGGATGTCCAGTTATTAAAGAAAATACTGGAAAAGATAACCAAGCTGACAACTTTTGACAATGGGTTGAGAGTGTGGTGCTGGAAACGCACAGTAGATCAAGCAGTATCTGAGGAGCAGGAGAAGCGACATTTTGGGCATAAGCCCTTCATTCCTGATGAAGGGCTTTTGCTCGAAACATCAATTCTCCTGTTCCTCAGCTGCAGCCTGACCTGCTATGCGTTTCCAGCACCATACTCTCAAACCTAATCTCCAGCATCTGCAGTCCTCACTTTCGCCTGACCTTTGACAATGGTTTCATGAATCTAAGACTCCTCACTCTAATTCCTTATTCAAGTATTCATAATTCTTAAGAGAATGTTTGAACATCAAGGGCATAGTTGGGCAAGATGGGACTTTTCGGATGTGACTTGGCTATATTGTCTCCTTGTTCCCTTCTTGTAATGATCCAGCATGTTACCTGTACATCTTCACAGGACTGCACTGAGCTTCTCTTTGTGCAAAAGGAAATGCTGTCCACCCATTGCCTCAACAGTGAGCTCAACCACTTCAGCCCCAAACCAGCCTTCCCAATGTCTCTAAGTAGCACGTTCTTATAAAAGGGTCTGCTGTAGCAATCTGCAACACCTCAGATCCATCTTTCTGTTTCTTCAACATCCCATCATCTTTGTCATCCCTTTTGTAATTTAACAATTCCTTCCCTCCACAGACCCCTCCATTTATACTTTCCTCCCCTCCTCTCCCCACTTTTCCTAGTTCTGTGTTCCTTCCGAATTGTTAAACCTGCCTTATCGTCCTGATAAAAGATTATCAAGCTAAAATATCAACACTCCTTTCCATCCACGATACTGCCTAAATGACCAAATGTTTGCAGCAATGTCTGTTCTTAGTTTCTTTGAAATAAGCTGGGAATGCAACAAAAAAAAACTTACCGAGAACAAAAGCGGCTATATAACTTGCGATATCTCCTACACCAACAAAAAAGTGCAGCACGCAGAACATTTCCCAACTCTGAGAGGCCAGCTGAATTAAGTTTAAGATTGTCTGTAAGGCTATACCTCCAAAGAGAACAACTTTTCTTCCATACCTGAAAAGCACAAGAACAAGCAAAATAATGTTACAACTTTTCTTTCATGTCTTTGTATGGCAAACATATATTGTACCTAATGTAAATATGTGAACATACAACTGTACAAACAAGAAGCTGGGGTAAACAATTCAGCAATTTGATACGGTTACAACTGATTAGATTTAACATCAAATACACATTCCAACAACCCTCCCCCCACCCTCTTCCCCCCAAGTCAAATAACCTTTCACTCCCTTGCTTACCAGCTGTCAATGTGAGAGTACAAGACTGGGCTCAAACATGGCTGTGTGGCTGCCCCCACCTTGTCCATCATCAACCTAAGTGTCATCATACTAGATTGGATGTCATCATCCAACATTCTCATATATCTAGTTGATATATATACAACACAGCAGGTGGCCATTTGGCCTATCGTGTCCACCTCGGTCAACAAAACGCTAGCTCCTTTAATCCCATTTTCCAGTTCTTGGTCTATAGCCCTCAAGGCTACAGCAAGTGAATTTCTAAATACTCCATAAATGTTACAAGAATTTCTGATTTAACCACCCTTTCAGACAGTGTGTTCCAAACTCCCACAACCCTCTGAGTGAAGAAGCTTCTCCTCATCTATCCTCCTAGCTTTCTACCTCACACCTTAAATCTGTAGCCCCCCAGTTATTGACTCCTCTAAAAATGGAAAAAGTGCTTCCTATCCATCCTATCTATACTCCTTGTAATCTTATACATTACTGCTTAGTCCCTTCTCAATATCATTGCCCCAAGGAAAACAACACTGGTCTGTTCAACCATTCCTCCTGACTCGGACTCTCCAGTCCAAGCACGAATCTCCTCTGCACCCTTTCTTTTGCAGTCACATTCTTCCTGTAATGTGGTGAACCAAGCTGCACGCAGCACACCAGTTCTGACCTAACCAGAATAACCTCATTGCACTTGTGTTCAATGCCTTGGCTGATTAAGGCAAATATACTTTTTTATCTAACTTATTTAGGTGTACCTTTAGGAATACCTTTAGGAATTGTGGACATTCACATCAAAGTCTCCCTAATCTTCAATCTTTTACAGGATTCTATCAATCATAGTGACATCCCTTCCCTTGTAACCCCTCCCCTTTTCCAGGTCAAGTTCCATTTGCCACTGCTCTGCCCACCTGTCCAGTCCATTGATATCCTTCTACAGTTTGTGTCTACCCTCCCCACTGTTTACCAGCTACTAAATTTCATGCCATCAGTCAACTTCATGATCACACCCGCCACATTTCAGTCCAAATCATTAATGTACACCACAAACAGCAAGGGCACCAGCACCGAAGCCCAGCAGAACTCCACACAAAACAGTCTTCCAGTCACAGAAACTCTGTCATCACCCTCCGCTTTCTACCTGGGCCAATTTTATTCAATGTGCTACTTTTCCTCAATCTCAAGGACTCTTCATTTCGCGTCCAGTCTGGCATGAAGCACCTTATCAAATGCCTTGCTAAAAGCCAGGTAGATCATATCAAATGATTACTTTCATCAACATTATCAAACCCTGTACCTGTCTGAAAGTTGTCCTGAGATAATCGAGCCACACAATACTCCCAGGAAAAAGATTGATGTGGTAAATGGTCCTTTCCAGTTATTGTCACACACTAGGTCCCACTGCAGAGAGGAATAAACATAATCAGTTCAGAAGAGATTTACCAGGATGTTGCTGGATATGGAAAGTTTGAGTTATAAAGAAAGGCTGGATAGGCTGAGATTTTTTTTAACTGGAACATATGTAGTTGAGAGGTGACCTTACAGAGGTTTATAAAATCATGTGAGGTATTGACAGGGTTAATGGTAGGTATTTTCTCCCAGAATGGGGGATTTCAAGACTAGGAGCATATTTTTAAGGTGAAAGGAGAGAGACTTAAAAAAGACATGGGGGCAAATATTTTACACAGTGCTGGTTTACATATGGAATGAATCTTTTGACGAAGTGGTGGATGTGGGTACAATTACAAGATTTAAAAGGCACTTAGATACGAACATGAATAGGAAAGGTTTGGAGGTGTATGGACCAGAAATTGGCAGCTGGGACTGGTTCAGTTTGGGATAATGTTCAGCATGGACTGGCTGGACCAAGGGTCTATTTCTGTATGTATGATTTTATATAAATACAAAGGTTTGTTTTAAATTTTAGACTGTGGTCAGTATTATTGTGATACTTCTGTAAAGTTCTTATGCAACAACCTAATTTTATTTAATTTTGTTTGAAACAATTGCAGGAGATTTTTACCAGTGTCATTCCTAATGGTGAGTTTTATATTTGTCACAGAATAGAGGTTTTCTGTCACGGAATGCATTATGTATTTATCTTGTGCAGAAGGTAGAGGTGGAACTATTTAAAACAACCTGAGTAGACAATTAAAATCATTACTTAGGTATTGTGTGCAATACTGTTCACCCTCAGGATGTAATTGTGTTAGTGTGTATATTAAGGAAATTTATAAGGATGGTAGCTATGAGGAAAGACTGGATAGGCTGGGGTTACTGTCTTTGGTTCAGAGGAGCCTGAGAGAGGTTTGAGTGTGATGTAAAAAATTATGGAGGCCCTAGATACAGTGAATGGCAAGGACCTATTTGCCTTAGCAGAGAGGTCAATTAATAAGGGGCATAGATTTAAAGTGATTAACAGGAGGAATTGAGGGGAGAGGAGGAACTTTTTTGCTCATTCCACCAGCCTGTTTTAGTCATTGTTGAAGTTCATCACTATTCTTCTGACAATTCACAATACTGGTTGTAGGTTTGCTCACTGAACTGGAAGGTTTCTTTTCAGACGTTTCATCACCATGCTAGGTAATATCATCAGTGAGGCTCCGGTGAAGTGTCTGAAAACAAACCTTCCAGCTCAGCGAGCAAACCTACAACCTGAATCTCAATCTTCTCAAAAACTCTCAAAACTTCCATATTTTTATGCTATCCACATGTTTGGAAATACAACCCTGTACACTCAAATCTAGGCCAATAATGCAAATTAAGAAAGGCAGTAGCCTTCACACAAAGGTAACCTCACTGTATGGTTACCTTGAGACTGAAAAACAATCATTCACCGCTACTCTCAGTTTTGTGTCACTCAGCCAATTTGATATCGAGGAGAAAGTGGTTCCTGATGAAGGGCTTATGTCCGAAACGTCGATTCTCTTGCTCCTCAGATGCTGCCTGACTACTGTGTTTTTCTAGCACCACACTCACAACTTCATATCGATACTACTGTGGTCTCATTTATCCTATATATGTTAAATTTACCGGTAAATCTATTATGGAACATTTTATAATCCAAAAGAACCAAATGCACTGAAAGACCATATTAAGAAAACTAATGGATAAAATTTTATCAATCAAACCAAAATCATAAGGTTAGTAATCAAGAGCTCCAGATTAACATTCTGTTTAAAGTTTTACATGGTAGAGTTACACGTAGACAGTTCATAATCATCAAATCTCTACAGTACAGGAAGACGCTATTCAGTCCATCAAGCCTGCATCAACCCTCTGAAGAGCATCCCACCAAGACTCAATACCCCCATCCTATCCCCGTAACTCCACATTAACCATAGCCAATCCACCTAATCTTTGGACTGTGGGAGGAAACCAGAGCACCTGGAGGAAACCCATGCAGACATAGAGAGAACGTGCAAATTCCATATGGACAATCACCCAAGGTGGGAATCGAAACTGTGTCCCTGCTTCTATGAGGCAGCAGTGCGAACCACTGAGTCACTCTGCTACCCTTTTTTAAGAAGAACATTGCTTAATACTAATTGTCAAGCTATTTTAATGAACCTATTTATTTATAATAAATAATACTTCTCAGTACGTGCAGAAAACTGGTCTGTGCTTTCTGTTAACCAGAGACTAAAAAAACAAGTAGTTGGGGAACTTTGTACACTTTAATAAAATTGTTAACTTTTATTAAATAGACAGCTTTGATTTCTGGTGCTGTAGCTTAGTGAGCTGCAACAAGATTACCAAAACTCTGAGAGAAGGAACTCCTCCTCATCTCAGTGCTAAATGGGAAATCTCTGATTTTTGTGATGTGGAGGTGCCAGTGTTGGACTGAGGTGGACAAAGTTAAAAATCACACAACACCAGGTTATAGTCCAACAGGTTTATTTGGAAGTACAAGCTTTCAGAGTGCTGCTCCTTCGTCAGTCAGCTAGTGGAGCAGGATCATAGGACACAGAATTTGGAGCAAAAATCTTTTGCTATAAATCCTGTGCCCTATGATCCTGCTCCACTAGATACCTGACAAAGGAGTATGGCTCCGAAAGCTTGTACTTCCAAATAAACCTGTTGGAGTTTATCCTTATTTTTAAAAGACCTCTTCTTTTGAAAAAAAAATGGCTACAGCCAGAACAAGGAATTGGAGCCAAATTCTGCCACTGCTCCCCACATCCAGATGATGGCATGCTCAAAGCTAGGCTTCATAGAGCATTGAACTGTGCAAAGTGTTAAGTAACCTAAACGCTCAAGGCTCTCTGTCTTCTTCTAGGCTTTCCAGGTCTCTTTGCTACTTGTTTACATCAAGATCAAATTACCTTTTCAAATAACAGCTCATTTCATACCCAGAAACATCAGAGCTGCTGTTAGCAGCAGAGGAGTAACATAATATTTTTCTCTACAAATTTGTTCATGTTTAATACATTAGAATCTATGCATTATTTTCAGAATTATAGCACAAGGTACACAGAAGAGAAAGTAATGCATTTTGAAATTCTTAGTTCCACCACATTCCGTCTGGTCAGAGAATACATAGAACAAGATCATTATGAAGATAAACACTGCTATGTGACCCATCTAAATTTCTCGATGAACTTTGTACAGTAGTGTGGAGATTCCAATGATAGACTGGGGCAGACAAAGTCGAGAGTCTCATGACTCCGGGTTATACTCCAATAGATTTATTTAAAATCACAGACTTTCAGAGCGCTGCTCCTTTGTCAGGTAAAGTCACTTCACCTGATCAAGCAGCAATGCTCCACAAGCTTGTAATTCCAAATAAATTTGTTGTACTATAACCAGGTTTTGTGTGACTTTTGACTTTGTACAAGTAATTGGCATTGCAAAGTAACCATCCAAGGAACAAATGTTAAAAATAGAGTTTGGCAGAGAAAGCACTTTACAAATAATTAAAAGACCAATCAGTTCATGTGTTAACAGGGAATACATGTTTATTTCCGAGCGTTTAGTGACCACCTCCACATCTCTAAATTCTATCCATCGAATCATTATGGCATAAGAGGAGGTCATTTGGCCCATCAGATCTATGCTGGTTCTGATAAATTTATTTACACCTCATTCCCCACCCCACCAACTCTGGAGGCTTGTAAATTTATCAGTTGGCCAACCAATTTACAGTAGAAATCATTTATTGTCTCCACTTCCACCATGTACATGGGGTGTCAATGTCAGGTCATTGCCACTTGAAATATTAAATGTTAAATTTTAAAATGTTAAAAAAGTCCAATCTATGTTTCTTAGTCCTTGTACCATCAGCTAATGGGGGTATCTCCACTCTATGTAGCTTCTCTAAACCTATTGTAATCTTGTACACTTCTATCAAATCATCCCTCATTCTCCAAGGAGAATAATTGTATCTGCATTGATCTCCAATTTGTAGCTAAAGTCATGTATCACTGGAACTATTCTGACAAACTCCACCCATACCTTCTAAAGAACCCTCATATCCTTTACAAGATGTGGTGACGAACACTGGACATAATGGTTTGGTTGTGGCTTTACCAGAGCCTCAAGATCTCAATGTTTTGTGAACCATCTCACCTACCCAATATGCCCTGCCATCTGTAAAAACTAACATCAGACATAAGAAAGCATAGGTGTTTCACCTCTCGAGCCTGTTGTCCTACTTAATACAATCTGACCAGTTCTGTCCTCACAATCTGCCTATATACAGTGATGGGCTTTTTACCTTCAATAGGATATTTGTACCTGATCAAGTGATATTTATGTTAGCTCCTTAAAATAAATACCATATATCAGTAAGGAACCATAGAGGTGTACATCATGGAAAGTGATTGACTAAAACACTAATAAAAAAGGGAGAAAAACTGATTATGAAAAATAATTGATAATTTTTTTAAAAAATGCAAGAACTGCTGTGGTTATGTAATAAAAAAGCTAAAGTGGGTGTGGCAGTCTTCAGGAAAACAACTAGAGAAGGTGCAAAACTTGACCTACTCTTGGGAAATAAGGCAGGGCAGGTGACTGAGGTGTCAGTGGGGGAGCACTTTGGGGCCAGCGACCATAATTCTATTTGTTTTAAAATAGTGATGGAAAAGGATAGACCAGATCTAAAAGTTGAAGTTCTAAATTGGAGAAAGGCCAATTTTGACGATAGTAGGCAAGAACTTTCGAAAGCTGATTGGAGGCAGATATTCGCAGGTAAAGGGACGGCTGGAAAATGGGAAGCCTTCAGAAATGAATTAACGAGAATGCAGAAAAAGTATATTCCTGTTCGGGTGAAAGGGCGGGCTGGTAGGTATAGGGAATGCTGGATGACTAAAGAAATTGAGGGTTTGATTAAGAAAAAGAAGGAAGCATATGTCAGGTATACACAGGATAGATCGAGTGAATCCTTAGAAGAGTACAAAGAAAGTAGGAGTATACTTAAGAGGAAAATCAGGAAGGCAAAACAGGTTCATGAGATAGCTTTGGCATATAGAATTAAGAAGAATCCAAAGAGTTTTTACAAATATATTAAGGACAAAAGGGTAACAGGGAGAGAATAGGGCCCCTCAAAGATCAGCAAGGCGGCCTTTGTATGGAGCCACAGAAAATGGGGGAGATACTAAATGAATATTTTGCATCAGTATTTACTGTGGAAAAGGATATGGAAGATATAGACTGTAGGGAAATAGATGGTGACATCTTGCAAAATGTCCAGATTACAGAGGAGGAAGTGCTGGGTGTCTTGAAACGGTTAAAAGTGGATAAATCCCCAGGACCTGATCAGGTGTACCCGAGAACTCTGTGGGAAGCTAGAGAAGTGATTGCTGGGCCTCTTGCTGAGATATTTGTTTCATCGATAGTCACAGGTGAGGTACCGGAAGATTGGAGGTTGGCAAATGTGGTGTCACTGTTTAAGAAGGGTGGTAAAGACAAGCCAGGGAACTATAGACTGGTGAGCCTGACCTCAGTGGTGGGTACGTTGTTGGAGGGAATCCTGAGGGACAGGATTTACATGTATTTGGAAAGGCAAGGACTGATTTGGGATAGTCAACATGGCTTTGTGCATGGGAAATCATGTCTCACAAACTTGATTGAGTTTTTTGAAGAAGTAACAAAGACGATTGATGAGGGCAGAGCAGTAGATGTGATCTATATGGACTTCAGTAAGGCGTTCGACAAGGTTCCCCATGGGAGACTGATTAGCAAGGTTAGATCTCATGGAATACAGGGAGAATTAGCCATTTGGATACAGAACTGGCTCAAAGGTAGAAGACAGAGGATGGTGGTGGAGGGTTGTTTTTCAGACTGGAGGCCTGTGACCAGTGGAGTGCCACAAGGATCGGTGCTGGGCCCTCTACTTTTTGTCATTTACATAAATGATTTGGAGGTGAGCACGAGAGGTACAGTTAGTAAGTTTGTAGATGACACCAAAATTGGAGGTGTAGTGGACAGCGAAGATGGTTACCTCAGATCACAACAGGATCTTGACCAGATGGGCCAAAGGGGTGACAAGTGGCAGATGTAGTTTAATTCAGATAAATGCGAGGTGCTGCATTTTGGGAAAGCAAATCTTAGCAGGTCTTATACACTTAATGGTAAGGTCCAAGGGAGTGTTGCTGAACAAAGAGACCTTGGAGTGTAAGTTCATAGCTCCTTGAAAGTGGAGTCGCAGGTAGATAGGATAGTGAAGAAGGCATTTGGTATGCTTTCCTTTATTGGTCAGAGTATTGAGTGCAGGAGTTGGGAGGTCATGTTGTGGCTGTACAGGACATTGGTTAGGCCACTGTTGGAATATTGCATGCAATTCTGGTCTCCTTCCTATCGGAAAGATGTTGTGAAACTTGAAAGGGTTCAGAAAAGATTTACAAGGGTGTTGCCAGGGTTGGAGGATTTGAGCTACAGGGAGAGGCTGAACAGGCTGGGGCTGTTTTCTTTGGAGCGTCGGAGGCTGAGGGGTTACCTTATAGAGGTTTACAGAATTATGAGGGGCATGGATAGGGTAAATAGAAAAAGTCTTTTCCCTGGGGTCGGGGAGTCCAGAACTAGTGGGCATAGGTTAGGGTGAGAGAGGAAAGATATAAAAGAGACCCAAGGGGCAACTTTTTCACACAGAGGGTGGTACGTGTATGGAATGAACTGCCAAAGCATGTGATGGAGGCTGGTACAATTGCAACATTTAAGAGGCATTTGGATGGGTATATGACTAGGAAGGGTTTGGAAGGATATGGGCCGGGTGCTGGCAGGTGGGACTAGATTGGGTTGGGATATCTGGTCGGCATGGATAGGTTGGACCAAAGGGTCTGTTTCCATGCTGTACATCTCTATGGCTCAATGACTCTAAAGGAATGAATGACTAGAGACGCAATATAGTAAAAAAAGAGCAATGCGTAGAGTTATTGGTATGAATGAATGTGATTTTGTTTAAGTAGGTTAATGAGAACATGCAGTTTCCATTATAAGAGGTTTCTAATGCAATATAGTAGGATCGACTTTTACATGAGATATATGGAAAATACAAGATTTCTTGGCCACAAATAAGGGGTTGGCCTTTCCATGAGATCAACCTTTACACGAGTATATACAGTAATTCAAATTAATGATACAAACCCAATTTTGATGATTGTGAAAATATCTTAAAACTTGCCAGAACTTTGGTAACCCATTGCAAATGCCATCCCATGTAACAAAATGTGTTATATTAATGCATAAAATGAAAGTTTCTTACCTCAGTGACTATTGTCGACATATATCTGTCTGTGTTATACATCCAGCCATCAATACAGGGCTCTATTTCAGGCATTGTGTCATTTAAACTGTCTTTCATTTGTGTCCTGTACCTGGTGCATTTACTGTACATTTGTTCGTCATCCACTTCCTCCACAGGTATCAACAAACTTAGGTTAACATAGGAAGTTTCTCCAATCGTCACATTTGAAGAATTAGGCAGACGGCAATGGTGCTGAGGAATATCTGCTAGAAACACCATAGTTAGGGCTGTGTATCCATTTGGAACAACAGTGAGACTGAGGAAAACGAAAATTGTCCTCTGGTATGGCCCCCATTCTCCCAGGAAAGCAGTTGCCTCATCATAACTTTGCATTTTTTTCTGACTCCTGAAACAATTTCTTTCCTGAGCAATCGGCGCTTTAGTTTCAAATGTGCTTCCTGTGAAAAGAGCATAGCTGATTAATTCAGGTTTCAAATAGATTCCTGCCAGAAAGCTATCACCATTGATCTGATCTCATAAACTGGTAACATGTTTACAAATTAATATTCTGTTAACAAAACTCCAAACCGTGTCTACAGAAATCTTCGAAACGCTTCTGAGGGTGCATGTGTTCTTCCAATGTCCTTATTTTGCAAACGTTTAACTGGATCCTTCTTTTGTCTGTCAAACCATGACTCCACCCCTTTATGAACTCAAGTTCAATACTTTATAATGACACTTACAGCATGTGACTGAAAGCAGCAGCTGACAGTCTGGTGCTCTAAGTAAGCTGTACTGGGAATAGAATTGAGACTCAAGTTAAATGTAATTATTTTTCAAGATAAAATTTACCATAGTAATCATGCATCATATCAACATTTTTTGTGGCTGATTCTGCTGGAAAATGAACTTGATTTAAAAAGTGATACTCTCATAAATGTTCAAACAATTGCATTGCAAACCTTTATGAATCTAATTAGAGACAGCCTCTGCAACAGACCAAATGGCATATGATATTTAACATGTCCAATGCCGATGTTCAATTAGCCTTTTGGCGAATGGCATGAATTGTTGGATAGTGGTTTCCCAGGCCCAGAACTATGTGAGCAATGGCAAAATAGTTCAGCAAATATGGTGAGATGGAAAAATGAAATTCTCAGTGTCAAGGTCAAAATGCCTGATTTTCGACAAAGGGCTTTAATAATGAGATGAGACTGTCACGAGTGGACGGTGAGAAGCCACTTGCAATGCATTAGCAGCTCATTACTACCTAACATAATTTTGATGCAAGTTACTATTGCACAGAGAGAAACCAGATGGTGTCAATTCCTGGTTTGAAAGTCAGAGCAATTACAGCATTTCCCAACGCATCAGGACATACTCCATGTGCAGTAACTGCCTGCACTGTCCATCCATGAAGGTCAGCATTAGAAAAGCACCAGCCTCAACACATCCTCATGGCCCATCTCCGACTCACTTATAATACAGTTTACTGCTTCAATGCTGTACTTTGGAGCTCCCTAACACCTTAACATTGCAATGTTGCTGCCAGGCCAGTTCATGCACAGGGGCAGAAATCCATCTCTTGCATCAGAACAAGGTCATCTTAGTATTTTCAGCTTGTTCCTTTTCCTTCCTCTGCAGTAAAGTAACTAATAATGAAAAGATAGTTAATCCCAACCAGTATTTCAATAAACTGTTGCCTCTAATCACTAACTGAAAGACTGAATGATTAATGTGTTAACCACCCTGTGCCCTCAGCAAAGAACTGAAAGGATTTGGATATGAAGATTGGAAATAAGTACAACTTAGAGAAGCAAAAGTGATGCCTCTTTGCATTATGTGGACCAGTGCTACGGTGTTTCCCCAGTACAGTCATAGAGTCATAGAGATGTACAGCATGGAAACAGACCCTTCGGTCCAACTCGTCCTTGTGACCAGATATCCCAACCTAATCTTGTCCCACGTACCGGCACCCGGCCCATGTCCCTTCAAATCCTTCCTATTCCTATACCCATCCAATGCCTTTTAAATGTTGCAATTGTACTAGCCTCCACCACTTCCTCTGGCAGCTCATTGCACACACGTACCACCCTCTGCATGAAAATAATTGCCCCTCAGGTCTCTTTTATATATTTCCCCTCTCACCCTAAACCTATGCCCTCTAGTTCTGAACTCCCACACTGCAGGGAAGAGCTTTGTCTATTTATCCTAGTCATGCCCCTCATGATTTTATAAACCTCTATAAGGTCACCCCTCAGCCTCCGACGCTCCAGGGAAAACAACCCCAGCCTATTCAACCTCTCCCTGTAGCTCAAATCCTCCAACCCTGGCAACATTCTTGTAAATCTTTTCTCAACCCTATCAAGTTTCACAACATCTTTCCAATAGGAAAGAGACTGGAATTGCATGCAATATTCCAAAAATGGCCTAACCAATGTCCTGTACAGCCACAACATGACCTTCCAACTCCTGTACTCAATACTCTGACCAATAAAGGAAAGTATACCAAATGCCTTCTTCACTATCCCATCTGCCTGTGACTCCATTTTCAAGGAGCTATGAACCTGTACTCCAAGGTCTCTTTGTTCAGGAACACTCCCTAGGACCTTACTACTAAGTGTATAAGTCCTGCTAAGATTTGCTTTCCCAAAAGGCAGCACCTCGCGATTATCTAAATTAAACTCCATCTGCCACTTCTCAGCCTCTTGGTCCATCTGATCGAGATCTCACTTGTAACCTGAGGTAACCTTCTTTGTTGTCCACTACACGTCTAATTTTGGTGTCATCTGCAAACTTATTATCTATACCTCTTATGCTCACATCCAAATCATTTATCTAAATAATGAAAAGTAGTAGACCCAACACCGATCCTTGTGGCAATCCACTGGTCACAGGCCTCCAGTCTGAAAAACAACCCTCCACCACACCCTCTTTGTCTACTACCTTTGAACCAGTTCTGTATCCAAATGGCTAGTTCTCCCTGTATTCCATGAGATCTAACCTTGCTAACCCGTCTCCCATGGGGAACCTTGTCGAACGCCTTACTGAAGTCCATATAGTTCACGTCCACTGCTCTGCCCTCATCGATCCTCTTTGTTACTTCTTCAAAAAACTCAATCAAGTTTGTGAGACATGATTTCCCACACATGAAGCCATGTTGACGATCCCTAATCAGTCCTTGTCTTTCCAAATACATGTATATCCTGTCCCTCATGATTCCCTCCAACAACTTGCCCACCACTGACATCAGGCTCACTGGTCTATAGTTCCTTGGCTTGTCCTTGCCACCGGTCTTAAACAGTGGCACCAACTTTTCCCTTCACCCATAATATCTATACTTCTTTGTTTGTCCGCGTCTGCTTGTATGATTACAGAGGGATTTAGGTAAATATAAGGTTTAAACTAGCAGAGTTACAAATTGATAATTTACATTTGGTTTTCCTGTGGTTAGAACTGATGTCTTTCTAATAAAAAGTTGTTTGTCATGTAAAGAAACCTGATCAGTATATGCTTTTAACCTGACACAATCAAACAGGTAAATTGGGAGCCTTGAGCAATTTGATTACGTCTTTAACTACCCTGGGCGTAGTGGGGCTTGAGCATCAGGGTCTTTTCCCCAGGGTCATAGCACCAGTTAAAGAACCCACCGAAGTGTCAGTGCCTGAACTGGGGCAGAGGATAGGAGAAACCTTCTGAGGTGATGTATCTCCTTTCATAGGTGGAAGTGCAGATGTTAGCACATTGCCTTCATGCTGGAAGTTGTGTAGATGTCACTGATGCTTGAAGGCGAGAGGGGATGAGCTACAAAATAGGGCTGGTGGCGTGGGCATGTTGTGAATATATTCACAACGGTGAGATGGGGGCAAGGACGGTGTGGCATTTGACAATGAACCTTACTTGCCTACTGATCATGGTGATCATACTCCTCTCCAACTAAGGCAAGGACTCTGCCCTCGATGGAGGTTCAGAGACATATACTGGGGACCCCGCCACCCACCTGGCTCCTTTCTGCCCAACTATGGGCTGTTTCCCACTGAAAGAAGACAAAGGGAGTGGTTGAGTAAGATGTCAGTGGCTGGCACAGCTGTTAGTGTTAATGCAGTGGAGGCAAAGAGCTGAGTTGTCCCGTATGAGTAGGCAGCACAAAGGGCAGGAAGGGTTTAGTAATCTGGGGCAATGGAGCGGGCATGCAATAGTGAGAGTGGCAGAGCATGAGCCTTGGTAGGAGGTTGGTTCAGTGTTAGAGTGAGTTAGATTGAAGGAGCAGGACGAAGATTATGGCACTTATCTTTGCTGGGCACAGAGGGTCAATAACCTTCTTCTGGAATTGCTAGAAGTTCCTCTCAATCTGGCTCAGGAGACAACTCTGTACTAGGCTGGCTGTGTTGGACACAGCAGTCTCCTCTGGCAGTCCTGAGGGAAGAGGACAGCCCTTCTTTCTACTACCACATCAACCAGAAGCTCCAGGTGGGATGCTAATTTCCCTTGATCTGCCATCTCACACCTGGGGGATATTCCTCAGACAATAGGGAGACTAGCTCCTGGCTTGCACTGCTTGAACTGATCCAGAGCTGGAATTGGAAAGAGCTAAGGGTGTTGGGGTGGTGATGGATGTGGGAAATGAGGAGGGGAGGTGGTGGTGAAACTTGGAAAGTCCCAGCATGGACCAGCAAGTCTGTGACCAGTGAGCACAAGATAACATGAGAGGAAATCACGGAGGAGCAGTGAGAAGAGTACTATAAAATTGCATTTGAGAAAACTTTCATAAACCTCCCTCAAATTGACACTCAGGGCTAGTTTTGAAAAGAAATTTAACAAGGCAGTCAAGAGCAGCAGGGCAGAGGTTGTAAGTTCTGGAATGAATTACTCACCTCCTGATTCCTAAAAGCTTGTTTACCATCTATAAGGCACAAGGCAGGAGTGTAATGAAAAGTTCTCCTCTCGCCTGATTAGGCATACCTCCATTGATACTCAAAAAGCTCGACAGTGTCCAGACAGAGCACCCCACTTGATCAGCATCAAATTCACTCCTGCAGCAAGGTATACATATTGCATGGGCAAAGTATGTACCATCAGAGATATACTGAGATTCGTTGGCATCACTCTCCAAACTATAGACACCAATCACCGAGCACGATGAGTCCGTTAAGTCCATTAGGAAAATGAGCACTGCAACTTTCCCTCCAAATCACACGCAACTCTGTCTTGGAAAAAAAACCTGCTGTCAGTTATGAAGTTTCATATTATATTAAAACTATTGTTATTATTTCAGAACTAATAATAATAGTTTTAATATAATATGTTCTGAAGTGGAAAAACACAGAGAGCTGCAAAATTATGAAAGATCTTACAAAGTTAAAAATCACACAACACCTGATGACCACCTGATGAAGGAGCAGCACTTCGAAAGCTAGTGCTTCCAATTAAACCTGTTAGACTATAACCTGGTGTTGTGTGATTTTTAATTTTATACACCTCAGTCCAACACCGGCATCTCCAAATCATGAAAGGTCTTGATAGAGTGAATGCAAGGAGATGATTTCCACTTGTGGGAAAGAATAAAACTAGAGGTCATCAATATAAGAAATAAAATATGGAATTCAAAATAAACTTCTTCACTCAGAGATGTATGTGTTTGGGAATTCATTACCACAAAGACTGATTAAGAGAAAGTTGGATAAGTGTTTGAGGAAGAAGTGAAAAGAGGGTTGTATCAGTAGATTTGTCTGAGGAAAGACAGGAGGCTTGAGTCCGTTCAAAATACTGGCATGGACCTGTTAGTTAGAATGGCCTGTTTTTATGTAGGATGTAATCCATTTTCATTGGTTCTAGCACAATCTATATTTCCTCGTCACCAACTCAACCCACTCCCTCATGACTGTCTGAGGTTGCACAGATTTTCATTGTCTTGACATCATGTTTGACACTGAGAACACTTTCCTACTACATAGCCATTCATCATCAAGACTGCATACCTTTCTGTCCAATTCCAGCCTGTCTTGGTTCAGGTATTCTGGAATCCTCATCCATGTCTTTGATACCTCTAAACTTGACTATTCCAATGTTCTCCAGACCAGGTTCCCATCATCCACCCTACATAAATTTGAGCTGATGCAAAACATCTGGTGTCCTTATCCAAACTTGCATCCCATCCATCCATTGTCCTGCAATAAGTCACCAAAACAGACTCTTGATCTAGAGTTCATATTCATACCTAGACATTGGAATTTTAAAGTTAGAATTGAAACCATTTCTCCACTACATCCCATCATCAGTTTTTTTCATGAGGATGTCTTACTAACAGTACCTTATTTAAAAATTGATCAACTTTAATTTGATTTTGCTATTTCTGCTTCATCTTTTAATATAGTTAAACCTGATGAGTGTTAGTACAGTTGAATAAAAGAGTTAGTAGTGTATCTGTACTCAAGAATATATGAGCACAATGCCAACATCCTTAGAAATGACTACTAAGCTACAACCTTTAAATTTAGTGTTGTGTACCAGTGGCTAGTTTCTCAGAATCAGTTTACCAATTTTGTCTCTCCAAAACTAATTTTCAATTTAAATCATCTGCGAGCAAAATAGCTTTTATTTTAAAAAGTCCCCGTTTCCTTTGAAGCCCACCTACCTCTCTGGATCTCTTCACCAAAATTCAAATCTAGTTCTGACAGCGTCTGCACCCATAACATTAACCGGTCTTTTCTTGTTTCTGACTCTGATGTGCTTGTAAGTTAGTTCTTCTTCATGACTTGGAGGTGCCGGTGTTGGACTGGTGGGCAAAGTTAAAAATCCAAGTTAAAAACTTGGTGTTGTATGATTTTTAACTTCTTTTTCAGTTAGGATAAAGTGAGGACTGCAGATGCTAAAGATCAGAGTCGAAAATGTGGTGCTGGAAAAGCACAGCAGGTGAGGCAGCATCTGAAGAGCAGGAGAATCGACGTTTCGGGCATTAACCCTTCATCAGGAAAGGGCATATGCTCGAAACGTTGATTCTTCTGCTCCTGATGAGCGTGAAAGACAATCGGTGACCTAATTCACTACAGGTACCTAAGGATACTACTCTCAAAAGACCAAATCAATGACCCTACTGAGAAAGACTGGCCATGGTGATATCCATTTACTGGCAGTTTGAGCATGACTATCAATTCATTCATTGGTTAGGTCCCTTCCAGCTGTCAGAGGAAAGAAAGGTTTTCCACACCATTCACATGGGATTAATTGAAATCTGGGTGTCATAGGTGGTCACAAGCTCACAGCAGTGTCCAATATTTCTACAACTACTCAGTTCCTATATAAGGCACACACCCATTCAACATTTCTTCTACTATAATGTTAACAACAACTGCTTGTATCTACGTAGGGCATTGCTAAGATAACAAAGTTCCCCAAGTTGCTTCATAAAAGCAGTAATAAACAAAAATGGCACTGAGCCACATAAAGAGGTATTAGAGCAGATGATCGAAGAGATAGCTCTAAGCAGTACCTTAAAAGAAGAAAACGAAGGTAGAGAGGCAGAGAGAGGAAGGGAAGGACTTATCAAGTTTAGGCCTTTACATATGACGAGAAATGTTGGCACAATGAAAATTATGATATGTCAGAGTTTAGATGTGCGCAGATGTTTCAGAGGGTTGTAAGACTGGAGGAGAGTACATAGATAGAGAGGAAATGAGGTGATGGGGGGATTTGAAAATAAGGTTAAAATTATATATTTCATAGGAATCATAGGAAGTGAAATAGAACATCCAGTCCATTGAATCTGCCCTGCCAATCTGGATCATAACTGATCATTAACTCAGTGTCATTTTCCCACATTATCTCTACATCTCTTAGTCTCATTCATTTCCAAAGATTTATTGACTTCTCTCTTGAAGTTGCACAATGATTGAGTTTCTCCAACCTTCCAAGGTAGAGAATTCTGAAGGTTTATCATTCTCACAGTGAAGGAATTCCTCTTCATCTCAGCCTTAAATGACCCACACATCTTGAGATTATGTCCCCTGGGTTTAGGTCACCAGCCAGGGAGAACCATTTTATATATATCCAGCCAGTCAGGATTCTGTAAGTTTCAATGAGATCACCTCTTGCTCCTCAAAATTAAGAGAATACAGATGAAGTTACATAATTTCTTGTCATAAAACAACCACACCGTCCCAGGGATTAATCCGGCGAACCTTCATTACATTCCATGGAGACTGGCACAATGCTGGTCTGGTACAAGGTTACTTTGCCCTTGAGTTTTTTTTCAGAGATTGGGTAATTGGCCAGGCTCCATTGTGTCTGAAGTTTGAATAGTTCATTGGGGCCTTGTTGTTTACCTTAACAGATAGTGCTTCAGGCCAAAAGCTTGAAAGCTCTTTTAAAAACTTGGCATCGTCAAGGGGCGTGGCCAGCTCTCTAGCTGTGCAGTTCAATTCAATTTGGAAATGCATTGAGTAAGAGTCACAGGGGAAACTGGAAGCCTCCTCTCTGTCCTTCTGCCCTTATGATTTTGAACTATAAGTTGCCTGTGCCATGGTTTACTGTTTGTGCGAAGGGATGCATGTATTGGGACTTTTGCAAATATTTTCGGAACAACATCATTAAGTTATGTTTGGATAGGATAAGTTATCCGTTATTCTGTTTTCTGTTCTCTGTGTTTCATTCTGGAATTCTGTAAATATATTTTGTTTGTTTAAAACTTGGCTATTGATCCAGCTCATTTCCTCTCGGCATATTCACTATACACCTATCTAAACAAATAGCAAAGTTACGGTCTGGGCTATCTACTTACAAATGTTTTGAGGGGTCTGGCCAAGTCCATAACAGAGACAAAGACTACACAATAATCCCAATGAGTTATCTTCAAAGGCTCTATACAACTGCAGTTAGCTATTTCTAATTCTATACTCAACTCCCATTGAAATGACTGCCAACATACCATTAGCCTTTCTAAATGCATGCTGCAACTGCAGGCAGACTATTCATGCTTCATGACCAAGGTCATTTTTTGGACACTCACACTTTCAAACTTCTCACCATTTTGGAAATATTCTGCCTGTCTGCTTTTTTCCCACCAAAAGAACACTTCATACTTATTTATAGTATATTGCACCAGCCATGTTTTAGCTCATTCACTTAGCCTGTTCAAGGCCTCTTGAAGCTTCCTTGCACACTCCTCATGACTAAAGGTCCAACTCAGTTTGGTATCATCAGCAACTTTGGAAATATAAGAATTGGTGCCCACATTCAAATTATTTAAACAGATTGTGGACTGCTAGCACTGACCATTATGACAAACCTCAATTAAAAGTCTGCCATCCAGAGAATTTCTTTAATTCACTCATGGGATACCAACATTTATTACTCACCTCTGAATGCCTTTGAGAAAGTAACAATGAGCTGTCTTCTTGAACTGCTACAGTCTACGTGCTATAAATTAATCCACATGTCATAAGGGAGGAAGTTCCAGGATTTTGACCCAAGGACATGGAAGGAATGGTAATATTTTCATAAGGTATTTGACATGGTACTCCATATTAGGCTACTTAATAAGATGAGAGCCCATGGTTTTATAGGTAGTGTGGATACAGGAGCAATAAAAGACAGACAGTTGGGATAAGGGGAGCATTTTATGTATACCAACCTGTGGAGTATTGTGGTCATAATTATTTGCAAAGTCAGAACTCACATGACACCAGTTTAAAATCCAACAGGTTTGTTTGAGATCACAAGCATTTGGAGCGCTGCTCCTTTATCAGGTGAAGTGAGAGGGAAGCACACAGGCACAGAAATTATAGGCAGGGAGATCAAAAGATTGTACAAATGGTGTGAGCGGAGTGTAAACAGGCTGAGTAAGTCTCTACAGGTGATCAAAAGTGTCAGACGGTTTGAATAACATGTCAACAGCTGAATAACAAGTGAAGGGATGACCTATAATCTGAGTAATTGAATAAGAGAGATAATTGCAAAAAATTAAAAATAAGGTGGTGCTGGAAACAAACCAAATGGTTGGAATAACATGATGATATAAGAGTCACATGCCGAAGGTGTAATCAAAGTAACAAGTAATCCAAAACTATAAAAACTAATTAATATAGAGAGATCATAACAAGTTATCAAGGTGATGGTGTCAAAACAGGACAGTAGGGAAGATTTTACAGATACAGAACAGTGTGGTGGGGTTTCCTGTAGTGTGGCATGAACCCAAGATCACAGTTGAGGCCATCCTAATGGGTATGGAACTTAGCTATCAGTTTCTGCTCAGCGATTCTGCATTGTTGTATATCGCAAAAGCCGCCTTGGAGGACACTGACCCAAAAATCAGAGGCTTCAACCCTAAACATGGTAAAGAACCCACCCCCTACAGACAAGCTCTGCATATATACAGGATCTGCTCAGACAAGGAGGAGCGTGATGGATATCCAAAGATGCTGGAATATACGATGTTCAACTCATCGATCGCTGGTTCTGACATGCCACAGCAAAAAACTACAACAACCTCCTCAGAAGACAGACACAGGACACGGCCAATAGAGAACCTTACTTCATCCAATACTTCCCCGGAGCGGAGAAACTATGCCATGTTCTTCACAGTCTTCCACATATCATCAGTGATGATGACTAGCTCACCAAGATCATCCCCACACTTCCACTTCTCACTTTCAAACAACGACCAAAGCGTAAACAGACCATTATTCGCAGAAAACTACCCAGCCTTCAGAACAACGTTGACCACAACACTGCACAACTCTGCCATGGTAATCACTGCAAGACATGCCAAATCATCAACGTGGATACTACAATCACACAGGGAAACACCACTCACCATGTACACGGCAGATACTCATGTGACTCATCCAGTGTTGTCTATCTCATGAGCTGCAGGCAAGGATGTCCTGAGGCATGGTATATTGGCAAAACAGTGCAGACCCTACAACAAATGAATGGACACCATGCAATAATTGCCAGACAGGAATATTCCCTCCCAGTTGGGGAACACTTCTGCAGTTAAGGCCATTCAGTCTCTGCTCTTCGGGTAAGCTTCCTTCAAGGTAGCTTTCAATAACACAATGCAGAATTACCAAGCAGAAACTGTTAGCTAAGTTCCATACCCATGAAGATGGCTTCAACTGTGATCTTGGGTTCATATCACACTACAGGAAACCCCACCACACTGTTACGTATCTGTAAAACCTTCCATACTATCCTGTTTTGACACCACCACCTTGATAATTTGTAATGATCTCTCTTCCTTAATTAGTTTGTACAGTTTTGGATCACTTGCTACTTTGATTGGATCCTCGGCATGTAGTTCTTATACCTATCATGTTATTCCAGCCGTTTGGTTTGTTTCCAGCACCACCTTGTTCTTAATTTGTTATAATTATCTCTCTTCCTCAAATAATTGGATTATACATCATCCATTCACTTATTATTCAGCTGTTGACACTTTACTCACATCAGGCAAAAGTGAGGACTGCAGATGCTGGGGATCAGAGTCTAGATTAGAGTGGTGCTGGAAAAGCACAGCAGATCAGGCAGCATCCGAGGAGCAGGAAAATTGACATTACGGGCAAAAGCCCTTCATCAGGAAAGGGCTGATGAAGGGTTTTTGCCCGAAATGTCGATTTTCCTGCTCGTCGGATGCTGCCTGACCTGTTGTGCTTTTCCGGCACCACTTTACTCACACCCGTCTGACACTTTTGATCACCTGCAGAGACTTATGACTCAGCCTATCAACATTCCACTCACATCATTTGTACGATCTTTTGATCTCTCTGCCTGTAAATTATGTGCCTGTGTGTTTCTCTTCTTTTCGTCTGACGAAGTAACAGCACTCCGAAGGCTTGTGATTTCAAATAAACCTATTGGACTATAACTTGGTGTTTTGCGACTTCTGACCTTGCCCACCCCAGTCCAACACCGGCATCTCCACATCATAATTATTCACTACAATATTTTTAATGATATGGGTAGGGAAAATGAATTGACTTTAGCCAAGTTTGTGGACAACACAAAAAGAGATGGAAAGGTAAGGGGTGAGGATGACTCAAAGAGTCTGCAGATGGGTCTAGACAGGTTAAGTAATTGACAGTTAAAAAAATAATGTGGGGAAATTTAAGGTTATCCATTTTCCTGGAAGAATAGAAGAGCTGAATATTATTTAAGTGGAGAAACACAGCAGAAAGCTACTGAACAGAGGCATTGGGAGTTCTCATCCATAAATAACAAAAACTAGCATCCAAGTTCATTGAGTAACAGGGAAGGCATATACAATATTGGTTTTTATTTGAAAGGGATTGGGATATAAAAGTAAGGTGGTTTTGCTAAAAATATGCCAGGCACGAGTCAAACCATAGCTAATTTACAGTGAACAAATTCAGGCCCTTTATCTAAGTAAAGAAATACTGGCATTAGAGCCTGTCCAGAAAAGGTTGACCAGGCCGATACCAAGAATGGAGAGATTGATTTATCAGGAGAGGTTGGGCTGCACCCATTGGAATATAGAAGAATGAGAGGCAACCTTATTGAAACATAGAACATAGAACATAGAAGAATACAGCGCAGTACAGGCCCTTCGGCCCTCGATGTTGCGCCGATCCAAGCCCACCTAACCTACACTAGCCCACTATCCTCCATATGCCTATCCAATGCCCGCTTAAATGCCCATAATGAGGGAGAGTCCACCACTGCTACTGGCAGGGCATTCCATGAACTCACGACTCGCTGAGTAAAGAACCTACCCCTAACATCTGTCCTATACCTACCACCCCTTAATTTAAAGCTATGCACCCTTGTAATAGCTGACTCCGTACGTGGAAAAAGATTCTCACTGTCGACCCTATCTAAACCCCTAATCATCTTATATACCTCTATCAAGTCACCCCTAAACCTTCTTTTCTCCAATGAAAACAACCCCAAGTGCCTCAGCCTTTCCTCATACGATCTTTCTACCATACCTGGCAACATCCTGGTAAACCTCCTCTGCACCCGTTCCAGTGCCTCCATATCCTTCCTATAGTATGGCGACCAAAATTGCACACAATACTCCAGATGTGGCCGCACCAGAGTCTTATACAACTGCAACATGACCTCAGTACTCCAGAACTCAATTCCTCTACCAATAAAAGCCAGTACGCCATATGCCTTCTTCACCGCACTATTTACCTGGGTGGCAACTTTCAAAGATTTGTGTACATGGACACCAAGATCCCTCTGCTCATCCACACTACCAAGTATCCAACCGTTAGCCCAGTACCCCATCTTTTTATTACTCTTACCAAAGTGAATCACCTCACACTTAGCTACATTGAACTCCATTTGCCACCTTTCTGCCCAGTTCTGCAGCTTATCTATATCCTGCTGTAACCTGCCACATCCTTCCTCACTGTCTACAACTCCTCCGACTTTCGTATCATCTGCAAACTTGCTCACCCAACCTTCTAACCCCTCCTCCAGGTCATTTATAAAAATGACAAACAGCAATGGTCCCAAAACAGATCCTTGCGGAACACCGCTAGTGACAGCACTCCAAGATGAACCTTTGCCATCAACTACTACCCTCTGTCTTCTTCCAGCCAGCCAACTCCTAATCCAAACCTCCAACTCACCCTCAATGCCATACCTCCGTATTTTTTGCAGTAGTCTACCATGGGGAACCTTATCAAACGCCTTACTAAAATCCATATACACCACATCTACTGCTTTCCCCTCGTCCACCTCCTTAGTCACCTTCTCAAAGAATTCAATAAGGTTTGTGAGGCACGACCTGCCCTTCACAAAACCATGCTGACTATCCTTGATCACATTATTCCTATCCAGATGTTCATAAATCCTATCCCTTACAATTCTCTCTAAGATTTTGCCCACAACAGAAGTGAGACTCACCGGCCTATAGTTACTAGGGTTATCCCTACTCCCCTTCTTGAACAAGGGAACCACATTTGGTAGCCTCCAATCTTCTGGCACTACTCCTGTAGACAACGAGGACATAAAAATCAAGACCAATGGCTCTGCAATCTCCTCCCTTGCTTCCCAGAGAATCCTAGGATAAATGCCATCAGGCCCAGGGGACTTATCTATTTTCACCCTTTCCAGAATTTCCAACACCTCTTCTCTACATACCTCAAAGCCATCCATTCTACTTAATTGTGACTCAGTACTCACATTGACAACAATGTCCTGTTCCTGATTGAATACTGACGAAAAGTATTCATTCAATGTCTCCCCAATCTCTTCAGCCTCCACACGCAACTTCCCACTACTATCCTTGACTGGACCTATTCCTACCCTAGTCATTCTTTTATTCCTGACATACCTATAGAAAGCCTTAGGGTTTTCCCTAATCCTACCAACTAAGGACCTTTCATGTCCCCTCCTTGCTGCTCTTAGCTCTCTCTTCAGGTCCTTCCTGGCTACCTTATAACTCTCAATCGCCCCAATTGAACCTTCACGCCTCATCTTTACATAGGCCGCCCTCTTCCATTTAACAAGGGATTCCAATTCCTTATTAAACCACGGCTCCCTCACACGACCCTTTCCTCCCTGCCTGACGGGCACTTACTTATCAAGGACACTCAATAGTTGCTCCTTGAACAAGCTCCACATATCAATTACACCCTTGCCTTGAAGCTTACTTTTCCAGGCCACACATCCTAAGTCATGCCTCACAGCATCATAATTTCCCTGCCCCCATCTATAACTCTTGCCCTGTAGTGCACACTTATCCCTCTCCATCACTAGAGTAAAAGTCACCGAATTGTGGTCACTGTCCCCAAAGTGCTCACCTACCTCTAATTCTAACACCTGGCCTGGTTCATTACCCAGAACCAAATCCAGTATGGCCTCACCTCTTGTTGGCCTATCTACATATTGTGTCAGGAAACCCTCCTGCACACATTGGACAAACACTGACCCATCTAACGAACTTGAGCTATAGCTTTCCCAATTAATATCAGGAAAGTTAAAGTCCCCCATAACAACCACCCTATTACTTTCACTCTTCTCTTGAATCATCCTCGCAATCCTTTCTTTTACGTTTCTAGGACTATTAGGAGGCCTGTAAAAAACTCCTAACAGGGTGAGCTCACCTTTCCTATTCCTAACCTCAGCCCAAACTACCTCAGATGGCGAGTCTTCATCCATCGTCCTTTCCACAGCTGTAATACTATCTTTGACAAGCAATGCCACACCTCCCCCTCTTTTACCCCCACCTCTGACCCTACTAAAACATTTAAACCCTGGAACCTGCAACAGCCAATCCTGTCCCTGTTCTACCCATGTCTCCGTAATAGCCACAACATCGAAGTCCCAGGTACCAACCCACGCTGCAAGTTCACCTACCTTATTTCGTATACTTCTTGCATTGAAGTATACACACTTCAAACCACTTTCCTGTTTACAGGCACCCTCCTTTGAAATTGATGCCATGTTCCTAACCTCCCTACACTCCAGGTCCTGCACCCTAAAGCTACAGTCTGGGTTCCCATGCCCCTGCAGAGTTAGTTTAAACCCCCCCCAAGAGCACTAGCAAACCTCCCACCAAGGATACTGGTGCCCCTCAGGTTCAGGTGTAGACCATCCCGTTTATAGAGGTCCCACCTTCCCCAGAAAGAACCCCAGTTATCCAAATACCGGAAACCCTCCCTCCTGCACCATCCCTGTAGCCACGCATTTAACTGTTCTCTCTCCCTATTCCTCCTATTCCTCGACTCTCTAACTACCTTGACAGCACAGATGCAGAATTAGCATTTGAATGAGCTTTATTGTCACATGTGCTCACCTGAGTACAGTGAAAAGCTTATAAGTTGCCACTTACAGTGCCATCTTAGGTACCAAGGTACCCAGGTATAGATTCTTAAGTATAATTCTTAGGGACAAAATTAGAAAAATAAAGAAATTTAGAAGTCTAGCCATAAGTTCTAAAAATAAAGAAATAAGAATTCAAAATAACAGTCCTTCCAACTCAGACCGTACTGGGCTTCACCTTGAGGCTAGGTGTTCGAGTCCACACTGAGACAGGGACTTTGAATCCACACTGAGACCAGGAGATTGAGTCCACACTGAGACCGGGAGTTTAAATCCACACTGAGACAGGGGGTTTGAGTCCACAGTGAGACTGGGAGATTGAGTCCACACTGAGACAGGGGGTTTGAGTCCACACTGAGACTGGGAGATTGAGTCCACACTGAGACAGGGAGTTTGAGTCCACACTGAGACTGGGAGATTGAGTCCACACTGAGGCAGGGGGTTTGAGTCCACACTGAGACCGGGAGTTTGAATCCACACTGAGACTGGGAGATTGATTCCACACTGAGACAGGGGGTTTGAGTCCACACTGAGACCAAGAGTTTAAGTCCACACTGAAACCAAGATTCCGCGTTAGCTGATGCTGCTGAGGACAGGAAGTAAAATGAAAAAAAAAGTGAAATGAGAAAGAACAAAAGAAAAGAAATAGACGGGGTGGAGTTCAGGAGCCGCTATCTTGGGAGAGTGATGCAAAAATGTTGTTTCCCCATGTGGGAGGATTTAGGAGCAGGTGTTCATCTCAGAATAAGGAGTCACAGTTTCAGAGAAATTTCTTCACAGAGGGTAGTTAATCTCTCTTTACCAGAGAGGGTTGTAGAGGTTGGATCATGAAGCATATCAGTAAGGGAATTAAGGGTTAGAGTAAAAGGAGGAAAGTAGAGTTGAGGATTGTCACATCAATTATGATCTCATTGAATGGTGAGTAGATCAAACTTGACGAGCAGAATGGAGAGTATGGTGCTGGAAAAGCACAGCAGGTCAGGCAGCATCCGAGGAGCAGGAGAATCGCATTTCGGGCAAGAGCCCTTCATGAACAGAATAGTCTATTTCTGCTCCTAAGTCATGTGGTCTCCTGCTCTTATATTTTCAAGTCAGGATGGTGAATGGCTTGAAAGGGAACTTGCAGGTGGCAGTGTTCTCATGTGTCTGCGGCCCTTTGTCTTGATGGAAGTGGTCATGGTTTTAAAAGGTGCTATCTCAGGATCTTTGGCGGATTTCTGCAGCGCACCTTGTAAATAGCACACACTGCTGCTACTGAACATCAGTCACAGAGGGAGTGGATGCTTGCAGATGTAGTGTCAATCAAATGGGCTGCTTGGATGGTGTCAAGCTTCTTGAGTGTTGTTGGGGCTGCACTCATTCAGGTAAGTGAAGTGTATTCCATCACATACCTGATATGTGTATTGGAGATGGTGGATGGGTTTATGGGAGCTTGGAGGTGAATTATTCACTGCCAGATTCCTAGAATCTGACCTTCTTTTGTAGCCACAGTATTTACATGACTAGTTGAGTTCCTGATGAAGGCCTTTTGCCCAAAACATCAATTCTCCTGCTCCTTGAATGCAGCCTGACCTGTTGTGCTTTTCCAGCACCACATTCTTGATTCTAATCTCCAGTGTCTGCAGTACTCACTTTCACCTAGTTAAGTTCAGTTCCTAGTCAATGGTAACTCCCAAGATCTTGTCTGTGAAAGATTCTGTGAGGCAACAATGATGACTGTCAAGAGGCAATTGTTAAGTTCTCTCTTACTGGAGATGATCATTGACTGGCACTTGTGTGGCATCAATTTTTCCACTTGTTACCCCAAGCTAGGATGTTGTTCATGTCTTGCTGTGTTTGGGCATGGACTTCTTCTGTATCCGAAGAGTCATGAGTGGTGCTGAACATTGTGCAATCATCAGTCAACATCCCCACTTTTGACCTAATGATGGAAGGAAGGTCATTGATGATGTGTGGTCAAAAATGGTTGGGTCAAGGGCACCAACCTGAGGGACAGCTGCAGAGATGTCTTGGAGCTGAGATCACTTCCCTGCTTAGTCTAACTCTCTACATTTTGTCTATTAGTCAAGTTTCAATCCATACTAGTATGCTAAACAGGTTGTGACTCTACTCACCAGAGTTTAGAAGAATGAGAGATGATCTCATTGAGACATATAGGATCCTTAAAGAGCCTTAAAGTGTAAATACTGCGCGCTTGTTTCCTCTCATGGGAGAATCTAGGGCAAGGGACATAGTCTCAGAATAAAGGGGTGCAAGTTTAGGACTGAGATGAGGAGGAATTTCTTCTCTCAGAAGGTTGTGAGTCTTTGGAACTGCTTGCCATTATAGAGCTTTGGGAACAATGTCCTTGTGCACATTTAACATTGAGACAAATAGATTCTGGATCAGTAGAGGAATCAAGCATTACGGAGGAAGGGCAGAGCCATGGGCATGAGGAAAGATGGAGCAGCCATGATCCTATTAGAATCATAGAATCCCAACAGTGTGGAAACAGGTCTTTCAGCCCAACAAGTCCACACCAAACCTCCGAAGAGTAACCCCCTACCCTATATTTACCCCTGACTAATGCATCTAACTTACACATCCCTGAAAACGCATGGGCAATTTAACATGGCCAGTTCACATAATCTGTATATCTTTGGACAGTGGGAGGAAACCCATGAAGACATGGAGAGAATGTGCAAACTCCACACAGACAATTGCGCAAGGCTGGAATTGAACCTGGGTACCTGGTGCTGTGAGGCAACAGTGCTAACCACTGAGCCACAATGCCTGTTCAGGCTCAAGGGGCTGAATAGCCTACTCCTGTTCCTATTTCTATTGTCTTATATTCTTCTGGTATACTCTCCACCCCATTCCACTCCCAACTCCATTACTTTATATAATAGCCTCGTGTAGAATTTTATGAAAAGTCCTCTGTAAATCCAAATACATCCCATCAACTAGTTCTCCTTTATCAATGCTGCAATTAATATCTTCAAAATATTCCAACAAGGTTGTTAAACATGATTTCCTTTCTTAAATTCATGCTGACTATGTCCAAGTTTGCCATTCTTTTCTAAATGTTTCCTTGTCTTTATAACAGTTTATAACATTTTTGGTACGATGGATAGCAATCTAACAGACCTACAGCTAATAGACCTGTAGTTCTCCACTCCTCTTCTTCATCTTTTATTAAATACTGGGTTTCATTTGTCTTCCAGTCAGCAGGAACCCCTGTATAATCTATTGAATTATGAAAGATAAATGCTAATGCATCCATTTGTATCAATCTATTATTTCCTTCAATGTTCTGGAATGGAAGTCAATTTGATCTAAGAGTTTTATCAATGTTCAATCCAGTTTTTTTTTCAAATACTACCTCTTTACTAATACTAATTACATTTCACTCTTCGGACACTCAAATTCTCTTGGTTATCTAGTATTTCTGAGAGATTTTCCGTATATTTTTCAATGAATACAGAAAACAAATGCCAAGTAACTGTTCAGTTTCTCCACATTTTCCCTGTTCTCCATTGCAAATTCTTCTGTCGCAACCTGTAATGTGCTCCCATTTATCCTTGTTAATCTATTTCCTATCACATATAAATAGAAGTTCTTACAGTCCATCTTTATGTTCCTCACTAACTTGCATTCAATTCTCTTTTTCTTTTCCTTTTCTTTGGCCCTCCTTTGCTGGATAAATTGATCCTAATGTTCAGACTTACCACTCTTCCTACAATGCATGGAAGCCACTTTCTTCTTTCTAACGGTAATCTTTAACTTGTTGTGTTTACCATGGTTAATTCCCCTTTCTCTTTGGTGTTTGTGTCTTAGAAGAATGCATACCTACTGTTGAGCTTATGGTATTTCTTTGAGTTCCGCACTAATTCAGTCTTTAAACGAATTACAGTTATTTATTGGAACAAAATAAAATGCATTGGAAAGCAAAATCCTAATGTGAATATTACTTTGGAAATTATATTATCAATGAGAAAACATCCATCCTAGGCACACCTTAAGTGGACATGTAAAATATGCAAAATTTGTTTTCCAGAAATGCCCATACTTTCTCATATAAACAGCAGGTTGCATTATTTTTTTGAAGTCCCATTGTGAAACTTAATACTTCTAAATTGCAGACATGTATGTTAAAGTAACAAACTCAAGATTCAAACACTTAGTTCATTGAATGTTTTATCATTCGGCCTATTGCTGATTTTCTAAAAAGACTGACTTGCTCCATCTTCACTGCAACCAGACAATTCATAGAAAGGTACGAATGAGGTTACAAGTCACAATCTATTTATATTGGTGCAAATTAAAAGCTCTGAAGAAAGGATGAGTAAGCCAGCTGTAAGAAAGCAATCACAGCAGCAAGATCACAGAATAAACAGAACTCCAGCACTTTGAAGGATGCTTTGTAAGATGTTCAATAAAGATACAGAATTCAAAAACTAAGTTGCACCTCTATTATATTTTGCTGAAAAAGTCTGGTTCTTATTATCATTTTTTCATCATTTACAGCAGTAAATTACCAGTACCCAGAAACAATGCTGACCATACTAAAAATAATATTGACAATCCTTTATATAGTAATTTAGCAAAGGCATTAATTTGCATACAGTACAATACAATTCTGCCTTTTCTGACTGAAAAAACCATATTTCTTTCTAGATTTCATCTTCCTCATTCTAAATACTTAAATCATATTTATCATCGAAATCACTCATGTAAATGTCATGACGTAATATTACAGTCTCACAGCCATGGTAGCACCTTAACATTTTGCATCCTGTAAGACCTGAGTGCAGATAAACTCTAAAGCTTCAAGTGACTCCACTTTTTTCCTTATACATTGCTACTTACCATAAATAGCAAGATACAATCAAAGTATTATTTAAAATAAGAACAGAAAGTATGACTTTAAAATAGGGCCTGTATTGCACCTGTCTTCCTGGTTGAATTAACTCTGTCCTCCCATCCTGTTGTAGCTGAAGATTGTCCCTGACTCTTGACTCTCCAATGCCATGGGAGATTACTTTCCAATAACTAGACTTATGCTTGCATTAAAAGCAGACAGACTCGTGTCCGATCTAGTCATCTGGAGCGTCACTGAATTTCTGCGCATGGATAACTTTTGTGAAACTGCATATATTCAAGTAGCGTTTGAATTTCTGTTGAATATTTTTCACATTTTTATTTGCATTTAAGACTTGTTGAGTTAATTTTCTGAAGTTACTAAGTCTTTGGAAATGTTAGCATTGCAAGAAGATTTGGAAGACTTCCACTTTGCTTTTCAATTGTTGCTCCTTCTCCGCTTATCGTGCTTGTCTGTCTCAGTACTGTTGCTTCTCATGCCTGTTTATACCTGCAAAAAGAAATGTGTAAACAAAACCGAAGAGATGAGTATGATTTACTGGGCTCAGAGCCTGCTAGCAAGGGGTCATTGGAAAGTGCTTTAACATCAACTATAATTACATTTCCACTTTGTATTGGTTTTTGTTACTGATAACATTCCACACCAACAACAGCAACTATCTCTGTTAAACTTGCTGTAGATAAAACTTTCCTTCGGGCATGTATGTATTCGCTCTGTAGGTTTTGTTAAAGGCACGCTCAGATGTCTACTTCTTGTTATGTTAAAGGAAACTGCTGTTCGCAAACTAAGATGAAAAGGTAGACAAAGCAAGTGTTCATGAAAGTAGGTCCTTTTTTTATGTTGGGTATAAGAACTGTGAAATTTGTCACACATGAACATACACAGACACTCTCTTAACTCAGGGCATGATCCTAAATATCAATCATCAAGTATCCAAAGTAACACACTGGATTGACAACTAGAATGACCACTAACAGCCTTTGCAGTAGCAAAATTTTCAGAGCTGCATTCCATCTCATAATACTTGATATAATTTTAAAGCACCCGTACCATTTTTCACAGGGAAAAAAAAACTTTGGTTATTCACCTCTTCTATGCCCCTCTTGACTTTATAAACCTCTGAAAGGTCATCCCTCAATCTTTCGGGATCAAATTTCCCTACCATTGAAAAATGGGAAAGGTTTCTTTCCTCTCCTTCTATTATTAATCTAAACAATTACTGTAACAAAAACAGAATTTGCTGGAAAAGCTCAGCACGCCTGGCAGCATGTGTGCAGAGAAGTCAGAGTTAACGTTTCAGGTGCAGTGACCCTTCCTGCTTTTATCGTAACCTTGGCACTTACTGGAGTTACCAGCAAATATGGCTGATTCTAATTCATTAGCTATTCACTGGATAATTTATCATGGTTTCATACAGATGAAACTTAAATCTAAGATTGCACACAGAACAAGGTTTTATGTTTGTACACTGGTCAGCTTGTCATATTCCCTTCTCACACCATTCAGGTTATTGGCTACAAAATTCACACTCTGATAACTGTAGATGTAGAAAACATGAGCTGGGGAGTCAAACATAGAGTCATAGACTCATACAGCATGGAAATAGGCCCTTCAGTCCAACTTGTCTATGCTGACCAGGTTTTCCAAACCAAGCCAGTCCCATTTACCTGTGTTTGGCTCATATCTCTCCAAATGTTGCCTATTCACAGACCTGATCAAATGTCTTTTAAATTTTGTAACTGTACCTGCAACTGCCATTTCCCCGGCACCTCATTCCACACACGAACAAGAGCCCAAACCACTGCCTGAAGAAGTTGTCTCTCAGGTCTCTTTCAAATCTTTCTCCTCTCAACTTAAAATCATGTCCCCTAGGTTTGAACTCTTCTACCCTAGGGAAAAAAACATGACTGTTCACCTCATCTATGCCCTCTTGATTTTATAAACCTCTAAAAGATCACAGTCTAGATTAGAGTGGTGCTGGAAAAGCACAGCAGTTCAGGCAGCATCCGAGGAGCAGTAAAATCGAGGTTTCGGGCAAAAGCCCTTCATCAGGAATACCCAATGAAGGGCTTTTGCCCGAAACGTCAATTTTCCTGCTCCTCGGATGCTGCCTGAACTGCTGTGCTTTTCCAGCACCACTCTAATCTGGACTCTGGTTTCCAACATCTGCAGTCATTGTTTTTACCTATCTAAAAGATTGCACTCAACCTCCCACATTCTAAGGAATAAAGTCCCATTTTAATAAACCTCTCCTTAAAATTCAAACCCTCCAGTCCCAGTAACATTCTGGTAAATCTTTTCTGCACCCTCTCCAATTTAATAATATCCTTTCTATAGCAGGGAGACCAGAACTATACACAGTACTCTAACAGTGGCCTCACCAACCTCCTGTGCAGCCGCAACAAATCCTATACTCAGTGCTCTAACCAGTGGAAGCAAACACTCTGGAGGCAGGAAGCATGTTTCCGCTGATGGGTGAATGCCGAACCAGAGGACACAGCTTAAAAATACGGGGTAGACCATTTAGGACAGAGATGAGGAGAAACTTCTTCACCCAGAGAGTGGTGGCTGTGTGGAATGCTCTGCCCCAGAGGGCAGTGGAGGCCCAGTCTCTGGATTCATTTAAGAAAGAGTTGGATAGAGCTCTCAAGGGTTGTGGAATCAAGGGTTATGGAGATAAGGCAGGAACAGGATACTGATTAAGGATGATCAGCCATGATCATATTGAATGGTGGTGCAGGCTCAAAGGGCAGAATGGCCTACTCCTGCACCTATTGTCTATTGTCTAAACATACCAAACACCTTCTTAATCACCCTGTCTACCTGTGACAGCACTTTCAAGGAACTATGTATCTGAACCCCTAGGCCTTTCTGTTTGACAACACTCCCAAGCGCCCTACCATTAACCGTATAAGTCCTGCCTTTGTTGTCTTACTGAAACCCACAACCTCTCATTTACCTAAATTAAACTCCATCTGCCACTCCTTGGCCCATTGGCCTAGATGATCAAGAGATGGAAATGTGTTGCTGGAAAAGCGCAGCAGGTCAGGCAGCATCTAGGGAACAGGAGAATCGACGTTTCGGGCATTAGCCCTTCTTCAGGAATGAGGAAAGTTGGTCCAGCAGGCTAAGATAAAAGATAGGGAGGAGGGACTTGGGGGAGGGGCGTCGGAAATGTGATAGGTGGAAAGAGGTCAAGGTGAGGGTGATAGGTCAGACTGGGGTGGGGGCGGAGAGGTCGGGAAGAAGATTGCAGGTTAGGAAGGCGGTGCTGAATTTGATGGATTTGACTGAGACAGGCTGGGGGGAGGGGAAATGAGGAAACTGGTGAAATCCGAGTTCATCCCTTGTGGTTGGAGGGTTCCTAGCCGGATGATACTACCTAGATGATCAAGATCCCATTGTACTCTTAGATAACTTTGTTCACTGTTTGCTATACCATCAACTTTGGTATCAGCGCAAACTTACTAACCATACTTCCTATATTCTCATGCAAATCAGTTATCCCAGGGAAGCTAGGCAAGAAATTGCATGGCCTCTGGCAGAGATATTTGTATCATCAATAGCCACAGGTGAAGTGCCGGAAGACTGGAGGGTGGCTAAACTTGTGCCTTTATTTCAGAAATGCTGCAAGGAGAAGCCTAGGAATTATAGAACAGTGAGCCTAATGTCAGTGGCGAGAAAGTTGTTGGGGGGGGATTCTGAGCGATAGGATTTACATACATTTGGAGAGGCAAGGACTGATTAGGGATATGCTTTTAGGCATGGGAAATTGCACCTCACAAATGTGATTGAGTTTTTTGAGGATGTGACCAAAACAATATGTCTTTGTTCAGAACAGCTGCATACTACTCCTCAGAACAAAATACGTAAAAGGTAAAAAGCAAACAAGGAATGTTGGATAAGTACAAAGACATTATAACTGATACTTTCTACTGAAGGGCTTTGGTAGCTTGATCAGAGGTATGTTGGTACATCTCACACTGCAGCCATGGCAAGAGAAATCCATGTGTGAAATCCATTCATTTAAATGATTATCAAAAACATCCATTGTTGTCGATTGAGCCAAATCTTGAGAGCCTGGAGATTTTCAATATCCAAGACAATATGAAGCAGGAATAGCTGTGCATTCTTGTGCTGCTAAAAGGTTTTGCCATTGGCTTTTATTTGAATTTCTGAAGGTGTAACCCAGGAGAGTCAGAGTGAAATAAACACAAAGGCAACACCAAATACTGCAAATGTTGGAAATCTGAAACCTGAAATCAAAACAGAAAATGTCAGAAATACTCAGCAAGTCTGACAGCATCTGGGGAGAGACAAAGAGAGTTAACATTCCTATGTTCAGTTTGGAGAGAGTGGTTTGTCTTATTGTCCAGCACGGCCTAATGTAAAAAATACCCAAGGAGATAATCAAGACAAAGGAGGCTGAGGGACACAATTTTCAGAAGGCAACAATCCAGGTTGGGTGGGGTGGAGTTATAGGTTCACCACGTTGGGCAAGTCAAGAGCAGTTCCTGATCCAGTAAACTCTCTGCAGAAGCAGTTATTGAGACATCACCACCTCAGAAAGCTCGAAGGAACCCCCAGTAGCCCGTTCCTTCCATGAGAGTAGAGTCTTGAATAAGCAAGAAGAATCCTAGACACAAAATGCAAGAAACACTGAGTACTTTCAACTACACCACTGGGCAGAATGTATTTTCCATTTATTGTGGAACCTCTTCAATTTTATCACTTTGGAAATTAGGCAGTCCTATAAAGAACAGTTCATCTGCACAACCATAAAATCTGGCTGAAAAATCCCTGCATTGACTCCACAAATAACTTATTTTCAGTACCAAATGTTTGTTTTGAGTATGACTGTCATGCAGAGAGTTTATCTGTGTCAGATACAAGTTTTTTTCTATTCCATAGACAATAACGAACATACAATGACAGTGAATTTAGCATAATGGGCAAGGACAACTTTTATTGTCCATCCCTAATTGCCATTGAGAAGCTGGTGGTTTTACACCTTCTTGAAAAGCTGCATTCTGAGAGACTGAGATTCACCCCATTGTTAGAAAGGTACTCCAGGTTTTTGAAACTGATGGAAAAAGTAAGAAGGACATACGCAACGTTCAGGTTGGAAATTAGTACAGGTCGTACAATGATAGGTAAGTGAGATGTGAACAGAAAGATGAGGCATGAACATGCTGTGATCTGCCATCGGCTTTCGCTCTGCCACTGGTCAGGCCCTCAGTAACTGCAATTCCAATAATGGAGAGTGTTTGCTTCTCCACAGAGATAAGGCAAGTCTGTCCCCCATTGGTTTGGTTCTGCCACTTCCAGTTATGCACCAGATTGTCCTGCAAGAGTGAGGGAAGTGTGTCATTGAGTGTGATGCAATGTGTTTGGATGATAATGACAGTCATGACTGAAGAGCTGCCAATGTATACAACGTGTGAGAAATGGGTGTGAGGCTTACAGTAATGCTGCAAGTATAAAGCTACAAGTATTAGGTATGATCTGTGGCTTATGGAGGTTGTTGGTGGGTGAGTAATGGGTGTGGGCTCCATTCAATGGTAGGTGAGATTATTGAGATTTGACATTTGAAAACCCATTGCCACCTGTCCACCTTTTCCATAAAGGCATCAAGCACATAGCCAGAGAGCTTAAACCAAACCATTCTATTTCACTACAACCAACTCCAGTATTTCCTCCATCCAGAATGAACTTCCTCTTTAAGAAGTTCAGAGTGGCTTGAAGTTGTGAAGGCTGGGGATTTAACCAATGCCAGTACTGGACACATTTGAGCCTCTGCCCAGCTGACCCTTACAGCAGCATGTTTGTCATTAACTGCGCACAGATGCCATGCAAAGCAGAGGGCATCTCCATGTGCACCAGGACCAATGGGATTCTTACCCACTGGGGTATTGACACTTGTAATGAAATTTCACCAAATCTGGCAGAGTGTGCCAGGCAGTTGCTTGGCTAGTCAATGGCACAGCTCTTGGAACTTTGGCAAAAGTTTTCAGATATGTGGGTAGATTGATTGGGTTAGGTATTCCTTTTTTCCAGTGCCTAGATGAATAACCAATTTCAGACAGTTTCAATGCTTGCTAGGCCATTTGAGACAACATTTAAGAATCTACCACATTGCTATGGGAATGGAGTCACACGTCGGACAGTTTGATCAAAGATTTCCTGTCCGACATTGTGTCACACAGTTGGTATGTAGTATTCTTTTAAAAAACATGCAAGAGTCTTGCTCATATCATCCCTGTGTCACAGTGTGTGACCTGAGGCTATAAAGGTCATAGACTCCGTATTAACTGGGGCCATTCGAAGCATGACACACTGATGGAAGCATACTGCTGTTTGCAAACCCCTGAACAGCTCATTGAAACACCTGTGGCTGTAGTTTATCTAATGTACATTAACTCATTAAATATAATAACTATCAGTTGAAACTTTCAATACCACACTACCCACATCTAGTTCTTAAATTGTAGGCGTGAACAAAAGCTTTGGCACATCATGGTTGCAGACCACAAGCCTTAATGAGATGTAAGTGGTTTATCTTGAATCCAACCAGTGCAATGGTTGGTTCCACAATTAGATTTGTGCAGGCTTTCCATTGAGAAATCCTAAACAAGTACTTAAAATCCTAAACTGGAGCTGGAGTTGGATGAACTTCGGATCATTCGGGAGGCAGAGGGGGTCATAGATCAGAGTTATAGGGAAGTAGTAACTCCTAAGATGGCAGATAGATGGGTTACAGTGAGGGGGACTGGGAGGAAGCAGCCAGTGCAGGGACCTCCTGCGGCCATTCCCCTCAAGAACAAGTATACCGTTTTGGATACTTGTGGGGGGGATGACTTACCAGGGGTAAGTAACGGGGCTCAGGTCTCTGGCACGGAGCCTGTCCCCGTTACTCAGAAGGGAAGGGTGAAGAAGAGCAGAGCAGTAGTAATTGGGGACTCGATAGTTCGTGGCACAGATAGGCGGTTTTGTGGGAACGAGAGAGACTCACGTTTGGTATGTTGCCTCCCAGGTGCAAGGGTACGTGATGTCTCTGATCGTGTTTTCCGGGTCCTGGAGGGGGAGGGGGAGCAACCCGAAGTCGTGGTCCACATTGGCACCAACGACATAGGTAGGAGGAGTGCTGAGGATGTTAGACAGGCTTTCAGGGAGCTAGGTTGGAAGCTAGGAGTTAGAACAAACAGAGTTGTTGTCTCTGGTTTGTTACCCGTGCCACGTGATAGAGATTCGAGGAATAGGGAGAGAGAACACTTAAATGCGTGGCTTCAGGGATGGTGCAGGAGGGAGGGGTTCCAGTTTTTGGATAACTGGGGTTCTTTCTGGGGACGGTGGGACCTCTATAAACATGATGGTCTACACCTGAACCTGAGGGGAACCAGTATCCTTGGGGGGAGGTTTGCTAGTGCTCTTGGGGGGGGTTTAAACTAACTCGGCAGGGGCATGGGAACCCAGATTGTAGCTTCAGGGTGCAGGACCTGGAGTGTAGGGAGGTGAGGAACATGGCATCAATTTCCAAGGAGGGTGCCTGTAAACAGGGAAGTGGCTTGAAGTGTGTATACTTCAATGCAAGAAGTATACGAAATAAGGTAGGTGAACTTGCAGCGTGGGTTGGTACCTGGGACTTCGATGTTGTGGCTATTACGGAGACATGGCTAGAACAGGGACAGGATTGGCTGTTGCAGGTTCCGGGATTTAAATGTTTTAGTAGGGTCAGAGGTGGGGGTAAAAGAGGGGGAGGTGTGGCATTGCTTGTCAAAGATAGTATTACAGCGGTGGAAAGGACGATGGATGAGGACTTGCCATCTGAGGTAGTTTGGGCTGAGGTTAGGAATAGGAAAGGTGAGGTCACCCTGTTAGGAGTCTTTTACAGGCCTCCTAATAGTCCTAGAATCATTGAAGAAAGGATTGGGAAGGTGATTCAGGAGATGAGTGACAGTAATAGGGTGGTTGTTATGGGGGACTTTAACTTTCCTGATATTGATTGGGAAAGCTATAGCTCAAGTTCGTTAGATGGGTCAGTGTTTGTTCAATGTGTGCAGGAGAGTTTCCTGACACAATATGTAGACAGGCCAACAAGAGGTGAGGCCATACTGGATTTGGTTCTGGGTAACGAACCAGGCCAGGTGTTAGAATTAAAGGTAGGTGAGCACTTTGGGGATAGTGACCATAATTCGGTGATTTTTACACTCGTGATGGAGAGGGATAAGTGTGTACTACAGGGCAAGAGTTACAGTTGGGGTAAGGGAAATTATGATGCGGTGAGGCATGACTTAGGATGTGTGGCTTGGAAAAGTAGACTCCAAGGCAAGAGTGTAAAGGATATGTGGAACTTGTTCAAGGGGCAACTATTGAGTGTCCTTGATAATTATGTACCTGTCAGGCAGGAAGGTAAGGGTCGTGCGAGGGAGCCGTGGTTTAATAAGGAATTGGAATCCCTTGTTAAATGGAAGAGGGCGGCCTATCTCAAGATGAGACGTGAAGGTTCAATTGGGGCGATTGAGAGTTATAGGGTAGCCAGGAAGGACCTGAAGAGAGAGCTAAAAGCAGCAAGGAGGGGACATGAAAGGTCCTTAGTCGATAGGATTAGGGAAAACCCTAAGGCTTTCTATAGGTATGTTAGGAATAAAAGAATGACTAGGGTAGGAATAGGTCCAGTCAAGGATAGTAGTGGGAAGTTGCGTGTGGAGGCGGAAGAGATTGGGGAGACACTGAATGAATACTTTTCTTCAGTATTTACTCAGGAACAGGGCATTGTTGTAGATGAGAATACTGAGTCACAAATAAGTAGAATGGATGGCTTTGAGGTATGTAGAGAAGAGGTGTTGGAAATCCTGGAAAAGGTGAAAATTGATAAGTCCCCTGGGCCTGATGGCATTTATCCTAGGATTCTCTGGGAAGCAAGGGAGGAGATTGCAGAGCCATTGGCCTTGATTTTTATGTCCTCTTTGTCTACAGGAGTAGTCCCAGAAGACTGGAGGATAGCAAATGTGGTTCCCTTGTTCAAAAAGGGGAGTAGGGATAGCCCTAGTAACTATAGGCCGGTGAGTCTCACTTCTGTTGTGGGCAAAGTCTTAGAGAGAATTGTAAGGGATAGGATTTATGCACATCTGGATAGGAATAATGTGATCAAGGATAGTCAGCATGGTTTTGTGAAGGGCAAGTCGTGCCTCACAAACCTTATTGAATTCTTTGAAAAGGTGACGAAGGAGGTTGATGAGGGGAAAGCGGTAGATGTGGTATATATGGATTTTAGTAAGGCGTTTGATAAGGTTCCCCATGGTAGGCTACTGCAGAAAATACGGAGATATGGCATTGAGGGTGAATTGGAGGTTTGGATTAGGAATTGGCTGGATGGAAGAAGACAGAGGGTAGTAGTTGATGGCAAAGTTTCTTCATGGAGTGCCGTCACTAGCGGTGTTCCGCAAGGATCTGTTTTGGGACCATTGCTGTTTGTCATTTTTATAAATGACCTGGAAGAGGGGTTAGAAGGTTGGGTGAGCAAGTTTGCGGATGATACGAAAGTCGGAGGAGTTGTTGACAGTGAGGAAGCATGTGGCAGGTTACAGCAGGATATAGAGAAGCTGCAGAGCTGGGCAGAAAGGTGGCAGATGGAATTCAATGTAGCTAAGTGCGAGGTGATTCACTTTGGGAAGAACAACAAAAAGATGGGGTACTGGGCTAATGGTCGGATACTTGGTAGTGTGGATGAACAGAGGGATCTTGGTGTCCATGTACACAGATCTCTGAAAGTTGCCACCCAGGTAAATAGTGCGGTGAGGAAGGCATATGGCGTACTGGCTTTTATTGGTAGAGGAATTGAGTTCCGGAGTCCTGAGGTCATGATGCAGTTGTATAAGACTCTGGTACGGCCGCATCTGGAATATTGTGTGCAGTTTTGGTCGCCATACTATAGGAAGGATGTGGAGGCATTGGAACGGGTGCAGAGGAGGTTTACCAGGATGTTGCCTGGTATGGAAGGAAAATCGTATGAGGAAAGACTGAGGCACTTGGGGCTGTTTTCACTAGAGAAAAGAAGGTTTAGGGGTGACTTGATTGAGGTGTACAAGATGATTAGGGGGTTAGATAGGGTAGACAGTATGAACCTTTTCCCGCGTATGGAGTCGGGTATTACAAGGGGGCATAGCTTTAAATTAAGGGGGGGTAGATATAGGACTGATGTTAGGGGTAGGTTCTTCACTCAGCGAGTCGTTAGTTCATGGAATGCCCTGCCAGTAACAGTGGTGGACTCTCCCTCTTTATGGGCATTTAAGAGGGCATTGGATAGGTATATGGAGGATAGTGGGTTAGTGTAGTTTAGGTGGGCTTGGATCGGCGCAACATCGAGGGCCCAAGGGCCTGTACTGCGCTGTATTCTTCTATGTTCTATGTTCTATGTTCTATGTTAAAATAGGCAGCATTGCCTTTAAATATCTAAGTCAGAAGTTGCTTTGTGATTCCATCTGGAAATTAGTCAGCACTGACTGGGCCAGGAGTTGTTGAGCTTGTTCACAACGTTATCACAACCGCTAACAAAAAGCACATGGATAACCTACTTTCTCTTTTAAAAATCCCAGAAAGGCCGGGAATGCCCCTTCTCACATTTCACAATTTGCTCCAATCTTTTTTCCCAGATTTCACAGAAAGCCGCTACCAATGAGGTATGCAGTCCTGATGAAAGATTCCTACATGAAACATCGACTCCCCTTCTCCTCTGATGCTGCTCGACCTGCTGTGCTTTTACCAGTTCAATTTTCTATCCACTACAATCCAACGTTGACCACTTCGGTCAATCTGCTTAACTAAGAAGATGTGATAAGTTCTGTAGATCAGACATGTTTGCTGACAAAACCTAAGGATCAATTTTCATCTGTCACTGATCTTCGGGTTTGGGAATGTGATCCGGGCCCAACTCAAAACATGATGACTATTCCATGTGCAGTTTATCTAATCTAAAATTCCTCCTTCTGAATAAGAGCGATCTTAACACCCATGTACCACTATCACATATTTGTGGGCCAACGTAGCTCTTTTAAATTCACTGTGGTACAAATCTAAAAGCCAAATGTTCCTTGCAACGATCCAAGAATTCATATCCAAAAATACAGAAAAGTGGCAGCAAAAACATCCATAGAAGGAATAGCAGTAAAAAGCCACCACTAAAGAAATGCAATTAAACAATATTGGGCTGGAAGCTGAATTTGATGCTGCGGTTGGGAAACAGCATAGTCATGAGATTCAAGAGACCATCATATTGGGCTACATCATGTAACAACGTGGAACCCAATGAGCATCATCTGAACTGCCTTATTTCTTAAGATGTGAATCTGTAAGCAGAAACAAATAGATGGAGCTGATTTTTTTTTTTAAATTCTCTTGTGGGTGTCACTGTCTTGAGCTACTCTTGAGAAGCTGGTGGAGAGCTGCTTCTTGCATCGCTGCAGTCCTATTGCGTCTATCACAGCCACAAGATTAACGCAGTATAAACAGGCCTTTAGTATGCCTGTTAAATGCTTGAAATGTCACAACAGAAAACCTATTCCAGGTCATGCTAGTATGATGCAAAAAGCAGCAACATCTCACACACCAAATTGGATAGAAAACTCACCCATGTTCGCCAATATTTTTCTAAAGTGTGTCCTTAAATCTTTTCCTCATAAGGTAGGGCTCCCCCATCGCTGAGAACAGAGCTGATGATTTTGATTCCCCTTTTGCTTGTGATATTCTTGGTGGGCAGTCTCCGTATGCCTGAGGCTGTGAGGTCCCCAGCTGTTGTGATGGTTTCCTGCACAGTGACAGGAACCTCCTCTTCTACTGCAGCATCCTGAGCTGTCATTGGCAGACAGACGGAGGATCTGCGTCATCATTGGGATCACCCAGAGGGAAGATGCCAGTGCAGACCATCTATTGTCATGAGATACACTTGATCTGCTTACCTGAGAGGGACTGACTTCCTGTTGGAGAATGCAGACGTCTCACCAGAGTAATAGAGTCATAGAGATGTACAGCATGGAAACAGACCCTTCGGTCCAACCAGTCCATGCCGACCAGATATCCCAACCCAATCTAGTCCCACCAGCCAGCACCCGGCCCATATCCCTCCAAACCCTTCTTATTCATATACCCATCCAAATGCCTCTTAAATGTTGCAATTTTACCAGCTTCCACCACATCCTCTGGAAGCTCATTCCATACAAATACCACCCTCTGCGTGAAAAAGTTGCCCCTTAGGTCTCTTTTATATCTTTCTCCTCTCACCCTAAACCTATGCCCTCTAGTTCTGGACTCCCTGACCCCAGGGAAAAGACTTTGTCTATTTATCCTATCCATGCCCCTCATAATTTTGTAAACCTCTATAAGGTCACCCCTCAGCCTCCGACGCTCCAGAGAAAACAGCCGCAGCCTGTTCAGCCTCTCCTTGTAGCTCAGATCCTCCAACCCTGACAGCATCCTTGTAAATCTTTTCTGAATACTTTCAAGTTTCACAACATCTTTCCAATAGGAAGGAGACCAGAATTGCATGCAATATTCCAACAGTGGCCTGAACAATGTCCTGTACAGCCACAACATGACCTCCCAACTCCTGTACTCAATACTCTGACCAATAAAGGAAAGCATACCAAACATCTTCTTCACTATCCTATCTACCTGCGACTCCACTTTCAAGGAGCTATGAACTTGCACTCCAAGGTCTCTTTGTTCAGCAACACTCCCCAGGACCTTACCATTAAGTATATAAGTCCTGCTAAGATTTGCTTTCCCAAAATACAGCACCTCGCATTTATCTGAATTAAGCTCCATCTGCCACTTCTCAGCCCATTGGCCCATCTGGTCAAGATCCTGTTGTAATCTGAGGTAACCTTCTTCTCTGTCCACTACACCTCCAATTTTGGTGTCATCTGCAAACTTACTAACTGTACCTCTTATGCTCACATCCAAATTATTTATGTAAATGACAAAAAGTAGAGGACCCAGCACCGATCCTTGTGGCACTCCACTGGTCACAGGCCTCCAGTCTGAAAAACAATCCTCCACCACCACCCTCTGTCTTCTACCTTTGAGCCAGTTCTGTATCCAAATGGCTAGTTCTCCATGTATTCCATGAGATCTAACCTTGCTAATCAGTCTCCCATGGGGAACCTTGTCGAACACCATACTGATGTCCATATAGATCACATTTACTGCTCTGCCCTCATCAATCTTCTTTGTTACTTCATCTTCTAGGTCACTAGCTACTTAACATCAGTGACAAGGTGATAGTGTGCAGGTTAGTTATAGCTGCTGGATGTGGCTTTCCAGGAGAGTTTCTAACCTCACAATGGAAGAGTGAATATGTGTACACAAGAGGGAACTCTCTGTCCCATATTGCCTGGATGCAGCCCTCAATTGTCCTTGCCAGTCCATTCAGGTATTTCTGCCAGATCTTCGTGCACGTCCAGTTGCAAATTTAGCATTGCCATCTTGCAGTTGACTCAAGTGGTTTGTCATCAACTTGGGGTTCAGCATCAACCAACATTCCGGACTGTTCTGACTGCCAGAGTCCTAATAGGTTACAGCTTCCACTTTCGGTTCCACCACTATGTGGTGCTCAAACCAGGCTTCTCCCATTCTTTCAGCCTATGTTATCCCACCGAGTTGCAAGTATCTGAACTGGCAACTGGTGCAGACCATGGCATGATACATTTACTGAAGCTCCCTCCTGCTCTTCAGAGGTTAGCAAGAGTCTTTTGTTGCTACTGAAGATTGTCCTGTTAGAGAAAACAGAAAGATTGTCAATGAATTGTAATTCATATGAGCATCTCAGTGCTTTTATACCCACTACACAGACTGGTGACCTCCCAACCTCTTCATGTACTTAACTCCCAAAGTCATTAAAGTGTTACTACAAAACCCAGTATTCTACAGTACACTCAATCATTCCCTCACTCCCCACCATCCACCCTGACACATCCTGGAACCTCCATATCGGCAATGGAACTGCACTCTCGGCTACTGCACAACTGCAATATATCCTCCTCCATTGGCATAAGAATGCCCAGCTGGCATACTCTCCCACCCTGCGTCCATGTCTACCTGGCATTGTGTGCCGTCTTGTCCTGAGATGAAAATGAAAAATGAGATTATCCTCCTAGACAGCATCTTGTCCTTCTGATTGAAAACGCAACTTGGCATGACTGCCCTCTCAGACAAATTCCTCCCCAAACTCCATTTACCTGCCCCATTCCCCTGACATCGTCAAATTACCCGAGTGCACCATCTGGAAGTTCCCTGATAACACAGAGTGACCAGTGGACATTGATCAACCCATTCTTCATCCATGCTTCCCCTTCAATCAATGAACATCCCAGCCATGTTCAAAGGAATGGAGAAGGTCATGTACTCATCTTGCAACACTGCAGCCACATTCTCCAGCTGAGAGGTCTCAGTCCAGTGATATTCGAACTTCAGCACAATCAGAAACAGTTTATAGGAGAGAATGTAGGGTGAATAATCAAACAGCTTCTGGGCTTCTCCATTTCTCCTAGGTGTGTCCTCAATCAAATTGGTTTCCAATGGTCTGGTTGGAGGAGTGTGGGGGAAGTATGTTCTGCAGGAGCTGTACTTGTTCCCTACATTATTAACTGTGGACAGTGAATTTATCCACCAACGGCCAGTGAGTCTTACAGCTGATTTTATTCCCTTACGTTTCAATTACCTCCTTATGGACTTAATTTTAAAATGAAACAATGGCCAAAGAATTGCAATTCTCTGATTCTGGGACCAAGTACTCCAATGCTGCTGGCTCTTTAGATCTAAAGCTCAAGTTTCCTTTAAGGTCATGGCCTGACACTGATGTCATAGGGTGACTCAGCGTTTGCAGAGATCAAAAGGGGCTTTTGAGTAATGAATTGCCCATCAGTCCTGGCTGGACGGCTTTTGATTGGCCAACTGAAACCTGAGCAGGCTGGAAACCGAGAGGTGGGTGACTGAGAGTAGGCCGCAATCTTCAACATCTGCTATTGAGAGACCACCCACTGCTCACCGTTATCCAACCCTGTTCTTTTCTAAGCATTCGATTTTTCTCTTCACCACTGGGTTAAAATGTAGCAGAACAGATTGTTCATAAATTATAGGTTGCCCATAGATTGTAGAATCCATCTAACTTGCCATTTTCCTTCACATCGATGAGTTAAAAGCTGTGGCAAGTCCTCAAACAGGACTGGTAATTTGACCAAACAGTTCCACTTCTTTAAATGCTCCTTCATGAATTAATTTCAATTTAAACACACTTCAAACAGTTGGATTTTGAGTACAGAGTAACCATTTTGCAAATAGTGGTAAATTATGCATGATTTGATTTATATTCATTACTCACTTACTTAGTTTTAAAAGCTTCCTGAAAAGAAATGTGCAAGAGTCATGTACAAAGCCACTAACCTGGATAAAATTTGTTTGTAGTGTATGAGAACTTGAATCAACTTGAGCATCCTGTTGTACCCTGGATAGGTTTATGATGTCATGTCTCCTCCATCACCAAGACAATCTAGTTACAGCTCTGCTGCATTGTCAGTCTCCATCCCTGCTTCATCTGCTGTTAAAGCATCATCCATACCTCTAGACCTGATTAATCTACTGCCAGACTGGCTGGCCTCACATCTTATATCCTCCATAAATCGGAGTTCATCCAAAATTAGTTATTAAAGATGTCAATGGCATACGGAAAGTGGAGTTGAGGTGGAACATCAGCTGTGAAACACTCGAATGGGGGAGCAATCTCAATGGGCCAAATGGCCTACTCCCTCTCCAATTTCCTACTTTTTGTTGTAACTCTGCTGCCTGTCTCATACCAAGTCTTGTTCATCCATTACCCCCGTGCTCGCTGAGCCCATTTGGCTTCGATTCAGCAAAACCTCAATTTTAATATTCTTATTGCAGACTTCAAATTCATCCATGAATTTGCAATCCTCTATAAAGTCCTTGAAATCTACTTCTTCACCTATCCCAACATCTCTTGATGTGTGTCACTATCAAATTGCATTTGATAACACTCTTGTGAAGAACCTTACGTTGTTTTATTACATTAAAGGCATTGCATAAATGCAATTGATTGTTCTTGATGTTATGATGGGGATTCTTTCAGAAATCTCACCCTCAGTCCCGACAGTATTCTTTCTCTTGGTCCAGAATGGTGAAGTCAGAATTCTTCTGTCAGTCAATGTCATGCCCCACATTTTCCAATCTGGGTTGGAAGCTGTACTTCCAATGCAGATCAGATAAAGGTTGTCCACTTACCCTTTCCAGGATTCTTTTTTCAAGAGTACATCCGATGCAGGATCCATCAGGGGGCGGCACAGTGCCTCACAGCGCCAGGGACCTGGGTGTGATTCTAGCCTTGGGTGACTGTCTGTGTGGAGTTTGCACATCCTCCCTGTGTCTGCGTGGGTTTCCTCCGGGTGCTTCGGTTTCCTTCCACAATCCAAAGATGTGCAGGTTAGATGAATTGGCCATGCTGAATTGCCCACAGTGTTAGGTGCCTTGGGCAGGGGTAAATGTAGAGTAGGGGAACTGGTCTAGATGGGTTACTCTTCGGAGGGTCGGTGTGGACCTGTTGGGCCCAAGGGCCTGTTTCCATATTGTAGGGAATCAAATCTAATCAGAAGTGACAAGGTCTGGCAAACCACACAGGCCAGACCTCTGCTTTACAGCAATAACTGCTGTATTCCCATAAGTGAATGCAGTTTAAAAGTCCCAAAGCCTCTTTGACAGTGATTGAGAGAATGGAAAAAGTGAATTGGAGAGGAAGTAGAATGCGGTCGGGCACCAATTGTACAAGCTACTAGAGTGATGATAGGTGGTTTAAGCTGTAAGGTGCCAGGTGGAAGAAGGGATAGGTGGCAGATGAGTGGGTGAAGAGGGTAGGGTGCCAGGTGGGTAAAGAGGTAGGTGGCAGATGAGTGAGTGAAGAGGATACGGTACCAAGTGGGTGAGGCTTTAGTTTACCAGGTTCCAGTTGGGTGAGGGGGGATTAGGTGCCAGGTGGGTGAGGGGGCGTAAATTCAGGCAGATGAGAGGGTGCAGGCTGGTGAGAGATTATTAAGGACGATCAGCTGCAAAGGATGCTTGGGGAGGGGTTGAGTAAAGTGGTCACATGTATGTGGCAGATGCACAGGATAGGGGTATAGGGGATAAGTTATTGCAGGCTCCAATCATGAAGCGTGGTCAAGGGTAGAGTCAGTTTTGTAGCAAACCAGGAATGAGAGACAAGTTTTAACTTATCTGATTTTTCTTGGCTTTCTAAGTTAAGCGATTCAGAATCCAGCAAAATCTCCAACTCTAACTTAAGCTTTTTAAGAAGACCCCGGATGCCCGATAATTGGCTGTTGGAAGCTAAAACATCCTTGGCATTGGGACTGCTGAAAGGTTCCAACATGCATTTTCCAGGGTATGTCTGATTATTTGGAGGTTGGAAGATCTCAACCTATGTTTCTCCACGTCCTTTAATAAATGCATTAATAGGTTAACAAATCCGCTGAAAATAACACAAGGACATTTCCACACCTGCATTGCTCCCCACATAGCAATAGGTAGTGCTGTATCGGAAAATCTCTAATGTTTGATCTAAATTTTTGTGGGAATATTCCATTTATTTTGCTACGTTTCCTGTCCATCCATTTAAATGTGTCACTTTAAAGGCTGGCCAACTAATATCTGAACAGCTGCTCTTACGTTTGTGCGATTACAGCTTGCAATTTCTGTAGCAAACAAATTAACCTTCCCCAACTGGTACAGAGAGTGAGAAAGTGCAAAGGGCAGGCATGTGCATTTTCAATAATGGTTTGTGCAGATGTTGCTTGAGATGAGAGATGCAGCTGTTACAGATGGCCCAGATGTTGCCAAAGACTTGTCACAAGAGAGTGAACGACATGGATCTGCTGTGTGAAAAAAAAAATGTTTGGAGTGTGTTATTTCATCTTCAGGATTTGATCAGTACCATCTCAATTACATTTTACTTTCCGTCTATCTTTACTGAATACACTGTAATTCATGAAAGCTATTTGCATTTGAGATGTTGTTCAATACACAAAAATATGGTATTTTTATTCATTTCCGCATAATAGGTATTAGTATATTATGCCGACAATAGTTCCCAACCTTTCAGTGATTATGCAAACAAGATTTCAATGTTCTTCTCCTCACCACATGAATTATTGAATTCTGTTCAGCATTTTCCATCCATTTCAAAATGATGTTTCTAGTGGAGAGAACATTGAGTATTTTTGTCTATAGTTTATATGTCAGCTGTGGTTTAATTGGCAGTGTGTTTGCAACTGAAATAAGAAAGTCCTCAGTTCAACCTCAAGGGCCTGAGCACAAAAGGCAAGGCTAGTACCCCTATAGAGTACTGTGGACAAGATGTTAAAACAGGGTCCCCTCAGTTTGCTCGGGCAGATGTTGAACACCCCATTGTATAATTTTGAAGAAATGCATATGATTACCCCTAATGTCTTGGCCATTATTTATCTCTCAATCAGTGTCACAAAACAGCAATTTATTTGATCAGTAACACATGGAGATTTGAGTGATTATTTTATATGTGCAAATTGCCCATGTTTCCTAATTATAGCAGTGTTACAAAAATATTTAATTGAATGTTAAGTGCTTAAAAACATGTAGTGGTCTGGAAGATCAATAAATATAAAATCTTTTGTTTTATGACTTAGTTTTTTTTCTTGGAACTACATTCTTTCGTTTAAAATAGCCACTTGAAGAAAGATAGCATCTTCAAAACAGTTTCAGCAACTGCACACTGGCAGAATGGTATTCTTTTAACTCTATGTGAAGTACATAAATGCAGTCAATCGCTAACAGTGAGATGTCAGACAAGATACGTCACCTATTCGAAATAATTGATGCGTGTTTCCAGATCGCTCATCAACAGCATGATCTAACAAGCATCGGATAAATATTGATAGCACTTGTTAGATACCATTGGCCATCAACATGTTTTTATGTCTCTGTTAGGAAACAAATTGTACATTTTCCATAACAAATACCATTTATGGAAGACTAATTTTCCAAGGGGACTGCAGAAGGTATTCTGCTTAGAGAAATAAGACAATGGGGAAAGATTTAGGGAAACACAATGCAGGTGGAAAAATTAGATTCTCAAAAGAAGAAAAACATTTTCCATTTTCCCCCTCAGGTTTTAAAAAGGGAGTTCTGAACCTTGCTAATGACAGGCAACTATCTTATTTCCCTGCATTTGATTTTCAATCTTAGCTGAATCAACTCATTTTTACATGGCACCCAATTTAAACCTCCTTTCCCAAGAAAGTGAACCCCACCAATTCCGGACATGAAGATCAGAGTGGGTACTCGGCAGCAGTAATAGCTCACCACTTTCTTTTCTGGACATTTAGATAACTCCGTTTTCATCACAATATCCCAGCATTCCTCACGTCACTTTCCTCTTCCTCCCTTTGTCTATGCAAATTGCCACCACCAAAACATTGTGGTTGATTTTGGATTAACTCACTCGTCCCTTCATGACTTCACTTGGAGCTCAGGGACTCTTATGCCTTGCCTGCTTTTTCAATGTCATGTGGACAGGGCACACATATCACATGAATCAACACAGGTTGCACCTTACTGCTCTTAGGAGAAAGTGAGGACTGCAGATGCTGGAGATCAGAGCTGAAAATGTGTTGCTGGAAAAGCGCAGCAGGTCAGGCAGCATCAAAGGACCAGAAGAATCGACGTTTCGGGCATGAGCCCTTCCTGAAGAAGGGCTCATGCCCGAAATGTCGATTCTCCTGCTCCTTGGATGCTGCCTGACCTTACTGCTCTTAGTTTGCTTTCTTAGCACTTTTCCATGCAAACAGAGAGGCAGGCAACTTGACCAGGTTTAGAGCATTGAATAGTCAAGAAGGGTGGATATGTTATCATATGGGCCTTGTACCACATCAATGCCACAACATGTATTTCAAACAAATGGCCATGTTTGAAAGTGAAAGGGAACCACTCCTTTTTGGAGTCAAGCATGACTACCACCAATCATGGTATGTCACCACACTCAGTCAAAAACCTCATCTGTAAACTTGACAGACTGGTCTTTAGCAAATTCCTTAAGGAATTGAAGGGGTTGTTACTTGGGCAACAGTGGTGTTACCTTGCTCCCACCAGCCCTTTGGAAGCTCAAAACTGTCCATTAGGTGATTTTTAATTCCATCCAGCCCGAATCCCTACTCAGTGGCACCTTGAACATCAGGCCTTCTGACTCCAAGCAATTGTAGATAATGGGTTATCTCTCAAAAGGAAATAGATTTACAAGGAGAGTTACAGAAGGAGAGTATGGAGATTTCCAACATAACTTAAAAAGGTTCCGATAACATTTGAAAAAGAATAATAAAAGCCTACCAAAGATATTCCTTTTTATTGCAATGTAGTTGTCCATCTTGGCAATCATAAAAAATAGGGCTGAGAAGAATGTGTACCTACTTGCACAAGATGAGTACTAGCTAGCCTCATTCCATAGGTTGGTCCAGCTGGCTGTCGGGCAAGAAGTAAACACTGTTGTTCTGAACTTGCACTTCCTGAGGTGTGGGTGTCTTTGTAGAATTAGCTGCAGAATGATGGAAACCAACAGGACAGCAGGAGCTTAAGGAAGAAAGGAAGTTATCAAAGACATTTCACAACTAAAACACATTAATTCATTCCTACATTCACACTAAAATAAACGTAATAAGCATTTGGCTTGCTTTTCACACGAAGACAAGCATGTTCAGCTTGCTACTAAACTGTGCTCAGGGTATGCGGAATTCATCAAGTAAGTATTCATCAGCATGCTTGTGGGAACCCCAACTATGTTCAATAAGACAATCTATAACCTAGATTAATATCAGCAGCATCAATTAACGTCTAAGTACAAGTTGCCATAGTTGGGCTTGTTTTGAACATAGAACATTGAACAAAGAACTGTACAGCAAGGAACCTTTGGCCCACGATGTTGTGCAGAAGATGATACCAAATTAAACAAATCCACTCTGCCCGCCTTTGGTCCATATCTCTCCATTCCTTGCATAGTCATATGCTTATCTAAAAGTCTGTTAAATGACATTATCATATCTGCCTCCACTATCACCCTTGGCAGCGGGTTCAACACTCCTATTACTCTCTGTGTAGAAAACTTGCCCCTGACATCTTACCCCCTCTCACCTTAAATGCATGCCCCTAGTTTTAGACTGTTCAACTCTGGGAAAAGATTCTGACTGCCAACCCTATCTATGCATCTCATCATTTTATAGACTTCTATCAAGTCTCCCCTCAGCCTTCGCCACTCCAGCGAAACAACCCAAGTTTTTCTAGTGTCTTCTTATAGTTTAAACTCTAATCTGGGCAGCATCCTGGTAAACCTCTTCTGTATCTTTTCCAAAGCTTACATATCCTTACTATAATGTGGCGATCAGAATTGAACACAGTACTCTAAGTGTGGACTAACTAACGCCTTATAAAACTGCAACCTGACTTGCTGACTCTTAGACTCAATTCCACGACCAATAAAGGCAAGCATGCCATATCCCCTCTTTTTCACCCTATCTACTTGAATGGACACCATGGACAAGAACCCCAAGATCCCTCTGTACATCAGTGCTGTTCAGGGTCTTGTCATTAACTGTATACTTTTTCATAATATTTGATCTCTCAAAGTCCATTTGCCATTTCTCTGCCCAATTATATATCCCGCAGTATTCTTTGACAACCACCTATGCTATCCACAACTCCACCAATATTTGTATCGTCTGCACTTACTAATTCACCCATCTACATTTTCATCCAAATCATTTATATATATCAAAAACAGTAGAGGCCCCAGTATAGATCCTTGTGGAATACCACTAGTCATGGACTTCCAGCCTGAAAAACAACCTTTCCCCACTATCCTCTGCCTTCTATGAGCAAGCTAATTCTGAATCCACATGGCCAAGTCACCATGGATCCCATGCATCTTAATCTTTTGGAAGAGCCAATCATGAGGGATCTTGTCAAAACCTTACTAAAATCCATGCAGACAACATTCACTACTGTACCATCATCAATCACCTTCGTCACCTCATCAAAAAATTCAATCACGTTAGTGAGCCATGACCTGCACTGCAAAAAGCCATGTTCAATATCCATGGTTAAACCATTCTTTTCCAACCTCTAAGAATTCTTTCCTATAACTTCCCAACTATTGATATGAGACTCACCAGTCTACAGTTTCCTGGATTATCCCTATTTCCCTTCCTGAATAGAGGAACAACATTAACTACCTCTGGGACCTCTCCAGTAGCTAACAAGGATACAAAGATTTTGGTCAAGATTCCAGCAATTTCCTTTCTTGCCTCTCTCAATAAACTGGGGTAGATACCATCAGGCTCTGGGAACTTATCCACCTTATTGCTCTTCAAGAGATCCAACACCACTTCTTTCTTGATCTAAAAATCCCTAGCTTATTAGCATACTCCACACTAATTTCAATATCCTCCATGTCCTTCTCCTGAGTGAATACTGATGCAAACTACCTACTTAGGAACTCACCCAAATCCTCTACCTCCAAACACAAGTTCCCTCCTTTATGCTTCAGTGCTCCTACCTTCTCCGTAGTTATCGTCTTGTTTTTAATGTATGTTTAAAAAGTTCCTGTTTATTCTATGTTCAAAAACTAAAATAAATATCTTGATACTGTGTTCCATTGCCTATTATTAATATTTGAGACTGTTAAGCAAACCTACAGGTCACATTACAACAGACACCCATTTCTGACAATTGTCTTACCATGTGACTGGCTGTACCTGCTGCACATTTTCAGGAAGAGGTTGGTCACGTGTCTCAGGTAGGAGTAAACAGAAACTTCCTGCCAATAAAATGAAACTGCCCATAAGCAGGAAAGGCAACAACCTGTCATACGTCCCTGAAAGACACAGGAAAGAGATTTACAAATTGCCAAAAGTGCAATTTCAGTTGCAAAGTAGCAAATGAGTTTCATAAATATGTTAATAATGCAAATTTTGTTCTCAAAGAGGGTACCATTCAGGTCAGGTTATGACTTAGAATCATAAATTCCCTACTGTGTGGAAACAGGCCATTTGGCCCATCAAGACCACATCAACCCACTGCAAGCGGGCATCAGAGCCGCCCCGCATTTGCCACGGGACTATGCCTACATCAGGAAACGATAAGAATTCATTTTTGTGGTTTAAACAGCAGTCGCAGCTTTAAAACCCACAAAAACTCAGCAGCTGCCGGTCTGCCCACGTGACTGGGAGATAGGAGACAGAGGACAGATAGAATCCACACTAGACCAACATTACCCATGACTCATGGGCCAAAACTCCGGAATTAATTAAATATGGAAACCCATCTCCTAATCACATCAAGAGACTGACTGAAACACACCCATACCCATCGATACGGAGCCATTCTGACACAAAGGACAGGCATCCACCAGACAGGTACGGACAGACCAATACACACCAACACCCCAAGGGAACAAAGGAGGGGTGCTAGCCCCTGCCCTCACAGAGAGAGACAAGCAGATAATACCCGGACCCGTTTTACATAAACCAATTAGCACCCTATTGTGCGTGCCGTGCAACTCTCCTGGGACGGCAGGAAACAGCCTATTCGCACCTACTCCAGTGATGATGGGGAACTATCATCCCATTCATCCTCAAATCCCACACATCCTGACGTCTAAAAGTATATAATATGAAGCTGCACGCGGGAACAGTAGAGCAGCCGAGATTCGGACCTCGGTTGATCTCCGCCGGCGTTACTGCAGTAATAAACGTTACCGATTGTTGAACCGCACTCTGGGCTCGGACTGATATCATTTCATCCGTGCTAACAATTGGTGGCTTCGTCCTGGTTAACGACGGCTGCTGGATCCCTGCGACGGCACTGGGTGAGTATCTTTACTCTTTTACTTCTCGCGTAAAAGTCTCCCAGTGCCCCGCAAGGGTCTTCACTGCCGGCCGTTATCTGAACCTGTGAACAGAGTGAGTCCGGCAGTCGTGTAACGGTAGAGTACTCTTTAAAAGTATGTGTGTGTGAGTGATCCTTCGCGGGTGGGCGATTGGGGTCGCGGAACACTAGTAAAAGTGTGCGTGATTATTATTGTCATTTATTGTCAATGTGCTACTGTGACTGACGGACTATCCTTGGACCGACAACTTTAGGTACAAGACCCCGACAGATTGACCCCCCCCGTTTAAAAACTGACCCAACAAGCCTTCCTGGTTGACCACTGCAGTGGGAGTTAGGGGACCCCATTGTACGTTGAGCCCGGTTTTAGCGCCTTCCTTGCGTACGCGGTAGAGGCTAGGAGGTCTACGCGCTACAAGAAGGGAAGTCCTCCAAACCAGCCTGAGACGCGGTGCCTTTGGGCCAACCGGCGGTTATACGCTCTGCCCATTGACCTCACGGTCCCGAGGTATTGGCCTCTGTAGGATCAGGCGCGACTAGGTCTGACTTCACGCCCCCCCCCCCCCCCCTCCTTGCACTCGGGCCCCTGGTTCACACCCAGTATTTGTGGGGTACACACAGCTGCTGAACGTCAGGCGGTGAGAGAGAGACTCACGGAAACCCGGGGTTGCGCGCTCGGGAATCGACACGCGCCCCGTCTGTAACTATCCCCACCCCTGCCCAGATTGACCCGCGGGGCTAGGGTTAGACTTGAAGGGGGTGGACTCCCCGACTGGGAGATTAATAAGCCAGTGCCAGCGACATCCCTAGCAAGCCTGCTAGCTTTATTTTAAATTAGCTTCTGTTAAGTTACACCCGCTGCGCCCCTACCATGGGTGGGAGCACGGCCGAAGACCTAGATTGGGGGCCAGAGGGTTCCCTTACCCATTTTAGAGCCGATAAGAATAAGACACTTATTAAGGCTATGCTTCGCTCAGGCTGAGAGCCCACTGACCCGCTGGATGTACAGCGCGAGTGGTGGGCCCGCCAGAAGAAAGATAGGTACGAGAAAGCTTGCGTCTTGGAGCTGCAGGCACACGTCAGGCTTGCTGGCAAGGTTCAGCTCTATGTCCAAGACAAGAAGCAGCAGGCCACGGAGCATCTAGAAGCCCAGGCGCTTGCTGCCTGTACGGTTTTACCGACCTTAACCGATGCACCCAGCGCCCCGCCGTCCCCCACCTGGGACTGGAGAGGGGCTCACGGACAATCAGGACCCCCGGGAATCGTGCTCGGGCTATGCCCATGCAGCCCCAGTGAAAGTTGAATATACCCCTGGGGGGTGACGGGCCACGACCCATGACCCTTGCTCATAACCCCCGCTTTAAGATGACCTATGTCTCCCTGACCCCGGGCGACACCATGAAACTTCTGGACAGGCTCCCCGCCCTTAAGCCTCGGCACAATAACGCAGAATTTTGGCAGAGGCTTAGGGAGATGCGGATCTGCCACAACCTTCACAATAGGGACGTGGCCGGCCTGGTTCGGACCAAACTCCCGGAGAACCTGTGGACCAGGCTCCGGCCCGCACACCAGGCCAGGTCCTGGTGCGCTGACCTCAGCGACAACTGTCGCGAACAGGAGGTTGCCCTCGCCGACTTCAAGGCTAATGTCAGCGAGGTGCTCGGCCATACACCGGTCAACTGGAACGCCATTGTGGGTATCACTCAGAAACCTGGGGAGGGCGCCCAGGAATATGGGGTCCGCAAGTTCGAGGCATTTTGAGCGCACAGCGGGGTTCCCGACGCTGATAGGCAGAACCCCGCATTCATTCAATTATACAAAGACGGCCTGAGCCCCGCACACCAGGCAGTCCTACGGACGGGCCTGGTGCCCTATGTCACCTTTGCGGAGCATGAGAACTGGGCCATGTCCCTTGACAACCGAGCGGCGCCCGCCGTTGCGGCAGTTTCGACGGTCGGACCGGACGTTTGCTTCCGCTGCAAACGGATGGGGCACCGCAAAGCCCAATGCCCGCTCTCTTCCCAACGTCCCTGGGGCCAAAAGGGGGGCCGGCCACCCTCACAGCCTCACTCTTCACGCCCCCACAACCAGGAATGCCCCAGACAAGGGGTCAACAGCGACCCCAGCCCCCACAAACCCCGCAGCCCAAGCCCAAAACCCACCACCCCCGACTGGGATCAGCTCAGTCGGGGCCAGCTGCTCGAGCTTTTACAGCTGCTCGCCCGACGCAAAGACTGAGTAGCGTCGGCCCCCATCCCGGGAGCCGACCCCCGTATCTGGGTTTCCGCATCGCTAGGGGGCCACCGATGCAAGATTTTGATTGATACGGGGGCGTCAGTCTCCCTCACCGACCTCGACCTTCCCTCAACCCACCACTCCATTTCCATTAAAGGGGTTGGGGAAGCTCGGTTATTGCACGCCGAAGCGAGGCCGTCCTCCTAGAGGTAGACAACATTTTACTCCCCGTACATTTCTGGGTTTGCCCAAACTCGGAGGGGACGATCATGGGTATCGACCTCCTGGGCAAGCTGGGGGCGGTGGTGGATGCGTTCCACTGTCGCCTCCTGTGGACATCCCGCGATCTTCACAGGAGCTCCCACGAGGGGAGATGGGTGCCCACTAAATCCGTCGTTACACTTGCACCCAGTGTGCCCGTCGCCTGGGACTGGGCCAAGGACGGTGCCTTCAGAGCCGTCTGCCAACTAGTCCTGGAGGTGTGGGCCATGAGCAAGCAGGACTGCGGCCTCGTCCGCTCTCCTCCTGAGCAGATACCCGGGCCCGTACACGCCCCGCACCGACAATACCCGATTAAACCTGAGGCGCTGCGCGCCACTGAGGCAATCGTTGCCGACCTCACCCGACACGGCGTCCTGCGCCCGGTGGTGTCCACCACCAACTCCCCTATATGGCCAGTCTGGAAGCCGGATGGCAGCTACAGGCTCACCATCGACTACATGGCAGTCAATAGGGTCACCCCCAAAGAATACCCTATCGTAGCCAGCCCGACCACCATCTTCAACGGCCTCGAACCCTCATATCGGATATTTACGGTCCTGGACGTGGCGAATGGATTTTGGTCCATTCCCCTGCACCGTGACTCACAGGACAAGTTCGCCTTCACGCTGCGGGACAGGCAGTACACATGGACCCGCCTGCCACAGGGCTTCCACAACAGCCCTAACATTTTCCACAGGGTCATGAGCCGGACCCTGGAGGGGTGCGACCTCTCCCCCTTCTCGAGCACCCTCCTACAGTATGTAGATGACCTTTTGATCGCGTCCACGGACGCGCACCACCACCTGGGAGCCCTGGCCACCGTCCTGCGGACAATCGCCCGGGCAAGATTCAAAATAAGCCTCATGAAGGCTCAGGTCGGACTGGCTAGAGTCCGCTACCTGGGATACGACATCAGCCAGGGGAGCAAGACCTTACCCGCCGACCGCAAGTCGGCCATCGCCGACATGCCGCGGCCGGACACAGGGGAATCCGCCGCGTCTTGGGGCTTTTTAACTACTGCCGCCCCTTCATTGCACATTTCGCCACTATCGCCGAACCCATTCAGCGCCTGGTGAAGGGGGGCAGGCCGGGAGCGGAGAGGGTGGTATGGGGACCCGAACAGGACAACGCTTACTCTAAGTTAAAGTCCCATCTCCTCAGCGCCCCGGCCCTGCGCCTCCCCGACCTATTAAAGCCCTTCCACATCTTCTATGGACTCGAGGCGGGGTTTTACAGCGCTGTTATCATGCAAACCTCAGGCGACCACATGAGACCAGTGGGTTACTACTCCACAAAGGAGTCCCCGGTCGTGAAGGGCATGCACCGCTGCGTGGCAGCGCTGGATTGCGCCGCATGGGCGGTCTGGGTATGTGAGCCGGTCACTATGTCCGGACAGATAATACTACACACTAGACACACGATAGTCGAACTCCTGAACACGGGCCGCCTCCGGACGGTCTCGGATGCCCACAGGGCAACTTGGGAGGCGGTTCTCCTCCCCCGGGACCAGTCCATTCAGATCGTTAGGGACACAGGACTAAACCCCGCCGACGGGATTATCGCGGTAGGGGAACCCCACCATTGCCAGGCCGCCATCGATTCGGCGGAGGGGGACTGCATGGCCGACAGCCCGGTCCCTGATCCCGACCTGACCTTGTATGTGGACGGCTCACATAGGCTTGTCGAGGGGTCCTACCAAACGGGATGGGCGGTGGTCGACCATACCGGGACCACCCGAGCTCAGGGAACGATGGGGGGGCGACACCTCCGCCCAGGTCGCGGAGCTGGTCGCCCTCACCGCCGCACTTCGCCTGGGAGCAGGCAAGCGGGTGAACATCTTTACCGACAGCCAGTACGCTTTCGGGGTAGTCCATGATTGCATGGCAGCATGGAGCCGCCGGGGCTTTATCACGGCCGGCGGTGGCCAGATCAAACACGGAAATATGGTCCGCGACCTGGTGGCGGCCGCACGCCTCCCCCTGCTCGCCGCGGTGGTGAAAATCAAAGCACACCAGCGGGCCACCACCGCTGAACAGCTTGGGAATCATTGGGCCGACCTGGCCGCAAAGGCCGCCGCGGGCGCGGTGCTACCGTCCGTGCATGCAGCACCCGCTACTGAGGTCCGGGACGTGAATGTCCTGGACGTCCAGAATTGCGCGCAGCCCGGTGAGTTAGAGGACTGGCTGGCAAAGGGCGCAGCCCGCGGCCCCAATGGGGTGTGGCGGCACAGCGACATGGTCGTGGCACCCGCGGCTCTCAGAACGACCTTGATGCAATTACACCACGAGCTGGACCACGCGGGCCACGACGGAACGCTTGCTAGGCTCCAGGCTGACTGGTGGTGGCCCGGCCTCGGCTGCAACGTGGCCAACACTGCCGCCGATGCATTGTCTGCGCCCAGCACAACCCGGGGCGGCCCCTGCGCATTCCCCTGGCGCACCAGCCACGGCCCAAGGGGCCCTGGGAGAACCTCCAAGTTGATTTCACAGGCCCCCTACCCCCCAGCCGTGGCAAGAAGTATTGCCTGGTGATCGTTGACCATTTCACGCGCTGGGTAGAAGCCTTCCCTACACAGGACTGTACATCCGCCACCGTGGCCAGAGTGCCGGCCTTCGACATCTTCCCGCGCTGGGGGGTCCCCCTCCAGATTGACTCAGATCAGGGCACGCACTTCACCGGACGCGCAATGAAACTGGCCTGCCGCCTTCTAGGCATCACACAGCGCTTCCACGTCCCGTTCCATCCCCAGAGCTCCGGGATGGTCGAGCGCATGAACCGGACCCTCAAAGCGGCGATCGCGAAGGCAATCGCCGAAACAGGCAGGGCTGGGTGGACGTTCTGCCCTGCATACTGATGCGCTTGAGGGCCACCCCAGGCCGCTCCACTGGCCTCACTCCCTTCGAGCTCATGACGGTGAGGGCCATGCGACTACCAGAGAATGTCATGGTCGGGGGGGAAGACATGGCCCCCCTGAGGGACAGGATGAAGCGCTATATCAGGCAGCTGGACACGCAGCTGCGGGCCCTTAGACAAACTGCGCGCGACCAGCAGGACATTAGGGACCAGGCAAAACTGCAGCCGCATCTGCCCGCCCAACCCCTTCCCGGCGTTGGGGACAAAGTCCTGATCAGGGCCGCCCCCGACCGACCCGGCTTCGCCCCCCGGTGGCTGGGACCGCACGAAGTCATCCTCACCAGCGACACATGTGCCTGTGTCGACATGAAGGGAAAGGGCAGGTGGAAACACTGGTCCCAGCTTAAACCCTACCCTTAAGCCCTGACCGGACAGACACTCCCCCTTGACTTGACTCTAACTCTTTCTCCTTACAGTGCAACGGGTGGACCGGCTCCAGGGAGACCTGCTCCTACACACACTAACCCTACACCCTTGGTAAGGGTGCCTCTCTCCCTCTCTTCCCACAGATCATGCTTCACCGGTGCACCACTCTCCCCCCTGCTCTCCTCTTCACCTTACGACTGATGCCTTCTTTCCCCGAAATACATGACAACTTCTACTGCCCCAGTGTTGCCTTCAACCCGTCCGATGCCATCTGTATTCCGGCAAGGGACAAGCCCAACGAGATCGACGGGTTCCACAACGCCTGTCTGGAGGTCACCCCGGGTGTACAGACACTCTGTTTATTCTGCATGTCGGAGCGCGACCCGCGGCCGACCTGCCTCCGGCGTGCTGAGGCGATGGACTTGGGGGGGTTGCATGTTCGGGACAATGTGTGCCATGCCAGAGGACCTCTCCTCTGCTCCGGCATTTGATGCCTTTACTTTACGGGATCTGTCTGTTTGCGGGGATTACGAGCTACTGATGCCGCGGTAGTCTCTTTGTATTTGTGCTTTCCACCCGCCCCGACCACACCACCCCCGACCACGACTCCCGAGATATTGCCATGCCCCTCCCTGGGACCGGGGCCCGCGGGGGGACTGGTATTGTGGGATGAGGGAGAGGCCCTTTATGACAACGTCCGACACGAGGTCGTGCCTGTGCTGGTCAATATATCGGGCATCCGGGTACCGGACTATTGCACAGCACAGGTACGCAACCTATACGCCATGATGGAGAAGGAGGTTATAGAGAGGGCCATAGACCCCATGGGGGCAACCCACTACCGAAATGATATACATAACACGCACACACAACGACACAGACGGGACATAGTCAACAATGCTCTCACAGGACTCAACACGGGGACATCCGTAGTAAACTCCCTCGACATTCAGGGCCTTAACGAAAAGGTCGAGCAACTAAAAGGGGTAATAAGGGACCTGCTACAGAGGTCTCTCACAGATCAGGCAGACCAGGCACACCTGGGGGAAGAGGGAGCATACACCCATCTCAACGGCATTGCAGTCCTGGAGACACACGCCCACACCATTAACCGCCTTATAGACCGGGAAAGAGGAAACACGGCCTATATCCACGAGGGGTAGCTGTGCCATGCGTATGGCCTGTGGATGGTAGCCCAGATCCGGCATAATCTTGACCAGGTCCAAAGGGGGGAGGTGCCCAACTGGATCGACAGTGCCAAATTGGCCTCACTCGCGGGGCGCTCCGGGCCGCTCGACAGCCGGACTCTGAAGGGTATGACCAGAGTATACCCAGTGGTTCCCGACTGTGAGGTCAGTGAGGCGACAGGAGTCGGGATTGTCCTCCTGATCCCCGTGGTCACCCCAGAGTCGGGGCCATTTCCCCTGTTTCACATTGAGAACATCGGAGTCATACGGGAAAACGCTTCCCTCAAATATCGATTAGCTCACCACACAGCCATATCTCGAAACGGCGCTGTGTACGGGGTGCCGCTTACAGGCTGCAAGCAGCGAGGGGCGATTACCATCTGCCCTCACCCCTTACGAAGGAGTGAAACAGCGGACTGCGGGTTCAACCGGACACAGGGCTGCACCCTTGAAATCGAACCCACGGGCCCCCACTTCACTAGGGCGGGGTATGGTGGGGGGGGACGATACTGTGTCTCCACTCTTGAAACCTCATTTTGGTATAATGGACTGCAGTGCCCGATTCCCCAGCACGAGTTCTGCTTCACCCCCAGGCACCCAGTCATGGTTGGGCAAGCTCACATCTCAGAGGTCTGACGACGGAACCCCGAGTCCATACAAATTACTGATAAATTCAGGGACACCCTCAGGAAATATCAGGAGCCTGAACAAGCCCCCATCCCACATTTGGCTGAGGTCTTACGGGAGCTGAGGACCCGGGTAGGACACTCAGTGGAATTGTATCACCAGTTGCAGTCGCATGTAAAGGACCTAGAGGAGGACACAGACACAGCTCTGCAGTCCCAGGGGTGGGCGCAGAGGGTGTGGGATTGGGGCGTAAACGTAAACATACATCCCTGGATCCGAATCATCTCGCACACCATTGTAGGCATACAATTACTGCTGGCTCTGGCCTGGCTCCTGGTAGCGTGTCATTCATGCCGTCAGCACAAGAAACGAAAGGCCAGGAAGACCATGCTCCACGCCATCGACTCCTGGCGGGCGATCAGGCACCGTGAGCTCACAGGGCTCGAGTTAATGTGACCTTCTCCCGGGATTATCCAAAGGCCCCATGACTGCAGCATGATGGCCGGCGGAATGTACCGGGCGAGGAGCAGACTTTTAAAATATCGGCATAGGGGGTGTGGACGTGTCCAACCCCTTGCCGAAAGGGGGGACTGCAAGCAGGCATCAGAGCCCCCCTCGTATTTGCCACGGGACTATGCCTACATCAGGAAACGATAAGAATTCATTTTTGTGTTTTAACCAGCAGTCGCAGCTTTAACACCCACAAAACCTCAGCAGCTGCCGGTCCGCCCACGTGACTGGGAGATAGGAGACAGAGGACAGAAAGAATCCACACTAGACCAACATTACCCATGACTCATGGGCCAAAACTCCGGAATTAATTAAATATGGAAACCCATCTCCTAATCACATCAAGAGACTGACTGAAACACACCCATACCCATCGATATGGAGCCATTCTGACACAAAGGACAGGCATCCACCAGACAGGTACAGACAGACCAATACACACCAACACCCCAAGGGAACAAAGGGGGGTGCTAGCCCCTGCCCTCACAGAGAGAGACAAGCAGATAATACCCGGACCCGTTTTACATAAACCAATTAGCACCCTATTGTGCGTGCCGTGCAACTCTCCTGGGACGGCAGGAAACAGCCTATTCGCACCTACTCCAGTGATGATGGGGAACTATCATCCCATTCATCCTCAAATCCCACACATCCTGACGTCTAAAAATATATAATATGAAGCTGCGCGCGGGAACAGTAGAGCAGCCGAGATTCGGACCTCGGTTGATCTCCGCCGGCGTTACTGCAGTAATAAACGTTACCGATTGTTGAACTGCACTCTGGGCTCGGACTGATATCATTTCATCTGCGCTAACAGCTCCAAAGAGCATCTCACCCAATCCTTACATATCCTATGGCTAATCCATCTAGCCTGCATATCCCTAGACATTATGGACAATTTAGCTCCACCAATTCACCTTACCTGCACATCTTTGGACTATGTGAGGAAACCCACATAGACACAGGGAAAATGCGCAAACTTAGTGTAGAGAACCCACTACCACCACTACCTCTCTCCAGAAGGTAAATCAGTAAAAAATTAAAAATACTAAAACTAAAAAAAGGCAAGAAAAAATGAGAAAAGAAGGATTAAGAAAAGGAAGAAAAGCAGATAGAATGGGCAAGTCTATTGCACTACCATCTTGCAATTTGCAAGACTTGGTACACCTTGAGAGGACAAATCCAGAAAGAGGAAATGGAACTGGAACTCTGCTGAAAGCATTTCCTCTCCTGGTCTCCTCCACACCCTCCCTCATTCTCTGGGACCCATGGTCATAGTCTGCCCTGACACAAGGGCCTTCAAAACCCAAATGCCATCCAACAGTATCTCAATCAAAGCAAGGGTACCAGTAGCCTGCTCATTGCCTCTTGCACTGCTGAGGTCTTTGGATTGGAACACAGGAATAATCAGAAAAGGGAAGAAAGGACTTATACCGTGTTTCTTTTCATATTTATGCACCATTAAACATTATTTGCAAGTTCATTGTTCCCATCTCTCCAATATTTTTGCCCACCATCCAACATGCCCCACCCCCAGTGGGCCTACCTATCAGATTTACTCTGGGCCTCCACTGCTGTTTCTTGTCTGGGACCTACCTCTTTCCCATCCACTTCTGGTAGACAGGCTGGAGGCTGGAAGAACACAGCAAGCCAGGCAGCATCGGGAGCTGTAGAAGTCGACGTTTCGGATGTAACCCTTCTTCAGGACTCACTGAAGAAGGGTTACACCTGAAACATCAACTTCTCCACCTCCTGATGCTGCCTAGCTTGCTATGTTCTTCCAGCCTCCTGCCGGTCTACTTTGGATTCCAGCATCTTTCTGTCTCAGTCCTCTCCAGGTGCAGGGCAGGAACTGAAGAGCTGTGGAAACTCAGCTCAACCAGCAGCTAAGTGGCAGGACATGTTGCTCCAAAGGGCTGGAAACTATTTGCCTGATGACCGTAACGTTTTCGCAGTGACTTCCAGGGCCATTTCAGGTGAGCTCACCGCCCTGCCCCTCTACGCCCAGCCAGCATTGGAGTGTTAAATGCCAGCCAATGTGTTTTATAAATGTATCAAGAGCTTACATGTCAGGAACTGTCTCCTTTACCTTGCCTCTGTTCAGCTAAATCTACTGAGTGTGGGAACTTGCATGTGCTAAAACTCAAGCTGCCCATAGGCATTGCCACAGCCAGTTCCTGGCAACAAGTGTTCAACTCTTTGGAGAAATTAGATTAGATTACTTACGGTGTGGAAACAGGCCCTTCGGTCCAACAAGTCCACACCGCCCCGCCAAAGCACAACCCACCCATACCCTTACATTTACCCCTTACCTAACACTACGGGCAATTTTAGCATGGCCAATTCACCTGACCTGCACATCTTTGGACTGTGGGAGGAAACCGGAGCACCCGGAGGAAACCCACGCAGACACGGGGAGAACGTGCAAACTCCACACAGTCAGTCGCCTGAGGCGGGAATTGAATCCGGGTCTCTAGCGCTGTGAGGCAGCAGTGCTAACCATTGTGCCACCGTGCTGCCCACTATCTAAATGAAGGGCAAAAGGATTTTAAAAAATTATTTGCTGCGATTTGATGGCTTTCCTTTCATGTCTTTTCCTTTCTTGGTAGCTTCCACTGAACACATCTGCATGATCAATTCCTTTATATATCTAATTATTATCCTTATTTTTGTTTACCTAGCATCTTACCGTACAATTTCATCTTTGTACCTCTTATTTTATAAATGGTGCTTAGCGGTTGATTTTAAGTACAATATTAATGTCAGTCCAAAGCAAGAAGTGTGGTTTGATGTAAAATGTTGACCTGCAGTGTGGCATGACAATTATAATACACGTGATGTGACAGATCATACACATGTCAATTTCAATGTAATTTTTGTATGTCCAATAGGTTTATATGAAATAAAAGTGAATGGGTGGCTGAGAATTTCCTCAGAACTGTTTGGTGACCATTATTTCTGCCCCAACATAAAGGTATTGTGGTTAATCAGGAGCAGTTCCCAGGGTGTTCCCAGCAAAATACTCCAAGTTCTATTGCTAGTACCTTCCTGATGTGCTCAACATTTTGTCAAATTTTCAAACTGTCCACATTTTTAGCTCTTTAAGAAATGCAGTCAATACTTTTTCAACCCTTCACTTACCAAGATAAACAAAATATGGGGAGATTATGCTGCCAACTCGGGATCCCATGGAACATATTCCAATCCCCATGTTTCTCACCACAGTTGGATATAACTCAGCAGAGAAAACGTAGACAATGGCGAAGGATATGGTGATACCTGCCTTTCCAATCATCACCAAGACCGTTGTCAGAACATGAAGAGCTGTAAAAACCAATGAGAGCAACATTGAACAGGTGCAGAAAGGCATTGCAGAATTCATGTTGCAGGATGTGTCTTTTTCGGAGATATGGGACCAATTTTACTGTTAATTTAATACATTACTGTCAATCCAATTGTGACTCATTGCACAGGGAATAAAAACATATCTCTTCCTTACTTGTCTATCATCTGTTCATATGCACACAGTGCTAATTGGCATTTGTGAAGATGCCATGGGTGTTAAATCAAAGCTTTGTCTCCACTTTAATAGATAGACAAGCAAAAAAAAAACAAGGGTTCGAAACTAAGCAAATGACAACCATGTAGACAGCCTTTCACCACCCCCTTCTCCTGGAATAATGAGTTTAAAACTCTGATAATAACTCAAGCTGAGAATATGAGGTGTATATTTGACTGTTCTGGCTTCAACCCCATGAAATCTGGCTGGATTCTCATCTGTGTGGTTCTGGTCTGTCTCTCGTCCAAAGTCAGCAGAAGATGGCAATCCATTGGTGGGTGGGTGGCACAACATCTTAAGTAAGAGATCACCTCTGAGAACCAAAGGATCAGTCTCCAGTACTCAGGTAAATCGGAAGGTGCCGTAGTAGTGGACTCAAGATAAGTAGAGGCTGGCACCTAGTGCAGGGAAGACCTCATCGTTCCAGCTGCAGCATGGAGATGTTCTCCTGCTCGGTCTGGTCCTCTTAAAGAAAGCAAAACAAAATTAAAGTTAAAAGATGTGCTACTCTGGACTTTTTCTGATCTGCCTCCTCTTTCTGCTTGAATGATTGGGCAGGAATGTCACCAAGACTCCCCTGCTTTGGCCTCTGTCTAAAATAGCAATCAGGCCCCAGAGCTGGATAATTGAAGACAATCCTGCAGATTTCTAGTGAGTCACCATCCCACCTGCTGAGAAGGGTACATTAAAATCAAACAGAGAGTAATTAGATGACAGCTATATTGTCCCATTGATTTGAACTTTTCTGATTTCCAATGGGCAGACAGTATTAAACTTTGACGAGTGCATCTTGCTCCTGGCAGCTTTTAGGCCCCTAAGGATCCACAAATAGACCCGGCACAGACCACAAATTTCAAAGATTTTTCAGACATTCCGGCTTTTTACTCTCTTCATTCTTTCAGGGAAAGTGGGCACCACAGACATCATTTGCTGTTCATCCCTTATTGCCCTTGAACCAACATTACTCTAAATGACTATTTCAGAAAGGAGTCCATTACATTTCTGTGTGTCTGGAATTACATGCAAGCCGGACTACATAAGGATGGCAGATTGCCTTCCAGCTGGGTTTTTAATGAAAATCAGATTATAGCTTCATCATCATCATAACTCAAACTAGTTTTTAATTCCAGATTTTTTTTAGCTGGATTCAAAATTTCACTGCTGCTGTGGTGGGATTTGAACCCATGCTCCCAGAGCATTAACCTGAGCATCTGGATTATTACTGCAGCCTCGTAGCACCCTGTCCATCTCCCCCCTGCGCCTTGCCATAAGGAACTGGGATTTGTGGTCAGGAATGTCTGTCACTGAAATGTTGAAACTGGGATAGCACTGACACCAGATCCTGGCCTGATTATAGGAGGCCAGAACCTGCCAAGTTAACCCTGGAGGGCCAGGTACTTGGCTTCTTTCACTATGCCCCTTGTGTCATGAGTCTGGGAATTGTCCGGGATAGTCCAGCTATCAAAATGGAAAGGAAATTCTCCATTCTTTTTACCCGTTAAAATATATCAAAGGATAGATTTACAAGGATGTTACCAGGACCACAGGGTTTTGGTTATAAGGAGAGGCTGGGTAGGCTGAGACTTGTTTCCCTGAAGCATAGGAGGCTGAGGGGTGACCTTGTAGAGGTTTATAAAATCATGAGGGGTATTGATGAGGTGAACAGCAAAGGTCTTTTCCTTAAGATGGGGATTTCAATATTAGTGGACATAGGTTTAAGGTGAGACAGGAAAGATTTAAAAGGGACCAGAGGGTCAACTTTTTCACACAGAGGGCAGGGCATATATGGACCGAACTGCCAGATAAAATGGTAGGGCGAATACAATTCAAACATTTAAAAGACATTTGGACAGGTATATGGATAGGAAAGGTTTAAAGGGATATGGACATTCATAAATCAGGGACTCCCACAAATGCTGTAATAGAGAAATGTTAAAGATCGAGCAGTTTATATTTTGATACTTGTCAACATGCCCATAGTGGACTAGGGACTGACCTCTAGATTTTTCTGAACTAAAATGTCAGGAACCCAATGAGTAGTGCACTTAGGATTGTACCATGAAGAGAGCTCTTATTTCAACTTTAATTTTCTCAAATTTAAAAAATCTGACTTTTTAAAAAAGCAAATAAAAACATCCTCAGGAAAAAGAGTGAAGCAGGGAACCATCAGCCATTTAAAAAAATGAAGTGGCAGAATGCTGTAAAGCTCTTACATGGAGGAATAAATTGAATGAAGAGCAGAATCACACCACCAAGGATCAACATGGAAGCAGTTGCTAGTCGTCTCGGTGCATGGTTCACCATCCACCATGCAGCTGTGTATGCGACAATTTCACTGATTGCAGAAATAAAACAGTTGAGGTAAGGGTCACCGTGCATGTTGGGAGTTCCCAGGGTTAAAACAAAGTACCCAATGGAGGTAGTCATCCTACAATGAAATAGAAAAGACATATAAGTATTTCCTCCTTGCATAACAGATTGTCTAGAAACTGTCACCATGCCATCTCTACAGTAATGTTGTAGAGATTAAAATTTCACAGCACTTCACCCTGGAGAAGGTTCAATATTGGAAAGGGCACTAAAGGTACAGCCAAAGGGGCTAATTTGCTTTTAGAAGTTGGGTCCAGATGTTTGAAGCTGGAGAATTGTCGATCAGAATGTCAAACTGTAGGCCATGATGGTTAAAAACTGTGCCATCATTGGTGGAAGTGGACAAGGATTGTATTATAATCTTCAGGTAGCAGAGTAGATCAGCATAGAACAGAAGAGATATTTTACCTTTCTCCTGACTTTGATTTCATTGGCATGGCTTACAATATGTTAAAATAACCAGAATGAAGTGTTAAATGGGAACTTAGGGCTGAAGAAGGTTGTAAATCTAAGTTAAGTACTGCCCTAAAATAAAATTATACAAGAATCTTTACAACCTTAATACAGTTCAAAGTATTCAGCCAATTAAACAATTCTGTATTGTGGGAAATATGGGGCATAATTCATTCAGAGCAAGGTTTCACAGCCATTAATGGGAATAAAAGGTGCTGGCACCTGTATTAGGTGAGTGAAGGAATAAATCAATGGGGTTTATGTCAAGACAGCATTGTGAAACATTAATTCACCACTGGGAATTTTGTCAGCTTCCAACTTGAAAGTGACAATGATGTGAATAAAGATTTTGATGAGTAGCAGGGAGGGAATAGGTGCAGACACAGGAGTTGTTTGCTAGGTGAAGTTGGGCATGATCTGCATAACGAAAAGGAAGGTTTCCTTTGCAGTCTTTTGTAATGAATGTAAGTGTAGTTGATTTATGCAAAACATACACAAATGTCAGATTGGGACAGAAAAAATTTAATACCAGACTCAACTTTTAAGTTAAAGTTAGCTCCAGTGCTATGGAGCAAAAGATAAGTATAAACTGAAATTGATCTAAATAAATTAATCAGTAATTGAATGGCTTTTCAGATAGGTTAAGTGGATGTAAAAGGTCTGGAATAATTGAAAAGGCAATGAAATGCTGTGTTAATATTAACAGCAAATAGATTGGACAGTAACACAACAAAGTGGGTGAATTCAACTTCTGTGTGTTTTGATGTATGTATTACATTTTCATTTCATATTTTCTTCAGAGCTGGAACCATATTAGCTGAAAACCTGCACTATGATTACCAGCTATAGAGGATGTAGTCAGTCAAAATAGCTAGAATTCTCAAACTTCTAGCATGTTCTGCTCAGATGGTTTCAAATGGTTTGAAGAAGTAGAAGACACTTTCCAGAATCTTTATTCAGATAAAGCTTATGTAGTTTGTTTTAACAATAGAAAGGCTAAGGTTTCTGTGTGGGGCTTCTCAAAATCTCCAACTACATCAGACATGCCAAGGAATGGCATAATCTGCCAATCACAACATCTCTCTGGTACTTCTGCTGATGTTCTGTTGAAGACATAGCAAAAGGTTGTCAAAACTTCCTTGCAAGTTCCTGGTTGGCTGCATATGTGGCAGAGATAGTGAGAGGCAGGGAATGAATGTGGTGACTGAGGGGTGGGCCAAGTAAGAAGCCCACATTATGTTATCAGTATGAGGCCATACAATTTTAATTTACAAGCCTCATTTCAATTTGTTTGACAGATTGTGCACTTGATCACAACTGGAAAATCCAGATTTGTTATCTAGCTACTGATGGCCCATATGGCCTATTTTTGAACATCTTAAAGCAGGTTGAAGTTTATGACAAATTTTGCATTGATAATGCTGTAAGATGGCTACAAACCAGGAATTATAGTCCTGCATTCCTTCAGTCAAACTACATAATATATATGGCAAGAAAAAACAGTTCAGATTTTTGGGAAATACCACTTGTCACACCCTGCTGGTCAGATACATTTCCTTTAGACCCCACTGATTGTCTCCTAACCTACTAATCCATGTGACAGGGTCACCTCCAGTTCTGCACACTTTTTTAATGATACAGAATTACATCAAATGCTTCAGGGAGTCCATCCTGACACCCATCCATCATGTTAGTGACCTCCTCAAGAACATCCATTGAGATTAGTCAGACATGACCTATCCATCATAAATCCATGCTGACTTTCATTTGTCAGCTTATATTTGTTCAAATGGCTTTTTACTCCATTGCTGATGATAGGTGACCCATATTCATCTGCTGTGTCCTTTTGCTCCTCATCTAATGAGGATTGCTGCAAATGCTGCTGAGCCTCCTTGGAAACAGGACTCTCTGTATGGCAAATATTGTACAGCATGCAGCACAGCATGATGTTGTGGGAGGCTGTCTGTGGGACACATTGTAGACAGGCTTCAGGCTCCTACATCTCTGGTTTGGCAGCTCCTCACGTAAGCTCATCCTGCTGTACTACTCAAATATGGGGTGGGGTGGGGGTGGCGGGGTGAGGGGGAGATGGGTGGCGGAATTCTAGAATATTGACCCAGCGACAGTGAATGAATGGCAATATATTTCCAAGTCAGAATGTTGAGTGGCTTGGAGGGGAACTTGCAGGTGGTAGTGTTCCCACCTGCTGCCTTTGTCCTTCCACGTGGAAGTAGTCATGGGTTTGAAAGGTGCTGTCTGAGGATCTTTGTTAAATTTCTGCAGTGCATCTTGTAGATAATAAACACTGCTCCAGAGGTGGAGAGAGTGGATGCTTGTGGCTGTGGTGCCAATCAAGCGGCTGCTTTGTTCTGGATGGTGTCAAGCTTCTTGAGTGTTATTGGAGCTGTACCCATCCAGACAAGTGGGGAGTATTCCATCACACTCCTGACTTGTGCCTTATAGATGGTGGACAGGCTCTGGGAGTCAGGAGATGAGATACTCACCCAAGTATTCCTAGCCTCTGACCTGCACTGTTATGGAGCAAGTCCAGAAGTATTTCAGGTCAGTGGTAACCCCTAGTATGTTGGAAATATGGGAATTCAGTGATGGTGACACAACTGAATGTCAAGGGGTGGTGGTTAGATTGTCTCTTATTGGTGATGGTCATAGCTTAGCATTTGTGTGACGTGAATGTTAGCTTGCTATTTGTCAGCCCAAGCTTGGATATTGTCCATACCTTGTTGCATTTGGACATGGGTTGCTTCGGTATCTGAGGGGTTGTGAATGGTGCTGAACATTGTACAATCATTGGCAAGCATCCCCATTTCTGACCTTATGATGGAGAAAAGGTCATTGATGAAGCAGCTGGAGATGATTGGACCTAGGATTCTACCCTGAGGTACTCCTGCAGAAGATGTCTTGGAGCTGAGATGTTTGACCTCCAACAACCATCTTCCTATGTGCCAGATATGACTCCAACCAGCAGAGAGTTTGCCCCCAGTACCCATTGATTCCAGTTTTGCTATGACTTCTTGATGACACACTCGGTTGAATGTGGCCTTGATGTCAAGGTCTATCACTCACATCTCAGCTCTGGAATTCAATTCTCTTGTCCATGTTTGAACCAAGGCTTTAATAATGTCCTGTTTCAATCATTCAAGACTAGGTGGGTAAGAGTGAGAGTAGTAGTTATTTATTTTCTCAAATCCTGCTGGCTGGTATTCTGATGTTACCACATATAGTCACTAACAGCTTGTATGAAAGAGAATCCAGCCAATGCTGCAAATCACCAAAGCCATCTCCTGTTATCTGTTGGTGCCAATGGGGAGAGTGATGCACTGTTAGACCAGGCAAACCTTCTTAATACAGTTGTGCACTGCAGCGGGCGATGGTGGGCGCCGTCCTCTGGAGAGACTGGGAGGAACCGTTGACATAGAAGTTAAGAGCAGCCGGAGGATGTTCAGCATCTGATGGACTGCACTTCGGATAAGTCCAAGAAAATAACTGTTGCCCTATGTACCCTCTGTGGTGGGTATGGCCTCCAATGAGCAGCGCCCCTCACCTGCTGTCTTTGGCCCGACTTCTGCACATGCTGGTTGCTGAGGCTAGTTGGTGCTATTCCTCTTCTTCCAACTGATCGTCCATCCAAATGAACCTAGCAACAACAGCACCCATGATAAGCAGATAGACCTTACTGAGCATTATCAAGGCAATAAATGTTAGAAGCAAGCAATCTAGAAGCTGTAAATTCTCCTGGCAATCAAAATAGCACACACATACTTATGATATAATTGCCTACAGATAAGCCAGCCTTTGAGCACGGTTTCAATGGCAACAATTCCTAGTCCTGCCACATTTTACTAGTCAATTGGGCATTGAGTAAGACTTTATTTTGAATTAAAATTGTGTTGAGATGGCACCCAACTCATGAGTCTCTGGAAGACATGCTTGCCAACTGGAAACACTGTATTTAAACCAGCAGCTGGTAGGAACTCAACGATAATTAAGATATATTATACTGCCTACTTGTAAATCCTTACAGAATAGTGGGATGAAAGTTACTGCTGGAGACTAAACAGACAGATATAACATATATCATTTCATTGAAGCAAAGGGGCTTTTGTTTCCCTGTGAAACAGTTGAAAGCCCTGCATTGCCTGTAACTCATCACTCCAATGGGGCAGTAGGGTGACAAGACCATCCAACAGTATTGCTGCTCCAGCTGTAATTGGGAAGGAGTCAGAAGAACAATGTAGAATAAGAAAGTTTGAAAGATTTAGAATATAAGTGACAACAGCCATTGTGATGATGTCAGGGATCACATGGCAAGAACTTAATGCCAAGCTATGAATGGTGACAGCCAACTCTCAAATACCTTGTGTAGATAGTATTTGGCAATAAAATGGTTACCGTTTAAAATACAGAACTTCAGCAACTTTAGGTCAGACTAATTATTAAGGGGACCAGCTTTAGATCCAAATCTTACATCAGCATCCTCATCTGCCCCTCTTTCACCAGATTAAATACCCCAGCCACCAAACTTGCTAGAGGGAGGGCATTAAATTCTGCCCAACGGCATGACTGTTGGACATTTTTCATTTGTCTTAATCTTCAGAAATATTATTAAGAAAGGAAAAGGGACAGGACAAGACATGAAGAATGGCTATTTGCCTTTAGTAATATGTGTTTTAAAGAGGCAAAGCATTGGGAACATCACACACCTAATATTGACCTCACCCATTGTGCTCCCCAACATTGCCCAGTCCTCATCCCCAAAAGTATAGCCAATTATCAAAATGGTGTGATATAACTAATTCATTTTCAGTTTCAATACATTGATGATGGGGAAAATATGAAGTTGGAATGGAACTTGAATCTGAAGAGTTTCCAAGCCATTTTCACTATCCAACAAATGACGCTCCAAATATCAGCCAACCCTCACCACTAAAATCTGGCAACATTCTAGAAGTGTTCAAAGGCTTTCCTAAGGATTCTGTATAAAGCATGTATTGAGAGCATTAGAAGCTCCTACTCTTGATTTTAGGAAAATCCAATCAAAAATACAAAAGGCAGTAGTCGGATCCAAAGAGATTGTTAATTGGCATTAGATGTCACCTCTGTTCCATGAGGGGTAGATAAAAGGCTGTGGGCTGCAATGCCAACCGATGTCTCAGGGATTGAAGGATGCTGCTCCAATTTCTGTTGTCTCCATGGGTTCTGATCTTTGGTGTCTGCTTAGACTGCCTGCTCTTATTAATGAAAAATAACACCAGAACTTGGGTAGAATACACTGAAAACAGCAAGCAGAGACTCTGTGCTACTACCATAACACCACCAACTAAAGCATTTTTGGTGCAATAATTTTACAACAGCAAGCTGGCTGGCATTTTCCTAGATAGCCAATGGAAGTTTGTTCACTTCACAGACAACATGGTTGATGTGATGAGTAAATACAGAGGCTTAGTGTGTCACCATCTTCTGGACATTATATATTCACCTGATATCGAGACAGACACTAATCTCCCCACACACGTGGCTGACGATGTCCTCCAGCGCATCTCCTCCACTTCACATACCTCCACTCTCAAACACCACCCCTCCCAACACAACAAGGTCAGAACCCCCTGGTCCTCACTCTCCACCCCACCAACCTCCATATACATCGCATCATCCTCCACCACTTCCGCCACCTACAAATGGACCACAACACCAGAGACATATTTTCCTCCCCCACCAACAGCATTCCAGAGAGACCATTCCTTCCGCGACTCCCTCATCAGATCCACACACCCCTCCAGCCCACACCTCACGCCTCACACCCAGCACCATCCACTGTCACCAAATGAAGTACAAAACCTGTGCCCACACCTCCCACTCACCTCCATCCAAGGCCCAAAGGATCCTTTCACATCCATCAGAAATTTACCTGTACCTCCACCAATGTCATCTACTGTATCCATTGCACCTGATGTGGTCTCCTTTACATCAGAGAGAGACAGGATGTCAATTTGCGGATCATTTCAGAGGACATCTCTGGGAAACCCACACCAACCAAACCCACTGCCTGTGGCTGAACACTTCAACTCCCCCTTCCACTCTGTCAAGGACATGCAGGTCCAGGGCCTCCTCCATCACCAAGCCCTTACTTCCCGACACCTGGAGGAAGAACACCTCATATTCCACCTTGGGACCCTGCAACCATGGGGGATCAATGTGGATTTCACCATTTTCCTCATTTCTCCTCCCCCCATGTTATCCCAGTCTCAAACTTCCAACTTGGCTCCACTCTCTTGACTTGTCAATCGCCTTTCCTATCTATCCGTTCCACCCTCCTCTCCGACCTATCACCTTCCCCCCCATCTTCATCTACTTATCACATTCTCAGCTACCTTCCCCCCTCAACCCCTCCCATTTATCTCTCAGCCCCCCCCCCGGCTCACAAGCCTCATTCCTGATGAAGTGCTTATGCCCGAATTATCAATTCTCCTGCGCCTTGGATGCTGCCTGACATGCTGTGCTTTTCCAGCACCACACTCTCAACATTGCAATATGGAGTAAAGCCACCCTGACTTATCTCAGTGTCCAGTATGTCTCCAGCAACTCAGGAGTTGAAGGGTTATGAGTTGGGGTAGCAGTGCTGCTGCATTCCCAGCACTGGCCATCAGTCCTGATGGCACTCTTGGCACCTAAAAGCTGGTACCATGCCATCTTGGGTGGTACTGCTGCCTCACAGCACCACAGACCTTAGTTCAATTACAGCCTTGGGCAACTGTCTGTGTGGAGTTTGAACATTCTCCCCGGCTCTGGATTGATTTCCTCTGGGTGCTCCAGTTTCCTCCCACAGTCCAAAGATGTGCAGATTAGGTAGATTAGTCATGCTACATTGCCCACAGTGTCCAGGGATGTGTAGGTTATGTGTATTGGTCAGGTGTAAATATAGGATAATAGGTTAGGGGGATGGGTTACTTTTGCGGGGGTCAGTGTGGACTTGTTAGGCTGAAGGGCCTGTTTCCACACTGTAAGGTTTTTTGGTTCTCATCTGATTGGCCAACAGCTTTGGAAGATAGGACACCTTTCCACATGGAGGTGTGGGATGGCGGGGGGAGCACAAATTCAAGTAATTAGCAACTTGATCACTGTGAAACCTGATTGGGGCTTCCCACTCTTGGAGGCAGATTCACTGCTCAATTTTCAGCTGTGACGGGTCAGGGACCTCTCTAAAGCAGTCTGACCACAGAATGGTTACAATAGGCTGTTCAGCCCATCATGTCCAAGCCGGATCTCCAGGAACACAATTCACTTTTTCCCACAACCCTGCCCTTACTCATAACCTTGCAAAGGCAGATAATTATCCAATTCCCTGTTGAAAGCTGAGACTGAATCTACCTCCATTGCATTGTGAGACAGAACATTCCAGAGTGTTCGCCATGTACAGTGCAAAACAGGTTTTTTTTATGTCACCAATATTTCTGTGCCAGTCACCTTAAATGGTTCACCTCCACTAACAGGAACTGCCTCATCTTTTCCACTCTGTTCAGATCCCTCACAATATTACAAATCTCTCTCTCCTTCTCTCCTTCCCCTCTCCAAAGAGAAACTTCAGCCTCTTAATGTTATTCATATAACTGAAATTTCTCATCCCTGAAGCCATGCTTTTAAATCATGTCTGCACCCTCTTTGCTTTGTTATTGGTTTTCCTAAAGTGTAGTGCTCAGCATTAGGCACAATAATCCAGTTGAGGCCAAGTGAATGGTTTATAAAGATACACCACAACTGCCTTATTTTGGACTGTATGATTTGAATTTTTCACAAGTCCATGGAGATTCTTTGGCTTAGGCAAAACAGCATCAGAACGATAAATCCAGAATTGCCATCCCTGAACTGAATAGTCAATGTGGTCGTTGGGGTGGGGGGAGGTGGGAGTGGGGTGGGATGGAGGCAGGGATATGATTCAGGGAGTCAACTGCACTTGTCAAAGTGCATCAACCTTCAAACCGACCCAATTTTCATTGATGGCTTCTCCAAACATGACTCATGACCTTTACACCTTTGAAAGAAACTCCAAACTTACTGGAGTTTTTTAAGGAGGTGGGGTAGCCTTTTGGAGGCATCCACAGTCTACCTTTGGGAAAGATAAGGTGCCTTTTGAGAGAAGTGTGCTATTTTTTGCGATTATTAAAAGTAGACATCATTATGTATAAATGTGGGAAACACTCATAAGCAATCATTATTTCTAAGGAGCTGTCTGGCTGTAAAAGCATTTAAATGTCCTGCCCTTTAAGAAAAAAGACTCTACCATTTGAAATAGTGAGCACTTCTTTCTGTTCTATTTGTTGACATAATCCTGCATTTATTGATTGCACAACCTATCATTATAACAACCAATATCTATAAATTCACAATTTAATTGGCAGCTCCAGGTGGTTATAAAACCTCTGATGTGGGCTACGAATACAAATACTTCCTACAAAAGGGTTTGGGTTATTGAAGTAATTTAAATGTAGAGATTTATTTAATATTCAGAGAATTTTGACTATCAGAAAGTCATCAACAGACTGTTCCAAATTTATTTTATTCCTTCTCAAATTGGGTTCTGAGATCTACCCATGGTGGATAATGGGTGTGTTGGCATGGAGGATATAAGGGAAAATGATGGTGGATGGGGAACATGTCTGCCCATCAAGGCAGACCTTTCACGTAGCCGGGAGAAAGTGAGGACTGGAGGTGCTGGAGATCAGAGCCTAGAGTGTGGTGCTGGTCATTCCTAATGAAGGGCTTATGTCTGAAACATCAAATCTCCTGCTCCTCGGATGCTGCCTGACATTTCACATAGCCTACCTTCCCATCCCACTGTTCCTGTGACTGCCTTTCTGGGGATGATAGTGCTGTCTCCTATTAACATCTGCCCCATCCCTCAATGGAAATTAGACCATCTTTGTGCCGAATTGGGAGGACTCAGCTGGCAAGTTTCCCAAATCTGCTCCCAACTAATGCAGGAGCAAATTTTCAGGCCGATGCCTCTATTTTGAAATTCCAGAATCTTGTATGCTTTGCCAACTGTTTTCTTAATCTTTCCTGCCACTTTCAAAGGTTTGTGCACATCAATGCATAAGTTATTGTGTTCCTGCAGCTCCTTCAGAACTGAATTAGATTAGATTTCCTGTAGTGGTGAAACAGGCCCTTCGGCTCGTAAAGTCCACATCGATTCTCATGAAGAGTTCATCCACCCAGACCCATGCACCTAACACCTTGGGCAATTTAGCATGCCAATTCACCTAATCTTTGGACAGTGGGAGGAAACCGGAGCACCTGGAGGAAACCCACGCAGACACGGGGAGAATGTGCAAACTCCACACAGACAGTCGTCAGAGGCTGGAATCGAACCTGGGTCCCTGGTGCTGTGAGGCAGCAGTGCTAACCACTGAGCCACCATGCTGCCCCTAAAGGTATAGCCAGGCAAGGGACCAACAAAGAAAAAGCTACATATATGGAAGAATTAATAGCACTTGAACCACTGACCACTTGCAGTCAAGGGATAACTTGACATGAACAAAGCAGACAAAGCTGAGTCCAGGAAGCAAACTTAATCAGTGATTGGGAATGACAGGGAGAATTATTTCTCAAACATTAATGATTCAGTGGTGTATGTTAAGTTTAAAACAAGACAGGTGGTCACACAAAAAAGGGGGGAGGCAGGAAGAGAGTGCATCACCCTAACTGTATCAGTATGGCAGGAAAAAGGGGGAAAAGCTGATCCACCAAAGAAGATGGAGGTGAGAAAAGACAGAGGGGGCGGTGAGAAGTAACTGAGGAGGATTCTGGGAGAAGTTGGCTCACTCACCACAATTGAGATGGAGATCACGAGGGACCTGTTATCAAAAACTTGTGAAGTCTGTAGTTTCCCTCTTTTCTGGAACAGGACAGGATATGCAACATTCCAGGTTTTTAAGGCATTTAGTGAAAACAGGTGGGAATAAAAAAGGGACGAGGTATAGTAATCCTGATCAAAGATATTGTCACTGGCCTCAAGTGAGATGCAGTTCCTGAATAGAGTTTTTATGGTTGGTGGTAAGAAACAGGAAAGGAGTAGTGACGTTCTCCGATATTTAGTATACACCTCCAAATAGTGGGGAGGCAGTAGAAGAGAATATTTGTAGGAAGATTATGGAAATTTCAAGACAAATACAATTGTGATTGTTGATTTCAATTACCCTAAGATAGACTGGGAAAAAGGTAGAGTGTGAGGTATGGTGGGAGAGAAATTCCTGCAATGTGAGCAGGAGAAATTTCTGCATTTCCAGTCCTACTCTGGAGGGAGTGCTGGATGTCATTCTAGAAAATGAGGCAGGCCAAGTGGAGAACATCAGAATGGGGGAATATTTGGGAAATAGCGATCATAATATAGTAAATTTCAATGTTCAGCTGGAAAAAAAATCAGTCAATGATTGCAATCCCAGACTGGAATAGGGGTGATTTTAGGGATCTAAAAGTTGAATTCGACCAGGTTGATTAGGAATACATTGTCATGGATAAAACAGTGGATGAAAACTGGTAAAATTTAAAAAAAGAGATGAATAGATTGCAAATTAGCTATATAACATACAAACTAGATACATAACTACAAGAAATAAATAAGGGATATCTAAAGCTATAGACCCCTGGATAACTAAGGATATTGATGAGAAAATAAGGAACAAAAAGAAGGTACATAATGCATACCAGAATAATAATAGCAATAGAAATCATCTCTAATGCAGGACAGAGGCTAAGGATGGAATAAGGAAGGCTGAGAGAAAGCATGAGGAAAAGATGGTAGACTGCACTAATGCAAACAGTAAAATGTTCTTCAAATATATTAATAGTAAAAGATCAGTGCAGGTTAGAGTGGGGTCCAATAGGAACAAGCAGGGAAAGCTGCTCACTGAAGCAAAAGGTATGGCAGAGATACAAAATGAATACTTTGCTTCTGTGTTTTCCAAATTAGAAAATGGTGACAATAGCCTAGTTGAAATGTGGGTGTTGAACAACTGAGGAGTATAGTAATAGATCAGGAAGATGTACTAAAAAGGCGGGGAGCACACCAGGTAGTGAATTCGGCAGGCCAAGATGGGACACATCCCAAATTGCAGAGAAAGGTAAGGGAGCAAATTGCAGAGTCATTGTCAGAAATCTCCCAGACCTTCCTGAACACTGGATTAGTCCGAGGGGCCTGGAGGATTGTAAATGTGACACTGCTGTTTAAGAAAGGGGCAAAGGATAACTCAGAAAACTACAGACCTGTCAGCTTAATGTCAGCTGGGAAAACAGATGGAGGCCAGAATGTGGACTAAAGTAAATATACACTTGGAGAAAAATAAGTTAATAAGTCAGTCAGCATGGCTTTGTCAAGGGTAGGCCATGTCTGATAAATTTGATTGGTTCTTTGATGAGGTGACACAGGCAATGGATTATGGTAGTGCTGTGGATGTCAAATATTTGGACTTTGAGAAAGCATTTGATACAATAGACAATAGACGCAGGAGTAGGCCATTCTGCCCTTCGAGCCTGCACCACCATTCATTATGATCATGGCTGATCATCCTTAATCAGTATCCTGTTCCTGCCTTATCTCCATCACCCTTGATTCCACAATCCTTGAGAGCTCTATCCAACTCATTCTTAAATGAATCCAGAGACTGGGCCTCCACTGCCCTCTGGGGAAGAGCATTCCACACAGCCACCACTCTCTGGGTGAAGAAGTTTCTCCTCATCTCTGTCCTAAATGGTCTATCCTGTATTTTTAAGGTGTGTCGTCTGGTTCGGGACTCACCCATCAATGGAAACAAGTTTCCTGCTTCCAGAGTGTCCAATCCTTTAATAATCTTATATGTCTCAATCAGATTCCCTCTCAGTCTTCTAAACTCAAGGGTATACAAGCCCAGTCGCTCCAGTCTTTCAGTGTAAGGTAATCCCGCCATTCCAGGAATTGACCTCGTGAACCTACGCTGCACTCCCTCAATAGCTAGAATGTCTTTTCTCAAATTTGGAGACCAGAACTGCACACAATACTCCAGGTGTGGTCTCACCAGGGCCCTGTACAGCTGCAGAAGAACCTCTTTGCTTCTATACTCAATCCCTCTTGTATGAAGGCCAGCATGCTATTAGCCTTCTTCACTACCTGCTGTACCTGCATGCTTACCATCATTGACTGGTGTAAAAGAACACCCAGATCTCTCTGTACTGCCCCTTTACCTAAATTGATTCCATTTGGGTAGCAATCTGCCTTCCTGTTCTTGCCACCAAAGTGGATAACCATACATTTTTCCACATTAAACTGCATCTGCCATGCATCTGACCACTCACCTAACTTGTCCAGGTCACCCTGTAATCTCCTAACATCCTCATCACATTTCACCCTGCCACCCAGCTTAGTATCATCAGCAAATTTGCTAATGTTATTGCTAATACCATCTTCTATATCATTAACATATATTGTAAAAAGCTGCGGTCCCAGTACTGATCCCTACAGTACCCCACTGGTCACTGCCTGCCATTCCGAAATGGAGCCGTTTGTCACTACTCTTTGTTTCTTATCAGCCAATCAACTTTCAATCCAAGTTAGTACTTTTCCCTGAATACCATGCGCCCTAATGTTGCTCACTAACCTCGTAGGTGGGACTTTATCAAAAGCTGTCTGAAAGTCCAGGTACACTACATCTACTGGATCTCCCTCGTCCATCTTCACAGTTACATCCTCAAAAAATTCCAGAAGATTAGTCAAACATGATTTCCCCTTCACAAATCCATGCTGCCTCTTACCTATCCTGTTACTACTATCCAGATGTGTTGTAATTTCATCCTTTATAATAGACTCCAGCATCTTTCCCACCACTGAGGTCAGACTAACTGGTCTATAATTTCCTGCTTTCTCTCTCCCACCTTTCTTAAAAAGTGGTACAACATTAGCCACCCTCCAATCCGCAGGAACTGATCCCGAATCTATCGAACTCTGGAAAATAATCACCAACGATTTCTCGAGCCACCTCCTTCAGTACCCTGGGATGTAGACCATCAGGCCCCGGGGACCTATGAACCTTCAGACCTAACAGTCTCTCCAACACCAATTCCTGGCAAATATAAATTCCCTTAAGTTCAGGTCCTTCAGCCACTGTTACCTCAGGGAGATTGCTTGTGTCTTCCCCAGTGAACACAGATCTGAAGTACCAATTCAATTCTTCTGCCATTTCTTTGTTCCCCGTAATATATTCCCCTGTTTCTGTCTTCAAGGGCCCAATTTTAGTCCTAACCATTTTTTTGCCTTTCACATACCTAAAAAAACTTTTACTATCTTCCTTTATATTATTGGCCAGTTTACCTCGCACCTCATTTTTCTCTGCGTATTTCCTTCTTAGTAATCCTCTGTTTTTCTTTAAAAGCTTTCCAGTCCTCCGTTTTCCCACTTATCTTTGCTATGTTATACTTTTTCTCTTCTAACTTTATCTGTTTCTTAACTTCCCTTGTCAGCCACGGCCACCTATGCCTCCTCCTAGGATCTTTCTTCCTTTTTGGAATGAACTGATCCTGCAACTTCTGCATTATACACAGAAATATCCGCCATTGTTCCTCCACTGTCATCCCTGATAAGGTATTGCACCATTGAACTTTGGCCAGCTCCTCCCTCATAGCTCCATAGTTCCCTTTATTCAACAGAAATATTGTCACTTCCGATTGTACCCTCTCCCTCTCAAATTGCAGATTGAAGCTTATTGTATTATGGTCACTACTTCCCAATGGCTCCTTCACTTCGAGGTCCCTGACCAATTCTGGTTCGTTACACAACACCAGATCCAGAATTGCCTTCTCCCTGGTCGGCTCCAGCACCAGCTGTTCTAAGAATCCATCTCTGAGGCACTCTACAAAGTCTCTTTCTTGAGGTCCAATACCATCCTGATTCTCCCAGTCTACCTGCATGTTGAAATCCCCCATAACAACTGTAGTAACATCTTTGCGACAGGCCAATTTCAGCTCCTGATTCAACTTACATCCGACATCCAGACAACTGTTTGGGGGCCTGTAAATAACTCCCAAGAGGGTCTTTTTACCCTTGGTATTTCTCAGCTCTATCCACACTGACTCTACATCCCCTGATTCTAGGTCCCCCCGCGCAAGGGACTGAATATCATCCCTTACCAAAATGGCCACCCCACCCCCTCTGCCCGTCAGTCTGTCATAGAACATAGAACATAGAAAATAGAACAATACAGCACAGAACAGGCCCTTCGGCCCACGATGTTGTGCCGAACTTCTAACCTAGATTAAGTACCCATCCATGTACCTATCCAAATGCCGCTTAAAGGTCGCCAATGATTCCGACTCTACCACTCCCACGGGCAGCGCATTCCATGCCCCCACCACTGTCTGGGTAAAGAACCCACCCCTGACATCTCCCCTATACCTTCCACCCTTCACCTTAAATTTATGTCCCCTTGTAACACTCTGTTGTACCCGGGGAAAAAGTTTCTGACTGTCTACTCTATCTATTCCTCTGATCATCTTATAATAGCACGTGTAGCCTTACAATAGCACGTGTAGCCTTGAATATTCATTTCCCAGGCCCTGTCCACTTGGAGCCACGTCTCAGTTATCCCCACAATATCGTGTCTGCCAGTTTCCAAAAGAGCCTCAAGCTCATCCATCTTATTTCTAATGCTTCGTGCATTCATGTATAGTATTTTTAATTTATTACTGTCCTCACCCTTCCCATCAACTCCTATTTCTCTCAACCTTACAGCATGATCCCTTCCTGAGTTTTCTGCCTCATTGATACAGTTGTCTTTTTTGACTTCTCTTGTTCTAACTTTCCCTTCAATTTCCTTCATAAACATCCAGTTTGTCCCCTTCCCTCCCCCCGCTACTTAGTTTAAAGGTAGCTGTGTTGCAGTAGCAAACCTGCCTGCCAGAATGCTGGTCCCTAACCTATTAAGGTGCAAACCGTCTCTCTTGTAGAATTTATGCTTACCACAAAACATACCCCAGCGATCCAGAGTTTAAATCCTTGCTTCCTGCACCAGTTCCCTAGCCACACGTTCAAGTCCATTATCTCCCTGTTTCTGGCCTCACCAGCCCGAGGAACTGGAAGCAAACCGGAGATAACCACCTTGGATGTCCTGCTTTTCAGCCTTCTTCATAGTTCTCCGAAGTCCCCGCTGTAGTATGTTCCTCCTCTTCTTCCCGACATCATTTGTGCTGACATGTACCACCACCTCTGGCTCTTCACCTTCGTCCTTGAGGATTTTCTGCACTCTGTCTGTGATGTCTTTAACCCTGGCACCAGGAAGGCAACGCACCATCCTTAAGTCCTGTCTGCTGCTGCAAAAAACCCAGTCAGTTCCTCTCACTATGGAGTCCCCTATTACCACGGCTCTGTGCAATGTCCGACTCTTCCGCTCTGTCTCCACGCCAACTTTTGATTGACAGACCTGGCCGCCTCGCGGACTGGCAGTGTCATCTGTCTCTATTGTTTCCAAAAGATTCAACTTGTTCCTGACTAGTACTTCCCCCGGGGTCTCTTGCACCTGTCTCCTCTCTGCCTTCCTCATCGTCTGCTCTCTTCTGCTCTCTTCTGGTACAATTGGTATAATAACCTCGCTGAAGGTCTTGTCCAGAAAGATCTCGTTCTCTCAGATGAGCCCAAGGTCCTCGAGTTCTTTCATCAGTGCTGCAATATGCTCGGTCAGTAGCTGAACGTGCACACACTTTCCACACTTATACGAGCCAGACACACCAGAGTCGTTGACCTCCCACATCAAGCACGTAGCACACTGAACCAGTTTGGCAGTCATGGCTTCACCCTCTTCAACTGTGGCGTAATCACTTCACTCAGCCTCCTTGTCAAAGACTCCTGAGCTAAAGCCTCACTCTTCAATCCACAGGAACTTCCTTGGACCCTCTTTTTGGGGCAAGTCTAAGGACTTTTAATTTAGGTTAGAGGAGGCCCTACTTTGTAGGACTTGGGGTCTAGAACACACCCACTCTAATAACAATCACTTACCTTCCCGACCAGCTTTGCGCTCTGCCTTCACTTCCGCCCAACTCCTGCCGCTCTCTGATGCGAAAAGGTACCTCGTTGGCGTCGAGGTAAGTTCTTAAATAACAATCACTTACCTTCAGTAAGTGATATAGTGCCACATGGCAGAATAGTTAGTAAATTAGAAATGTTTGTGATTGATGGGTCTTTGGCAGTATGGATTAGAAGGAAAATTGAGGCTATGTATTAATGGGTGTTTCTCAGAGTGGACGCGATTTGCTTTTTCTGATTTATATAAATGATTTGGTGTTGAGTGTTGAAGGCAAAATCTCTAAATTTGCAGATGATGCAAATGGAGAGTGGTGGATTGTGAGGCTGACTCCAGAGGGACATTTACGAGTTGGCGAAATGGGCAAACACCCGGCAGATTAATATAGAGAAATGTGAAGGCATACATTTTGGTGGAAGAAACAGGGAGACAATACAGGCTTAATGATACAACTTTGAAGGCAGTACAGGAACGGAGGGATCATACAGTTGAAATGCATAATTCTCTGAAGGTGGCCAGGCAAGTTGAAATAGTTATTAAGAAGGTTTATAGGATCCTTGAATTTATAAATAGAGGCATAGAATATAAAAGCAAGGAAGTGATGCTACATCTCTACAAATTATTGAGCAGAACACACTTAGAGTATTTAAAGAAGGATGTTAACCCCTGGACAGAGTGCAAAGGAGGTTTACTAGAATGATGCCAGGAATGAGGTAGCTGAGATTTATGGAAATATTAGGGAAATTGGGCTTATTCTGTTTCGAGCAGAGACGGTGAAGAGGTAACCTTTTGGTGTTCACAATTAGAGCAACTTTGACAGCGTAAAGAAGGATATTCTGTTTCCACTAATTAATTTTAAGATTGTTAGCAAGAGAACTCGGAATAAGATGAGGAGAAACTTCTTTACTCATAGAGTTGTTAGGATTTGGAATGTGTTGCCTGAGAGAGTGGTGGAAGCGGATTCCATTGGAGGTTTCAAAGGAGCGCTGGATATATATTCCAATGTGCTGAATTTAGAGGGCGACAGAGATAGGGCTGAGAACAGCTGCTCTTTCGAGAGCTGGTACAGCCATGGTGTGTTGAATGGCCTTTTTCTGGAAAATTCTATGATTCTGTGAAAGAGGCCAAATGCCATTTTCACGAAAAGAAGGGTCACTTCCAATCTTTCTGTCGCAGAAAGAAACTTGTATAGATTAAGCCAAATGTAAAGTCCTCAAAAGATGTCAAGATCCAAGAAATAAAGGATGTTTTGGAGCTGCCTTCCCTTGGTGAGATCTAAGAAACAATAAGATGCTACTGGAGTCAATGTAAAAGTTTAAATACATATGTAGCTGAAATAACTAGTGAAAAGAAAGATAGAAAGCTTCAGTGAAGAAAACAGTCTTATTGTTTACAAAGAGGTCTTTAAAGAAGTTTATAGTATACAGACTAGAGATAATGTGTTCGTCAAGAGTTTCAGATGACAACCTGAATGTTGGACTGAAGTAATCTGTCAATTTTTCTGCTAAGCATATTCAGAAAGATATCATGGAGGACTCAAATTCCCAATCTGAGCTGAGAAAAGTTCAGGTAGGCTAGTAAGATACAGTGCACGTTCCTCAACAATTCTACAGTGGAGTCGAACATAGAATTCTGCTTGAAAAAAACTAAGCCCATAGTAGCTCCCTATAAGTACAAGTACAGATAACAAAGAATCTTTTTTTTTTAAAGATTAAGAACAAAGTTTACTTCAATTCCTGAGCAGAGAACTGTTTAAAAAAACAGATCTTTGCAGAGTGCAGACACAATGACATCAACTCTAGCAGCACAATTAGGAGTCCTCATTGATGATATATTGATGTGACTCATTTGATGATGTGACCAGCCAGCCAAAAATTATTAAAATAGGAAATGACAATTTAAATGAGGAGAGAGAACATAAAAAGAAACAACTTTAAAGTGACAAATTTTTACAGGGGGAGACTTAAAATGATGACTTGCTGTATCCCTCAATGAAAAGTTAAAGTTGTTGTACTACTTGTACTAGTCATCCTCAGGAATCTAGAGAGCCATGGCTATCAGCTTCCATTCCATTAAATCCATGGGCATGTCTTGGAATGGCCCTCATCAAATATGAAAATAAAATATTCTTGATAGCAGTACACTACTAGTGAAGATGGATAAAACTCAATAAGTGTGGGGCCCTGTAAATGATCACTTTATTGAAAGAGATTTTTCACAACACTTGGAATTCCTGACTTTGCAATCTCAGATAATGGATCTTAGTTTGCCAATGAGTGCTTCATAAAGTTCATAGCTTTATGTCCATATATCCATAGTATCAGCAAACCGAGACACCATCTTGCCAATGGTAAAGCTGAAAGCAGAGTGCATGCACTGAAAGCATTGCTGAAGTACAATGACATCCAACTTGCACTTCTGAGCTACAATAAAACTCCATTCAAAAATTGTCTACCTCTTCCACTTACAGAATTTAGATAAGCACTTGAACAAAGTGAGAAAGGGGGCGAATACCATTCCAGTCATGTGTAGAACTATAGCAAACATCACAGAGCCCACAACCAACCAGACCTCTAACCAGGTGAGCCAGTTTGGATTTGAGATCAAGCTCATTTGGGACAGTAGTTGAACAAGCACCACTTCCCAAGTCCTACTGCATTCAAATAAAAATCAAATGACAGAACAGATAGGCACTAGCTTCTGCATTGAACTGATGTTTATACAGCTGAAGCAATCATCAACACAAACAGACGAGAGATAATGCATTCATCAAGATTTTCAAATACAACCTGAATGCTGGACTGAAGTAATCTGTCAATTCTTCTGCTCAGCACATTCAGAAAGATGTCATGGAGGACTCAAATTCCCAATTTGAGCTGAGAACAAGTTCAGGTAGGCTAGTGAAACTTTGACAGTGTTTGTCTTGTCAAAAAGAAAACAAAGAGAGAGATTTGTGGGACATGTATTGTAATGGGCAGGAACAATGACTTGGGGAGAGATGTTGTAGAAGGACTGCATAGTATAGGTCTGGTATCCTGACTATGAGGAATGATAATATACACAATTTTTAACATGACAGCAAATGATCTAATGTCACATGACGTTTGTTTCTCTTGCAGCCTCATGACAAAATGAAGCCACAGTAAGATATTCTTTAAATAAAGCAAAAAGGTGTCCATACCTCAGCAGGCACCATAACTATCCTTTAGCAACCCAACAAGACTAGGAATTTTAGACAGTGGACCTAAACTGTTCCTGAAGAATCACAATGGAAAACCACGTCCCTGTCTATAAGACATCCATCCACTACCATCATTTGCTTCTTTTTATTGATCCAATCTATTTCCCCTTTCAGACCATGCGCTGCCATCTTATGCATGATGCATGAGCATGACATTTCACAAAATGCCTTTTGAAAGTCCATATATACACATATATCACATGATATGGTTCAATCTTTTCAATTCCCTCAATCCCAAAGAGCCCAACCAAATTATTCAGATATGATTTGCCTTGGAGTACAGAAATATCTGGTAAATATATTTCTCCGATACACTGTCAATGACATGGTCAGAGGCTAGCTACACAATTTTGAGGCATTTTTTGAAACATGCCAGTTTCGTTGGCACTTTTGGAAATCCACTTGCAAAACATCTCTTCATTTGTTTGAAATTCTTCATCCCGACAACATGATGCAATGTCCCTTATTTTCAGGAGTTGTGCTATGGCCCTCCTAGATGTTCCATCATTTTGTGTAACTATTATCTCTTCAAAATGTATCACAAACTTGGAAGAATGTAGAACCAAATCTGTAAAGAACATTTTCATTCATTGACTTTCCAAGACACCATATAACATCAGTAATTGCCACTAAAAATATCTAAAAAATTGCAAAAATATAAATTCTTTACAAAAAAACTTACAAATACAAACGTGTACACTTACCAGAATCAGAAGCAGTTAGAATATGTTGTTTTCATCATCTAGAATTCCAAATATCTCAACAATCATTGAATTTTCTGACCAAGTAAGTATACGTTTCGGATAGCAAGTTAATTTACAGTTTATAGAAATACTACAGAGGTGATGATTAAGGCTAGGATCTTGTTGAGATGACACAAATTTTGTCAGTCAGCTGCTGAGCAGGCAAGAGACACGCTTTGCCACTTTCAGGGAAGGCATGCTGAACAACAGGCCAATCACTCAATGACAAATCCACTGGTGAAGTGCAAACTCCTGGAGGGAAGGGAGATAGGTTGGATTTCCCACTCAGCAAGAGCTGCCAGCTCAGGAAAGGCTGGTGTTCAGAGGTGACACAGAAGAGGCCTGGAAGCTGCTAGATGAGCACCCTCAGAGCTCCAGGCTTACTGAGGATATAGGACTTAGGTGGAGGTGAACATTTCTCATGGAGGGAGAGTGGCAGTTGGGTCAGAAATATGGGAGCAGCTGGACCCGTCTGGAACACTGCATGATAACAGACTCACCTGCTGTTGGTTAATCCTAGCGGCAACAGGCTGGGACACTTCCGTTGACTATTTCTGGGCCTCAATTAACGTTGGGGCAGGAAGGTTGACCAGGGGCCTTCCCACCCAGGATGTAATTCCATTGGAGGTGAATTGCAGTGCTGTTTGATACACTCATGAAATGCCTATTGTGCCTCCAAACTAGCCACTTCCAGAAGCAGAATGTCCTGCCCTGTGATGTTTCTTTATATTGTCTGCTATCATGCATCAAGCCAACACCATGTAAAAGTATATTTTGTGACTGCAAGCTTCTGCATTTTAAATTAGCGCAGTGCTGCACTGGCTAGATAGGTGCATTCCAATTACTTCCATTCAACCAGTCTTCCTCCATATTCCTGCATTGTTTTTCTCCTTTAAGTATTTGTTCAATTCCCTTTTTTGAAGTCCACTGTTGCCTGGGTATTTGAATATCAGGCAGTTCATTCCATGTGTTAACTACTTGTTTATGTTTTCACTCTTGCCCGCTTCTTATAGCTTTGCTTTTGCAGGTGTTGTCATTTTGCTTCCTCTTTGTAATTGTTTTAATTCAATGCATTGCTTCACTAAGTTAATACAAAGAAATGACAAACTGGGTCCCTTTGCATCTTTCCTAGATTGTGTTTTAGTTTGCTTTATGCAATACACAGCCAGGAAATCAAGGAAACTAGTTCACCAACTTGGCCAAACTCAATCATTTCAGCAGGCGTTCAGTTAAGTGGATTAACCTACCACGAAACTTGACTTGTAACATTACTAACTCCCCAACATGTGTTGTTAACATACCTTGACATGTGAAATCCCAAATATGAGTCCACATATATTTTGTGAAACATCATGACCATACATATAACAAACCGACACAGTTTTGAGTGTTAAGTATTTTGGTGAGAGCTCTTTGCTGATAGAGTCTCTACTCACCACACAAGGAAAGATAGAATTGTGATATTCCGTATATTTGCAGTTCTAACCAAATCCAAGAAATTATGTGGATGATTTTCCCTAGCTGAGGGATTCAGAAGCTACAAGAAAGCATAAAAAACAAATGAATTTTCAATGCTTGCACAGTATACATGCTCCAGTTACATGGATTGGAAGCATCGCATTTTAAGTAAAACATTCCCTTTATCACAAAAAGTGTTGAAGGTATTTTATTGATCTCTGTTGACAGTATTCTGGCCTTTGTCCATCAAGCTTTGTAAAGATAAGTAGCAATAATAGGGTATAAAACTATTCTTCAATCAACTGAGAACACAGCACAGAATAATCACAATATAAAAGGAGGCCATTCAGCCTGTCATGTTTGTGCCAGCTCACTGCAAGTGTACCTCACCCATTCCCCCAACATCTCACTGTAGTTCTGTAAATGTTTCCTTTGTGAGATCTCTTTTGAAAGCTAGGAGCAATCTGCCTCCAGCACACTGTCATGACAGGCATTCCAAGTTATAGTTTTTATAAGCCTCTTGTTAGACCTCAGCTGGAGTACAGTTGTGGGCCCTACATTATGAGAAAGGTGTGAATACATTAGAGAGAGTACAGCCAGCAATTTACAGGAATGGTTCCAGGAATGAGAAACTTCAATTATGAAAGTAGATTGAAAACGTTGGGACGGTTCTCATTGTAAAGAAGAAAGCTGAAAAGAGATTTGATGGAGATTTTGAAAATCAGCAGTGGGCTGGATAGAATAGATAGGGAGAAGTTGGTTCTGCTCATAAAAGAAAGAAAGTGTATTGATTTAAAGTGATGTGCAAACGAAGCATGGGTAATGTGAGAAGACAGACACTGACTCCAATTGCTGTGTGTGGAACATCTGCAGGTTTAGAGGCAACATTGTTTGTGGGTCGTTTGATTGTGCTGTTGGGGATGGTTTAAACTAACTTTGCAGTGTTTAGGACCAAGGAAGTAACATTGAACAGGATGAAAAAAAGGCTGAGCAAAGAACTTGGAAACAGAACACCTGTGTAAGAAATAATAATGTATTATGTGGGCTCATTGTAAGAAAGAATATAGTAAGGTCTGATTTAGTTTTACTGTGCATGTACGTGAACAATTGGAGGGTGGCAAAAATTGTTTGTAAACTGTAGCCACAAGTAACAAGTGGAAATATGATGTTATGGTGACAATGGATTTTTAAAAAATGGATAAGGTATGTTCAGGAAAGCTACAGAGGAAAAGAGACGATGAATGAAAGTGATGGCAGTATTGAGAACATTACAGTGGAAACAGAATGTCCTAGAGGAGTGAAGGAAGGAATTTATTTGGTTAGGACTACAAAACAGTGAGGCTGATTGAATACTAAAGGGGAGACTTATTTTTGAAAGCAAAGGACATAACTGAGATATGAAATAAGCACTTTGCAACTGGGTTCACCAAGAAGATGCTGTCAAAGTCATTATGACAATGGAAGCAACTGAAATACTGGTGAGACTATAAATTTATAGTCTATTAAGAGAAATACAGAAAGCCTGATTGTAATTGATGTACCTGAGGATACTGAGCGAAGGAAAGGTGGAAATTGCAGAAGCAATGGGCAAAATCTTCCAAACATCCTTAAATACACTGGTGGTGCCAGAGGATGGGAGAATTACAAACAGTATGCTCTTGTTTTTAAAAAAAATTCCAAGGATGAGTGCCGCAACAGAAAGACAGTCAGTTCAACCTCAGCACTGGAAAAACTTTTAGAAATGCTAACTTGGCACTAAATTAACTGTCACTTGAACAAATGCAATTTAGAGAAATTCAGCATGGACTTGTTCAAACAATTTGTACTGCATTAATTTGTTTGACTTTTCAATGAAGTAATGTAGAGTGTTCATGAAATGCACTTGATGTATTCGACGTGGACTTCAAAGGTGTTTGATAACGCACCACATAATAGGCTTCCCAATAACATTGAATTTATAGAATAAAAGCATTTACCATGGTTACATAAAAAGAAAAGGTGCTGGAGAAACTCCATTGGTCTGGCAGCATCTTTGGACAGACCAACAGAATAATATTTTGTGAAATAAAATATGACTATTTTTGTGGAACTGGAGGGGAGTGGAGAAACTCATGTAGCAGAGAAAGGGGGAGGTGGAGCATGTAGAGCATATAATGAACATGCTCAGAACAAAAGGCAAAGTGGTTCTAATGGAAATAAAGAAGTAATATAAACAAAGAATAGATGCTAATGGTAGGTGCTAAAAGCAGAATACAGGTCAGCTGTATTGAAAGCAAATCTATCCAAACAAGACACAAGGTTTCAATCAAAAGGGAGGCACGGTGGCTCAGTAGTTAAGGGTGGCACCGTGGCTCAGTGGTTAGCACTGCTGCCTCACAGCACCAGGGTCCCAGGTTCGATTCCAGTCTTGGGCGACTGTCTGTGTGGAGTTTGCACATTTTCCCCATGTCTGCGTGGGTTTACTCCAGGTAATCTCCCACATTCCAAAAATGTGCAGATTAGGTCAATTGGCCATGCTAAATTGTCCATTGTGTTAGGTGCATTAGCCAGACGGGGGTGGGTTACTCTTTGGAGGGTCGCTGTGGACTTGTTGGGCTGAAGAGCCTGTTTTCACACTAGGGAATCTAATCCAATCATAAAATGGAGGACAGTGCTCATAGTCTGAAGTTATGGTTCTCAGTATTGAGTTCTCTGTGGAAAACTATGTGCTATCTTCCAGCTTTCATTAAGTTTCACTGGAGCATTGCAGTAGAGGATAGAAATGTTATATTCTGAGCAGTACATTGAAATGGCAAGGAACTGGAAGGTTGAGTCATTTTTGTGAACTGAGTGGAAATATTCTGCAAAGTGGTCACCTAGTCTGCGTTTGGTCTGGCCAATATAGAGAAGGCCATACTGTGAACTGTGAATACAGTAGATAAATGTGAAAAAAAGTGTAAACAAATCACTGATTCACAGGGAAGGCATGTTTGGGCTCTTAAGGAGGAGGTAAAAGTGCAAATGCTGTGTAATTGCATGTATACATTATTGACTGAGGGATAGGAAACATTAGTAGTGAATGGTTATGATTCAGATTGGGAGAAGGTGTCCAGTGGTCAGTTCTAGGACCATAGAAGTTCTTAAAACACTTGAATGACCTAGATTTAAGCATATAGTATGTAGCATTAAGTATGTAAGTTAGCTCACTGAGCTGGAAGGTTTGTTTTCAGACGTTTCATCACCATACTAGGTAAGACCATCAGTCAGATTCTCCCTGTGAAGTGCTGGTGGTATGTCCCACCTCTGTATTTATAGGTCTTGCTTTCTTAAGGTGGGTGATGTCATTTCTGTTTTTTTTAATTGAGGGTAGATAGGATCTAAATCAATGCCTTTATGCTGTGGTTCAGTTCACCGAGCTGGAAGTTTTTGTTGCAAACGTTTCGTCCCCTGTCTAAGTGACATCCTCAGTGCTTGGGAGCCTCCTGTGAAGCACTTCTGTGGTGTTTCCTCCAGCATTTATAGTGGCCTGTCCCTGCCGCTTCCGGTTGTCAGTTTCAGCTGTCCGCTGTAGTGGCCGGTATATTGGGTCCAGGTCGATGTGTTTGTTGATGGAGTTTGTGGATGAGTGCCATGCTTCTAGGAATTCCCTGGCTGTTCTTTGTTTCGCATGCCCTATAATGGTAGTGTTGTCCCAGTCAAATTCATGTTGCTTGTCGTCTGCGTGTGTGGCACCTAGCCAGGGGACGAAACGTTTGCAACAAAAACTTCCAGCTCGGCGAACAGAACCACAGCAACGAGCACCCGAGCTACAAATCTTCTCACAAACTTTCAATGCCTTTATTGATGGGGTTCTGGTTAAAATGCCATGCCCCTAAAAGTTCTTGTGTGTATCTTTGGTTTGCCTGTCCTAGGATGTGTGTGTTGCCCCAGTCAAAGTGGCATCCTTCTTTGTCTATATGTATGGAAACTAGTGATAGTGGGTCCTGTTTTTGGTGGCTAGTTGGTGTTCATGTATCCTGGTGGCAAGTTTCCTGCTTGTTTGTGTTTTTTTACAGTTATTGCATGGTATCTTGTAAATGACATGAGTTTTGCTGGCAGTATCAAAGGATCTTTTAGGTTCATTAGTTGCTGCGTAAGTGTGTTGGTAGGTTTGTGGCGTACCATGATGCCAACGAGTCTGAGTAGTCTGGATGTTATTTCTGATGTACCTTTGATGCAAGTTAAAGTGGCTATGGTTTTTAGTTACATTGTGCCCGCTAATTTAGGTTTGTTTCTGACGAATCGGCATATTGTGTTTATTGGGTATTCGCTTTTCTTGAAAACATAGTATAGATATTTTTCTTCTGCTTTTTGTAGTTCTTGGGTGCTGCAGTGTGATATAGTTCATTGAAATAATGTCTTGATGCAGCTCCATTTGTGGGTGTTGGGATTGTTGCTTCTGAAGTTAAGTATTTGGTCTGTGTTTGTTGATTTTCTGTAGATGCTGGTTTGAAGCTCTCCTTTAACTGTATTAACTGGATCAAAATTTAAAAGATAACATAAAGTTACTCTATTAAAGGGAAGCATTGTGAACTGTGAGGAGGTTAGTGATAGACTTAAGAGGACTTAGGTTGGTGGAATAGACAGACATGTAGGTGGCAAAGGGAGAAAAGGAAAAGACCATAGAAGATAAACAATGATTCCTGATAAACATCAATTTTCCTGCTCCTTGGATGCTGCCTGACCTGCTGTGCTTTTCCAGCACCACTCTAATCTTGACTCTGATCTCCAGCATCTGCAGTCTTCACTTTCACCTGGTACAATTGTAAGATGAGTGCAGCAACAAAGATTTGAATTATATGTACACAAATCATTGAAGGGGACAGAGGAGGTTAAGAAAGTCATTAATAAAACAGATGGGACTTTGGGTATTATAAAGAGAGGCAAACACGACAAAAGTAAGCAGCACTTTTAAAAGACTCTGGTTCAGCCTCAGCTGGAGTATTGTGTTTCGTTTGGAAGGTCCTCTAGAAGATTGCAGGAATAGACAGATTTTCTGTTAAGGGGAGGTTGCGAGGGTTGGATTGTACTCATTGGAGTTCAGGAGGTGACCTTACTGAAACATGGAAGATTCCGAAGGAAATTGACAGAGTAGATGCTAAACAATTATTTCCTATTGTGAGACAATCTAAGAACAAGAAGGCATAATCGCAGAGTAAGAGGTGCCCATTTAAAACAGGAATGAGGAGGAATTTCATTTTTAAAATTCATTCAAAGGATGTGGATTTCGCTGTTCGGTCAGTATTTGTTGCCCATACCTTGCTGCCTCGAGCTGCCTTCTTGAACCATTGCAGTCCATTTGGTTTTGGTAGACTACAGAACTGAACAACATTGCAGAAAAGTAATGTATTTCCAAGCAAGGATGGTGGGAATCTTGGAAGGGCATTTGGGGGTGGTGGTATTCCCATGTACCAGCTGCCTTTGTCATTCTAGATGGTTATAGTCGTGTGTTTGGAAGGTACTATGTAAGAATCCTTGGTGACTTCCTGCAGTGCATCTTCTCTCAGAATTCTTTACTTCCTGAGGGCTGCAGAGACTGGGTTGCGGAGTATATTCAAGGCTGTGATCAACAGATTTTATACTGGTATGAGAATGGAACATTATGCTGAAAAGCAGGAATGTGGAGGTGGGAATGATCAGATCAGTCATAATCTTATTGAACAGCAGAATTGACTCAATGGATTGTACACGCATGAGAAATTTCAGTTACATGAATAGATTTGTGAAGTAGCAATTATTCCCTTTGGAGAACGGGAGGTTGTGGAGATTTGATAGCACTATACAAAATAGCAAAGGGTAAGGACACGTTCAACAAGTATATCATATGCCCATGGGGTGAAGTGTCAAGAGCCAGAGAACACAGATTTAGGGTGAGTGGCATAGAGATCTAAAGTAAGTCAAAGAGCTCCTGTATTTCAGTGCAGCGTATTGCTGGGATCTGGAATGCGCTGCCTGACAGTATAGTGGAGGTGCATTTAATCATGACATTCAAATTGGAATTGTACAGTTAACTGAGGAGAAAACATTTTCAGGGTTACCAGAGGTAAACTGAGGGAGGAGGGCTAGTTGACTCGATCATCTTAAAAGCTGGTTTTTCGATAGCAGCTGTTCAACGTTCTAGCACTCACATCTCCTGCAGACACATCTTTTACTTCTTTATTTGTCCCATTACCACTTGCCTTGTCTCTGCCCCACCAACACTTCTGCTGTTTGATGCCTCCCAAGTTCCACCCTACCACAGATCTGCCCTTTAATCTTTGTTCTGCATTTCACCTCCTTAAAGACTATTATATTTTTAAATGTTTTCTGTTCTGATGCGAGACCTGCAACATTAACTCTGTTACTCTCTTCCTGCTTAACCTGCTAAATATTTCCAGCATTTTATGCTTTCAGTTCAGATTTCCAGCATCCTTGGTATTTTGTGTTTGAATTTCTGAATTTAAAAATTCAAGTATCAAGGAGAGGTAGCAAAAAGTGCAGAGGGCAGAAAGCTACCGGGTGATCTAACTGAGGTGTTTACGTTGGTTAAAGAATTTCGCTGGCAAGAGAGAGGAATTGTTGCCTCTGGCAGAAAAATTAGAAAACAGGTAAGAGCAGACATAATTTTAAAATTAAAGCTAGGCCTTTCAGAGGACAATATCAGGAAGCACTTGTTTGTAAAAAGGAATAATGAAAATTTGAAACCTTTTAGCCAAGAAGGCTATTCAAAGGATTAACTTAAAAACATCAAACTCAGATTGACAGAGTGTTATTGGGTATGCTGTACTCAGGTCTACACAAGCAGATGTTTAAATACAGATTAACCATAACAGAAATGCAGAAAAAATTCAAGAAGTTGTATGGCCTACTCTGGTTTCTCAATCTTATTTATGGACTTAAATTGCGGTTTTAGAGAAAGGCATTGTATACTAGAATAGGATGGCACAGTGGCTCAGTGGTTAGCACTGCTGCCTCACAGCACCAGGGACCCAGGATCGATTCCAGCCTCGGGTGACTGTCTGTGTAGAATTTGCACGTTCTCCCTGTGTCTGCGTGGGTTTCCTCTGGCTGCTCCAGTTTCATCCAACAATACAAAGATGTGCATGTTCAGTGAATTGGCCATGGAAAATTGTCCCATTGTGTTCAGGGATGTGCAGGTTAGGAGCATTAGTTAGGGGAATGGGTCGGGGGGTTACTCTTTGGACGGTTGGTGTGGGCTGAAGGGCCTGTTTCCACATTAGGGGTTCTATGAGAAGAGGCACATTGGAGCCATGAATTAGTTTCAATTTAATTCATTATCTTATTTAATTATTTGGAAGGTAATTCACTTTCCAGAATGCTAAGATTAGTGCATGAAGAAACAACATTGATTAGTTTAGAATTATAGAAGTTAGGATATTTAGCCCTACTATACCAAGGCCAATTCGTTAGTTGTCTTCTGTAAAATTTCTCTCGCTATTCCCCAGACATTGCTACACGCAAACATAGCATGAACAAGCATAAGTGCTGCAGTACCAAATTATCTTTTCCTACTTTGCTACTATAGGTCATAAATATAACTAAATATGGACTATGCCAGACTTTTAAAGATCTGGATATATTGTGGCTTGATCTTGACATATTTGAATAGCAATCTCAGATAGAAAGAAGGAAAAGAAAGGATAACTACCGTATATTCTCTGGTATCGATTTGCTGAAATATCACCCCAACATGGGTGATGCCATTTTTCTTAGCAAAACCTTGCACTATTTTTTCTGCTTCAGTCACCCGACCTTGAGCAATCAGCCATCTTGGAGATTCAGGTATAAGCCTAAAAAAAACGATATAAAAGTCAGCAGTAGTAATGGTGCAACAAGGTGAGGCTACTGCCTGCCCTATTAGCATACCTGATTACTCTTGCTAAATTCCTGGAAAACTAGATAAATACATAAGTGGGATGGATACAGAACTTTGTGCCGATTGAGTTGTGTGATGGGCAGTGAGAGGATTTTCTTAATGAAGCATAAACGCCAGCACAGTCTAGATATGCCAAACAGCCTATCCGTGCGCTGTATTTTCTGAGTAGCTACGCAATTTCTTCAGAAAATGCCAGTGAGTCCACCAATCGCACTGCACCTCCTTCCTCACCCTTTCATCCTCAAGGATCACTAGGACAGAAATGGAGATATTCGAGTCAATGTCTTAGAGGAGGATAGGAAAATAGTAACCCTGTCAAATCACATTTGCTCAGCCACGTTTCTATGTCAGGCCTGAGTCAAGACTGACTTTAAATAAGTGACTTTTAGTCTCTCCACTGTTTAAATTAATTTTTGCAATTCATATTCTCATTTTGTGACAAACAGATGGCATCATGCCAATGAAGAGCTTTGTGGCTGCATTATGCCACAACAAATAAACCTGGACCTGGACCTGACCATTCTATCAACCTTAGATCAGTACCTGCAAAGAGACTCCATTGGAGAGTATGGCCAGCACACTGTGTGCCAATCTCTTAACAACATACAGGTTTAAGTCTACACTGCAGAACAGATGATGTTCACAGACAAGGCAATAGCTATAAGCTTCCTGTAATACATAACACAGACTTACATGGGATCTCTGGCATAGAAACAAGCTATTGATCCAACCAGTCAGTGCTGGCATCTATCCTCAACTTAAGCCTCCTGTCTTTCCTCATCTAAAACTATCAGAATAACTCTCATTTCGTGAGTTCGGAAGAAGGGTCATTGGATTTAAAACTTTAACTCTGATTTCCCTCCAGAGATATTGTCAAATCTTCTGAGCTTTTCCAGCAATTACTGTTTTTATTTCTGGTTTCCAGCATCCGCAGTTCTTTTGGTTTTTATTAACTTTCTTCTTCTTTCACTCTCACACCCTTGTTTAATCTTTATCTGCATCTATACTATTCATTTTAACTCTGTGCTAGTCTGTTTCTCTTCCTGACCCTCCTGAGTAAAGAAATTACTTCTGAATTCCCTTCTTGGTGGCTGTCTTATATTGATGGATTCAAGTTGTGTTCTTTTCCACAAGTGTCAACATTCTCTCCTTACCTACACTATTCAAAATGTATTAGGTGTCTATTAGGTCACCTGAAAAACATCCCTTTCTGATATGTGAATCTCCATAACCTTAGTATCTCTATTGTGAATTATTCAGTTCTCACCATAATTTTTTAAAATGATATGGTGGTCAGAACTGTATGCTCCAGGTTTGGTTACTGAGAAAATCCTCTCTCAACTGCGGAGAGAAAACTGAGTTAATGTTTCAAGCCAAGAGAACCTTCTTCAGAACAGGTTGTGAAGCCGGGTCACTGGAGTTGCAACGTTAATTCTGTTTTCTCTTCATAGATGCTGCCAGACTTGCTGAGGTTCTTCAGCCATTTCTGCTATCGTTTTGCTTCAGATCTCCAACATCCACTGTCCTTTGTTTAATTTTGGTCATCCGGAAACCCAAATAAGATGCTGGGGGCCTAGGTCAATTCCTCCATGGCAGATTTGAGCTTGATTTTTAAAAAACAAAAATCAGGAACTAAGAGTCCTGATAACCTTGAAACCACTGCCATCTCTAAGGTAATTAAGAATGGGCAATAAATTATGGCCTATCTAGTGATGCGCACATCAAATCGTTGTAAACGCTTTCCTTAAAAAAGTGTGCCCATATTTCATGGGACTTAAAGGAAGAGTAGCCATTCAGCCCTGCCATTCAATATAGCCAATCTGAATGTAATCCCAACTCCATAACTCTCAGTCAACCAAAAATACTCGAACATATTCAAACCCTGCCTCCAATGCTTTCTGCGCAAGTGAATTGTGCAGACTAACAACTCACTGAGAGCTAAAAGTTCTCCTCACTTCCATTTCACTTCTCATTCTTCAACCTATCTAACCACGCCTCATAAGATAACCTGTTCGTCCATGAAACTCTTTTGCTTCTGCCACATCATATTCTATCTTAAACAGGCATAATAGCATTCATATAGTCTGTATTCCTTTACAAACTAGCAGAAACAGTAGGTCTCACCACAGACGATGGATCTTCCAATCTCTGCTCTCTCATTCCAAGTGGTGGAAGCTAAAGACTGGAACAAGAGAGTAAATGGAGAGCAAGGTGCCAATCTACAGGTTTGTCAGGCATTTATTTTTTCTTGATTGCATTCCCTCATGCCATTCCTCCTACTAAAAAGTATGTAAACTTTACTACTCAGCAACCCTCTCAAACCTCTATTTTTGTTTTCCTGTAGATGGGCCAGAGTCGAAGAGTGTGATGCTGGAAAAGCACAACCGGTCAGGCAGCATCCAAGGAACAGAAGAGTCAACATTTTGAGCATAAGCTCTTCATCAGGAAGGTGAAGGAGTTTCATCAATGAAAAGATCATGCTCTTCCTGATGAACAGCTTATACTTGACACTCCGACTCTCTTGCTCCTCAGATGCTGCCTGACTGGCTGTGCTTTTCCAGCATCACACTCTTCAACTCTGATCTCCAGCATCTGCAGTCCTCACTTTCTTCTTGTAGATTTGCCAGACCAAGAGAAAATCACAGGAGTTGAAACACTCTGTTCTACTGCTGAGGTTTCATTTAACACTTGAAATTTGTTGCTCATCCTATTAAGTTAGGCAATTTTCAGATATCCATCATGCCTTCCTGAAATAGACATTGGGTCTCTGAATATGTTCTTGAGATTGGCAATTCAGAGAAGAAGGAAATACCTCATTCAGGTCTTCCAGCCACAGGTGTAAACCAACAATGGAATTTCACAAGGAATCAACAATTCTTCTTCTAGTTCCACAATACTCCCAAGGGCTTGTTGTGATCACAATGACCCCCTCCTGCTGTCCTTAGCCATCACCCCTGCCCTTGGGTTTAGCCCCAGTGCTTCTGGTAGTGAGGCACAAATAGAAAAAATTTATTTGTGAAAGACTTTGAGAGATACAATTGATCGTGTCACGTCCTATGAACCATTAACAAATAAATCAAGAAGTCATTGTCAGTGGACCCTGGCACAAAATCTGCTCCTGAGCAATTTACACCATTCTTTTCCTCAGCAGATGTCTAAGGAGGAAGTAGCCAATTCACTATCTTGGTGACATAGTCTTGGTGACCACTTGGTGAGCTACCAAACATACATATGCACCATGACCAAGACTTCCAATTCATAAATATCACCTAATTTCATCTCTGCTCCAACTCATCTACTTATCCATGTTCTTGTTACCTCCAACCTTAACAAACCCAATATGCTCCTTTTTCTTTTCCCACCTTCCTACTGACACAAACTTATATTCATCCAATGCCTGATGCACAACAAGTCCTATCACCATAACTCACTGATCCACTTTGGCTCCTGTTAAGCTTAAAAATGTCTTAAGATTTTTAGATTCTCATTTCTACCCAGGCCAGATGCACTACAGATAGTCTCCCAATGCCTTCCAAACCTCTTTGTCTCTTTGCCTCTCTTTGTCTCTTCCTCCTTGACATCATCTTTAAAACCTACCTCTTTGACCAGGTTTAGCCACCTCAGTATAAACATATCTGTTTAATGTCAGCTTTTGCTTCATGACATTCCTTTTTCCTACTTGGGATGTTTTATTGCATTAATGGTTACATGATAGAAATATAAGTTGTTACTATTCATAACAGCTAAATGTAAGTAACTCACCACCAAAAAGGAATATATAGAATCTCTGGGAGGGTCAAAGCTAGCAGTAACATCCTCCAATCCCGGATATAATATGCAAAGACTGGCAGAATAATGTAGCCTACAGCGTAAAACATACAAACACCAAGTGTCGAGTAAGCAGTCCTCTCAGCTTTACCAAGGAGTTCAGTTCCTGGTCAGTGAAGGAAAGAAAAGAATTTAAATTAGGTGATAATCAGTAATCAAAACCATGATTATTTGTTGCAAATGTATATGTGGAAGTTCCAGAAATTTAACTTCAAGACATAATTTTACTTTCAATATTCACAGTTATAATGACAGTGCCCATAGCTCGTGAATTAGTTTTTATAAATGTTGCACTAAGCAGATTTGAAGGAAACCTCCAGAGAATTTGCAAGCAATGGTAAAATTATGTTCTATGTGGTAAAATTGGACAATATCTTTCTGCTTGTACAGGTGAACAATGGGGATATCTATGTTTTCTGGCAGCATGGTCTGTTGCTCTCTCAAAAACAAGCATTCGGTACCTGGGCGCTTCCCCCCACTTCACCTGATGAAGGAGCAGCACCCAAAGGCTTGTGATTTGAAATAAATTTATAACCTGGTGTTATGTAACTTCTGACTTTGTCTACCCCAGTCCAACACTGGCACCTCCACATCATAACTTTCTAGAAGATGAGCTTTCTCTGTGAGCAGTATTGACCTGTTGACATCGAGGAGTGGTGATGAGCCAGTAGACAGGGGCCCATGGACAGAGTTCATAGCGTCATAGCTTCTCTTCCAGACATTGTGGTCGACAAATGACTGAGGTTCATCTGCTTTCCAGTTCAGTCTAATGTCTTATATCTCTCTAAGCTTGCACGGCAGAGTCCCATGAATGCTACAGTAATTATTATGTGTGGATAGTGAGAAATTGTTATCAAGGTAAACTCTACAGAGTCCATGTTTCTCCCCGAGTAGTTTCCAGATTACCTCATTGATTCAATCAAATCAATCGCAACTTTTATGAGTGTTAGGTCCAAGGGCCTTCAAGACACTATATCCCTGAAAGTCCATTCTTACCAAACACAGGCAACTTTCCCAGTTTTCTATGAGAGATTTCTTTATGGCTGTTTGAGCCTCAGGTCAAAGGGCTGAATTATATGCTGAGGTTGGGCTCTCTGAACCTCTTTTGAAATATTAGACACAAGCCTGCTTCTGCACAGCATACTTGCATTCATTACTTTCATTTTTCAAGTGGTGGCCCATTCGTTAATATGAAGCAGGACTTCCCTTTGTCTCCAGAAAATGTTGGCCAAGTGGAGGGCAACAGCTCTGCTCACTCACACAGGGTCAAACAAGAGCTGGCACTGCAGGACGAGACCTTCAGCAATGGACCAAGGACATTGAGCAAAGGCCAAATTCCTCTGAGGCCAGACTGATAGGTCCCTTATGGAAAAAGTTGGGGGTAAAACACTGGACAAGGTAGGAGAGAGGCTGGACTTGTGGAGTCAAAAATGGTAGCATTATCTGATTGGCATAGGTGGCCTGGAAATGAGTCACTCCTCTGCTTTACTGACCAGCAGCTCAGGGCGTTAAGTCTTTCGGGCTACAAAGCTGGATCCTGCTGCCATTTATATTGGAACAAGTTGAGGCTCTTTACTGGGCACACATTTCCAACTTCAGGGCCTCAATTGCACTACATGTGTGGCCCACTCATTGCTTCCTTTAAAATCATGGTCAGGAGACACTTGTGGTGTAGTGGCAGTGTCCCTACCTCTTGCACCATGAGGCATGACTTCAAGTCCCATCTGCCCCAATGGTGTGTCATAACATCTCAGAACACGTTGACTGGAAATTATCTAAAATCATGATTGGGACATGGGGACAGTAATGACAAAGCTGTCAAAACCATGGTCACCTAATTTACAGGTCCAGTCACCTGTTTTCTTGTTTCTGATTGGATCATAAAGTTCTGCCCAGGGAAACCAGCCCATGAAGCACCAGAACACAGAAGGTAACTAAGCACAATGCCAGACATTGCACCAAGGTGCTCTCAGTTCAGAATTCTGAAAGCAAACTATTGTAAAATCTAGAATGCACATTTTACAAGGTGTCATGCCAGTTATTTTTGGGATAATTGCTGATCTTCATCTGCTTGGTTACAGAGAAGGAACAGTTATGAGGTAGTCAGCTACGTCATGGAAGGAAGTCCCAGTGATAGATCCAAGCTCCAAGACAGATGGGGAACAGGAATTATCAGTGCATGGAAGAGGAAAGGAATTACTCAGAAAATGTTCTATTCAATGATTTGTTGCCTTATAACCAACAGCACTGCTCAACCTTCACCTTCTTCATCATCCAGGCCATTGGTCTTGCTCTTGCAGCTGTTGATGTTCCCCCAGTGTGGCAGCTTCAATAGTAATCACAACGGCATCCCCATGTTTTTGAAGAGTATGGCCACCAGTGTTATAAAACTGTGTAATTGCAGTGAAACAGCAACTCTGCAATAGCTTTAAGATTGAGCTATTCATGCTTTTCTATAGTATAGGTGTAGTGTGGGTGGAATATAGTTATATATGACCTCAACCTGACAAAAATCAAGCAAAATGGCTCTGAAAGTTTTAATCGCCTAAACCCATCATGTCCACAAATTTAGCAGAATAGCATGAAGATCACCTTAACCAGTCTATCAGTTTCTAGATTCTTCCTGTCAGCTGGAAGGCTCAAGGAGTGATTGGCCCTATCACATTCCCAAAGGATCCTAATTCAGTTTGCCAACACTAATTGAATAAATGCCCGGAGATTAAATCATGTGACATTTAGCCATGTGGCATTGGTCAATATTCAGTCATGTTTGTCATAGCTGAGTGTGTTAGTGCTCTAATACTCTTGAGGTAATATGTTGTGGTACACAAGAAGCTATTAAAATCCAGTATACAATTTGGAAGTGTTTTGGAAATATGTTAATTTTAATATGAGTGATAAACCATAAGATTGTACAAATTACCTGGAAATATCATTTACTCAATGCAGAATTTAAAGAGCTACTTTACCTTTGATTTACTAGTGGTGCATGTGTTAAAAAATGAATTTTATTTTAAATTTGCTTTGAACTTTTGGTGGTTGTTACCCTACACCTTTGAGGGATTCGTTAGTGTTGTTTTAATACTTATTTAAAGGAATATAAAAATAACTGGTTTTAGAATGTTAAAGTGTGCGAGAAAAGAATATTGTAAATGGTGTCTGGTTCTACAACTCAGATTAATGTATTTCATAAGTACATTTAATAGACACAGTGATGAATTTGGAGCACAGAGTATTTTGGTGCATCAGTCGAATCAGATTGCATATTATTAGAGTTAGAATGATGATTTTAATTGCCAGATAAAAATCTGCAGGTTGCCACAATTGAAATTATTTCAAGTAGAAACCTGGAATTTCATCATAACTACTCTTCCATCAGAGTTACTATGGTGACAGAGGAGAAACTATGAGGATAGCTTGTCCATTGCCTGAAGTGAGATGAAGGCCTGGCAGTAGAGGACTGATAGCTGGAGCTGCAAAGATTTGACTGCATGGAAGCAGGTGCCATTTTATTGAACTTTTGCATCAGGGAAGAGTAATAGGAATAGGATCTCTCTTTTTTTGAGTTCAGGCTGCACCCATGGGAAAACTACAAGGAGTAAGAGGAGATGCTTTAATTGATGGTGCCAGGCTAGATGTTGGGGGTTTTGATGCATACAATGATGTACTGGATCTGCCAACTTTTGTACATCCTGATTAGATGCTACAGCCACTTTGCCAAGGAATGAACTCTCCACATCTTATTCAAAAGGATGTATTGCAATTAGGGAAAAGTGGATAGACTCCAGCCATTTTTATCACATGGAGCACAACATTCCATAAATATTTTGAGTTTTAAATTTCGTTCTGAATGTTTCTGCTAACAGGTCAAAATTGTTAGATTAGCACTCTTGGATGTACTTGCTAAAACACAGTAATGCGTACTGTCAAATGGCACAATCAACATTTCTGTCAACACATTTTATTGTTAATAAATCAAAAGCACTCAGAAAACAAACAAATACTTACTGTTCTTAAAGTATCAATAAAATTATTTGTGATAAAAGTCAGAGTGTTCCCACTTTCAGTTATTTTAATCAACCTGTTACAGATATGAAAGACACAGCCCTGGGGCAGGTGACACTTGAACTCAGGTCATTACCTCTGTGCCCAAGACCCTTATGGACACTTGTAGCTTACACTAAATGAAATTGCTGTTTGTACTCCCATTGTTGGTAACTCTGTGTCCAGTAGAATTGGATTTGTTGGCCATCCATGGAGACCGAAAACCCACTAACAAATATTGAAAGGAATTAAAAAAGCTGCTGGAACACAAAAGACAGACATTGTTCGCCGTACATGGTTATCAGATTTGTTCTGATGGAGCTAGGGTAAACCAGTGAATGCGATCTACTTGGACTTCCAAAAGCTTTCCATGAGGTCCCACAATAGAGATTAGCATTTATAACTGAAGTGCATGCGATTGGGGGTAGTGTATTGACATAGACAGAGAATTGGTTATCAGACAGGAAACAGAGTAGGAAAAAGCTGGTCATTTTCAGCTCCTGGTGGTTTACCTCAGGAATCAGTTCTTGGACCCTAGCTATCCACAATGTATATTAATGATTTAGATGACAGAACTAAATGTAACATCTCCAAGTTTGCAAGATGGTAAACTGTGAGAAAGATGCAGAGATGCTTCAGTGTGAATTGGACAAGATGATTGCATAAATGCATGGCAGATGAAGTATAATGCAGGTAAACATGGGGTTACCCACTTTGTTAGTAAAAACAGGAAGGCAGATATAGACTGGGGGGAAAAAAAGAGGTGCAATGAGACCTGGTGTCCTTGTACACCAGTCACTGAAAATAAGCATGTAAGCAGTGAAGAGACAAATGGTATGTTGGACTTCACAATGAGAGGATTTGAATACCGGAACAGGGATGCATTTCTGCAATTGTACAGGGGCTTGGGGAGACCACATCTGGAGTAATGTGTATGCAGTTTTCATATCCTTATCTGGCTATGAAGGGAGTGCAAATGAAGGTTTATCAGACTATCCTGAGATGTCAGGACATGTATGAAGAGAGACTGGATTGGTTAGGACAATATTCACTGGAATTTAGAAGAATGAGGGGGTCCTCAAAGAAACATGAGGTTCTAGTATGACTGGACAAGGTATAGGTAGATGTCTCCAATGACTGGGGAGTTCAGAACCAGATGTAACAGTCTAAGGATACTGGTAGGGCAGTAATTTCTGTTAATTTCTCATTATCTTGGACTCTCAATTTGTTTGTCATACGTTCTCCTATTTCCTTTTCATTAGACCTTGACTGTGTCTGAAAACTATTATTTAGTATGAACCATCTGAATACCATGTACTAGGCAACTTGAAACAATAACTGTTTCTTTGGAGGGAAGCAGGGTGAAGTATCCAAGATGAAATAGCTAAAGAACCATCAGAGGACCCTAGAGCTATGTTGCAGTGCTGTCAAAGTGAATTGAAAGGATCTTTGACTGACTCCCTTACTACACCTGAGGAAGTTATCTCCAACTGTTCAACTTTAGAAGCTAACAGAATTGCATCTTCTGAACATAGCTTTTTTTTTCCAATTTCAATGCCATTTCTTTACAGAATCTTTCAAGCAAGCCAGCCCTCAAATAATCTAGATTACTGATCAAATTTTCATCTTGAGATGTAGTTTTATGCTTACTTATTTTAAATCTTTATTATTGTTTTAGCCAATCACTCTATCATGTTTTTATCAAAATAACTTTCAATATAGTACTTTTGGAATAAACTGACTTGTTATCTCCTTTAAAATGAAGATAGGCTGCTTGTTATTTTTGAACTGAAATACCTTAAAAATATATAAACAAATTTAAAGTTCATGGACTACTTTGAGGAAAGGTCTGATAGATGATTGTGATAATGTATATTTTATATGCTCAAGCATCTAAATTTATATATGTGGATATTATCATTTTCAGTAGTTATAACTCTACATTATCATAGCAACACAAATCTCAGCCACTGTAATAATAATAAACAAGATATTTGGATATGAGAAACAAAAACAGAAGTTGCTGGAAAATCTCAGTAGGTCCGGCAGCATCTGCGGAGAGAATGCAGAGTTAACATTTCGGGTCCAATGACCCTTCTTCAGAATTGGAATATGGCGTATCAAGGTGTGAGTAAGCAAGGGGTGTAATAACATTGAGTGTGTGAGCAGCAGCAGTGGTTGACATACTCTGGGCTACTGTTTCCAATTTGTCATCAAGTTGTTAATAAAGTTAATTATTTGGTGTTTGATTAGAAGTAATCTCCAAACAAGAATTTAACAGAACCACATTTGAACTTTTCAACCACATACAGAAAGCCCTAAAGCACTCCAACATACCTCTCTTGTGAGATCTCAGCACACACTCAGAGCTGAGGCCAGCTTTGGAGGCTTTGAAAAATCCTTCTAAATATAAAATATGACCAGCCAGTGTCGGTGTTAGTGGTCACAATTTTGAAAACAAGTACCACTTGTAATTCAAATATTTGCTATTTGATTTCTTATTGTCACATGTACCAAGATACAGTGAAAAGTATTATTTTGCATGCGAGCCAGACAAATCAGAGCTTGCATAAATACATCAGGGTAATAGAACAGAATGCAGAATATAAAGTTGCAGTTGCAGAGAAGGTGTAGAGCTAAAGTAAAAAAGCAAATAAAACAATGTGCCACCTTTCATTTAATGAATGTATTCTACAAGCACAGCTTGGTCTACAATCAGAGTGTTTTAAAAACCAACACATTCAGCATTCGATACAAAAATTCCATTGAATTCCTCCTGAGTCACTTTGGCTTTGATATCATTTTAAGGATCGATTTCAGAATCAAATAACGCTCTTTTCAGTTACAGAATGATTTCTTTACAACAAACGATCTTCCTCTCCCTTCACTGCATTAGACATTTACATGTCTTCACATTTCACATTATCACATCTCACAGTTTGATAACGAAACCACCAAACGTAAAGCAAGACAATACACATACCTTGCCCTCTTTGCGAAAGTTTATTCTTTATCAATGTTTCACATATTCCATTTGATGAAAATATTATCCTTGAATGCCTTGTTGAGGGAAATTGGAATTCATTGTTTCATCTGGGATGTGATAGAATGGGTGCTCATATTAATGTCACAGTACGCTAATGAATTGCTGGAAATACTAACAATTTTGGTATCAAACTCTTTTGGTAGTCTGAACAACTTTGGAAGCACTAGGCATCTTTTTATTCCCATGAAGTGGCTACATCAACAAGCTATGGTGCTGAAAGTTTTCCATGACCCACTTTGGAACATTTTAAGTGGGTACTGATGCGAGTATGGTTTTATTTTTAATTCTCACTCATAGGATGTGGGTGTCACTGTCAGGGCCAGCATTTATTGCCTGTCCCTAGCTGCGTTTGAGAAGGTAGAAGTGAGCTGCCTTTGCACCACTACAGTAGTTCACTGCTGTAGGTAGACCCACCAAGCCCTTACAGAGGGAATACCAGGATTTGATCCAGCAACACTGAAGGAAAAGTGATATATTTGCATTTGCAAGTTAAGATGGTGACTGGTGTGGAGGGGAAATTGCATGTGATGATGCCATATATTTGTTTCCCTTGTCCTTCCAGACTGGGTGGCACATTGGCTCAATGGTGCCTTACAATGCCAGGGAGCCAGGTTTGATTTCACCCTTGAGTGACTTTCAGTGTGGAGTTTGCATATTCTCCCTGTGATTGCTTGGATTTCTGCTAGATTTCCTCGCACAGTCCAAAGATGTGCCAATTAGGTGGACTGGCCACACTAAATTACCCATAGTGTCTAGAGATGTGTAGGTTAGGTGTGTTGACCATGGGAAATGCAGGGTTACAGGAATGGAGGATGGGGATGGGGATGGGGATGGGGATGGGGTTGGGTCAGGGTAGAATGCTTTTTGGAGATTGGTTTGGATTTGTTAGGCCAAATGCCCTGTTTCCACACTGTAGGGATTCTGTGGAAGTGGTCATGGATTTGGAAGGTACTGTCTGAGGACCATTAGTGAATTTCTTCAGTGAATCTTGCAGATAATACACACTGCTGTCACTGAACACTGTCAGTGGTGAAGGGAGTGGATGTTTGTGGGATGCGGCACCAATCAAAAGGCTGATTTGACCTGGATGGTGTCAACCTTGAGGGTTGTTGAAGCTGCACTCATCTATGCAAGTGGGGGATATTCCATCACACTCCTGATTTGTGACTTGTAGGTGGTGGACAGCCTTTGAGGAGTCAGGAAGTAAGTTACCAGCTACATAATTCTTCGCCTTTGACCTGGTTTTGTAGCCATTGTATTTATATGGTTCATTCTGTTCAGGCTCTGGTCAAATGTAATGCCCAAAATATTGGGGTTTCAGTGATGGTAACGCCATTGAATTTCAAAGGGTGGTGGTTATAATGTCTCTTATTGGAGATGGTCAATGCCTGACATTTCTGTGGTGTAAATGTTACTTGCCATTTATCAGCCCAAGCCTGGATGTTGTTCAGGTCATGCTGCATTTGAACATGGACTGTTTTAGTATCTAAGGAGTTGCAAATGGTGCGGAGTATTGTCCAATCATCAGCGAACAACCCTATTTCCAAGCTAATGGAGGAGGGAACGTAATTTCTGAAGCAACTGAAGATGGTTGGGCCTAGGACACTCCTATAAGACCATAAGACATAGGAGTGGAAGTAAGGCCATTCGGCCCATCAAGTCCACTCCGCCATTTAATCATGGCTGATGGGCATTTCAACTCCACTTACCAGCATTCTTCCGTAGCCCTTAATTCCTTGTGACATCAAGGATTTATCAATCTCTGCCTTGAAGCCATTTAGTGTCCCGGCCTCCACTGCACTCCACGGCAATGAATTCCACAGGCCCACCACTCTCTGGCTGAAGAAATGTCTCCTCATTTCTGTTCTGAATTTACCCCCTCTAATTCTAAGGCTGTGCCCACGGGTCTTAGTCTCCTCGCCTAACGGAAACAATTTCTTAGCGTCCATCCTCTCCAAGCCATGTATTATCTTGTAAGTTTCTATTAGATCTCCCCTTAACCTTCTAAACTCCAATGAATACAATCACAGGATCCTCAACTGTTCCTCATATGTTAGACCTGTCATTCAAGGGATCATCCATGTGAATCTCTGCTGGACAGCTCCAGTGCCAGTATGTCCCTCCTGAGGTGTGGGGCCCAAAACACTGGACACAGTACTCCAAATGGGGCCTAACCAGAGCTTTATAACGGCTCAGTAGTACATCGCTGCTTTTATATTCCAACCTTCTTGAGATAAATGACAACATTGCATTCGCTTTCTTAATCACGGATTCAACCTGCATGTTTACCTTTAGAGAATCCTCGACTAGCACTCCCAGATCTCTTTGTACTTTGGCTTTATGAATGTTCTCACCGTTTAGAATGTAGTCCATGGTTGTATTCTTTTTCCCAAAGTGCAAGACCTCACATTTGCTCACATTGTATTTCATCAGCCATTTCCTGGACCACTCTCCCAAACTGTCTAGATCCTTCTGCAGCCTCCCCACTTCCTCAGTACTACCTGCCTGTCCACCTAACTTCGTATCATCGGCAAGCTTCGCTAGAATGCCCCCAGTCCCTTCACCCAGAACATTAATATATAACGTGAACAGCTGCGGCCCAACACTGAACCCTGCGGGACACCGCTTGTCACCAGCTGCCATTCCGTTAAAGAACCTTTTATCCCAACTCTCTGCCTTCTGTCAGATAGCCAATCCTCAATCCATGCCAGTAGCTCACCTCGAACACCATAGGCCCTCACCTCAATCAGCAGCCTCCCGTGTGGCACCTTATCAAAGGCCTTTTGGAAGTCTAGATACACCACATCCACTGGGTTTCCCTGGTCTAACCTACTTGTCACCTCTTCAATGAATTCTAACAGGTTTGTCAGGCATGACCTCCCCTTACTAAATCTATGTTGACTTGTTCTAATCCAACCCTGCTCTTCCAAGAATTTAGAAACCTCATCCTTAATGATGGATTCTAGAATTTTACCAACAACCGAGGTTAGGCTAATTGGCCTATAATTTTCCATCTTTTGTCTTGATCCTATCTTGAACAAAGGGGTTACAACAGCGATCTTCCAATCATCCGGGACTTTCCCTGACTCCAGTGACTTTTTAAAGATTTCAACCAACGCTTCCGCTATTTCCTCAGCCACCTCCCTCAGAACTCTAGGATATAGCCCATCGTGGCCAGGAGATTTATCAATTTTAAGACCTTTTAGCTTTTCTAGCACTATCTCTTTTGTAATGGCAACCATACTCAACTCAGCCCCCTGACTCCCTTTAATTGTTGGGATATTACTCATGTCTTCCACTGTGAAGACTGACGCAAAGTACTTATTAAGTTCTCCAGCCATTTCCTTATCTCCCATCACTAAGCTTCCAGCATCAGTTTGAAGTGGCCCAATGTCTACTTTTGCCTGTCGTTTGTTTCTTATGTATTGAAAGAAACTTTTACTATCATTTCTAATATTACTGGCTAGCCTACCTTCATATTTGATCCTCTCCTTCCTTATTTCTCTCTTTGTTATCCTCTGTTTGTTTTTGTAGCCTTCCCAATCTTCTGATTTCCCAGTGCTCTTGGCCACTTTATAGGCTCTCTCTTTTTCTTTGATACATTTCCTGACTTCCTTTGTCAGCCATGGCTGTCTAATCCCTTCCCGGATAATCTTTCTTTTCTTGGGGATGAAGCTCTGTACAGTGTCCTCAATTATACCTACAAACTCCTGCCATTTTTGCTCTACTGTCTTCCCTGTGAGGCTCTGTTTCCAGTTGATTTTCGTCAGTTCCTCTCTTATGCCCTCATAGTTACCTTTATTTAACTGTAATACCATTACACCCGATTTTGCCTTCTCTCTTTCAAACTGCAGACTGAACTCTACCATATTATGATCGCTGCTTCCCAAGTGTTCCCTTACTTTATGATCTTTTATAAAGTCTGATTCATTACATAGCACTAGGCCCAGAATGGCCTGCTCCCTAGTGGGCTCCATGACAAGCTGCTCCAAAAAGCCATCCTGTAAACATTCCATGAATTCCTTTTCTTTGGATCCACTGGCTACATTATTTACCCAGTCTACCTGCATATTGAAGTCCCCCAGGATCACCGTGACCTTGCCTTTCTGACATGCCTTTTCTATTTCCCGGTACATGTTGCGCCCCTGGTCCTGACCACTGTTAGGAGGTCTATACATAACTCCCACTATGGTTTTACTGCCTTTGTGGTTCCTCAATTCCACCCACACAGACTCCACATCATCCGACGCTATGTCGTTCAATGCCATAGATTTAATTTTGTTCTTAACTAACAAGGCCACCCCATCCCCTCTGCCCACCTCCCTGTCTTTTTGATAAGTTGTAAATCCTTGGATGTTTAACTGCCAGTCCTGAACCCCTTGCAACCATGTCTCTGTGATGCCTAACACATCATAATCATTCACAATGATCTGTTCCGTTAGTTCATCTATTTTGTTACGAATGCTGCGAGCATTCAGGTAAAGTGCCTTAATGTTAACTTTCTTATCATTAGAGATATTGGAAGTCATAAGATGTCCTAAGTTATCCTTCCTTTTTGTTGCATTCCTAGTCTGCCTCAAGCATACATGTTATCCTCCTGCTTATCTTTCCATTTAACTCCATACTCCCTGTCGCTTTCACTTTCCCTTCCCCCCAACTCAGAAGTTTAAAGTCCTACTGACCACCCTATTTATCCTCTTCACTAGAACATTGGTACCAGATCAGTTCAGGTGGAGTCCGTCCCAACGGTACAGATTCCCCCCGGTTCCAAAAATGATGCCAATGCCCCATGAAGTGGAATCCCTCTTTCCCACACCAATCCTTTAGCCATGTGTTTACTTCCCTAATTTTCTTATCCCTATGCCAATTGGCACGTGGCTCAGGCAGTAATCCTGAGGCACTCTTGTGGAGACATTCTGGAGCTGAGATGACTGACCTCCAACAACCACAACCATCTTCCTCTGTGCCAGGCATGTCTCAAAACAGAAGTGAGTTTTCCCCTTAATTTCCATTGATTTGAGTTTATCTGGAGCTCCTTGATTTGAAAGTGTGGTGCTAGGAAAGCACAGCCAGTCAGGCAGCATCCGAGGAGCAGGACAGTCGATGTTCCTAGTTGATTATACCCTTACTGTGGAGCTCCTTGATGCCATACTCAGTTTGAAGTGACCATGTGATTTAGTTTTGAATGCTCCTTCTCAAGACCAGGCCAGTGGGAGTTCCCTAAATTGTTGGTGCCTTTAATCTTGGTCATCGTGTTCCGTTCTTGCACCTGTTTTTCATTTACACCAGGCTGCCTCAATATAGTAGTCATTTGATGAGTTAGCAAGTGTTAAAAAAATTAGCTTTCTATGTTACATTCTTCTTACTGGAGAACTCTGCTCTGTTCAATGGTTACTATGCTGTGTCTTCTCTTTGTGGTCTTGGTTTAAACTTCTCCACAGCACGGTCTGTATCACCAAAATGTAACTCAAGCACAATCCTAAATATGTATTTCTGTACTGAAAAATCTCCTAATGCACGTATAGCCTTAAATGTACATATATTAACTGGTGTTGACACATACACTAATCTATGCTTAAACATTTTAGCACTGTAAAAAGGAGTGCTAGGTCAACTTATATGCCATGATTGACGATACAGATATTTCTAAGTGTTCTTTTGTTTAAAGAAATATGCATAGGAGAATCCAAATAAATCCATTTTTTCATATTTGTCAAGATTCAACTTTTAAAACATTGAAAAAGTAAATTAAAAATATTCGTAAAGAACTACGTTTTATAAGCTGTATTAAGATTCTAGTGAATTATAGACTGAAAATAACTTACCAAGAACAAATGCAGCTACATAATTTGAGATATCTCCAAACCCAATAAAAAAGCACAATATGCAGAACACCTCCCAACTCCAGGAAACCACTTGAATGAAGCTCAAGACTGTTTGTATTATCATAGCTCCAAAAAGGACAATTTTCCTCCCATACCTTTAAAAAATGGGAAAATATAAAAGTTCAATTACTGACATGGTTTATCTCATTTTATATTTCTATATACATGATTTTAAGAATTTCCCTACCCCACCCATTAATTAAACTTACCTATCTTGATCTGAACAGTTTGGCTGAGTTATTCTTTCATGGGATCTGGGTGTCACTAACAAGGTTTGCAGTTAGTTGTCCAACCTTAAGTGTCTTTGAACTGAGTAGAATTCTAGGCCATATTAGATTACATTACCTTACAGTGTGGAAACAGGCCCTTCGGCCCAACAAGTCCACACCGACCCGCCGAAGCGCAATCCACCCATTCCCCTACATTTACCCCTTTACCTAACACTATGGGCAATTTAGCATGGCCAATTCACCTGACCTGCACATCTTTGGACTGTGGGAGGAAACCGGAGCACCCGGAGGAAACCCACGCAGACACAGGGAGAACATGCAAACTCCACACAATCAGTCACCTGAGTCGGGAATTGAACCCGGGTGTCTGGCGCTGTGAGGTAGCAGTGCTAACCACTGTGCCACCGTGCCGCCCACAAGGCGGGCAGTTAGGAGTTAAACATATTACTGTAGATCAGAGACACACACAGATCAGGCAAGGTTGGTGAATTTCTTTCCTAATGGATGTTGGTGCATTTTTTTTCAATGTGCTTTTGATTCAGGATTTTAGAAAATTAAGTTGTTCCCAAAGGAACATCTGGGACTCTAGCCCACTGGCATTACCACAAGGCCATATTTCCCCTGAGTTCCAAATCCTGACTCTGTGGGGCAGAAATCACACTGTCACTTCATTAAGGCATTTCCTTAGGGTATGGTCTTTTTAAATGTTCAAATTTTCTACTGGGTAGTGAGCAATATGCCTTGCCTTGTAAAAGGCAGCCCATTATCTCCATATCTCCCTTCACGTATGTCTGAGTATTTCTAGTATTTTCCAGTTTTACACCAGAGGCCAAAGGCTGGAGCTTGAAGTCAATTTTGCAGCAGAATGTACAGGTTAAAATTGCTGACACACTCAAAAGGTGGAACCCTGGCAGAGGAATGTATTGCCAGTTCAGACCAAAGCATGTCTGACGGCACAAATAGAGGGAAAAAAAAACACGGAGTTGGAACAAAGTTCAGATTATTCTGAATGGTTTAAAGTGAAGAATAGCGCTGACTAGTGAAATGTGTCTGAATTGAAATGGACTCTGAAAATTTAATTTTTTTTTGTTTGGAAACGAGACTGTTGCTGTCTGTTTTCAGGAACTTCCAATGTCTGACTTACTCAAGTTGCCCTTTTATTCCAATAGCAAAGATTAATGAGCCAAGAAATCCTGTCTACTGGACATCACTGGTGTGAATGTGAACAATCAGCTGCATTTACATTCCCAATGGATTGACTCATGACATTGACCTATAGTTAGAATAATTTCTGTATAAGCTGAATACAAGGATTATAGCTGTACCTGTCTGAAACATGTCCAGAGATGAACGCACCACTTGTCATTCCCAGAAAAGTCACTGACATGGTAAAGGGACCTTTCCAATTGTTATCACATACTAGATCCCACTGCAAAAAAGGTGAAATAAATAATTATAATCATACAAATACAAAATCTCCTTTTAAAAAAGAGAACACTCCTTTAAACAATACCATTAGAATAAAATTCTTGTAAATCTCATATGGAAAGCTCTTCCTCTATCTAAAACCTTGTGCAAATGTTTAACTTTTCCTCAGTTTACATCTTTTCATCTTTTTTTGCAGCACAGTGGGATGTGACTCTTTGGCTTTCAATAGCCTTCTGATGAGGAGAAAGTGAGGTCTGCAGATGCTGGAGATCAGAGCTGGAAATGTGTTGCTGGAAAAGCGCAGCAGGTCAGGCAGCATCCAGGGAACAGGAGAATCGACGTTTCGGGCATAAGCCCTTCTTCCTGAAGAAGGGCTTATGCCCGAAACGTCGATTCTCCTGTTCCCTGGATGCTGCCTGACCTGCTGCGCTTTTCCAGCAACACATTTCCAGCAATAGCCTTCTGATGTCTTACTCAAGTAAGAATACTTCATTTGAATGTTACAGCACATTTATTACACTCTACAGGAGTCCCCAATTTACAAACGCTTAACTTACAAATGCTCGTACTTCCATGGTTGTAATTTTAAAGACCTGACTGGCAAACATCTCCCGGATTTACTTGCTTTCCATTGTCCTGTGTTGTATTCTGATTTGCATGCAATTTAACTTGTGAACAGACTCAAGAACAGAATCTGTATGCAACCCGGGGACTGCCTGTACTGACCTTTTTTTAATCCAAGAACCATCTGCGCCCACTTTCTTGTTCAGTATCCAGAATCTGCTTCAATGGCTACTTGAGGCAAATTGCTAAATATTCTGAACACCAAGACACCACTTCACCTTTACACACTTCGGTAGTTGTAGCGTCCTTGGAGTCATAGAGGCCTACAGCACAGAAAAAAGACCCAGCAGCTACAGGAAAGATGTTGTGAAACTTGAAAAGGTTCAGAAGAGATTTATAAGGATGTACAAAGCTAAAAATCACACAACACTAGGTTATAGTCCAACAGGTTTAATTGGAAGCACACTAGCTTTCGGAGTGACGCTCCTTCATCAGGTGGTGCACTATAACCTGATGTTGTGTGATTTTTAACTTTGTACACCCCAGTCCAGTGCTGGCATCTCCAAATTATAAGGATATTGCTGGGGTTGGAGGGTTTGAGCTGTAGGGAGAGGCTGAATAGGCTGGGGCTACTTTCCCTGGAAAGTCAGAGCCTGAGGAGTGACCTTATAGAGGTTTATAAAATCACGTGGGCCATGGATAGGGTGAATAGCTAAGGTATTTTTCCCAGAGTAGGGGAGTCCAAAGCTAGAGGGCATAGATTGAAGGTGGGAAAGGAAAGACTTAAAAGGAACCTGAGGGGCAACTGTTTACGCAGAGCGTGGTGCATGTACAGAATGAGCTGCCAGAGAAAGTGGTGGAGGTGGATACAATCACAACATTCAAAAGGTATCTGGATGGGTATATGAATAGGAACGGTTTAGAGGGATATGGGCCAAGTGCTGGCAAATGGGACTAGATTAATTTAGAATATCTGGTCGGTATGGATGAGTTGGACTGAAGGGTCTGTGTCGGTGCTGTACATTTCTATGGCTCTATGAGTCCATAAGTCTGTGCTGGAAAAAACAACCTCCTCATTATTTATTTTCAGCACTTGGCCTATCATTTTCCAAACTTTGGCATTGCAAGTGCATCTTCAATTTGAGACCTTTGGTGTCTCTTTGACTAGTGAAAACAATTCTTCACCTTGACAGTTGTTTTCTCTCTCTCTGCATGTGGCATCACTGTAATCATAGCCAATCTACAATTACATAGTGTTAGTGGGAATTCATCCTCAAATTGCTGTAATCTCTTGTGACAGTCCCACAGTCTGGTTAGATGAATTGGCCATGCTAAATTGCCCATAGTGTCCATGAATGTGCAGGTTAGGTGGATTAGACATGGGAAATGCAAGGTTACAGGGATAGGGTAGGGTGGTGGGTCAGGGTGGGTGATGGGACTCGATGGGCCGAATGGCCTGCTTCTCCACTGTAGGGATTCTATGATTCTATAATTCTATGATAGCACACAATCTTTTTAACCACTGAACTGCTGACCCACTTGTAGTACCTTCCTGACTCCTACACTCGCTGAAATTGTAAAAGGTTTTCTCTGTTGAGGTACTGTTACCACCTCTTTTAAGATCCCACTACTACATCTCTGTCCTGACAAACTACTGTTTCATCTCAAATCTTTCTTACCTTTCCAAAGTCACTTTCTGAATCTATTAAGATCTTTTCCCTTTTCTGAGTCTGAACTCGCCCAAACAACTTTCTGCCTTTACCTGCCACTGTCTTGGTCGTAAGTTTTACAATTTCCATCCTTTAGCTTTCCAACTCTCACAGCAGTCTCCAGTGCCACCAAACAGATATAAGACTTCTCAGGCCTGCATACCAAAGTTAACACTAAACACTCAGCAATTTTGTTAGGGAGCTAAAATCATGGATTCCTCTGAGTTCTGAGTCTTCACTCTGTTATTGTAGCCAGTTAGCTTTTACAAGCATGTGTCCATGCATCTGTCCATAACGGTATCAGTAGAAGTGACCACCTCACAGTCCATGTTGAGGCTAAGTCCTGTCTGCATTGTATTTTATGGGATAGATGTAGAACAGGTCTAGCAACTCAAGACTGGGCATTCATGAAGTTCCTTGGATTATGAGTAGCAGCAGAATCGTACTCCAACACAATGTACAACCTCATGGCCTGGCACAACTCCCAGTCAACCATTTCCATCAAGCCAGGGGTCAACCCTGGTTCAATAGAAAGTGCAGGTAGACATTTCAGGAACAGAACTAGGCGCACCTAAAAATGAGGTGTCCACCTGGTGAAACCACAAAAAAGGACTAATTATATGCCAAACAGCAAAGCAGTAAGTGACAGACAGAGCTCAGTGATTCCACAACCAAACGTCCTGCTATACCCAGTTAGAAACAAGTTATTTAAACTACTCACTGGAGCAGGATGCTACATAAATATCCCCATCCTTTATGAGGGAAACTCCAGCCCATCACAGTGACTCAGTGGTTAGCACTGCTGCTTCACAGGGATCCAGATTTGATTCCAGTCTCGAGCAACTGTCTGTGTGGAGCTTGCACATTCTCCCTGTGTCTGCGTGGGTTTCCTCCCACAATCCATAGGAGTGCAGGTTTGGTGAATTGGCCACGCTAAATTGCCAATAGTGTTCAGAGATGTATACTTTCACTGCATTAGGCAAACATAGGGTAGGGGAATCGGTCTGGGTGGATTACTCTTCAGAGGGTCAGTGTGGACTTGTTGGGCCGAAGGGCCTGTATCTACACTGTAGTGATTCTAATCAGTGCAAAACGTAAGGCTGAAGCATTTGCAACAATCCTTACAACGTCAATACTTAAAACAGTTACAAAATGCACTGCAGAAATTCACCAAGGCTCCTTAGTCAACACCTTCTAAACCCATGACCACTTCCATCTGGAAGGACAAGGATATCATTTCCATGGGAACACCACCACCTGCAAGTTTGTCTCCAAGCCACCCAACATCCTGACTGGGAAATACATCATTAACCTTTCTGTGTCACTGGTTCAACATCCTAGAATCCCCTCCTTGACAGCATTATGAATCTAATGACAGCACATGGACAAAAGAGATTCAAGAGGGAACTCACCAACATTTCTCCAGGGGTGGGAAACAAATGCAGGCCCAACCAGTGACACTCAGATTCCATGAATGAATCTTTTAATAAGTCAAATATTCGACCCTCATACTCTGCTTTAGGAAAGACGTTTTGAAACTTAAAAGGGTTCAGAAAAGATTTACAAGGATGTTGTCAGGGTTGAGGGGTTTCAGCTGTAAGGAGAGGCTGAATAGGCTGGAGCTATTTTCCCTGAAGTGTCAGAGGCTGAGGGATGACCTTATAGAGGTTTAGAAAATCATAAGGGATATGGATAGGGTGAATAGCTAAGGTCTTATCCTCGGGGTGAGGGAGTCCAGAACAAGGGGGCGTAGGTTTAGGGTGAGAAGGGAAAGATATAAAAGGGACCTAAGGGACAACATTTTCATACAGAGGGTGATGCATGAATGGAATGAATTGCCAGAGGAGGTGGGGGATGCTGGTACAGTTATAACATTTAAAAGGCATCTGGATGGGTATATGAATAGTGCAGTGCTGGAAAAGCACAGCAGGTCAGGCAGCATCCGAGGAGCAGGAGAATTGATGTTTCAGGCATAAGCTCTTCATCAGGAACTGAAATGTTAATTCTCCTGCTCCTCAGATGCTGCCTGACCTGCTGTGCTTTTCCAGCATTACACTCTTGACTCTGATCTCCAGCATCTGCAGTCCTCATTTTCTCCTGAGTAGATGAGTAGGCAGAGTTTAGAGGAATATGTGCCAAATGCTCGTAAATAGGACTAGAATAATTGAGGATATCTGTTCAGCATGGACGAGTTGGACCACAGAATCAGTTTCCATGCTCTACAACTCTACGACTCGATGTTAAAATACGTTTGTACTGCTGCCTCACAGCGCCAGGGACCCAGGTTCGATTCCCGCCTCAAGCGACTGTCTGTGTGGAGTTTACATATTCTCCCTGTGTCTGCGTGGTTTTCCTCCGGGTGCTCCGGTTTCTTCCCACAATCCAAAGATGTGCAGGTCAGGTGAATTGGTCATGGTAAATTGCCCATAGTGTCAGGGGTGATTATAGGGTAGGGGAATGGGTCTGGGTGGGTTACTCTTCGGAGGGTTGGTGTGGACTTGTTAGGCCAAATGACTATTTCCATACTGTAAGGAAGCTAATCTAATCTAAGTGTCATCAAAAAAACTGCAGGAGAAAGAAAAGTTGGAAACACTATTTGCCAGCCTTACATCCAAACAATGGTAAAATATTCTGTGTTCTGCTTGGCAGACTACAGAGAAATTATCTCTTACACTTGGATGACTTAGAGACCGAAGTCTTGTGAAGAACGATTGGGATCTTCCCTTCATATCATCAGAGCAATATGGCCAGTTTGTGAATTCTCAACAAGATTGCGACTGGCTTCTTGGAATTAAGCCAGATTGTCATGTTCATGGCAAACATACAAAATACTTTGGATCAGTCTGAATATGTGTGTGCTGAATATTGATGCCAGAATCTGACTTAACCTTCTCTTAACTGTTGAATTCTCTCTCAGATATAGTATTACCTGGAGCGCTGCCACTTGTGTACAGAGTTAAAACATGGAGCTAACCAAAACTCAGTGAGCTAAAGTTGTTACAGCACATTACATTTTCTGCTCTAGCAACAGGAGGACAGACAGTGTGTTTTAAAATCCACTCAAGCTGATTTCAGAGGAAACTCACAAGTCAACCAAGAAAGCTGGAGCTTTGGTAAATAGATAATGTCTCCATTTTCAGAAATGAGTATCATTTCTGAAAATGAAACAGGCCCTTTGGCCCAACAAGTTCACACCAACCCTCTGAAGAGTAACCCACCCAGACCCATTCCCCTACATTTTATCCCTCACTAATGCACCGAAACTACACATCCCCAAACACTATGGGACAATTTAGCATGACCAATTCACTCTAACCTGTACATCTTTGGATTGTGGGAGGAAACGGGAGCACCTGGAGGAAACCCACGCAGATACTGGGAGAATGTGCAAACTCCACACAGACAGTCGCCCGCGGCTGGAATCGAACCCCGGTCCCTTGCACTGTGAGGCAAGGCTGAGCCACCATGCTGTCCCAACAACAGATAGCATTTTTACGTTCGGATAATCTGAAATGCAGATAATTAATGTTCAGAAATTAATGTTCTGTAAAGGTAAGGAAGTATTGTTGCAACTATACTTGGTGAGACCGCAGTAGGTTAAGATCAACTAGGAGAAAGGTGCAGTGAGAGAGGGACTCACTGAGATCCTTGTAGAGGGAGGAGGAGAGCTTCTTCAAGTGTAGAGGGAGGAGGAGAGCTTCTTCAAGTGTAGAGGGAGGAGGAGAGCTTTTTGAAGTGTAGGGAGGAGGTAAGACCGCACCTGGAGTACTGTGGGCAGTTTTGATCCCCTTATTTGAAGAAAGATGTAATGGCATTGGAGGCAGTTCAGAGGAGGTTCACTAGCATGATTCCAGAGATGAGGAGTTTGTTATCATAGAGTCATAGAGATGTACAGCACAGAAACAGATCCTTCAGTCCAACTTGTCCATACCGACCAGAAATCCTAATCTAGTCCCATTTTCCAGCAATTAGCCCGTATCCCTCTAAGGGTCAAAACGTGTGGTGCTGGAAAAACATAGCCAGTCAGGCAGCATCCGAGGAGCAGGAGAGTCAATGACATTCCTGATGAAGAGCTTATGCTCGAAAGGTTGACTCTCCTGCTCCTCAGATGCTGCCTGACTGGTTGTGCTTTTCCAGCACCACACGTTTTGACTCTGATCTCCAGCATCTACAGTCCTCACTTTCTCCATATCCCTCCAAAGCCTTCCTATTCATAAACCAATCCAGATGCCTTTTAAATGCTGTAATTGTACCAGCCTCCACCACCTCCTCTGGCAGCTCATTCCATAGATGCACCACCCTCTGCATGAAAAAGTTGCCACTTAGGTCCTTTTGTTTTCCCCTCTCACCATAAAGCTATGCCCTCTGATTCTGAAATCCCCCACCCCAGGGAAAAGACTTTGTTTATTTACCCTATTCATGGCCCTCATGATTTTATAAACCTCTATAAGGTCACCCCTCAGCCTCCAGCACTGCAGGGAAAACAGCCCTAGCCTATCCAGCCTCTCCCTATAGCTGGCAACATCCTTGGAAATCTTTTCTGAACCCTTTCAAGTTTCATAACATCCTTCCGATAGGAAGGAGACCAGAATTGCACACAATATTCCAAAAGTGGCCTAACCAGTGTCCTGTATAGCTGCAACATGACCTCTTAAACTCCTATACTCAATGGTCTGACCAATAAAGGAAAGCATGTCTTCTTCCCAACCTATCCACCTGAGACTCTACTTTCAAGGAACTATGAATCTGCACTCCAAGGTCTCTTTGCTCAGCAACCCTCCCAGGAACTTACCATTAAGTGTATAAGTCTTGCCCTGATTTGTCTTTCCAAAACGCAACACCTCACATTTACCTAAATTAAACTCCATCTGCCACTCCTCCTCAGTTCATTGGCCCATCTGATCAAGATCCCATTGTACTCTGAGGTAACTTTCTTCGCTGTCCATTACACCTCCAATTTTGGTGTCATAGAGTCATAGAGTCATAGAGATGTACAGCACGGAAACAGACCCTTCGGTCCAAATCGTTCATGCCGACCAGATCTCCCAGCTCAATCTAGTCCCACCTGCCAGCACCCGGCCCATATCCCTCCAAACCTTTCCTATTCATATACCCATCCAGATGCCTTTTAAATGTTGCAATTATACTAGCCTCCCGCACTTCCTCTGGCAGCTCATTCCATACATGTACCACCCTCTGTGTGAAGAAGTTGCCCCTTAGGTCTTTTTTATATCTTCCCCTCTCACCCTAAATCTATGCCCTCTAGTTCTGGACTCCCCCAACCCAGGGAAAAGACTTTGTCTATTTATCCTATCCATGCCCCTCATGATTTTATAAATCTCTATAAGCCTCCGACGGTCCAGGGAAAACAGCCCTAGCCTATCCAACCTCTCCCTATAGCTCAAATCCTCCAATCCTGGCAATTATACCACTTATGCTCACATCCAAATTATTTATATAAATGATGAAAAGTAGTGGACCGATCCTTGTGGCAGTCCACTGGTCACAGGCCTCCAGTCTGAAAAACAACCCTCCACCACTACCCTCTGATTTCTACCTTTGAGCCAGTTCTGTATCCAAATGGCTAGTTCTCCCTGTATTCCATGAGATCTAACCTTGCTCACCAGTCTTCCATGGGGAACCTTGTAGAATGCCTGACTAAGACCATATAGATCATGTCCACCACTCTGCCCTCATCAATCCTCTTTGTTACTTCTTCAAAAATTTAATCAAGTTTGTGAGACATGATTTCCCACGCATAAAGCCATGTTGATTATCCCTAATCAGTCCTTGCCTTTCCAAATACATGTACATCCTGTCCCTCAGGATCCCCTCCAACAACTTGTCCACCATCGACGTCAGGCTTACTGATCCCCGGCTTGTCCTTACCACCCTTCTTAAACAGTGGCACTACGTTAGCAAACCTCCAATCTTTCGGCACCTCACCTGTGACTATTGCTGATACAAATATCTCAGCAAGGGGCCCAGCAATCACTTCTCCAGCTTCCCATTGAGCTCTAGGGCACACCTGATCAGGTCCTGGGGATTTACCCACTTCTATTTATTTCAAGACATCCAGCACTTCCTCCTCTGTAATATGGACATTTTGCAAGATGTCACCATCTATTTCCCTATATTCTATATCTTTCATGTTCTTTTCCACAGGAAATACTGATGCAACATACTCGTTTAGTATCTCCCCCATCTCCTGTGGCTCCACGCAAAGGCTGCCTTGCTGATCTTTAAGGGGCCCTATTCTCTCCTTAGTTACCCTTTTGTCTTTAATGTATTTGTAAAAACCCTTTGGATTCTCTTCTATTTGCCAAAGCTATCTCAAGGTCCCCTTTTTGCCCTCCTGATTTCTCTCTTAAGTATTCTCCTATTGCCTTTGTACTCTTCTAAGAATTCACTCAATCTATCCTGTCTATACCTGATAGATGCTTCCTTCTTTTTCTTAGCCAAACCCTCTAACCTTTTCCATCACAATTTTAAAACTAATAGAATTATGGTTGCTGCCCCAAAGTGCTCCACCACTGACACCTCAATCACCTGCCCTCTGCAAACTTACTAACCTACTTCCTATGTTCACATCCAAATCGTTTATATAATAATGACAAAAAGTAGTGGACCCAGCACCAATCCTTGTGGCACACCATTGGTCACAGGCCTCCAGTCTGAAAAACAACCGTGCACACCATCCTCTGTCTTCTACCTTTGAGCCAGTTCTGTGTCCAAATGGCTAATTGTCCCTGTATTCCATGAGATCTAACTTGTTAACCAGTCTCCCATGGGGAACCTTATCGAATGTCTTACTGAAGTCCATATAGATAATGTCCACTGCTCCGCCCTCATCAATCTTCTTTGTTACTTTGTCAAAAAACTTAATCAAGTTTGTGAGACATGATTTCCCATGCGCAAAGCCATGTTGACTATCCCTAATCAGTCCTTGCCTTTCCAAATACCTGTTCATCCTGTCCCTCAGGATTCCCTCCAACATCTTGCCCACCATCGACGTCAGGCTCACCGGTTTATAGTTCCCTGGCTTTTCCTTACGACCTTTCTTTAAAGAGTGGTACCACGTTAACCAATATCCAGTCTTCCGGCACCTTACCTGTGACTATCGATGATACAAATATTTCACCAAGGGCCCAGCAATCACTTCCTTAACTTCCCACAGAGTTCTAGGATACACCTGATCAGGTCATGGGGACCTATCCACCTTTATGCATTTCAAGACATCCAGCACCACCTCCTCTCTAATAAGGAGATTTTTCAAGATGTCACGATCCCCCACGTTCTGTATCTTCCATGTTCTTCTCCACAGTAAACACATGCAAAATACTCGTTTAGTATCTCCCCATCTCCTGTGGTTCCATACATAGGCTGCCTTGCTGATCTTTGAAGGGCCCTATTCTCTCCCTAGTTACCCTTTTTTCCTTAATGTATTTGTAAAAACCCTTTGGATTTGCCTTAATTCTATTTGCCAAAGCTATCTCATGTCCCCTTTTTGCCCTCCTGATTTCCCTCTTAAGTATACTCCTACTTCCTTTATACTCTGCGAATATTCACTCGATCTTTGCTGTCTATACCTGACATATGCTTCCTTTTTCTGAACCAAAACCTCAATTTCTCAAATCATCCAGCATTCCCTATACCTACCAGCCTTACCTTTCACCCTGACAGGAATATACTGTCTCTGGATGTTCATTTTCTCATTTTTGATGGCTTCCCATTTTCTATCCGTCCCTTTACCTGTAAACATCTGCTCCCAATCAGTTTTGAAAGTTCTTACTTAATATCGTCAAAATTAGCCTGCCTCCAATTTAGAACTTCAACTTTTAGATCTAGTCTATCCTTTTCCATCACTATTTTAAAACTAATAGATTTATGGTCGCTGGCCCCAAAGTGCTCCTCCACTGACACTGAAGTCACCTGCCCTGCCTTATTTCCCGAGAGTAGGTCAAGTTTTGCACCACCTCTAGTAGGTACATCCACATACTGAATCAGAAAATTGTCTTGTACACACTTAACAAATTCTTTTCCATCTAAATCCTTAAAACTATGGCAGTCCAATTTATGTTTGGAAAGTTAAAATCCCCTACCATGACCACCCTATTATTCTTCCAGATAACTGAAATCTCCTTACAAATTTGTTTCTCAATTTCCTGCTAACTATCAGGATGAAGACAGAGTGAACAGTTTAGGCCTATACTCTCTGGAATTTAGAAGAATGAGGGGAGATCAAATTGAGGTATTCAAGATGATACTAGGTCTGGATAAAATGAACGTGCAGCAGATGCTTTCTCTTGTGGGGCATTCTAGGACAAGAGGTCATAGTCTTAGGACAAGGGTTAGCAAATTTAAAACAAAACTGAGTAGAAACTACTTCTCCCAAATGGTTGTGAATCTGTGGAATTCCCTACCCCAAAGTATAGTAGATGCTGGGACAATAAATAAATTAAGGAGGAATTAGACAGGTTTTTAATTAGTAATGGGTTGAAGGGATATGGAGAGAAGGCAGGAAAATGGGAATGATGAGCATATCAGCCACGATCGAATGGTGCAGCAGACCCAATGGGCTGAATGGCCTAATTCTGCCCATTTATCTTCTGAATTTATGCTGGCCTTGTTGGTGAAACCCATAAAGGTAAAGTCACCATAATCTCACCAAACCATAGGACCGATGTCTCATTAGAGAGAGATGACTGCTGTTGGTTTAACCTGAGGCTCACTATACCTCAGGTAAGGTTAAGAAATAGAATCCTTCATGGTGACCTCAGTAGGACTTGAGCCCATGCTGTTGGCATCACTACATTGTTAACTGAGCTAACTAACCCCATATCCCATGTGCATTACAGGGAAAGAAAATGTGGATTCTGGCTTCTGTCCTCTCTTCAGATTTTTTTTTACTTTTTATCACTTTGTTTAAAGCTTCCAACTAGGTAGAACAGGCAGAGGGGAACAGAAGATCAGAATGAAGATTGAAGTGAGAAGAGATCTGAGCAATCAAGGGATTAAATTACTTGTATAACTACCCTCTTTCGGATTATTTTTGGAGTGAAATGTGTTGCATGATTTTGGGATGTAGAGATAGGAGCCATCAATATATATAGGCTCCATCGTGTGTTCAGATGGAAATTGGCCGGCAACATTCTTAACTCTAAGTAATAAGTTTCAAGGCTCAAGTTGCACTCCAGAATTTGAGCTCAAAAAGCAACAGTAACCCTCCAATCTGGTACTGAGGGAGTGCTGCACAGCTGGAGGTGCTATCTTTTGGATTGTACCGTAAACCACACCCCATCTGCCTATTTGAGTGGAACTTCTTTGTTTTATTTTATACATTTGGGGGATGTGGGCTTTGCTGACTGGGCCAGCATTTGTTGCCTGACCATAAATGCCCTTTAGAAGGTGATGATGAGCTGCTTTCTTGAATATTGCAATCCATTTGGTGTAGGTACAGCCACAATACTGCAAAAGATCTCATGGCATCATTTTGAAGAAAACTGGGGCAGTTAGCCCTGGTGTCTTGATCAATACTAATCCTTCAGTCAACATCACAGAAACAGATTATTTTCTCATTATCACATTGCTGCTGTAACATTTTGCTCTGTGCTAATTAGCTGTTGCATTTCCCACATTACAACGGAGGCGACACTACAAATAAGTACTTTGATTGCAAAACATTCTGTGACATTATTTCTTCTTTCCTTTTATCTTTCCTTCTTTCTTTCAACTGGTTGGGGTTACTTGGAGAAAATATAGCACATCTTCAATAAACTGTCCTAAACTCTCATGGTATCTTCGTGGCCCTATGTACTGAACTCATTAGCTCCTCTGCTTCCTAACTCTTTCACATGCATAACTACTACCATATCTACCTAAAATTATGATTTGGAGATGCAGATGTTGGACTGGAGTGCACAAAGTTAAAAATCGCACAACATCAGGTTATAGTCCAGCAGGTTTATTTGGAAGCACTAGCTTCGGAGCGCTGCTCCTTCATCAGGTGGTTGTGGAGTATAAGATCATAAAACACAGGATTTTTAGCAAAAGTTTACAGTGTGATGTAGCTGAAATGATATATTGAAAAAGACCTGGATTGTTTGTTAAGTCTCTCACCTTTTAGAATGAATATATTAGTTTCAGTTCTTTCATATGTAAATCGCAAGCATTTACAAGTTACATTCTCAAGTGAACTTTAACTTTCATACACTCACACATACACTCCCGCACCCACACCCTTACAGACTTATGTCCCTTTACACTCACACCCACGCACATACACACACTCTCTCACAGACACTCATAACCCCCTTCATACACACACACCTACATGCACACATACACAAGTGGGGTGAATTTGTACTTGCAGAATTACATTTACTTTGCTCAAAAACTGCATGAATCCACGTAAGATTCTGTAAATCCATTTTTTAGATTAGAATCAGTCTGAACATTGTGGCACAGACAGCCTCACACAGGGCACCTCACACCTTAAATGCATTATCTGGACTGACATGACACCAATTGTTAAAGTTCACTTGAGAATGTAACTTATAAATGCTCTGCGATTTACATATGAAAGAACTGAAACCTACATGTACAGACTAAAAGATGAGAGACTTAACAATCAATCCAAGTCTTTTACAATATATAATTTCAGTTACATCACACTGAAAACTTATGCTATAAATTCTCTGTCTTACAATTGTGTACTCCACAACCACCTGATGAAGGAGCAGTGCTCTGAAAGCTAGTGCCTCCAAATAAAACTGTTGGACTATAACCTGGTGTTGTGTGATTTTTAACTACCTAAAATTACCCATTCAATGTTTGTGTCCTCCCCTACCATTTGACCCTCCATCCATGAAGTGAACCTATTCCTAATTACTCTCCTTGAGTATAGGCAGCAGGAGATTCACTCCTTACAAGGCTGACAAGCACGGGCCTATTTCTGTGCTGTACCATCTGACTTGGAACGTAAGGCATATGATATAATTAGTTGGCTTCAGAATGCAACTGGTGATTAATTTTTCAGATTCAAATAACATCGGCACACACACACCCTGCTACTCTTTTATCATTCCGTCACTCTTTCGCTTTTCCTCCGTCTCTCTCTCTCTCTCTCTCTCTCTCATTATCTCAAACCACAATCTCTCTCTTTCAGTTTTCAAGATGAACTTTCTTAAGTTTATGCAGAACCAAATTAAAATCCGAACCATCAACCTTTCTGTTTAAAAAACATTTAGTTTCTTGACCAAAGCTTTTTTATAAGAGGGTGTGTTGGGTGGAAAAGATGAACTTTTTTGTCATGGTGAGAGCCCTATTGCATACAGGAATGCAAAAATCCAGGTTTCTCTACATCTTGTGGAGATTAACACTGGAGAATCACACAATCACTGCATTGCAGAAAGAGGTCATTTGGCCCAGTGAGTCTGCACTGACCCTCTAAAGGGCATCCCACCCTATCTCCATAAACCCACAGTGACCACTGCTAATCCACCTAGCCTGCGCGGCTCTGGACATTACATGGCCAATCCGTTTAACCTACACATCTTTGGATTGTGAGAGGAAATCGGAACACTGGGAGGAAATCTATGCAGACATGGCCTGAATGTGCAGACTCCACACAGACAGTCACTCAAGAATAGAATCTAACCACTGAGCTAGCCATAAAAAGAGGTCACAGACCAGGTGATTCCCCACTCCAAGTGAGGAGTCGGTTTGATCTGGTTTGAGATCTGATCCCAGGTCCAGGAAGCATGCAAGGTTACAATCCCAGGAAGCAGAAAACAGTCTGGGCACTGGGGATGTTTGTTTGAGGGAGTTTGATAAGGCGGTGGGAGGTTTGAGGTCTGAGGAAGAGTTTTTGCTCATGTCAGGGTGCATTTCCAGGACAGCCTCTTGAGGCTGCTGGATATCCCAAGGCCTGCAAAGCAGGTTCAGTCCAAGGCTTAAAATGGCCATCTTCCTCTTGGGAGCAAGATGGCAGGGTACCCCTTGTCGTATCTGAATAAAAGCTGATGTCAACAATAGGAGTTAGGTTCTTAATAAGCTTCCCAGAAAGAGAAACACAGTTAAAAGTATAACATGTGGAAATGAATATATTGGTGGTACTGAAGCAGTACTGTGAAGTGTACAAGACAGGTTGGGCCGCTGTGTGTCATTCAATAGATTCGGTTTCCTCCCACTGGGCTCCAGCCAGCCCATCCCCCACGCCCTGCCGGAATGTCTATACTTAATCTAATGCATTCACCCCTGTGAAAATTCACTATAAAATTAAAAGACTGTAAGAGCACAACCACTCAATAAGATCATGGTTTTGTTGGATAATCCTCAATTTCACTTATTCACTTTTTCCCTGTAACCCATGATTCCCTTCATGATTATAAATCTGGCCGTCTTGGCCTTGAATATACTTAACGACACAGCTTCAACAGTCCTCTGAAGAAAAGAATTGCACAGAGTCACTCTGATCCTCACCTCTTCCTCATCCTATCTGGCTGACCCTTTACTCTGAGAATATGCTCACTGGTTCGAGAATCTCCATCAAGGAGAAGCAACCTCTCAGCATCTATCTTGCCAAGCCCCCCTCACAATGTTATATGTTTTAATAAGGTCATTTATTATTATTCTAAGTTCCAATGAATATAGGCCCAACTTACTCAACCTTTCCTCATAAGAAACTCTTCCATACTCAGGGTCAACAGAATGAACCTTCTCTGCACTGTCTCCAATGCCAGGACACTAGTCCCCAGTGTCCACGAGGGATACATTCCGAGACGTACCATGGATGACCGGAACCGCGGATGGTAGAGAACCCATTACTTAAATGGAAATTTACCTACCCGGCAGTCCCCTGATTCTGGAATCTTCCATGTAATATTTTTTGGGCTGTGGCAAAGCGCGGAAGCCGATTTCACGAATACAGCGTTCGCCCTGTTTATCTTTGCTTAAAGAAGGGGACCAAAACTGCTTAAGGTATTCTAGTGCCTTGTCTAGTTTTAGCAAGACCTTTCCATTTTTATTTTCCATTCCCTTTGAAATAAAGCCAAGACTTGATGGTCTTCCCCATTAGCTGCTGAACTTTAATGCTAGATTTTTTTAGATTTATGCATGAGGACCCACAAATTCACCTATGCTGTAGCTTTGTGCAGTCTTGTCACCTATATAAATAAGATTCAGCTCTTCTATTCTTCCAGCCAGTGTGCATAAGATGGCCACATCATACTCCATCTGTCAAAATTAATCTACCCCTTAACTTGAACATATCCCTGTGTAGACACCACATGTCATCCTCACCATTTGCCTTACCATCTCATGTGAATGTCTGTGTGGAGTTTGCACATTCTCCATGTGTCTGCGTGGGTTTCCTCCAGGTGCTCCGGTTTCCTCCCACAGTTCAAAGATGTGTAGGTCAGGTAATTGGCCATACTAAATTGCCCATAGTGTTAGATGCATTAGTCAGAGGGAAATGAGTCTGGGTGGGTTACTCTTCGGAGGGTCAGTGTGGACTTGTTGGGCTGAAGGGCCTGTTTCTGCACTGTAAGGAATCTAATAAAAAATAATAATCGAATCTAATAAAGTCACTAATATATATTCTAAATAATTGTGACCCCAGAGCTGGTTCCTGTAGCATTCCACTTTTTAACAGTTGACATACTGAAAATAGAACATTTATCACAACTTCCTATCTTAGGTTAGTTATCGAATCATTTATCTATGCTCAAATACCATACCCAGACACCAGCTCTTAACTTATTGTGAACCCTAGATGCAATATCTTATTGAACAACCTTTGGAAATGTAAATATACCCCACGTATCAGTTCCCTCTTTATATTCTGTTCATTACATCCTCAAAAAAGTCTAATAAAATTGTTAGGTGTGAGCTCACCTTCATGAAGGCATGCTGACTTTGCTTAATTATAGTACATATTTCTAAATGCCCCACTATTACATCCATTATGAGGGAATATAACATTTTCACAAATGACAGATGATAAACTAACTGGCCTGTTGTTACCTGTTTTTGTCTACTTCCAATTACCTTGGCAGCTTTCCAATCCTCTGGGACTTTTCCAGAATCTAAGGCATCTTGAAAGATTACTACCAAGGTATTCACAATGTCTGTAGCTACTTCCCTTAATATCCTAGAATGCATCCCATCAGGTCCAGGAATATATCAGTCTTTAGCCCCATTAGTTTCACTAGTACTAGATCTCTAGTCATAATTATTTTATTTTATTTCTTTTTTTCTGCCCCTTGGTTATTTTATGTCTTTCAAATGTTATTAGTGTCTCCCACTATGAAGGCTGATGCAAAGTATTCATTCAATTCATTAGCTATTTCCTAGATCTCCATTATTACTTCCTTAGCAGCATTCTCAAAGGAGCCTGAGTTCACTTTGGCCTCACTCTCTTGTGTTTTTTAAATCCACTTGTGGGACGTGGGCACTGCTGACTGGCCAGTATTTATTGTCTAGCTTAGAGTGGTGCTGGAAAAGCACAGCAGGTCAGGCAGCATCCGAGGAGCAGGAAAATCGACGTTTCGGGCAAAAGCCCTTCATCAGGAATATCCTCTATTCCTGATAAAGGACTTTTGCCTGAAACATCGATTTTCCTGCTCCTTGGATGCTGCCTGACCTGCTGTGTTTTTCCAGCACAACTCTAATCTAGACTCTAGTTTCCAGCATCTGCAGTCCTTATTTTTACCGTTTTTACCCCTTTGGCCAGTATTAATTGCCCATCCCTAGCTCCCTTGAACTGAGCAGCTTGCTGTGCCATTTCAGAGGGCAGTTGAGAGTCAATCATATAGCTGTGGGTCTGGAGTCACATGTAGGCCAAACCACGTGAGGAAGGCAGATTTCCTTCACGAGTAAGCCAGTTGGGTTTTTCTGATAATCAACAATGGTTTCTCAGTTATTGGTAGATTTTTAATTCCAGATTTTTTTTAAATTGAATTCAAATTCCACCATCTGCCATGATGGAATTAAACACAGGTCCCCAGAACATTAACTATGATATCACTACTCCCACTTTATATATCTGAAGAAGGTCTTGTTTTTGAAAGTACTTGCTAGTTTATCCTAGTTTATTTTTTCCCTCTTTGTTATATTTTTTGGTCACCTTTTCAATGTTAGTCTAACATTCGTCATCTTCCAGTCTACCTCTCATCTTTGACACTTTGTGTACTAATTTCCAATTTGACTCTATCGTTATCTTCCTTGATTTACCATGATTGATCCCCTTCCTAGAATCCTCCTTCACTGGGATATACTATCCTTGTGAGCTACGAACTATTTTCCTAAACCTCTGCCACTGTTCCTCAACCATCATTTCTGATAATCATCAATTCCTATTCCATTCCACTTCACACTACCCTTAATCCTTTATAATTTTCCTTACGTAAGTTCAGCACATTTGTTTCCAACTCAAGGTTCTCACCCTCAAACTGAATGTTAAATTTTACCAGGTTATAGTCAGTGTTCCCTTGGGATCTTTTACTCTGAGATCATTTATTATACATGTCCCATTTCATATTACCAAATCAAAATATGATGAACCCAGGTTGGATCCATAACATATTGTTCCAGGAAACTGTCCCAAATACATTGATTTGATTTATTATTATCACATCTACTGAAGTACAGTGAAACATGTTGCCTTATGTGCTTTACAGGCAGACTGTACTATACAAGCACATCAGGATAACAGAATAGAGTGCAGGATACAAGGTTTCAGCTGTCAAGAAGGTGCAGAGAGAGAGACATCGACATTAATGTTAAAGAGATTCATTTAGAAGTCTAAATGTATGAAATATTCCCTGTGGCTAATCCATTAATTTGATTTTCCCAATCAACATGAACATTAAAGTCACCCATGATAATGAATTGCCTTTTTTACATACACTCAGCATCGCCTGATTTGTTATCTGTCCTGCAGTGGAGCTACTGTTAGAGAGCCTATAGACCATGACCATTAGTGTCTTCTCCCCTTGTTCTTTCTTACCTCCACACATATGGATTCTACACCTTCAGATTCAAGATCATTCCTTGTTATTGTAATTATTCCACCTCATAGCTACCCAACAAAGCTACCCATCCATCTTTCCCTTCCTGCCTGTCCTCTTGAAAATATTTACATGACAGTGTATATTTAGTTCGATAGCTCCCAGCTTTAATCTCTTTTCAACTATGCCTCCACAATGATTATAAGATCATACCCATTAACCCATTTATGACATGAATTTTCTTGTTCTGAATACTATGTGCATTTAAATAAAGAGCCATTAATTTTGCCTTTTTGCAAAGTTTACCTGCTTTGACTCTGTTTGTTCCTCGTTTTCCAGATTTGTACTTTGTCCCTTCTGCACCACTCTGCATATTATTACCAAATAACTGCAATTCAGTACAGCCATACCCTTTCGCTTTCTAAATCCATCATCTCCCTTCCCCCCCTCCACTCTAATTAGTTTAAAGCCATCTCTACAGCCCTAGTTATTTCATTCACCAGGACACACCGCCAGATTTAAGTGAAGTTTGTCCCACCAAAACAGCTCCCTTTTATCCTGGTTCTGTTGCCAGTGTCCCACAAACTGAAACCCATTCCACCCCAACAAATTTTGAGATCCTTTTAACTCTTTGACTTCATCTATCCTGTCTAAATTTGCCTTGGGTTCGAGTAGTAATTATTACCTTGAAGGTTCTCCTTCTAATTTAGCTCCTAGCTGTTCAAATGTTTGCAGCTGATCCTACTTTCTCCTCCTGCCAATATCGTTGGCACAAAAATGACAGTAACTGTATCTTTCCCCTCTTGCTCCAACTTCCTCTCCAGCCCTGAGGAGATGTCTAACTCTGGCACTCGGCCGCCTTTGGGACTCCTGCTCACTGCTGCGGAGAATACTATCTTGAGTTCATTTATTTATTTGATTTCTTTATTGTCATGTGTATCTTGATACAAAATAAGGTGAAAAATGTTGGATAGCATCACCACTCTCTGGCGCCATGTTGAAACATAGGAAAATGAACCAAAACATGGAACATAAAGGCAGAAATATTTAAGAAATAATGAAAGTGTATAGTGTTTACAGACTGTAAAGTGTACAATACGAGTCAGATACGAGTACCTTTGCCACACCACCGCTGCTGGAAGGAAAGTTGCCCACTCTTCAGTGCCATCTCTCCTACAATGACACTCTCAGCAATGTGAATCCAATGCAGACTGCCACAGACACAGGTACTGCACCAGCCCAAACATGACTCCACCGCCGCCATGAGTCCGCTTTGGGCCTACCTCGCCGATGCAGCCAGTACTGATGTAACAGGGTCTCCTACTATGTCCAAACTCACCGCCACCTCCACGAGTCTGCACAGACACCACCGGGAAGCCAAACTCACCTCCATAGCAGCAGCTATGATTCTGATTTTGATTTTATCGTCTCTTGTATTTTATAGTAAGAATGCAATAAAATACAGTGAAAAGCTTTCAGCTGTTGCCACTAATCGGCAACATTTTGAATAATTCAAGAATAAAGGAATAAAAGAAGATAGAGCTTGAAGAGAGTTCATCAGTCCTGGGCCAGCTCATTATCATCAATGACCACTGCGTTGCCATCCCTCTGCCATCACTTCGCTTCTGGCTATACCCAACCCAACCAACATCGACGTCACTGATCCTCAGGCGTCATCTTTGCCGTTGGGCCGATAGTCCTCCACCGCCACCTAGCCACTGCCTGCGCTGGACCCCTCAATGTCAGAGTTATGGCTTTCACTGCTGGGTCCATTTCAATGTCACCATGAGGACCTTCTGCCACCAGCATCCAACCAATGAAGTCTCCGGTTCTCAGGTGCCAGCTTTTGTCGCTGGGCCTAGCTTGCCGACGTCGCCTCTGCCAATGTAGCAGCTGCTGATTCCAGGAAAAGTAAATAGGGACTCACTCCCCTCCATGCTGGGCCTGCTTAAGGTTCATGATCTAGGCCCACTCGAGGTCATCTGTAGGCCTGCCTGAGGTTCTTACACTGGGCCTGTCTCAAAACCTCTCAAGGTGTGCGCCCCGGATCGGTGCACTGGGCTCTCGCCACCGCTGATGCTGTCCAAGGTCAAGACAAGGAACGTAAGTAAAAAAAGCTGAGACCAGAAGTCCATGAGTCGGTGTGAGGACAGCCTCGTCCTAGCCACTGGAAATCCAAACCCGCCTCTGACGCCGGCACCATGTGTCTGTGCTGCTGGGCTGCCTTGTTCCCACCGATGTTGTCACCAGGACTGAGTTCTTCACCAAGTGGTAAATAAAATAAAAGAGAAAAAAAAATGAGAGGAGGAGAAAAAGAAAAGAAACAAAAAGGGAAGCAGATAGAGCAGACAAGACACGGGCTCAGAAGCCCTACTCCACCACCACCTTACCAGATTTATCTACCCCCCCCATTGTATGGGGAGGTGATGGCCTGGTAGTATTATCAGAAGATTATTGATCGAGAGATCCAGGTAACATTTGGGTACCTGGGATCACATCCTGCTATGGCAGATGGTGAAGTTGGGATTCAAAAAGTATCTGAAAATAAGAGTCTAATGATGACCATGAAACCATTGTTGGAGAAACCCATCTGGCTCACTATTGTCCTTGAGGGAAGGTAATTGCCATTCTTATCCAGTCTGGCCAACATATGACTACAGACCCACAACAATATGGTTTACTCTTAACTGCCCTCTTGGCAATCTGTGATGAGCAACAAATGTTGGCCTGGCCAACAATGCTCACATCCCCTTTAGTGAATAAATGAAAAGAAAATACTGTTCCCCCACTATAACTACATTGATAGATATATAATTTGGGAATTGGTGTTGTTTAGGCATGCTAGCTCAATATATGAGATGCTGCTCACAATGAAGATTGCTACCACTATTCTCTTAGAAGTATTAAAAATTACAGGGCCTGCTTGATCTAGTATGGTCAAGGAAAGTACTTTCTGGTCTAACCAGAAGTGAGCCATGTTGTTAACAAGATAGAGTTCATATCATGTTAACCGCTAGTTACAGGTTACATTAGTACGATAGATATTGTTACAGAGACTTCGGAAAGAGCCTAAACTGTTCTAATGACAGCTTCATAGTGGATGGTCCTTATAGCACTCCTCAATATTAACTATTTCACCCCCTTTCTGATATATTATATAACAGTTTTAGACATTCGTTGAGTCAGGAACAAGGTCTGCCTTTGTTATCATGTGAATTTTAATATTTAAACAGTGACTCCCTTGGTGACACTCTTGCTGAGGTCCTGTGTTCAAATCCCATTCCAGAGCTTGACATGAAAACCAAGGACGAAGAGAGTGCTGTACTGTAGGAGGTGACACTTTTCAGATAAAATGTTAAACTCAGGCCCCATCTGCCTCCTTAGGTGGCTGCAACAGATCCCATTTCAGAGGAGTTACTGCAGTGTCCTTGCTAATCCCTCGATCAACATCACAAAAAAAAAGCAAATTATCTGGAAATGGTCATATTGCTGTTTTTCGGTGTGTAAATTAGTTGCTGGATTTCCTCCAACAGTGTCTTTGCTTCAAACGTATTTCATTGGCTATAAAGTGCTTTTGAGTTGCCCAGTGATTGAAAAATGAGTTAATGGAAATGCAACAGTCTTTCATGGAGTCATAGAGATGTACAGCACAGATACAGACCCTTTGGTCCAGCTCATCCATGCTGACCAGATATCCCAAACTAATCTAGTCCCATTTGTCAGCACATTGCCCAAACCCTTCCTATTCATATACCCATCCAAATGCCTTTTTAACTTTTCTCCTCTCACCCCAAATCTATGCCCTCTTGTTCTCACTCCCCACCCCAGCAATGGGCTGAGATGTGGCAGAAGGAGTTTCATTTGGATAAATGCAAGGTATTACATTTTGGTAAAACAAAGAAGGGCAGGACTTACGCAGGACTTTCTTTCCACCAGCTAAAATGTTCATTCTCGCAAGATGTTGCATGTGAGTAATCAAGATCAAGTGAAGTCTTCTGAACAAACAGGGCTACAAAATGCTACAACAGTGCAGGCCAAAGGTGTTGTGAGGGAGGGGGAGTAGAGTAAGGTGATGCAGGGCTACAGATTCAGAAATAAGTGCAATGTTACAGTCGAAGAGGGAGACGGTGCACGGTTAGAGGTTGAGGCAAGTGAAAAGGAAGACATTGGGATAAATGGGAAACTTAGAGGATGGGGAGGATTTGAGATAGAATTCAGAGACGTATGGAGCAGGATTTTAGATAGAATTGAGAGAGGCGAGAAGGGGTGGAAATGAGGAGAAGGCAATGATCTAGTGATATTATCGCTGGACTGTTAATCCAGAGACCCAGATAATGTTTTGGGGTCCCAGCTTTGAATCCTATAAGGCAGATGGTGAAATTTGAATTCAATAAATACATGGAAATAAGAGTTTAATGATGACAATGAAACCATTGTCAATTGTCAGGAAAAAACCCATCTGGTTCACGAGTGTCCTTTAAGGAAAGAAACTGCCATCCTTACTGGTCTGACCGTATATGTGACTCCAGACCCACAGCAATGTGGTTGACTCTTAATGCCCTCTGGTTGAATAGGGCTGAGTAATAAATGCTGGCCGAGCCAGTGACGCCCTCATTCAGTGAATGAATAGAATAAGGAAAAGCAAGGCCGCTGGCAACACACAGACAATGGATGCATTGAAAGAGGTGTTGCTGAGGTAGAATTGGATGCTGTCATTTTACATGTGGAAAATGGCTCAATCGCTTCAAATTTTGCCACAAAGGTGTAAAATGCAGATTTAAAAGAAAAGGAAGCAAAGGATAACTCATATGGAAGCTCAACAGCTAACAGCACACATTCAGATAATGCTATCACTGGAGAAACGCTAGGTATAATCAAATACACAAGAGTAGAGACGAACAAAGACTGTTTCCTTTCAAGCTTTAATATCTTTCCTACAATGCAAAGCCTAAAACACAAATCTGAGGAAAAATATGCTCACTACTACCTCTGGGTTTTTATATTCCATATATTAATGATAAAATTTAGAAATCAATTTTCTATAGTCCCTAAAATCTACAAGTCTTCTGGCACGTCTGCCAAAATTCAGATGGTAGTAAATGGATCATCCAAGTGCAATATCAGGATCCTGTTTTGCCAAGTCCCATCTCCTGATGAAACTATCTGAAGGATAGTTTGGGGCGGAGCCCAAATATATGCCCTATGTCAAAAGGTGATGACCAGGAAAACAGCTCACAGGATGCAAGTAGCTTATAAGTAGTCAAATTGGCCATGACATCAATGCAATCATGGTCCTGATGTAAATCTCCAATACCCTCAGCCAACCTAGTGATATAGTAAGTTAATAAATCCTCATCAGATCACACTAGTATGGTGTCCAGCCCTTGTCTGTCTGAGGTTCCAGGAACCTACTCCCAATATTTATATAATATTCAGGACTGATATATCTAATTATTGAATCCTAATTTCACCCTTAGTGAAATTAGGATTCAATAATTCTCGCCCTCCACACAAGATAGACTCAGATTTAGTTGCCTATCTGATTTCTTTCCTTCAGTGTTATTCTATGCAACACTCTTTGGCACATTAGGTTTTATTTCTTTTTGTCTCTGCTGGTATGTGCCAGTTGTTTGCATCATGAATCTTAATGTTTTTCTGATGTAGACTTGACTCTGAATCTTGCTTCCCTCTGCCATTGTCATCAAGTCCAAATGGTTCCTTTATTTGAAGCTTTGCTGGATTAGCACTAATGGTTTGTTTTAATCCTTTGGTTTTGACTTCCAGTCTTGAAGGCTAGTTCACTCATCTAACCCTCATATGCTTTCAGGGTCTTCATATCAATAGCCTACTTTGAAATGAAAGAATTCTTTTTTGCCTGTCACTTGTATTCTTCACTTGGCACATCGGCAATGTGAGAAGTAGCTTAATTTAGAAGTACTTTATTTTCATGTGATTTCACCTGCAACCCTCTGTCCCTTCCATTTTAGGATAATTTTATTTCCAGTTCCATCTTGTTGAGACTAGTTCCTGTTTATTTTTAGAGAAATGTGCACCCATCCAATATTTCTGCTGCTAAAGCTGGCTACAGCCTTTGAACTAAAGCTTTGGGAGTTTTAAAATAGAACAGAAGAATTCTCTTTCCTATTCCTCGCTGTTACTAATGCTTCATCATGTTGTGTGACATTGGGCAGTGGTTTCCTTTCCCTGGTGCAGTGTGAGTGTTGGTGAGAAACGTGATGAAAAAATCCAGAATCTCAACTTCAAGGTTTTGCAATTTTCCCTTTTAAACCTAAATGATTTCTTCAGTGTTTCATCTTTGAGCAGTTCCTACCTTAACTCCATGTATTTGCATCTCATTACTACCCCAAAGTACCTTACTTGTACCTCACTTTCAATTCTCCTCTCCTTCCCTCAGAAATATATGGGACACAACCTAGAAGTCAGTCATTATCTGCTGGCCGCAACAATTCAACGGCTTGTCTTAGATTCTATGCAACTGCTTCTTCCCAACTACATTGTTCAATGCAACTTGGCAGCACCCCTCTTGACCCTTTATTTATGCAAATTGGCATCAGCAAGCTACCAGCCTCAACAATCCATCATGCCCTCTCTCAGACCATCTCAATATCCATGTCAGTCCTTCAACGTGGAAGCTCAGAGGTACCTATACCTTACAAGCTTCCACCAGGTCACTTTGCATGCAGGGCCATATATGGGTCTCATGGATCTTGCACCTAGAAATTTGCTCAATTCTGAGTAATACCCTGTTAAATCAATTAATGAACATAACGGCTCATTAAACACTAGAATCCACAAGCATCCACTCCCTCTACCACTGACACTCATTAGCGGCAGTGTGCACTATCTACAAGTTGTACTGCAGAAATTCACCAACGATCCATAAATATCACCTTCCAAGCCCATGACCACTTCCATTTCAAAGGACAAGGGCAGTAGATATGTCAGAAAATCACAAGTTCGCCTCCAAGCCACTCACCATCCTGACTTGGAAATATATTGTTGTTCTTTCAGTGTCGCTGGGTCAAACTCCTGTAATTCCCTCCCTAACAGCATTGTGGGTCTACTTACCACTGGTGGACAGCAGCGGTTCAAGTGCTCACTTACTTTGCAGTTGCTTGAGGCTGTGTGGGACTCAGGAGTGGCAACAACAATTTAAAAGCAACAGCGAGTGTGGAGGGTTCCCAGACTCAGACAGACCAGCGATGTGGTTGCTTCAACAAAATTAAGCTATGGTATTGCAGGAAAGCAGAGTATTTCTCTCTTGTCTTGTATCTCTGGATTTTGATTTAAGTTCAAACTATAACCATAAAATCTTCCCATAGTTAATGGTACATAAAAAAATCTCTTCACTTGATAATGTTAAGGGATTCTGCTTGTTAGCCTGACATTACCAAGAATAAGATTTTTTGAGTCTATACATAAGTTGGATTACAGCAAGGAAAAAACAAAGGTCCATGTGCTACTTAGTTAAGGTATGTTCGGGGAGCTCAAGCTTGTCCTTTCACTTGTTGCACACTGTGGAAAATTCTAAACCCTCCCAAGAATCTCTGACGATATGGGTAGGGGGTGCCTCTGGCTGCAGTAACTCCAGCTCTGGGTTCTGCAGCTGGATACACTATGGTGCATTCACTAGGCTGAGTGATTCATGGTCAGCACCTTTCAGAACTTGTTTAGCCCATAGCTTCAGGTAATGCAAGCAGACAGGGAATGTGTGATTGCCAGACAGAAGAAGAACACCAAGCAGGTGGTGAGGGAATACCCTGAGTGCATCTCACTTGAAAATCATTTCCAGCCTTGGAACACAGTGACAGTGATTGGTTCCCTGCTCTGTGGCAATCCATAGCCAAGGCCATGGCATTGCATCAGCTTAGGGAACTGGGATGAAGTGTGGTAGGGCAAAGGCAGTAGGGATTCATTAGGAGGGGAGTGGACTCACACTTTGGTGGCTGTAGGAATAAAACAGATGAGTTGAAGGCATAGATAAGCAAAAGGGCCAAGACCAGATTAATCTGCAACTGATGTCTTACAGGCAATAGCCGCCATAATCAATAGTGTGGTACTGACTTTCGCTCTCACTGTTCCATGGAAAAGATAACATTGTATATAACTCATAATGTGCTTGAGTAAACATGATTTTCTTTTTAAAAATTGCAGTCAGCTCTTTGCAACCTCCTTGGGTTAAAGCCAAAGCAAACAGGAAATAAAAGAAGTTCTTTGCAGCGTGCTACTGTGTTGACTTTAATGGGCGGCACGGTGGCACAGTGGTTAGCACTGCTGCCCCAGAGCCCCGGGTTCAATTCCCGCCTTAGGCAACTCTCTGTGTGGAGTTTGCACATTCGCCCCATGTCTGCGTGGGTTTGCTCCAGTTTCCTCCCACAGTCCAAAAGAAAAATGTGCAGGTTAGGTGAATTGGCCGTGCTAAATTGCCCATAGTATTAGGTGGAGGGGTAAATGTAGGGGAATTGGTTTTGGAGGGTCGGTATGGACTTGTTGCGCTGAAGGGCCTTGTTTCCACACTGTAAAGTAAAGTAATCTAGTAGCTTTGAGTATGTGTTCATTTTCTTTAGGAATGCTAAGAGTGGCAAAAACATCTAAATGATTGACCTTGGCCACATATTGTGTCACATTCATGATGTTGAATGCTCGCTCATCTTCTCATTGCAGGTTCTTCTACTCTGAAGCTTCAATCCAGTCAGTCTCGCTGCTAACCTCATGTATGTGTTTGTGCTTATGCAGGTCTCTGGGGCATGGCTTGTTGTTGGTGCCAGTAAGCTGTGCATGTGTTTTTATTTGGTTGCATTCTATTATAGTCCTTGATTGCATCTCTCAAACTAGATTTCTTGCATAGACAAGCTTAATCCTTTTACTCCATGTGACTAGCAAAGAGCTTGACATGTACTACATCTTCACAATGGATGTAATAGATCTCACGCCTCACACAGCGATTGATGCCCTGGCTACTGCATTAATATTGATAATTACATCTAATGGTTGCAGATTTTGTTGTCCGGCTACAATGACTTCATATTACCCGACATCTTTTAGCTGTGTATTATCTTGTGAGCTCTCTCTGTCTCCAAAGAAAACTTTGAAAAACTTTGATATGCTTTGAAGTTATAAACAGCTCCATTATCCTCTCAGATAACTCAGCCAGAAATAAATCACAATTCTTTCCTTTGTCACAGCACCTACTCTATTGATTTAATCAATTGATTCATGTGGCTCTTGCCTATAAAATATCAGTTTCAAATAGTGAATTAGAATCACAGAGTCATACAGAACGGAAACAGACCTTTAGGTCCAACTAGTCCATGCTGACAATGTTCCCAAACTAAACTAGTCCCATTTGCTTGTGCTTGGCCCCATATCCCTTTCAACCTTTCTGGTACATATATTTGTCCAAATGTCTTTTAAACATTGTAACTGTACCTGTATCCACAACTTTCCCTGGCAATTCATTCCACGCATGAACCCTTTCTGTATTTAAAAAAAAGTTGTCCCTAATGTCCTTAAAACTTTCTCCTCTCACCTTAAATATACACCCTCAGGTTTTGAACTCCCCAACCCTAGGGAAATGATCCTTGCTATTCACCTTATCTGTGCCCCTCATGATTTTATAAACCTCTAGAAGGTCACCAGTCAATGCTACAGTATCTATCATCTCAGCTCCAGGACATCGCTGCAGGAGTTCCTCAGGGTAGTGTCCTTGGCCTAAGCATCGTCAGCTACTTCATCAATGACCTTCTGTCCATCCTGTGGATATTACGGAATTGGTATTCATCTTCTTGATGTTCCCTGACTCTGGCAAGTGCTATCGATGAGTATGGAATTTATAGCCTCATTACTTTATGGGAAGGTTCAGCAATGCAGTTGCTCAGTTTTATTTTTGTTTTTCCCAATGCTGTTGAAGGCTATCGCTCAGGCCTTTTCCATTTTTGTGCACATGTTCCTTTTGGGGAACTTCTACAGGCCAATTTATAACTGACTTACTGCTCATATGAACCATTGAGATAGACCATCAGCTGTGATCCTATTGAATGGTGGAGCTCAAAGGACCAAACTGTCGACTCTTGCTCCTAGTTTCTAAATGTCTATGAACAGTTGATCTGACCAGTCCATAAATCAAGAACTCACTGTCCGGCCAGTACAGTTCGTAGGGTATTTTATTTTCTCCAAGGCCACTGATGCAAATGGCTCTTCAGTAGAATGTTGAGCTGTTCCTACCATCTTCAAGTTTACATCATTGACTTTGTTGTTTGATCTCCACATGGTATTTTTATGTTTTCCAGACATAAAGTTACTAATCTCAAAAGCGGACTCGTAATTAAACGTAAGTTCTATTTCAGACTTGAGGGTCAACTCTTTCAGGTAGAGGGTAGTGTATGTATGGACTGAGCTGCCAGAAGAAGTAATGCAGACAGGTACAATCGCAATATTTAAAAGTCATCTGGATGGGTACATGAATAGGAAGGGTTTAGAAGGATATGGGCCAAATGGTGGCAAATGGGACTAGATCAGTTTAGCATATCTCCTTGGCACAGACGTGTTAGACCAAAGGGCCTGTTTCTGTGCTGTATAACTCTATGACTCTATGACCTAATATGTTTGTATATCACATAGATTTGCTACCGAAGTTGAGTGCCTGTTGTTACAGAAAAACAGCATGCTGCAAGATCGACTGACAGTGGCTGCAAGTTCTACATCGTGGTTACTTGCTCATGATGTCCTTAAGTATCTTAAAGGAGAAAAGTAGGAAAATTAGCAGTGAATGTGAAACACATAGCTAGGTGGGGTTCTGAACGGTGAGGAGGTTGTAAAGAGGCTTCACGGTGATTTTAGATAAGCTCACTGAGTGGGCAAATAGGCAGCAGTAGCAGATGTGTGACATTGTTCACTCGGTGGGAAAAGCAAAATGGCAGAGTATCATCTAATTGGTGAGAAATTGGGAAAAGATCCTGCTCAAAGGAACCAGGCTGTTGTTCAGCACCAGTCTCTAAAAGCAAACAGGCAGCTGCAGCAAGTAGTTAAAAAAGTAAATGGTAGCCTTCATTTTAAGGTTTGAGAACAGGAGCAAGGGACTCTTAGTGCAGCTGTATCAGAGCCTTAGTGAGACCACACCTTGAAGTATTATGTGCAGTTTTGATCCTCTTATCAAAGGAAGGATCTTCTGGCCATAAAGAGACTGCAGCAAAGGCTCACCAGACTGATTCTTACATGGCAGATTTATCATGTGAGGAGAGATTGGGTTCATAGATTCATAGATTCATAGAGATGTACATCATGGAAACAGACCATTCGGTCCAACCTGTCCATGCCGACCAGATATCCCAACCCAATCTAGTCCCACCTGCCAGCACCCGGCCATTATCCCTCCAAACCCTTCCTATTCATATATCCATCCAAATGCCGCTTAAATGTTGCAATTGTACCAGCCTCCACCACATCCTCTGGCAGCTCATTCCATACACGTACTACCCTCTGCGTGAAAACATTGCCCCTTAGGTCTCTTTTATATCTTTCCCCTCTCACCCTAAACCTATGCCCTTGAGTTTTGGACTCCCCAACCCCAGGGAATTTATCCTATCCATGCCCCTCAAATTTTGTAAACCTCTATAAGGTCAGCCCTAAGCCTCCAACGCTCCAGGGAAAACAGCCCCAGCCTGTTCAGCCTCTCCCTATAGCTCAAATCCTCTAAACCTGGCAACATCCTTGTAAATCTTTCCTGAACCCTTTCAAGTTTCACAACATCCTAACTGGGCCTGAACTCCTGTAGAGAGGGGATTTCATTGAAACCCATAAAAATTCTGACAGAGCGGGACAGACTGAATGCATGATGTTTCCCATGGCTGTGAGATCTAGAGTAGTGGGTCACAGTCTCACAGTGTGGGTTACATTATGTAGGACCGAGATGAGGAGAAATTCCTTCACTCAGAGGGTGAGGTGCAGTTTAAGTTTCAGCATCATTCATGTGAAAAATATCACTGCATCTTCGGTGACGTTGGGAGAAACAGCACAGAGCTGAGAAATAGAAGTCAAAGATGGATCATTGGAAAAGCACCAGAGGTAACAGGATGATGAGCCATTTGAAGTGATTCTTTGTGATGAGAAGGATACAAACTCAACCATTTAAGAGTAGTCCCACCTAGCTTGACAAGAGTAGAGAGGGATTGGAGGAGGTTGGTGGGGTCAGCCTACTCAAAGGCTACAGATATGTTAACCATAAGGAAGAAATGTATCTTTCATCACTGTCAAGTCCACCACCAATGATTATCCTAATTTTGAGTCACTGCCTATGGCTTAAGCAACTGTACGTTAAACATGAATTTCATTGGAATAGGCTACTTCATTTCTCAGCAAATTATGTCATTTTTAACAAACTTTCTTAAAAATGAAAGTTTTAAGTGTTTGGTAACATAATGCTTTGTTTCCAAATACCTTAATGATGAGAGTGACAGAGAAGGAAAAGAAATGAAGCCAATCCCATGCTCCAGACCTCACCAGCTTCAGGGACATCCTGTTTCCCAATTCCAAAAGTATGAAGGTTGAGACTGTTCTGTTTCATGAAGAGGCATAGTAGAAACTCACAATCCTGAGGAGATATCATCCTTGAATCGAGGGTCAGCAGAAGACAACGTACGTGTCCAAGAGCCCTGAAGATCCCCACACATGGCAACAAGGCTGCATTGAATGTTCTATAATGTAATGTAGAGGGTGACCAGTTTCAGTTCTGTAGCGGCAGCAATTTTGACATAGTGGGTCCGTTTTCATACCAAGGTGGCATTCACAGTTAATGTGGTTATAGAGCAAACCAAACGCTGTCTTCATGAGAGTATGCACGTGGTTAGAATGAGTGTGCACTTGAAGTTGGCAAAGTCGGCAGATTATGAGATCAGTCAGTGTCTAATGCTGGCACTATCATTTTGGACCTCACCATTCTCATTAAGAATACAAGAAACCAAGAAATAGGAGCAGGAGGAAACCTGATGAGATGGTCATGTGTTGGCCTTGAAATCCACTTTCCTGCTCACTCTGTGTATCTACTGATTCCCTGAGAGACTGTCTGTCCCTCCTATGCAAAGCTACAACAGCTTCAATGTGGATTGTGGAAGGTTGCTAACTTTTAGTGTACGAGATTACAGATGGGAAAATTCCTTGAGTAGCTTTGGGCCTTAAAATGGCATGCATCAGGTATTACACTCCTTAGAACGCATTGTTAGAAATATGGGCTGGCTGTGAGGTCATGTTGAGAGATTGACTACTGTAATACTATAGCCCACTCATGTCCAATGACTCACCATGTGCAAATTCTCTACCGAGACTACATTCTAAAGCACCTTTTAAAACATACAGAGTGCCAACATGTAAACTGGTCATTGCAAACAGCATATTGAATGTCCGTGTTTCTTCACCATCAGCCTGTTTTTCTTCCGGGACATCTGGAGATATAAAGGCTGCTCTCCAGTTATGGATCACCCCGTTCTACAAGAGGGAGAGGTGTGTGGCAGTGAGAGTGATATATTGTGTTCGTGTCATCTTCTGCCAGAGTTAAATAACTGGCTGCATGAGCAAGATTTTAGTTTTGCAGAGTTGCTAAGTGTGTGAAGGTGAAATAAGCTACAAATACCAAGCATAAGCTGTGGCTAATTTCTTTTAAAATGGGTCAGCGAGTGTTTTAGTCAGCGGTTGGTATGGTATGGCATGTGTGTCCACTGGCCTTAATCATTCATCTGAGGTCATTAAAAGATTCCTGTGGCTCTACTTTGGGATTAAACTGGCATTAGCTGCAATAGGTTCCACTGGCTTCCCAGTATTATTCTTAAGAGCCTCCTGGGTCATTAATTGAGGACGACCTCCATGTTTAGTGCACCTCCTGCACAAGGGTTCCACTGCTTCATTGAAAACCCGTGGGACTCACTGTTCCAAATTACTAAACTCTGAAATGTTAACTCTGCTTCTGTCACTGCTGTTAGTGCCAGACCTGCTGAGCTTCTCCAGCACATTCAATGGGAATGCACTCTTTGGCCTTTTCTGCTCTATGCCAAGTATTCTCCTTCACTTTTAAGTGCTCTTTCCGAACTGTAAGCTCCCTCCTTGCCATAGCCAGAAAGCATGTCCCCTTCAAAACTATAGGCTGCTTTTAAATGTTGGAAGCTTTTACAAACTCAGACCCTCTCACAATATTCAGTGTTAAAAATCACACAGCCCCAGGTTATAGTCCCAACAGGTTTATTTGGAAGCTCCTTTATCAGGTGGTTGTGGAGTAAAAGACCATAGGATGCAGAATTTATAGCCAAAGTTTATAGGGTGATGTAACTGAAATTATATATTTAAAAAGACCTGGATTGTTTGTAAAGTCTCTCATCTTTTAAAATGACATGTTGGTTTCAGTTCTTTCATACATAAATCCCAGAACTTTCTTACAGTTACATTCTTATGTGAACTTTAACAATAGGTGCCATATCGGCCCAGATAGTGCATTGAAGGTGTGAGGTGCCCTGTGTGAGGCTTCTGTGCCACAATGTTCAGACTGATTCTAATCTAAAATAGGGATTTACAGAATCTTACATGGATTCACGCAGTGTTTGAGTAAAACACAATGTAATTCTGCAAGTACAAATTCACCCCAAAAACTTATATATGTATGCGTGCATGTGGGTGTGTGTGTGTGGATGGGGTGATGAGTGCCTGTGAGAGAGTGTGTGTATGTGTGGGACTGTGAGTGTAAAGGGGTTTAAGTTTGTGAGAGGGTGTGTGTGTGACTGTGGGAGTGTATGTGTGAGTGAGTGAGAGAGAGCTTGTGTATGAGAGAGAATCTGCTGCCTGTATGGGTGTGTGTGTGTGCTCCGACTGGGTGGGAACACTCTTGTCTGTTGATTGTTGTGCAGTGTCCATTCACCGTTGCCTTAGCCTCTGCTCAATCTTGCCAATGTACTATGCCTTAGGGCATCTTTGCCTGCAGTGTATGAGATGGACAACATTGGCCAAGTCACATGAGTACCTGCCACGCACATGATGGGAGGTTTCCCCATGTGTAATGGTGGTATCCATGTCCACACTTGACACTTGTTGCAGCATCTACTGTGACAGGGTTGTATGGTGTTGTCCTGAAAGCTGGGCAGTTTGCTACGAACAATGATCTCTTTGAGTTGTTTAAAGGTGAGAAGTGGAGGCGTGGGGAATGTCTTGGCGAGGTGCTCATCCTCATTGATAATGTGTTGCAGGCTGCGAAGAACATGGTGTAGTTTTTCAGCTCCTTTAAAATCCTGCAGAATGAAGGGTGCCCTGTTGATTGCAGCTCGTGTCTGTCTCCTGAGGGGGTCATTACAGTTTCTCGCTGTGGCACGTCGGAACTGACAGGCGATGAGTTGAGCATCATATCCTATTCTTATGAGGGCATCCTTGAGTACTTCCAAGTGTCCATCATGTTCCTCCTCATCTGAACAGACCCTGTGTATGCATAGGGCTTGTCAGAAGGGGATAGCTGGTTTAAATGCTTTGGATGAAAGCTAGAGAAGTGTAGCATTGTGAGGTTATCCGTGGGTTTGTGGTAGAATGAGGTGCTGAGGTGCCCATCCTTGTTGGAGATTAGATTAGATTAGATTAGATTACAGTGTGGAAACAGGCCCTTCGGCCCAACAAGTCCACACCGACCCGCCAAAGCGCAACCCACCCATACCCCTACATTTACCCCTTACCTAACACTACGGGCAATTTAGCATGGCCAATTCACCTGACCTGCACATCTTTGGATTGTGGGAGGAAACCGGAGCACCCGGAGGAAACCCACGCAGACACGGGGAGAATGTGCAAACTCCACACAGTCAGTCGCCTGAGGCAGGAATTGAACCCGGGTCTCTGGCGCTGTGAGGCAGCAGTGCTAACCACTGTGCCACCGTGCCGCCCACCGGCAGATGCATGGAGATGCATGTGTCCAAGAATGAGACAGATACTAGAACGTAGTCCATGGTGAATTTGATGATGGGATGAAACTCTTTGATATCTCGGTGTAATTGTTTCAGTGACTCCTTGCCACAGGTCCAGAGGAAGAAAATGTCGTCAATGTATCTGATGTATAATGTTGGTTGGAGATCCTGTGCAGAAAAGAAGTCTTGTTCGAACCTGTGCATGAAAATGTTGGCATATTGGGGTACAAATTTGGTGCTCATGGCTGTTCCGTGTTTCTGGATGAAGAACTGGTTGTCAAAGATGAAAACGTTGTGGTCAAGGATAAGGTGGATAAGTTGTAGGACGGTGCTCGAAAATTGTCAGTTGTTGTTTTGAATACTGAGGCTGTTGCCACGATCCCGTCATTGCGGGGACTGCTGGTGTAGAGTGCTGAAATGTCCATTTTGATGAGGAATGTTCCTGGTTTGACTGGTCCATAGGTGCTGAGTTTTTGTCAAAAATCTGTAGTATCACGACAGAACCTGGGGATCCTCTGTACAATGGGTTTCAAGATGCCTTCGACATAGCCAGAGAGATTCTCACACAGGGTCCCAATGCCTGTTACAATGGGACGTCCTGGTGTGTTGACTTTGAGTATCTTGGCAAGGCAGTAGAAGTCGTCTACACAAGAAGTACGTGGGATGAAGGCGCGTAGGGAATGCTGAAGGACTGGATCCAAAGTCCTGATCAATGTGTTTAGTTCGCGGGTGTGCTCTTTGGTCAAATCGTCTGGTAGTTGCGTGCAGTGTTCCTGGTTGTTCAGTTGTCGGTAAACATTCTTGCAGCAATCTGTTCTATTCTGAATGACAATGGCTTCTCCTTTATCTGCTGGTTTGATGACAATGTTGTGATTGGTTTTGAGAGCGTGGATGGCATTGTGTTGTGATTGAGTGATGTTTTGCTCCACCTCGTGGGTGCGGCTGAGAAATCTGGCATTTATATATTTCCTGACAGTTTGAGCATACATGTCAAGCCCAGGGCAGCAGCCTTCCAGTGAGGTCCAAGTTGACTGCTTCTTTGGTCACTCCTCTACGGATCCCTGTGATGACTGTTCCGGTTCCTCGGTGGGCTCATTGGGATAACAGACAGCATCTTGAAAGAATTCCTGGAGTCTCATTCATCTGATGAATTCCTCTGTGTCTGCTACAAGACCATAGCAAGTTGAGACCTCTGCTAAGAACTTCAATCTCTTCCGGTTGAAGGTGTGGTCCGATAAGTTGACAATCAACGTCTCCACGGTGATAACGTTTTCCACTGTGGTGCCAGGGTGGGCTTGGCTACTGCTGGTGGAGATGCCAAGTTTCTCCACTTTTTTGTTCTTGGTGTACATGTAAGTGGTGTAGTTTTGTCACCATAACTGTTTGGAAATGTCCCTTAACTGGACTGCTGTATCCTGAGTGCAGGCTGAGAGTGTGGACTCCATCTTAGTTTCAAGGTGTGGTGCCTGCTGTAGAGTTGGTGCATGAGATGATTGAGGAGTTTACGAGAGGTGCGATGGCAAATTCTCTCCACGTAGTCTGTGTTGTAGGTTGACTTGAATGGGTTCGTGATCCGTAATCCTTTTGGGATCTTTCCTGCTTTCCTGCATTTCTGTAGAAACGTGATGTCTGTGTCGATATGTGCGATCTTCTTGGAGATCCTCTCCACTTTGAGCCAGCAGTTAATGGTGTCAATAATGGTCATGATTTGGAGGTGCCGGTATTGGATTGGGGTGTATAAAGTCAAAAATCACACAATACCAGGTTATAGTCCAACAGGTTTGATTGGAAGCACTAGCTTTCGGAGCGACGCTCCTTCATCAGGTGGTTGTAGACAATCACCTGATGAAGGAGCAGCGCTTTGAAAGCTAGTGCTTCCAATTAAACCTGTTGGACTATAACATGGCGTTGTGTGATTTTTAACAAAGTTTGGGGCTATACAAAAAGCTGCCAGTCTGAATCAATGGAATGAATCTGCATCTGAATTTCTGCTCTGACCAAAGCCTTGTCAGGGAGAGAAAGTGGGTGTAGCAGCTTGTTATCCAATCAGCTTGTCTATGACCATGCACATTCTGGCACAGATACACTGCTCAGGTTACAGGAACACTTTGAAATGTTTTCCTTTAAGGGACAAGCAAACCAATCCAAATTTTCACTTCTTCAAAACAGGGAGGCAGGGAGCACGATCATTTGAGATCTGTTTGATCCAGTTTCAAAGAGAATGCACTTTTATTTTGCATAAGTATCATCTCTTGAAGTGCAGCCTGTAGCTGCACAATATTGAATATGTTGTTCTTATCTTTTTACAACAAACTGTCAAAACATATAAGCAATCACATCAGCCTCTTTGGAGATTATTTTTCACACTTTAATAAGGGCTGGAATAATGTTTATAAGCTGACACAGCTAATTCCCAGTGGATATCTTGTGATCAGGAAAGTTAACCTCTGTTGTATTCTGTATGTATGGTCAGTACAAACCTCATCTCTGTTACAAAGATTACTTAAAATAATCTTTGGGAGGAAAATGCAGATTTTTAAGCATGTTTTCATGGGCAGTGCTGCAAACTAATTATGCTCTGTTTCATTTTTGGGGCTTGTGGGCAATTTTAAAAGTTATTTCCTTTATTATTTTTGAGTTGTAGTCGGGTGTGCGCCTCTGCGCAGACAGCATGAGGGTTTACAATTGTCCCATAGCCACACAGCTTAAATTAACCATTGCTGCCAATTCATGGAAAACAAGTGCTCCAGTTTTGTTTATTTTCGGCTCTCTGATCAGCTATCTGTTGACTGAAGTGAAGTATTGTGATCGTCTGTTATATCACTGTAACCGTCCTAGCCTGCTCACTCCTGCTGACATAGAATTTTTAAATACGCTGTGGGTAGGTAAAATAAGTTTCATATTCAACAAGAGGATTTACTGATAGAACCCCACTGGTCCTCACCTACCACCCCACCAATCTCCATGTACAGCGCATCATCCGCCGTCACTTCCGCCACCTCCAAACAGACCCCAGCACCAAGGATATATTTCCCTCCCCTCCCCTATCAGCTTTCCGTAGAGACCACTCCCTCCGCGACTCCCTTGTCAGATCCACACCCCCCACCGACCCAACCACCACTCCCGGCACCTTCCCTTGCAACCGCAGGAGGTGCAACACTTGCGCCCACACCTCCCCCCTCACTTCTCTCCAAGGCCCCAAGGGAAACTTCCATATCCGCCACAGATTCACCTGCACCTCCACCCACATCATCTACTGCATCCGCTGCAGCCGGTGTGGCCTCCTCTATATTGGGGAGACAGGCCGCCTACTTGCGGAGCGATTCAGAGAGCACCTCTGGGCCACCCGGACGAACCAACCCAACCAACCTGTGGCACAGCATTTCAACTCCCCCTCCCACTCCACCGAGGATATGCAGGTCATTGGACTCATCCACCGCCAAACCACAACAACCCGACGGTCGGAGGAGGAGCGTCTTATCTTCCGACTGGGAACCCTCCAACCGCAGGGGATGAACTTGGACTTCACCAGTTTCTTCATCCCCCCTCCCCCCACCTTGTCTCAGCCGGATCCTTCCAGCCCGGCACCGCCTTCCTGACCTGCAGTCTTCTTCTTGACCTCTCCGCCTCCATCCTACTCCGACCTATCACCCTCACCTTGACCTCTTTCCACCTATCACATTTCCAACTCCCCTCCTCCAAGTCCCTCCTCCCTACCTTTTATCTTCTCCTGCTGAACACTCTCTGCTCATTCCTGAAGAAGGGCCTGTGCCCGAAACGTCGAATCTCCTGTTCCCTGGATGCTGCCTGACCTGCTGTGCTGTTCCAGCAATAAAGTTTCAACTTTGATCTCCAGCATCTGCAGACCTCACTTTCTCCTTATACAAGGTATACAAAGGGTAAAAATCCCCAAAACATTCAGGGGACAAATTCCAGCTCTCCTTTCAATGTCACCACATAGAACACAGGAACAGGCACTTCAGGCCACCAGGTCTATGTTGACTATGATGCCATTCCAAACTGATCCCATCTGCTTGCACATGGTCCATATTCCTCTATTCTCTGCCTGTTCATCTGTCTGTCTAAACGCCTCTTAAACATTGTTATCGTATCTGCTTCTACCACCTCCCCGGCAGTGCGTTCCAGGCACCTACATCCTCTGCATAAAACTTGCCTCTCACATCTCCTTTTAAGTTTCTCCTCTCACATTAAACCTATGTCCCTTAGTATTTGACATTTCCACCCTATCCATGCCTCTTGTTGTTTTATATTCTATCAGGTTGCCCCTCAGCCTCTGACACTCAAGAGAAAACAATTCAAATTTGTCCAACTTCTCCTTATCATTAATACATTCCAATTCGACAACATCCTGGTAAACCTTTGTGGCACTGTCTCCAAAGCCTCCACATGGATCTCCACATGTAGGCAAATTGGAGTGGGTCAAGAGGAGTGGGGAAGCTGGAGTTGATTAATGCCATGACCAGCCTTTCAAAGCACTTCATGACCACTGAAATTAAGGCCACTGGGCGGTAGTCATTGAGACATGCTGCGTGAGCCTTCTTAGACACCGGGATAATGTTGGCTCTCTTGAAACAGGAAGGGACAGTGGCCTGCTGCAAGGAACTGTGGAAGACATTAAAGCTTAGCAATTTAACCACCATGGAGGGGAAAAAATCTACAATTGGAACACTTCTACGTTAAGAAGGAGCAATTCGAGTAGAACGTTGAGCATAGAACATTACAGCGCAGTAGAAGCCCTTCAGCCCCTGATATTGTGCCAACCTGTGAAACCAATCTGAAGCCCATCTAATCGACACTATTCCGTTATCATCCATATATTTATCTAATGATCATTTAATGCCCTTAAAGTTGCTGAGTCTACTGCTGTTGCAGGCAGGGCATTCCTACTGCTCTCTGAGTAACGAAATTACCTCTGACATCTGAACTATATCTATCATCTCTCAATTTAAAGCTATGTGCCCTCACGCTATCCATCACCATCTGAGGAAAAAGGCTCTCACTGTCTACCCTGTCTAATCCTCTGATCATCTTATATGTCTCTATTAAGTCATCTCTTAACCTTCTTTTCTCTAATGAAAACAGCCTCAAGTGCCTCAGCATTTCCTCATAAAACCTTCCCTCCACACTAGGCAACATTCTGGAAAATCTCTCCTGCATCCTTTCCAATGCTTCCACGTTCTTCCTATAATCCGGCGACCAGAACTGTACACAATACTCCACATGCAGCCGCACTAGAGTTTTGTCCAGCTGCAACATGACCTTACGGTTCCAAAAGCCCTTCATTCCTGATGAAGGGCTTTTGCCCGAAACATCGATTTTCCTGCTCCCCGGATGCTGCCTGACCTGCTGAGCTTTTCCAGCACCACTCTAATCTAGATTCATGGTTCCGAAACTCAATCCTTCTACCAATAAAGTTAACACACTGTACACCTTCTTAACAACCCTACCAACCGGGTGACAACATTCAGGGATCTATGTACATGGACACCAAAGGTCTCTCTGCTCGTCTACACTACCAAAAATCTTCCCATTAGGCCAGTACTCTATATTCCTGTTAGTCCTTCTAAAGTGAATCAACTCACACTTTTCTGCATTAAACTCCATTTGCCACCTCTCAGCCCAGCTCTACAGCTTATCTATGTCTCTTTGTAACCTGCAACATGTCCAATGATTAGATTAGATTAGATTAGATTAGATTAGATTAGATTAGATTAGATTAGATTAGATTACAGTGTGGAAACAGGCCCTTCGGCCCAACAAGTCCACACCGACCTGTCGAAGCGAAACCCACCCCTACCCCTACATTTTGCCCCTTACCTAACACTACAGGCAATTTAGTATGGCCAATTCACCTGACCCTACTGCACATCCTACTGCACTGTCCACAACTCCACCGACTTTAGTGTCATCCTCAAATTTACTAACCCATCCTTTTATGCCCTCATCCAGGTTGTTTATAAAAATGACAAACAGCAGTGGCACCAAAAGTGATCCTTGTAGTACATCACTAGTAACTGAACTCCAGGATGAACATTTCCCATGAACCACCACTCTCTGCCTTCTTTCAGCTAGCTAACGTCTGATCCAAACCACGAATTTACTCTTAATCGCATGCATCCATATTTTCTGCAGTAGCCTACTATGGGGAACCCTATCAAATGCTTTACTGACATCCATGTACACCACATAAACCACTTTACCCTCATCCACCTGTTTGGTCACCTTCTCAAAGTACACACCTCGGTCAATGAGGTATGACAATCCACAGTCAAAGTGTGTTGCTGGAAAAGCACAGCAGGTCAGGCAGCATCCGAGGAGCAGGAGACTCGACATTTCGGGTATAAAGCAGCTCAGTGGTACACTTTGTCATTAAATCAACAACTTAAAACATGGAAAGTTCACTCCGAGGTCAGAGATGGAAGTTCTGCAAGCAGCAGTTTCAGTGCAATAGAATAGCTTCAAGCTCACCATAAGGGAACAGTATCATCAAATCAGTACATTATTTTTAAAGGCTGTACGTCCAATAGCTGATGAAGTTCTGGTGAGTCATAGTATGCAAGAAAGCACAATGAATGAAGTGTTGATTAAAGCATTTGAAGCATACTTTAACCACAATAAAACGTTAGTGATACAAGAAGCGAGATTTAATCAGCAATCTTCTCCTTTGGGAAAATCAGTAGAAGCATTTTGAATGGATTTATACAATCTTACATGATGTTGTGGTTATGAGGCTTGGTGGGATGAATTAGGGAACATCAGGCAGCCTGTATGGGAGATGTGAAGTTACCACATTTTCTTCAACCCAAGGAGAAGATAACTTTGCAATAGGTGATCCAATTCACTATGCCTGTATAAATCAGGGCCCAAAATTGGTCAGTACTTTGAGGAAACATTGGGAATACTTCTGATATGGCTGGATAGGTATACTCCAAGATTATGCTTCTTGGGGTTCCTGCTTGAAAACAATCAAAATGCCAGCAACAGTATTAGGTGGTACAAAGCGGTATTCCGAACAGGATCACAAGCACAATGAATATCCAGAAAGAGGATAAAGAATGCTAAAATTGTGGATCAGTTGGGACACTTTAGAAAATATTGTAAGTATCTTCACCACCTCAAAAACAAAGAAAATGTTCCGAAAAGGGAACATTTTCAGACAATTGGAACTCCTGCAATAAGGAACACATTTATAATATTAAGGATTCAAAACAAAAGCTAAATATTGCTAAAGACAAGGGAGGTCAAAGAGAGTCCAATTCAGGGCCATCAACTTGAATATACAGGACTCCACACAAATTTTTCCAGGGCAAGTAGGGTCAATAAATTCTGGCGTAAGCCTGCAATGCTTTCTTGCAAAGTCTGAATAAAAAAAATGACAGAATGTAAATTCAACACAGGTGCAACTGTTTCAATCTTAGCAGACAATTTAATATGGGTGAACTCTATGAGAGGTGTCACAAAGCTGGTCCCTTTCGTCCAAAACTCGTTCCTTTTCTCAAAGATACTGTGTCCTTGATTTTTTCAGCGGGGTCGTAAACAGCGGGTCTCCGATTAGACTGGTTTGGTACAGCAATTAAAGGGTATTGAGAGGCTTTTTTGTTTATATGTAAACCGATGAGACTTCAGGCCAAAGTGGTCATATTTTAGAAGTGACCTGTTTAATGAAAGGGGAGCCGTCAGCTGAGCAGTTCAGTCCAGAACTAGTTAGGAGTTCAACAGTGAGCTGTGTGGAAACAGACTCTCTCTCTCTCTCTCTCTCTATCTCTCTTTCTCTCTCCCTCCCCCCTTCTGCCCTTCTAACTTCAACCTGTAAGCATCTGTTCGTTTTTTTTACTGTGTTTTAAGGGGGCTTGCTTATTGGGACTGTTGTTATTCGGAACAGCATAATTAAGTCTAGTTTGGATAGACTGAGTTCAGTAGGGATTCTTTGTTGTGTTCTTTGTGTTTCATTGTGTAATTTTGTGAATTTTTTTTGTCTTTTTAAAACCTGGTAGTCAACCTCACTAACTTACTCCGGATAATTTTTCACTGTACACTTACTGAAACAAATTGCAAAATTATTGTGGGATATAGGTAAAGTAGTGTTACTTCTGCAATCATAATTACTTATGCAAGGTAAATTAACTCACATCAGTGTATAATTGTTTCAGCCAAGAGCTGAGTCAACAAGAATGAAAACTATGTGAAGGAAATATATAATTGTTTATGTATTAGCTAAAATGTGCATGCAAGAATAAAATGTGCCTGCAAACAATGGTAGATGTTACAGACAAATAGATAAGGTGCTGTGAGGGGAGGGGGTTAAGCGAGATACGCCTGTACAAACAGTAGTTATAAGCATCTATTTCCCGTTTCTGCAAAAACAAGAACAAACCACAATCAAGAAGTCATGAGGTCATAAGGTCATACAAGTGAGGGAAACAGATGGTAGTGAAGGAGGATATACCTAACAATGGACCACGGCAGGATGTGGTCAAACGGCCTTGTGAGACCAGAAATAAGCATTTTGTCACAGACAAGGCCGGATAAGGCAAAAGATGAACAAGAGTAATAGGCGCTGGTCTTAGAGAGGTGGGAGATGTAAACAGGGGAGGAGAGAAGGGAACCAAATTACATAAATATTGTGTACTAGTTGAATTCAGTGTGTGTGTGTCCCTGCCTTGTGGACAGTGGACACAACACCCCTCTTGCAAGAGCAAAATAAATGACACTACTGATTCAGATCTTGTCTCGGACTGAAATTATTGAAGTGAGTGAGCTTCGTTTCTCACAGTTATGGTCTGGGCTGCCTGCTTAAGAATGTTTTGAGTTGTTTGGCCTAGTCCATAAGAGATTAGGGGCTCTGTGCAGGATTTTAAACAGCGAGTGGTAGGTGCTAGTGTGTTTATTTTGGGTGTTGGTTTGGTTGTGTTGACAAAGCTTGGAATAGTAATGGCTCTTTCAGTCACCACAAGTTTTCTGGAAGTAGATGCGGTGACTTTGGAGGTTTTGCAAAAAGATGAATAAGACCAAGCTGCAGGAATTAGCAGATAAGTTGGAATTGGAGCCGCCTGCTTCTGTGAGGAAAGGAAAGATCATTACAACAGTAGGTCAGCATTTAAACTTGCTGGAGAAACCATCAGAATCTATAGAGATGGCAAGAATTCAATTACAAATGAAGCAGCTTGAGTTAGAGGCGAGAGATAGGGAAAGGACAGCAGAAATGAAACAGTTTGAGTTATAATTAAAAGCAGAAGAGAGGGAAAAAAAGCAGCAGAACAGAGAGAAAAAGAGAGAGCATTTGAACTTCAGAAACTGACACTTAAAAAGGAAAGTCAGCTTAAAAGGCTGGAGATAAAGGTTGAGGGTAGGCATAGTGAGGAAGAGAGTGAGGATGAGCAAGCCCCTGGTACTCAGAAGCCTAGTGAGAGACTGTTTAAATATGTTCAAGCATTGCCTAAATTTGATGAGAAGGATGTGGAAGCCATTTTCATCTCATTTGAAAAGGTGGCTAAACAAATGTAGTGGCCAGTGACAATGTGGATTTTGTTGATACAAACGAAACTTGTAGGTCGGGCTAGTGAGGTATTCGCATCACTATCAGAGTAAGTATCTGGGGAGTATGAGGAGGTGAAAAAAGCCATTTTAAGTGCATATGAGCTTGTACCAGAAGCCTATTGACAACATTTCAGGAATCTAAGGAGGGATCCAGGTCAAAGCTACATTGAGTTTGAAAGGATCAACAGAGTAATTTCAATAGATGGTTAAGAGCTTTAAAAATTGAGCAAATTTATGATGCCCTTAGAGAGGTAATTATTTTGGAGGAATTCAAAAATTCACTGCCTGAAGTAGTGCAAACTCATGTGGAAGAGTAGAGAGTTAAAACAGCAAGGTTAGCAGCTGAAGTGGCTAATAATAATGAGCTGGTCCATAAAACTCAGTTTGGCTTCCAGAATCAATTTCAGTCCATGAGAGATAGAAATTGTGGCAAAGAGAAATCCTCACATGGAAAGGGAAAGGTAGATCTCAGTGAAGGTCATAGGGATAACTTACCACAGGGTAATAATAAGCCCTTGAGGGGGACAATGAAGATTAAAAAGCTCCAGTGTTTCCATTGTAATAAAGTGGGCCACATGAAATCACAGTGTTGGTGGACTAGGAGAAAGCCAAGAGGCAGAAAAACCAGGCAAGCCTGGACGTTTTGTTGGACTAGTAACAAAAAGCACAATGAAGTTAAACAACTGCCTCAGAGTGTACAAGATGATCAGAGGTTGATTAAGGAGGAAGTGCGAGACCTGCTTAAAACATATACATGCAAGGATAAATTTTAGTCACACAGGCCAAGAATAGCAGGTAAAGAGGTTACAATATTAAGGGACACAGGATCCTCTCAGTCTGTGATGCTGAAGGATGAGGAGATATGTACTCCTGGGGTCTATTGCCAGGAAAGGTACTGGTAACAGGAATTCATGGTGAGACAAGAAGTGCACAATTATGTAAGGTGAGGCTAGAAAGTCCAGAGAAGAGTGGAGAGTTTGTGGTAGGAGTACTGGACAAACTCTCAGCTCCAGGAATACAATTTGTCCTTGCAAATGATATAGCTGATTCACCAGGAAGTGTGCTGCCTACTGTAGTTGAAAAACCAGTGGAGACACAGGCAACTGAAGAAATGAAGGATCTTTATTCAGGAATTTTCTCTGATTGTGTGATCACAAGATCACAGAGGCACAAGTTGAAGCAGGAGAGATCAAAAGGTACAGATAAGGAAGCTAATATCGATTTATCTGACACTTTTTTTGATCAGATAAGTGGAACAGAGCAGGAGCAACTAGGTAAACATGCAAGTACCTTTAGCTCTGCCAAGGTTATCGAATTACAGCAGAAAGATGAGAACTTAAAACAGTTGCATTTACAGAGAAGGAGAGTGAATGCATCCTTGTATGTTATTACTTAACAAATGATATCTTAATGAGGAAATGGAGATCGTCACACATTAAAGCAGATGTGATATGGCAGAGATTCATCAAATTGTTTTGCCAGTAGAGTATTAAAAGGAGGTGCTGCAAGTGCCACATGAACTACCGCTTGGAGGTCATTTAGGGGTGAGGAAAACACAGGCTAAAATACAAAGACATTTTTACTGGCCTGAACCACACAAGGATGCAGTTGAATTTTGCCAGATTTGTCATACATGTCAGCTAATTGGAAAACCACAGGCAGTTATAAAACCTGCACCTTTAATACCCATTCCAGCATTTGAGGAACCTTTCACAAGATTCTTGATTGATTGCATAGGTACCCGACCTCAAACAAAAAGTGGAAATAAGTGTTTATTAACAATAATGGATGTGTCGGCTAGATTTCCAGAGGCAATCCCATTTCGCAACATCACAGCTAAAAGGGTTGTAAGAAGAATTACTTAAATTGTTTACTAGATATGGGCTACCAACAGAGATCCAGTCAAATCAAGGATCAAACTTCACATCCAAACTATTCAAGGAACTGATGAACTTCAGAATAAAGCAATTCAAATCTACTGCATACCATCCGGAATTGCAGGGAGCACTAAAGACAATGTTGAGGGCTCATGGTCAGGATTATCCAAGTGATTGGGATAAGGGAGTTCCATTGTACTTTTTGCGATCAGAGATGCACCAAATGAATCGACCAAATTCAGTTCATTTAAATTAATTTTTGGGCATGAAGTAGGAGGGTTGCTAAAATTGTTTAAGGAGAAATTAATAAGTCAGGATTCAGAGACCACCCATGTGTCAAATTTTAGCAAACGATTAAATAAAGCTGGAGAGTTGGCTAGACAGCATTTAAAAGCATCACAGTGCACAATGAAATAGGAAGCGGATAAGAAATCTCAAGTTCGCAATTTTGAAATTGGGCTTAAGGTATTAGTGTTACTTCCAGTTATAGGTGAGCCTTTAAAAACAAGGTTTAGTGGACCGTATCAAATTGAGAGGAAATTGAGTGAGGTAAACTGTTTGGTGAGGACTCCAGACAGGAAGAAATTTCACACAGTGTGTCATGTAAATATGCTCAAAAGGTATTTTGATAGGGAAGGAAAGCAAGAGGAGAAAGTGTTAATGATTATAGCACAGAAGGAAGAACCAAGTTCAGAGGATTCTGAATTGGACATTCCTCAAATGAAACTGGACAATGAGGAAGTTGTCAAACATTGGGATAAATTATTGAGTTACCTTCCACAAGAAAATCAAAATGACCTGAAAGAGTTATTGCTATCACATGGGGAGATATGCAGAAATAAACTGGGAAGTACTAACCTAATTGTGCATGATGTAGAGATAGGAGATGCTGTTCTGAATAAGCAACATCCTCATGGGCATAACCCTCTAAAGTTGGCACAGAGTCAGAAGGAGATAGAGCGCATGCTCCAAGATGGAATAATCGAAGTGAGTTACAGTGACTGGAGCTCACCCATAGTAATGGTGCCAAAGCCAGATGGTACCCAAAGATTATGTGTGGACTATCGCAAGGTCAACACCGTTACAAAGACTGATGCATATCCAATTCCACAGTTGGAGGACTGTGTCGATAAAGTGTGACAAACAACTTACATTTCTAAGTTGGACCTGCTCAGAGGCTACTGGCAAGTACCTCTGTCAGAGAGAGCAAAGGCCATTTTGGCTTTCGTAATGCCAAATGGACTATATTAGTTCAAAATCATGCCATTTGGTATGAAAAACGATGTAGCCACATTTCAGAGACTGACTAATAAGGCCATTGCCAGATTACCCAACTGTGTGGTGTGTGTATTGATGATTTTTAGTCACTCATGGAAGGAACATTTTCAGCGTTTATCAGGTTTGTTCAATCAACTTTGGAAAGCAGGCTTGGTAGTAAACCTAGCTAAAAGTGAATTTGTCAAGCCCAAGTCACCTTCCTGGACCATGTTATTGTACATAGACAAATGACCCCACTGGATGCGAAAACAAAAGTAATTGGGGAATTTCCCACACAGTCGATGAGAAAAGCAGTACTATGGTTGAGTGGATTGAGTGGATTTTACTGAAAGTTTGTGCTGAACTTTAGCAGTGTAGCTGCTCCACTCACCAAATTGTTAAAAAAGGGCAAGCAGCTTCAGTGTACAGTGGACCATCAAAAGGCATTTGACAGCGTAAAAACTATTAAACACTGCCCCAATATTAGCCATCCAGATTACACAAAACCTTTCAAGGTGGCTAAGAATGCTTGTGATGTAGGGCTCGGTGCGGTGCTCCCGCAGGAGGATGACGAGGGAATAGAAAGACCCATCGGGTATTTTTTCCAGGAAGTTGAACGTTCATCAACAGAAATATTCAACAGTAGAGAAAGAGACTTTAAGCTTGGTGTTGGCATTACAACATTTCAGTGTTTATATTACCAGCAATGCATCTGAGACAATCGTATACACTGATCATACCCCATTGACATTTGTGGGAAAGTTTAAGGCCAAAATTCCCAGACTGTTTAGATGGAGCTTGTTGTTGCAACCAATCAATTTGACAATTGTGCATGTGGCAGGTCACAAAAACATGATTGTCGATGCGTTATTGAGGTTCGAGTGAGATACGGAGATGTTCGGTGACAGGTGTGCCACGGCCTGAACTCGCATGTAGTTGTACATGCTTGCATGTGTATAGTTAGTGTAGTGTATATGTGTGTTTAGAGTACTAACAGTTTGTTTCTGAAGGGTTTTAAAAATGAAGCCATCTTTTGATATTGATGGTTCATTTTTATTAAGGGGGGAGGTGCTACAAAGCTGGTCCCTTTTTTGCTAAAAGCTGTTCCTTTTTTCAAAGATATTGTGTCCTCGATTATTTTTCAGAGGGTTCGTAAACAGGCCAGGCTCCGATTAGACTAGCTTGGTACAGAGATGAAAAGGATGTTGAGAGGCCTTTTGTTTATATGTAAACAGATGAGACTTCAGGCCAAAGCGGTCATGTTTTAGAAGTGACCTGCACAATGGAAGGGGAGTGGTCAGCTCATTAGCTGAGCAGTTCAGTCCAGAACTAGTTAGGAGTTCAGCTGTGTGGAACCTCTCTCTCTCCTTCTGCCTTTCTAACTTCAACGTGTAAGCATCTGTTCCATTTGTACTTTTTTCTAGGCGGGTTTGCTTACTGGGACTGTTATGTATATTCGGAACAGCATAATTGAGTCTAGTTTGGATAGACTGAGTTGTGTAGGCGTACATTATGCTGTTCTTTGTGTTTCTTGTGTGTAAATTTGTGAATACATTTTTGTCTGTTTTAAAACCTGATAGTCAACCTAGCTAGCTTACTCTGGATAATTTTCACTGTACACTTACTGAAACAAATTGCAAAGTTATGGTCTGGGTTGCCTGCTCGAGAATGTTTTGGGTGGTCTGGCCTAGTCCATAACAGAGTCAAACCATAGAACATAGAACATAGAACATAGAACATAGAACAATACAGCACAGAACAGGCCCTTCGGCCCACGATGTTGTGCCGAACATTTGTCCTAGCTTAAGCATCTATCCATGTACCTATCCAATTGCCGCTTAAAGGTCACCAAAGATTCTGACTCTGCCACTCCCACAGGCAGCACATTCCATGCCCCCACCACTCTCTGGGTAAAGAACCTACCCCTGACATTCCCCCTATACCTTCCACCCTTCACCTTAAATTTATGTCCCCTTGTAACACTCTGTTGTACCTAGGGAAAAAGTCTCTGACTGTCTACTCTATCTATTCCCCCATCATCTTATAAACCTCTATCAAGTCACCCCTCATCCTTCGTCGTTCCAATGAGAAAAGGCCTAGCATTCTCAGCCTATCCTCATATGACCTATTCTCCATTCCAGGCAACATCCTGGTAAATCTCCTCTGCACCCTCTCCAAAGCTTCCACACCTTTCCTAAAGTGAGGCGACCAGAACTGCACACAATACTCCAAATGTGGCCTTACCAAGGTCCTGTACAGCTGCAACATCACCTCACGACTCTTGAATTCAATCCCTCCGCTAATGAACGCTAATACACCATAGGCCTTCTTACAAGCTCTATCCACCTGAGTGGCAACTTTCAAAGAGCTATGAACATAGACCCCAAGATCCCTCTGCTCCTCCACCTTACTAACAACCCTACCATTAACCCTGTATTCCAGATTCTTATTTGTCCTTCCAAAATGGACAACCTCACACTTGACAGGGTTGAACTCCATCTGCCACTCCTCAGCCCAGCTCTGCATCATATTTAAGTCCCTTTGCAGCCGACAACAGCCCTCCTCACTATCCATAACTCCACCAATCTTCGTATCATCTGCAAATTTACCGACCCACCCTTTGACTCCCTCTTCCAAGTCATTAATAAAAATTACAAACAGCAGAGAACCCAGAACTGATCCCTGCGGAACTCCACTTGCAGCTCCAGGCTAAATATTTACCATCTACCACCACTCTCTGACTTCGACTGGTTAGCCAGTTCTCTATCCAACTGGCCAAATTTCCCACTATCTCATGCCTCCTGACTTTCCGCATAAGCCTACCATGGGGAACCTTATCAAATGCCTTACTAAAATCCATATACACTACATCCACTGCTCTACCCTCATCCACATGCTTGATCACCTCCTCAAAGAATTCAATAAGACCTGTAAGGCAAGACCTACCCCTCACAAATCCGTGCTGGCTGTCCCTAATCAAGCAGTGTCTTTCCAGGTAATCATAAATCCTATCCCTCAGTACCCTTTCCATTACTTTGCCTACCACCGAAGTAAGACTAACTGGCCTGTAATTCCCGGGGTTATCCCTATTCCCTTTTTTGAACAGGGGTGCAACATTCAACACTCTTCAGTCCCCTGGTACCACCCCCGTTGATAGTGAAGACGAAAAGATCATTGCCAATGGCTCTGCAATTTCCTCTCTTGCTTCCCACATAATCCTAGGATACATCCCGTCAGGCCCGGGGGACTTGTCTATCCTCAAGTTTTTCAAAATGCCCAACACATCTTCCTTCCTAACAAGTATCTCTTCTAGCTTACCAGTCCATTTCATACTCTCCTCTTTAACAATACGGTCCATCTCATTTGTAAATACTGAAGAAAAGTACTCATTCAAGACCTCTCCTATCTCTTCCGACTCAATACACAGTCTCTCACTACTGTCCTTGATCGGGCCTACCCTCGTTCTCGTCATTCTCATGTTTCTCACATATGCATAAAAGGCCTTGGGGTTATCCTTGATCCTACCTGCCAAAGATTTTTCTTGCCCTCTCTTAGCTTTCCTAATCCCTTTCTTCAGCTCCCTCCTGGCTATCCTGTATCCCTCCAACGCTCTGTCTGAACCTTGTTTCCTCAATCTTATGTAAGCCTCCTTCTTCCTCCTTACAAGACATTCAACCTCCTTCGTCAACCAAGGTTCCCTCACACGACCATCTCTTTCCTGCCTGACAGGTACATACATATCAAGGACCTGTCGTATCTGTTCCTTGAAAAAGTTCCACATTTCAATGATATCCTTCCCTGACAGCCTTTGCTCCCAACTTATGCTCCTCAGATCCTGTCTTGCAGCATCGTATTTACCCTTCCCCCAATTGTAAAACCTACCCTGTTGCACACACCTATTTCTCTCCATAACCAAGGTGAAAATCACAGAATTGTGTCACAATCACCAAAATGCTCACCCACTAACAAGCCCATCACTTGTCCCGGTTCGTTACCGAGTACCAAATCCAATATGGCCTCCCCTCTGATCGGACAATCTACATATTGAGTTAGAAAAGCTTCCTGGATACACTGCACAAACACCGCCCCGTCAAATCTACTTGACCTAAAGAGCTTCCAATCAATATTTGGGAAGTTGAAATCACCCATGACTACTATCCTGTGGCTTCTGCAACTTTCCAAAATCTGTTTCCCAATCTGTTTCTCCACATCTCTGCTGTTATTGGGGGGCCTATAGTAAACACCCAACAAGGTGACTGCTCCTTTCCTATTTCTGACTTCAGCCCATACTACCTCCAAAGGCAGATCCCCCTCGAACTGCCTTTCTGCAACCGTTATACCATTTCTAATTAGCAACGCCACACCCCCTCCTTTTTTATCACCCTCCCTAATCTTACTGAAACATCTGTAACCAGGAACCTCCAACAACCATTCCTGTCCCTCTTCTATCCACGTTTCCGTGATGGCCACAACATCGTAGTTCCAAGTACCAATCCACCAAACCAGCTAACATGAAACCCAAAGGTCCAGGAGGCAGAGACCCTCAGGTGTATCGGAAAATCAGCACATGCCTTTGTCATAATGGAACCAAATGTCAGTGAAACATTACAAATACTGAGGATATTATTTGACATAAAACAGAATGTTTGCCCCCACCCCCACCCGAGCCTGATCTGCTATTCAACAGGATCCTGGTCAATCAGACATTCCTGATGTCCACAGTCCTGCCCTTTTCCTAAAACCTGTGAGTTTTGTGCTATTCAGGAGTCTGCATCTCTGTGTTAAATGTACACAACGACTCTGCCGTCCATATCTCTCTGTAGCAAGTAGTTCCAAAGGCTCTCAACCTTCTGAAAGAAGGAAGTCCTCCTCATCTCAGTCTTAAAATGGACCTTTTTATTCTAAGGCTACGCCCTCTGATGCTAGACACGCCCATATTCTCAGTATTTACCATTTCAAGCCCCTTAACATCCTGTATGCTTCAATGAGATCATCTCTCATTCTTCTCAACTCCATTGAGTCGAGTCCCAACTGATTTAACCTTTGCTCATCAGACAATCCCTCCATACCAGGGATCTTCTTAGTCAACCTTCTCTGAACTGGCTCCAATGAAATAATGTCTTTCCTTAAATAAGGAGACCAAAACTGCTCATGGTACTCCAGATATTGCCTCACCAGCACTTTGTGCAGTTGCAATAAGATTTCCTTATTCCTCTACTCCAATCCTCTTGAAACAAGGGCCAATATTCCATTACCCTTCCTGACTATCGGCTGTACCTTTGTGCTAACTTTCTGTGTTTCATGCACAAGTCCCTTTGCTTTGCAGCTTTCTGCAGTTTTTTTCAATTTTAAATAATACTCTCTTCTTTTGTTCTCCCTTCCAAAATGAACAACTTCATATTTTCCCACATTTTACTATATTTCCCTACTTTTATTCCACTTAGTAACCTGTCAATATGTATCTATAAACTGCTTGTATCTTTTACATAATTGCTTTTCCAACTATTTTTGTGTCATCTGCAAGTTTGGATAGTTTGCATTCACTTCCTTCCTCCAAATCATGAATATATGTTGTAAACAGTTGTAGTTCCTACACTGATTCCTGTGGAACCCCACACATCGGAGATTGCCAACATGAAAAAATCCCTTCTCTCCCCCTTGCTGTTTCCTACTCATTAGCCAATTCTCTATCTATACCAATGTACTACCTCCAAAACCATGGATTCTGATCTTATGGCTTAACCTTTTGTAAGGTACCTTGTCAAATGTCTTCTGAAAGTCCAAATACAACACATCTACTGGTTCCCCTCTATCCATTCAGGTTGAGACCTCCTTGAAAAACTCTAAATAAATTAGTCAGGCACGATTTCAGTGAGGAGGTAGGTCAATTAAATAAACTGAGAAGAGGAAAAACTTCTTCATTCAGAGGGTGGTTACCATTGGAATTCTCTATCTAAGAGGGCTGTGGAAGCTCAGTTGTCAAACATATTCAAGACAGAGATCGATAGAGTTCCAGATATTAAATATGGGGATGGTGTGGGTGCTGAGGCAGTAGATCAGCCAAAGCTAGGCAGAACCTAAAGACTGACTAGAAAATCCTGGTTGGCTTCCATTGCTTGGGCTTTTAGTGGATCTTAATGAATCGGGCTGGCTATCTGCCACTCCTTTGTGGCTAGCCATTCCACTCCATACCCTCTCTTACTCTCGCCATCCTGCCTGCGCAAAAATGCTCCGAAGGGAAAGGAACCAGCCAACAAGTCTTCCTTCCAACGCTGATCCAGGAGGGAGCTCCACAAAATTCGGCTTTTGCCTTGTTTCTCTTGAAGAATTTCTATCAAACAGTTCAAGAATTATCCCAATTCACCCAGTGTTCAGCAACTTTTTTCCAATGCCTCAGTCAACTCACACCAAGCTAATTAAATTGTGGAAAGAGAATTTGTCACAAAACAGAAAGCCTGGCTCGTGGCCTCTGCTGTGCTACAGAAACATCATGCATTTATTTATAAACATAAATATAAACACTTAGATCACACAAAATGATGCCTGTGGGATAAAGTTTCAAGACTTTGTTTTCACTGAAGCACTGAAACAAGAGAAGGCCACGAGTTATTCTAGTCCCTTACTTAGGAACATCACAAACAGGGATGTGAGTAGGCCATTCAGCCCTTTAGTTCTGTTAACCACTTTAGATCGTGGCTGCATGACCTCCAACTCTCCTGCGAAATCCACATACCATTTGATTCCCTCAGTACTGAAGCACTTATTCACCACTATTATAAATTTACTCATCAACACAGCATCCACAGCTGTTAGAGAACCCCAAAGATTCAGAAACATTTAAGTTAACAAATTTCTCATAATTTTTGTCCTAAATATCAGATTCCTTATTCTGAGACCATGACCCCATTAAAGGTCAAGATTCCCCAGAAAGGGGAAGTATTCTGCTAGCATTTAGAGTCATAGAGTCATAGAGATGTACAGCACAGAAACAGACCCTTCGGTCCAACTCATCCATGTCGACCATATATCCCAACACAATCTAGGCCCACTTGCCAGCACCCGCCCAGACCCTCCAAACCCTTCCTATTCATATACCCATCCAGATGCCTTTTAAATGTTGCAATTGTACCAGCCTCCACCACTTCCTCTGGCAGCTCATTCCATAGATATACCTCTGCATGAAAAAGTTGCCTTTTGGGTCTCTTTTATATCTTTCCCCTTTCACCCTAAACCTATGCCTTCTAGTTCTGGACTCCCCCGCCCCAGGGAAGAGATTTTGCCTATTTATCCTATTCATGCCCCTCATGATTTTATAAACCTCTATGAGGTTACCCCTCAGCCTCTGATGCTCCTGGGAAAATAGCCCCAGCCTATTCAACGTCTCCCTATAGCTCAAATCCTCCAAACCTGGCAACATCCTTGTAAATCTTTTCTGAACCCTTTCAAGTTTCACAACAGGAAGGAGACCAGAATTGCACACAATATTCCAAAAGTGGCTACCCTTTAAGAATGTTACATATTTCAAAGAGAATACTTCTTAACACTAAAGGAACACAAAGTGTGTTCTACTCAATTCAACTCTATTGAACAGTTCTCTCATCCAAGGAGCAGCTTTATGATCCACTGCTGTGTTCCCTCTCAGGTAATTATAAGTAACTAACTTAATGAGGTAAGGAGCCCAAAACTGTACCTAATATTCGAGGTGCACTTTCATAAAGCCCTATATAGTTGCAGTCAGACTGCTTTATTTGTGTATTCAAATCACTTTGCAATAAAGGCATTCATGCTATTTGTTTTTCCAATTGATTGTTGTACCTGCACGTTAAATTAATGTGATTCATGCACATGGACCCCGTCTGTCTCAGGTCCTTTAGAGCATTTCTGAAATTGAGTCATGTCATAGTTGATCTGTATCTTAACTCCATCTATGGAAGCTAACCTTCACCTTATTCCTAATCCGAACCCAATGCATTTCATATCTTGAAATTTTCAATTGATCAGTCCTGGGTCACTATAGGCAACGGTTCTTTAGATTTTAAAACTTTGCATTAAAGTAGCCCTTTTTAAATTTGTAAATATAAACTAAACCACAAAGGTGAAAAGCAGGAAGCGTAAAGATTATACAGGGCTAGGTTTCGTGCCAGTGACAGTATCTGGCAATGCTGAAAGTGTTGTTTCACACTCATATCACTTCTAAATGGCTGTAAGCTCAATTTGTATACAAAGGGAGTTCATGATTCATGCATTTAAATACTTTAAGGTAATTTAGCCAAATAACCCATTTTGCAGGAATGGCATGTTGACATTGATGATGTTGTTTTGTTTTGGTCAGGCATAATGAGCTGATATTTGTGGTCAAGAAATTTGTTACAATAAATGTGAAAAAATATGCTCCACTACATTGGGTCTGGCTCAGGAGTGCCAGTCATTAGTGATAAAGATGGTGTTAGCTGTGAGTGAAGGAAGACATGGATCCTGGGTTTTAACTCCCAGGTCAGGAGTACAGTGACCTGACATTGCCTGGCTTTGCAAACCCAACCTAGGGAGAAGGGTCCAGAAGGTTGGATTTTTGTTCCAGGATGAAGCTCTTTAGGAAACATACCTGGTGATCCTGGAAGGAGAGGGAGATTGTTGGATTTTGTGCCCCAAAATAATCCAAAAAAAAGCCTTCCTTCTCTGAACTCTTATACCTTATTCCTCCCCACCTCCGCATACTCTCAATACATGACTATGCCATTCACATTCCATTTCATTTCCTCTGCGTGACGATATGCACCTCTACAGCCCCTCACAATGCCCTATACTATTCTTTGTTCCCCATCACTCCTTATACAACCTATGCCAATCTATGGCCTTGTTCCCATCCTGACCCTCTATATCCCTTTTGCCATTTTAGTGCCAATGCATGCCTCCATCCACCATCCTTTCCCCTTCCCCACCATGCCAACTCATCTCGTGTTTTCCATAACATGTCACTATTTTCTGGTCATGACCAGTGTGTCGGAAGTGATTGAAGTCAAGATAGAAGGCAACAGAATAGTAACTTCATCTACTTTGAAAGATCTACCATATAGCATACAATATTCATCAGTTAATGTAACTCTCAATCTTCGTTCAGCAATCTTCCAGATTCTCCTCAGAGTCCTTGTGGTATCTACTCATGTATTAAGGCTTTCTCAGACACATTATCACAGGATTGATATGGCATAGAAGGAAGCCATCTGGCCCATTGTCTCTCTGGTAGTTCATTGAGCACTTTAATTTAGTACCATTCTTCTGCATTTTCCCATTACCGTGCACATTGTTTCTATCTAAATAATCATTCCATGCACTCTGGAATGCCTCAATTGAACCTGCCTCTATCACACTTCTATGCAGTGCATTCCATACCCTAACTACCCACTGCATGAAGAAGATTTTTCTGAACCTACCTTTTCTTCTTTTGCAAACCCTTTAAAACTGCACCCTCTGGTTTTCGATTCATTTATGTGTAGGAATTGTTTTTCACTGTCCACTCTGTCCAGACTCCTCGTGATTTTGAAAACTTCAATCAAATCTCCTCAGCTTCTCCTCTCCAAAGAAAGCAGCCTCAATTCTCCAATCTTTCTTCAGAATTGAATTTCGAATTGGAATTAGAAAACCTACAGAATTAGAATCCCTACAGTGTGGAAACAGGCCCTTTGGCCCAACAAGTCCACACCAACCCTCCAAAGAATCACCCACCCAGACCCATTCCCCTACCTTATATTTACCCCTGACTAGCAACCTATACTATGGGCTATTTAACATGGCCAATTCACCTAACTTGCACATCTTTTTGGATAGTGAGAGGAAACCGGAGCAAACCCACACAGACACAGAGAGAATGTGCAAAAGCTCCACACAGACAGTCACCTGAAGGTGGAATCGAACCCAGACCCCTGGCATTGTGAAGCAGCAGTGCTAACCACTGAGCATAAACCTCTTCTGCACTCTCCAACGCATTCACATCCTTCCTGTAAGGTGCATCCAGAACTGTACGCAACACTCCAGCCAAGGTCTGACCAGGGTCATAAAGTCTCAGCCTCTAAAATGAAACGGAAGAACTGAGGATGATGGAAATCTGAAACAAAAAGAGAAACTGCTGGAGAAACTCAGTAGGTCTGGCACTGTCTGTGAAAAGAAAAACAGTTAACCTTTCTAGTGTAGTGATGCTTTGTCAGATGCAGAATTATAGAATCCCTACAGTGTGGAAGCATGCCATTCGGCCCATTGAGACTACACTTCCCCTCCAGCCAGCATCCCAACCAGACCCACCCCCATTCCTGCATTTGCCATGGTTAATCCACCTTGCCTGAACATCCTGGACACTATGGGAAATTTAGCATGGCCAATCCATCTAACCTGAATATCTCTGGACTGTGGAAGGAAACTGGAGTACCCAGAAGAAACTAACGTAGACACAGAGAGAATGTGCAAACTCCACACAGTTGCCCAAAGTGGAATCAAACTCAGAATACTGATGCTGTGAGGCAGCAGTGCTAACCACCGAGCCACCCTGCCACCCCAAGAGTCCCGGGACCTAAAACGTTAACTCTATTTTTCTGCTGAGTTTCTCCAGCACTTTCTGTTTTTTTTTTCCTTTCTCCCCTATGTCTCTAAATATGAAATCTAGAATATTATATGCCTTACTAACAGACCTTTCTAACTATCCTAACTCTTTAACATGTGCATCTGGGTCTCTCCACTACTACACATCTTTTATAATAATACCCTATATTTTATAATAGTACCCTATACTTTATTGTCTCTCCATGAGCATTGTATGAAAATGTATTCCTCACACTTCTCCATCTTGAACTTCATCTGTCATCTATCACCCCACTCCACCAATGTGTCAGTGTCTTTGTAAAGTTCTGCATTGTTGGATACAGCACCAAAGGAGGCCATTCAAACCATCAAGTCTGTGCTGGTCAATACTGATCTGACTACATTAATCCTATTCTCTAGCTTTTGGCCTAAATCGCATAGGGCTATGGCAACGCAAGTAATAATCTAACCACTGCTTAAACATTAAAAGATTTTCTGATTCATTTGTCATTTCATACAGTGGGTTCCAAACTCTCGCCACCCTCAGAGCACAAAAATTTCTCTTTATCTCTCCTCCAATACCTTACCTTAACTCTATGTTCCCTGGTTATTGACCCTTCAATTCATGGAAAGAGTGCTTTCCTATCCACCATATCTATGCTCTTCATAATCTTACACATTGCCATCAGGCTCTCTCTCAAATTTTGCTGTTCCTGGGAAAACAACCCTAGTCTATGCAATTGTTTCTCATATCTGAAAAATCTAGCCAAACCAGCATCCTGGTGAATCTCTTCTGCATCCTGCCTTGTGCAATCGCATCCTCTCTGTAATATGGTGAGCAGCACTGTACACAGTTCTGTAGTGGTGGCTAATAAGCATTTTGTAGAGTTCCAGCATAACCTCCCCGCTCTTGTGTTCTATGTCTCTGCTAATAAAATCAAGTATATCATATGCCTTCTAAACCACCTTATTTATATGCCCTGCTACCTTCAGGAACCTGTGGATGTGCACACAGAAGTCCCTCTGATCTTTAGTACTTTCTAGGGTTCTATCATTTATTGTGTAATTCTTGACATTAATTGGCCTCCTCAAGTAAATTTCAGGTTGAATTCCATTTATAGCTGCTCTGCCAAGCTGATCAATCCACTGCTATTACCTGAAATTTGTAGCTATCCTCCATACTATTTACCATGCTATCAAATTTCATGTCATCCTTGAACTTCTTGATCATTTCCCCAACATTTAAGTTCAAATCGTAACATTATTAAAATGGAGAAAACTGGAGAAATGGAGGTAAATGAGGACCAGGGGTCCCTATCACTGTTGTGGGAGGAGAGAGAGGGGATGTGGGCCAAAGTACAGGAGATGGGTCAGACAAAGCTAAAGGCTCCACGGTAGTGGAGAATTCTCAATTGAGGAAAAATGTAGACGTTTCGGAGGCCCTCTCCAGAAGGTGGAATTGTCAGAAATTGTGTAACAGAAATGAGACATTGGGAGAATGAGATAGAAAGCAGGGTGTGAGGATGTAAAGTCTAGGTACTTGTGATAGTCAGTGGGCTTGTAATGGATATTGGTGGCTGTCTATGTCCAAAAATGGAAACAGAGATGTCGAGTGAAGGAAGGGTAGAGTCAGAAATAGACCAGGTGAAGTGAGAGAGGAGTGGAAATTGTAAGTGAAATTGATTGATTTTTCCAATTCTGGAAGATAGCGGGAAGCAAATTCAACAATGTCAACGATGTACCGGAGAAAGTGATTTGGGGGTCGGGGCTAAAGTAGGACTGGAATAAGAAATGTTCCATGTACTGGACAAAGAGACAGACATAACTGGGGCCCATGTGGGTACCCATGGCCACAACTTGGACCCAAAGAAAGGAGACGAGTTAAAGGAGAAATTGTTTAAAGTCAAGTAAAGACCCTTGTCAACAATCCTGGCTATCTCTTCAAATCTATTGATCAAATTTGTCAAATACAACATTCCTTTAACAAATGTATGCCGGCTATCCCTGATTTCGCGCTCTCTCTCTCTCTCTCTCTCTCTCTACCCCCAAGTGCGGATATTATATCAGAATTCTTTCTAGTTATCTTCCCCACCATCAAGGTCAGATTGACTGGCTTGCAACTTCCTGATCTATCCTCTTCTCGCTTTCATTAATAATGGAACAATGTCAGTAGTCTGCTGGCACCTCACCTGTGACCAGAGAGATTTGAAAATTACTACTAGGAATCCTGATATCTCTTCCCTTGCCTCACTCAACTGCCTAGGATACATGAGATGGAAATGTGTTGCTGGAAAAGCGCAGCAGGTCAGGCAGCATCTAGGGAACAGGAGAATCGACGTTTCGGGCATTAGCCCTTCTTCAGGAATGAGGAAAGTTGGTCCAGCAGGCTAAGATAAAAGATAGGGAGGAGGGACTTGGGGGAGGGGCGTCGGAAATGTGATAGGTGGAAAGAGGTCAAGGTGAGGGTGATAGGTCAGACTGGGGTGGGGGCGGAGAGGTCGGGAAGAAGATTGCAGGTTAGGAAGGCGGTGCTGAATTTGATGGATTTGACTGAGACAGGCTGGGGGGAGGGGAAATGAGGAAACTGGTGAAATCCGAGTTCATCCCTTGTGGTTGGAGGGTTCCTAGCCGGAAGATGAGGCGTTCTTCCTCCAACCGTCGTTTCGCTGTGGTCTGACGATGGAGGAGTCCAAAGACCTGCATATCCTTGGTGGAGTGGGAGGGGGAATTGAAATGTTGAGCTACAGGGTGGTTGGGTTGGTTGGTCCGGGTGTCCCAGAGTTGTTCCCTGAAACGCTCCGCAAGTAGGCGGCCCGTCTCCCCAATATAGAGGAGGCCACATCGGGTGCAAAGGATGCAATAGATGATATGTGTGGAGGTACAGGTGAATCTGTGGTGGATATGGAAGTTTCCTTTGGGGCCTTGGAGGGAGGTGAGGGGGGAGGTGTGGGCGCAGGTCTTGCACCTCTTGCGGTTGCAGGGGAAGGTGCCGGGAGTGGAGGTTGGGTTGGTGGGGGGTGTGGATCTGACGAGGGAGTCACGGAGGGAGTGGTCTTTACGGAATGCTGATAGGGGAGGGGAGGAAAATATATCCTTGGTGGTGGGGTCCGTTTGGAGGTGGCGGAAATGGCGGCGGATGATGCGCTGTACATGGAGGTTAGTGGGGTGGTAGGTGAGGACCAGTGGGGTTCTGTCCTGGTGGCGGTTGGAGGGGCGGGGTTCAAGGGCGGAGGATCGGGAAGTGGAAGAGATGCGGTGGAGGGCATCGTCGACCACGTCGGGGGGGAAATTGCGGTCCTTGAAGAAGGAGGCCATCTGGGAGGCCCCTCCCCCCAGCCTGTCTCAGTCAAATCCATCAAATTCAACACCGCCTTCCTAACCTGCAATCTTCTTCCTGACCTCTCCGCCCCCACCCCAGTCTGACCTATCACCCTCACCTTGACCTCTTTCCACCTATCACATTTCCGACGCCCCTCCCCCAAGTCCCTCCTCCCTATCTTTTATCTTAGCCTGCTGGACCAACTTTCCTCATTCCTGAAGAAGGGCTAATGCCCGAAACGTCGATTCTCCTGTTCCCTAGATGCTGCCTGACCTGCTGCGCTTTTCCAGCAACACATTTCCATCTCTGATCTCCAGCATCTGCAGACCTCACTTTCTCCTGCCTAGGATACATCCCATCCAGGTCTACAGATCAATCCATTTTTAAGGCTGCTCAACTTCTTGTATTTCCTCTCTCTCAATGTTAATTTCTTCTAATGATTCACCATCCTCAAACTCTGACATTTATACCTGCATTATCTTTTTTGTACCTGCATTACCTTTCTCCACTTTTCCAGAGCTCACCAATCTTGGTCCCACTTTTGTGTTTACAGGAACTTACTTGCCCTGTACTCTTGCTATTTCCTCTTTGAATGTTTCTGATACAGTTTTATCTGTAAGTAGCTACTCCCAGTCCACTTGGAGAAAATCATACCTTATCTTAGTAAAATAAGCCTATTCCAGTTTTGTTAATTTTTGTTACCAACTGATTCTTATCATTTTCATTAATTACCCTAAATCTAACTGATTAATGATCACCATATGCCTAAGACATTCAGACTCTTTTAAAATCATTAATATTCTGAAAAAGCAAGATGATACACTTTAAAAGTTAAATTTAATATCGAAATTAATGCCACATATTATCACTGAGACACGTAATTCAGCAAGTGGTGCTTCACAGTACATATACAAAAGACCACAATGCATAACAGATCACCAAGTCTATCCATTGGCACAATCGCACTGTAGTGTTAAATACAAGGTCATAGTGTCTTCCCAAAATCTTCTACTTGGTAGATACCAACAATCCAGTAGTGGCAGGATTGTCAGCAGTATTGTCAAAGCTATGGCCACTATGTCAAGCAGGATTTTCACTTTGCGACGGTGCATCGTCGTGCAACAGCAGGGCAGACTGGATTGTCAACCCCAGTTCAACTTAGAGGAGAGTAAATGAGCAGGTAGACAACTTTCATAAATGAGGACAAAGAATGTAAGTTAGAAATCCAAATACTTGGATATCAGAAAATGTTTCTAGAATATGCAACCAGCCCAGATCATACAAAATCAATACTGATCACAATGCTACATTGTAAAGGAAGAGAAGCTCAGTCTGATATACAGCATACCGACCAAGCATAAGGATGGTGAGGAAAAATACACCAATGATGATGACTGTGCCCTGATGTTGAGTGACAATAACCAGCACCAAGACCACCAAGTTGTCAAACAAGTGTAACAAAGTATAAAATGGACCTCTGCAGATGGATATACAAGCATCAGACCAGGATGTGTTCTCAAACCTCCAAGTGGTAGATTGAACTTCAAATTGTTAATCTTGAAAACTGTTTGGATGATACTTTTAAAAAATATGCAACTTTAAAAGATATGCTTATGACATCCTCACTGTGTAGCAGCATGTTACCTGAGGATACAAAGGTAACAGACTCCATCTTAACTTGAGCGAGTTAAAACATTACGTGTTAATGGAAGGATGCTACGCTTTTTAACCAAATAGCCCAGATTACTAGCCAGCATGCATATACCCAAAAATGTAATATTTAGATATTTTATTGAGCTCTCATAAAATTGGATCTCGCAGTCCTTCATTGCCCACATTCTAGTTTTTCTTTGTTACAGGGATAACATGTGAACAATGAAGAAGGGTAAGCCACTCAGCCCTTTAAGTCTATTACACTGTTCAATAAAGATTGTGGCTGATGTACTTTAACCTCAACTCTGCATAATGCGTATCCCGATAATTTTTCACCCCGTTGATACTCAAGAATCCATCCATCTCTGCCTTAACAATATCTCAAGAATCTGTCTTTTGAGGAAGGGAATTCCAAAGACTAACAACCTTCTGAGAGAGAAAAAGAAGCTTCTCTGTTTTAAACGGGCACCCCACCCTCCGCACTCTTATTTTTAAATTATGCCCCCTTGTTCTAGATACTCCCGTAAGAGGAAACATGCTTTCAACATCCACCCGGTCAAGTCCCCTCAGGATCTTATATGTTTCAATTATGCGATCTCTGACTCTCCTAAACACCAGACGATACAGATCTTGCCTGTTTAACCTTTTTTCATAAGGTAATCCACATTTCATGCATCACTCTAGTGAACCTTCTCGGAACTAATTTATTTTTGCCGAAGAATATAACATAAGCATTGCCACATCAGGTAGAGGTGCCTTTCTAAATGCAAGTCAGAAGCAAAACTAAATTCTGACCTGTCAAAATGGCTAAATGTTTTGACTGCAACTAAACCAATGGCAATCCATCATCTTCATATTCCTATACCATAAAAGCTGCCTTCTACTTCAAAAAGGTGTGGCCTGACATGAAACGCACCCATCTGGGAGTGACCCTTCACCATTCCTGAACTTACTATCCACTTCCAAAAGATACAGAAAAGACCAAGACACCCCAATTTGTCACACTGCAGCCTACCTCTGGTTTTCTAGACAGCTGAGTACAGTCCACCTCTGTAGATCTCAGGTCATCACACAAACCTTATTGACATACACCTTCACTCAGTCATGAGGACAATCTATGTACTCTAAGATTAACTCTAAGTGCTTACCAATCCTCTCAAACATTGTCTCCCCTCCTATTCTATAGCACACAGTAAAATTTAAGAACAAATTAATTTGGAGCAGGAATTAGCTCCTTAAGCCTACTCCACCATTTAATAAGGTCATGGCTGAACTGATTATAATACACATACCCCAGATAACATTTCAACCTTTTACTTAGCAAGAACTTATCCACTCCTGCCTTAAAATATATTTAAAGACTCTGCTACCACCACCTTTTTCAGGAAGAGAATTCCAAAGACTCAAAACAATTTAAGAGGAAACATTTCACCTCATCTCTATTTTAAATGGGAGATCCCTGACTTTAAAGTGACATTTAGTTTATGATCTTCTGGTAAGAGGCAACATTCTCTCTACATCAACCTTAAATATTGCAATCAGGTCTCCTCTTGTTCTTCTGAGCACCAACAGATACAAGCCTAATTGTCCAACTTTTCCCCATAAGGCAACACATCCATTACACGTATGAGTCTCGTAAACCTTCCCTGAACTGTTTCCAATATTGTTACATCCTTCCTTAAATAAGGTGATTAATATTGTGCATTTCTCCAGTGTCCTGTATAACAGAAGCATAATCTCCCTATTTTTGTATTCAATTCCCTTAAAATGGATGATACCCTGATACTACCTTTTCTCATTGCTGACTGTGTTTGTATATAACTGCAGTGATTGTAACGAGGTCAACCAGGTGGACTTCATAGAATGTGAGTTCCCTGATTGGGGCTATTCAGGGAGCCCTGGCTGACAGATAAAAATAGAAGTGTCAGACATTCTGACACTCTGAATATTGGTTCTGAGGAAGTTGGACTAGCGTCCATGTGTAAATAAAGAATGACTTGGTGATGGGATATCTGCCTCTGTGGAGTTATTTCAGTAACCTTTTGCAGTTCATGCACGAGAGTGATTTCTCTGTCCCTCAGGGGTCTGCAATCTCTTGCTATTTAGATAATATGTTTCTTGTTTATTTTTCCAGCTGAAACAATTTAACCTTTTCCTATGTCATAATCAATTTACCAGATCTTTGTCCACCCACTTCACCCATCTATATCTATTTATAGACATCAAAAATCTCCCTCCAAACTTAGTTTCTATTTATCTTCGTGTCATTAGCAAATTTGATAGCCATACCTTCTGACCCTTCATTCAATTTGTTTATATAAATTGTATGCAGAAGTAATTCCAGCACCAATCCCTGTGGCATACCATCTGTTACATTTTGCCAACCTGAAATAAACCATTGACCTCTCTGCCCAATCTTCTATCCATGCCAATTTGGGAGTCTACTCATTGGAGTTCAGAAGTGATGAGAAGTGATGTCATTGAAACATCCAGGATTCTTGAGCGGCTTCACAGTGTAAATGCTAAGCGGATGCTTCCTCTCATGGGAGAGAGGGACCAGAGGGCGTAGTTTCAGAATAAGGGGGTACCAACTTAAGACCGACATGAGGAGGAATTTATTCTCTCAGAGGGTCGTAAGTCTTTGGAACTCCTTGCCACAGAGAGCTTGGGTCAGAGTCCTTTTGTATTTTTAAGGCTGAGCTAGGTAGATTCCTGATCAGTCAGGGAATCAGGTGCTACAGGGAAAATGCAGGATTGTCTGATCAACCATGATCCTATTGAATGGTGGAGCAGACTCAAGGGGTCTCATGATCTTATGGTCTCTCTGATGCACCCCCAAACACAATTTGACAAGTGCCTAAGTTGAAACTTGTGTTGCACCAGTGGACCCTAGGTTCCATGATAATGTTGTCAAGAGTTGTATTGCATCATGCCTGGTAGAAAATGCCAAATACCCCAAGTATCGTCACCAACTTCCACCCCCAATGATGCCCACCCATTCTAATACTGTTCTCATTTCTAGTCCATTGTCATATCAACATGCTCAGTGAGCTGAAGATTCCTGATCTCAACATTAGCTTCAAGCTCCACTTCCAGCTTTTCCTTTAACTCTACTGGCTGTATTACTACACATTTGACTATGCAGATAGGAAAGGGTGGAATCTAGGAGCAGAAGTAGGTCATTCAACCTTTGAAGCCTGATTCACCATTCACGATGACCATAGCTGAGAATCTATCTCAATGCCATATTCCTGTATCACCCCATACATCTCAAAGCTTTTAAAATCTATCATTTATGTATATTTCTTTCTTATGTTCCAGGCTTTGGCCTCCACAGCCTTCTATGATAATGAATTTCATAAGTTCACTGTCTTTTAAGTGAAGAAATATTTCCTCATTCCCTGAGATCGTGTCTCCTGGTTGGAGACTCCTCAACCAGAAGAAATAACCTCATTGGTGCAATACCTTAGCAGGGATGACAGTGGAGGAATAATGGCGGATATTTCTGTGTATAATGCAGAAGTTGCAGGATCAGTTCATTCCAAAAAGGAAGAAAGATCCTAGGAGGAGGCATGGGTGGCCATGGCAGACGAGGGAAGTTAAGAAACATATAAAGTTAAAAGAGAAAAAGTATAACATAGCAAAGATAAGTGGGAAAACGGAGGACTGGGAAGATTTTAAAGAACAACAGAGGATTACTAAGAAGGAAATACGCAGAGAAAAAATGAGGTATGAAGGTAAACTGGCCAATAATATAAAGGAGGATAGTAAAAGTTTTTTTAGGTATGTGAAAGGCAAAAAAAAAGGTTAAGACTAAAATTGGGCTCTTGAAGACAGAAACAGGGGAATATATTACGGGGAACAAAGAAATGGCAGAATTGAATTGAGTTGAAACTTTATTGCTGGAACAGCACAGCAGGTCAGGCAGCATCCAGGGAACAGGAGATTCGACGTTTCGGGCACAGGCCCTTCTTCAGGAATGAGCAGAGAGTGTTCAGCAGGAGAAGATAAAAGGTAGGGAGGAGGGACTTGGAGGAGGGGCGTTGGAAATGTGATAGGTGGAAAGAGGTCAAGGTGAGGGTGATAGGTCGGAGTAGGATGGAGGCGGAGAGGTCAAGAAGAAGACTGCAGGTCAGGAAGGCGGTGCCGGGCTGGAGGGATTCGGCTGAGACAAGGTGGGGGGAGGGGGGATGAAGAAACTGGTGAAGTCCAAGTTCATCCCCTGTGGTTGGAGGGTTCCCAGTTGGAAGATAAGACGCTCCTCCTCCGACCGTCGCGTTGTTGTGGTTTGGCGGTGGATGAGTCCAATGACCTGCATATCCTCGGTGGAGTGGGAGGGGGAGTTGAAATGCTGTGCTACAGGGTGGTTGGGTTGGTTCGTCCGGGTGGCCCAGAGGTGCTCTCTGAATCGCTCCGCAAGTAGGCGGCCTGTCTCCCCAATATAGAGGAGGCCACACCGGCTGCAGCGGATGCAGTAGATGATGTGGGTGGAGGTGCAGGTGAATCTGTGGCGGATATGGAAGTTTCCTTTGGGGCCTTGGAGAGAAGTGAGGGGGGAGGTGTGGGCGCAAGTGTTGCACCTCCTCGGTAGCAAGGGAAGGTGCCGAGAGTGGAGGTTGGGTCGGTGGGGGGTGTGGATCTGACAAGGGAGTCGCGGAGGGAGTGGTCTCTACGGAAAGCTGATAGGGGAGGGGAGGGAAATATATCCTTGGTGCTGGGGTCTGTTTGGAGGTGGCGGAAGTGACGGCGGATGATGCGCTGTACATGGAGATTGGTGGGGTGGTAGGTGAGGACCAGTGGGGTTCTGTCCTGGTGGCGGTTGGAGGGGCGGGGCTCAAGGGCGGAGGAGCGGGAAGTGGAGGAGATGCGGTGGAGGGCACCGTCGACCACGTCGGGGGGGAAATTGCGGTGCTTGAAGAAGGAGGCCATCTGTGTTGTACGTATTTTGAACTGGTCCTCCTGGGAGCAGATGCGGCGGAGATGAAGGAATTGGGAGAATGGGATGGCGTTTTTACAGGGGGCAGGATGGGAGGAGGTGTAGTCCAGGTAGCTGTGGGAGTCGGTTGGTTTGTAGTAGATGTCCGTGTTGATTCGGTCGCCTGAGATAGAAACAGAAAGGTCTAGGAAGGGGAGGGAGGAGTCCGAGACTGTCCAGGTGAATTTGAGGTCGGGGTGGAAGGTGTTAGTGTAGTGGATGAACTGTTCAACCTCCTCGTGGGAGCACGAGGTAGCGCCGATACAGTCATCTATGTAGCGAAGGAAAAGATGGGGGGTGGGGCCAGTGTCGTTGCGGAAGATGGATTGTTCCACATACCCTACGAAGAGGCAGGCATAGCTGGGGCCCATGCGGGTGCCCATGGCTACTCCTTTTGTTTGGAGAAAGTGGGAGGATTGGAAAGAAAAGTTGTTCAGGGTGAGGACCAGTTCGGTCAGTCGAAGGAGGGTGTCGGTGGAAGGGTACTGGGTGGTACGGCGGGAAAGGAAGAAGCGGAGTGCTTTGAGTCCTTCGTGATGGGGGGTGGAGGTGTACAGGGACTGGATGTCCATGGTGAAGATGAGGCGTTGGGGACCGGGGAAGCGGAAATCCTGGAGGAGGTGGAGGGCGTGGGTGGTGTCACGAACGTAGGTGGGGAGTTCTTGGACTAATGGGGACAGGACCGTGTCGAGGTATGCCGAGATGAGTTCGGTTGGGCAGGAGCAGGCTGAGACGATGGGTCGTCCGGGGCAGTCAGGTTTGTGGATTTTGGGCAGGAGGTAGAAACGGGCGGTGCGGGGTTGTGGGACTATGAGGTTGGAGGCGGTGGATGGGAGGTCCCCTGAGGTGATGAGGTTATGGATGGTCTGGGAGATGGTCTGGGAGATGAATTGAATTGATACTTCAGATCTGTGTTCACTGGGGAAGACACAAGCAATCTCCCAGAGGTAACAGTGGCTGAAGGACCTGAACTTAAGGGAATTTATATTTGCCAGGAATTGATGTTGGAGAGACTGTTAGGTCTGAAGGTTGATAAGTCCCCGGGGCCTGATGGTCTACATCCCAGGGTACTGAAGGAGGTGGCTCGAGAAATCGTTGGTGATTATTTTTCAGAGTTCGATAGATTCGGGATCAGTTCCTGCGGATTGGAGGGTGGCTAATGTTATACCACTTTTTAAGAAAGGTGGGAGAGAGAAAGCAGGAAATTATAGACCAGTTAGTCTGACCTCAGTGGTGGGAAAGATGCTGGAGTCTATTATAAAGGATGAAATTACAACACATCTGGATAGTAGTAACAGGATAGGTCAGAGGCAGCATGGATTTATGAAGGGGAAAACATGCTTGACTAATCTTCTGGAATTTTTTGAGGATGTAACTGTGAAGATGGACGAGGGAGATCCAGTAGATGTAGTGTTCCTGGACTTTCAGAAAGTTTTTGATAAAGTCCCACATAGGAGGTTAGTGAGCAAACTTCGGGTGCATGGTACTGGGGGCAAAGTACTAACTTGGATTGAAAGTTGGTTGGCTGATAGGAAACAAAGAGTAGTGATAAACGGCTCCATTTCGGAATGGCAGGCAGTGACCAGGGGGTTCCGCAGGGATCAGTACTTGGACCGCAGCTTTTTACAATATATGTTAATGATATAGAAGATAGTATTAGTAATAACATTAGCAAATTTGCTGATGATACTAAGCTGGGTGGCAGGGTGAAATGTGATGAGGATGTTAGGAGATGACAGGGTGACCTGGACAATTTAGGTCAGTGGTCAGATGCATGGCAGATGCAGTTTAATGTGGATAAATGTATGGTTATCCACTTTGGTGGCAAGAACAGGAAGGCAGATTACTACCTAAATGGAATCAATGTAGGTAAAGGGGCAGTACAGGGAGATCTGGGTGTTCTTGTACACCAGTCAATGATGGTAAGCATGCAGTACAGCAGGTAGTGAAGAAGGCTAATAGCATGCTGGCCTTCATAACAAGAGGGATTGAGTATAGAAGCAAAGAGGTTCTTCTGCAGCTGTACAGGGCCCTGGTGAGACCACACCTGGAGTACTGTGTGCAGTTCTGGTCTCCAAATTTGAAGAAAGACATTCTGGCTATTGAGGGAGTGCAGCGTAGGTTCATGAGGTCAATTCCTGGAATGGCGGGATTACCTTACACTGAAAGACTGGAGCGACTGGGCTTGTATACCCTTGAGTTTAGAAGACTGAGAGGGGATCTGATTGAGACATATAAGATTATTAAAGGATTGGACACTCTGGAGGCAGGAAACATGTTTCTGCTGATGGGTGAGTGCCGAACCAGAGGACACAACTTAAAAATACGGGGCAGACCATTTAGGACAGAGATGAGGAGAAACTTCTTCACCCAGAGAGTGGTGGCTGTGTGGAATGCTCTGCCCCAGAGGGTAGTGGAGGCCCAGTCTCTGGATTCATTTAAGAAAGAGTTGGATAGAGCTCTCAAGGATTGTGAAATCAAGGGTTATGGAGATAAGGCAGGAACAGGATACTGATAAAGGATGATCAGCCATGATCATATTGAATGGTGGTGCAGGCTCGAAGGGTAGAATGGCCTATTCCTGCACCTATTGTCTATTGTCTATTGCATCTTATCTATCCAAATCTGTTCGAATGTGTAGTTTTCAATAAGATTCCTCTCACCCCTCCAAACTGTAATGAATACAAGCCAAGTTGAACCAATCTCTTCTCATAAGTCTGTCCTGCCATCCCTGGTATCAGTCTGACGAATCACCTCTGCACTCATGTTTTGGTAAGCATATCCTTTCTTAGGTAGGGTGATCAAAACTGCACACAATACTCCAGTTGTGATCTCATCGAAGCCCTGCATAAAATAGTAAGACATCCTTACTTCTGGACTCAAATCCTCTTGCAATGAATGTGAATAGACCATTGCCTCCGTGATTGCTTGCCTGTCTGTTATCATTGACTGGATAAGAAGGACAGCCCAGGTCCTTTTGTCTCGCCATGCATCTCAACATGCCTGGTGAATAAAGTGTGGAAGATATTTCAAAAGATAATCTTATTCATCTCGTTTAATAAGCTTGAGAAATGGCACAAGGCAGAAAGGAATAATAGCCCCTGCTGATAAGGTGAAATAGAGTAGTAGGGCTGAAGCATACATACTACTCAAACATAAGCATCAGCATTTGGACCAAATGGCCTGTTTTCATACTGTAAAATACCATGTAACTTGCATATTTCTCACACAGCATAAATGATGTTCAATGAAATCTCTAAATAAACAGTATAAAGGAATAACTGTCTCAAAAGTAACTTTTCAACTTTGTTATCATTATCAATAAATGTAAAAGGACAAAATGGATCTTATGATAGAGCTAGGAGCCAAAGCCACGTACAATTATGTTCAAAAACAAATGAACCTGTCTTACCTCACTGACAATGGTTGAGAGGTATCTGTCCTTGCTATACACCCAGCCATCCAAACAAGGCTCCGTCTCAAGTGTTGTTTCATTGAAACCATCTTGAAGCTGAGTTTTGAACCTTGAGCATTTACTGTACACTTTCTCATCAACCATGGGCAGCAATAAACTCAGATTTGTGAAGGAGCTTTCCTCCAAGGTCACATTTGAAGAGTTAGACAGGCGGCAGTGGTGCTTAGGGGTATCAGCCAGAAACACCATAGACAGACCCACATAGCCATTTGGGATTATACCGATGCTGAGCAAAAAGAAAATAGTTATTTGATAATGCCCCCATTTTCCCAGAAACGCAGTCGCTTCATCGTAATCTTGCATCTTCTTTTATATTCTTCAAAATTCCTTTGCGCAGCTGTTGCCTTCAGTTAAAAGTGTCTCTTACTGAAGCAGCAGAAGTGCCTCATCTGAACTTTCATTAAATTTAAAAATACAAGTTCTGTTTTCAGTCAGAATGGACAAAATATAAGTATGAGTCACAGTATTTACAGTCCACTTTCAACAACTCCAGCAACTCTTGCCCTTGTTTAGCTCAAATAGAAAACAAGTCTTCAAATCATACATAAACAACAAGATCTGTATTGGTCATATGTTATAGACTCCCAGGTTAGTAATGTCCATCTGTGTCTAAGCATCTGAACAACTAGATAGTTTTTTTCCTGTCAAAGCTTGCCACCCCCCCCCCCCCCCCCCCCCCTCTCAATTTCATACATGGACAGTGCAGAGCTTTTATTGGTAGTTATTTTATTGATTGACATGGCTTTTCAAAGCCTATAAATATGTGCATTCACCTCTCCCTGAACAAGAGGGCATTATATAATTTTGTTATTAATATTGAACTAAATGAGATCAGCAGCTGCAATAAGTTAATGACTTTAACAGATTGCACTGAGAAAGGAACTTGTTGCTATAGGAGGGGTGGTAAAATGATTTCTTCATCTGAAAGACATTTCAGGTTTTACTTATCCCTGTTCTCTGTCTCTGTCCTTAACCTTGAGGCAACAGTCTTCTTTCAAAATAGCCAGGGAGGCAGCCTTGCACTTGGAGATTTAACAAGTTAAAAGCTTGCACACACATACACTAAAACAGACAAATTCACTGCGCAATCACCTTCCGTTGTCATGTTCAACTATATTTGGTTACGCACATATTTATGTCATATTGCATTTTGTTAGGCAGCATTGGTTAGAGAGATAGTGTAGTTCCCTACTATAAATCCCAGAATTATCTTCAACTTCTCAACCACTTATACCTAAATATAAACCTTTAGAGCTTGTAAGTGGACCCAGCTACAGTATTGCCAACAGTTTGACTTACAGACTTCACTTAGTTCCGAATGTCTGCCTCTGTCAGCAGATAGCAGCTTACTCTGTCCACTTTACATCCTGACTCAATAGTTGAGTCTGTCTCATTCCTATAATGGAAGAGCATTCACTTATTACTAATATTGATACTCTTGAACAGTATCAAAAGCTTTAGTTAAATGCACAAGGAAAACTAAATTAAAATTGAATGTGTTTAGTTCATAATTCCCTTGTATTATTTGATCAGCTACTGATGCGCTAAACAGCAGGTTGTACTTGTAGAATATGATTAATATAATAAAATGTCCCTGAGACATTTTGCAAAGAAGACACCAGGCAAAGAAGAGTTAACTGAACAAAACTTTATGGAGAATGTCAGGAGAGGGGGTTAAATTTCCATGAGGTTTTTCATAATCATCTGCAAATTGTTAAGACAATAAATGTCACCTGTGGATGAACATCAGAATAAAATGACTGAGAGAGTTTTAGTGCTAAGGTATAATTAGAGCAGAACCCCAGAAGTAATGTCCTTTGGATTACCACCTGAGCCAGACAGAAGTCACCAAAGAGTCAAACAGGTTAATGTTGCGAAGTTTGACTCTGTCACTCTTGTGGTTTCTGTGCCCACACTGATCCTTTTTTTATTATAATGTGGAGGTGCTGGTGCCAGTGTTGAACTGGGATGGACAAGGTCAGAAGTCACACAACACCAGATTATAGTCTAACAGGTTTAGTTGAAATCACAAACTTTTGGAGCACTGCACCTTCATCAGATGAAGTCATTAGGACTTCACTTGATGAAGGAGCAGCACTCCGAAAGCTTGTGATTTCAGATAAGCTTGTTGGACTATAACCTGCTTTGTTGTTATTAGTTCTTGGGATATGGGCATCATTGACATTTGTTATCCATACCTATATAAACAGCAGTATATGGGGGTGGCTCAGTACTTAGCACTGTTGCCTCACAGCACCCTTGGGTAACTGTCTGTGTAGAGTTTGCACATTCTCCCCGCATATGTGTGGGTTTCTTCCCACAGTCCAAAGATGTGCAGGTTGGGTGGATTGACCATGCTAAATTGCCCTTAGTGTCCAGGGATGTGCAGGTTAGGTGGGTTGTCCATGGGAAATGCAGTTACAGGGATAGGATGGCAAGTGGGTCTAGATGGAATGCTTTTTGAAGGATTGATGTAGAGTGATAGATCAAATGGCTAGTTTCCACAGTGTAAGATTCCATGATTCTAATTTGAGAAGGTGGTGAGCTAGCTTTTTGAATCACTCCAGTGGAATTCAATGTAGCATGGAATTCAATGTAGCTAAGTGTGAGGTGATTCACTTTGGGAAGAAAAACAAAAAGATGGGGTACTGGGCTAATGGTCAGATACTTGGTAGTGTGGATGAGCAGAGGGATCTTGGTGTCCATGTACACAGATCTCTGAAAGTTGCCACCCAGGTAAATAGTGCAGTGAGGAAGGCATATGGCGTACTGGCTTTTATTGGTAGAGGAATTGAGTTCCGGAGTCCTGAGGTCATGATGCAGTTGTATAAGACTCTGGTGCGGCCGCATCTGGAATATTGTGTGCAGTTTTGGTCGCCATACTATAGGAAGGATGTGGAGGCACTGGAACGGGTGCAGAGGAGGTTTACCAGGATGTTGCCTGGTATGGAAGGAAGATCGTATGAGGAAAGATTGAGACACTTGGGGCTGTTTTCATTAGAGAAAAGAAGGTTTAGGGGTGACTTGATTGAGGTGTACAAGATGATTAGGGGGTTAGATAGGGTTGACAGTGTGAACCTTTTCCCGCGTATGGAGTCGGGTATTACAAGGGGGCATAGCTTTAAATTAAGGGGGGGTAGATATAGGACTGAAGTTAGGGGTAGGTTCTTCACTCAGCGAGTCGTAAGTTCATGGAATGCCCTGCCAGTAGCAGTGGTGGACTCTCCCTCTTTATGGGCATTTAAGCGGGCATTGGATAGGTATATGGAGGATAGTGGGTTAGTATAGGTTAGGTGGGCTTGGATCGGCGCAACATCGAGGGCCAAAGGGCCTGTACTGCGCTGTATTCTTCTATGTTCTATGTTCTATGTCCAGTCCTGTGGTGAAGGGACATTCAAGGTACACTCATGATGCCCCATTTCCCACAGCAATGTGATGTACCTCAGTGGCTTGTGAGAGTATTTCAGAAGTGGCAAGGATGTATGCTTGGAAACACTCGGTAAGCTTGACATGCTCCTGTGTTATGATAAAGGGTCATCATTGACCTGAAGCATTAACGCTTTTTCATTCCATAGTTATTGCTTGACTTGCTGAGTTTCTCCAGCACTTTCTAGTTTTGTTTTTGATTTCCAGCATCTGCAGCATTTTGTTTTTATTTTGAGTGTTCTAATGCCAGAATGTGACTGCTACTATAAGTTATTTATCAGTATTGAGTCCTCAACTACTTGCCATAGTTATTAACTATTTAGATGACCACCTTGATAAGGTAGAAAGCCAATATTGAAATTTTTGAATGAAACAATGGGCAATACCTTAAGCAATATAAATAGAAGGGAAGCATTACAAAGAGATAGTTGAATGAGGCAAATAAATTTCAATATAGAAAAATTTGAGGCCAATTAAGGAAGAATACAATATTTTCTAAGTGATGAAAAGCTGTGAACACAGGCAGTCCAAAAGACCTGGGTGTTCACGTCCTTCAATCATTAAATTATCAAGAACAGTTGTAGAAAATAGATTTAGATTCAGACTTTATTGTTGTGTGTACTCAAGTACAGGAGCACAGTGAATAGTTTTCAATGTCACCACACATGGCGCCATCTTAAGTACAAGTACTTAGGTCCAAAAACATAAGAGCAATGTAGAAAGAAATAAGGAACAGTAAAAAGTCAAACGTAACATTTGCTCTTAGTACTAAGTCAAATGTAAAGAAATAAAGCTAAAAGTTCAACCATTGTAGTCTTTCTTAAGTGCTTAGCCATGCTGGGACCACATTTCCGACAAGAGCATGATCTCCTCTGCTCAAAGACACTTGGCCTTTATAACTAGAGGTTTGGAATTTAGGGGAGAGATGTCAAGCTTCAATTATGCAAAGCCCTGGTCACACCAAACCTGCAGCAGCTCTGAAACCTCACACTTTGGAAAAGATAGATTGGCCTTAATAGGAGAGTGGTATTAATTTACTAGAATGACACAATGGCGGAGTCTTATTGGGGTCTGAGTGAGCTGGACTGAGATGAGATTTGTGGCAGAATAGGATGCTCTCAACATTGGTAGCATCGCATGTCACCTTTATTTTTGATAAGTGGTGTGGTGAATTTCCCACTATGCAGCTGTGAGTTACCAACTGACTGGGGTTATGAAACACCTTATTGGTGGATCGACTTGTTAAACTGCTTGTTAAACATCTTATTGATTAATTAACTCATCTCATTAATATTCAGCTTTCTAGCATACTAAAAAGACCAAACAAACTAAACGTTGAGAAAACTCCACAGAAACAGGTACTTGGTAAAATCAACTTGCTGCTTGCTCGAATTAACTTCCATATAGGACACTGGTCACCAGCCACATGCACCCCACATCCACGGACATTGGCAGTGCCAGCCTTTTAGAACCCTAGTGAGATATTTCTCATCCACTGGCTGTTTTTGCATCTTGGGCAGCATCTCAGCCACTCTCACTGTAATGCTGCAGCAAGGACAGTGTACTCTCAGGGACATGCATCCAGCTCATGGACTGTACCAGGCTGTATCTCTGGGCCCTTCGCTCAGTCACAGCCCTCACTCCTTCTGAACCTACATGGATGCTCAAACCTTCGGATGACCATCCTCCAAGATGGACTTCAGGACAGGCAACAACGCAAAATGGCACAGCAGAGGCTGATAGCCAAGTTCGGTACTCATGGGGATGGCCTCGGCCAGGACCATGGGTTCATGTCACACTACAGCTGCCCCCACTGCATAATATACACACACACACACACACACACACACACACACACACACACACACACACACACACACACACACACACACACACACACACACACACACACACACACACACACACACACACACACACACACACACACACACACACACACACACACACCCTCTACAGGCCCATACGCTCATGCAGACACTCTCTTGTACACAAGCTCTCTCTCATAAACATACATACACTCCCACACTCACACGCACTTCCTCTCACAGACTTATACCCCTTTGCACTCACATTCACACACATACACATTCTCTCACAAACACTCATACCCCCCCTGGCACACATACACCCGCATGCACACACACATACATATAAGTTTGTGGAGTGAATTTGTACTTGAAGAATTACATTTTATTTTGCTCAAAAACTACACGAATCAATGTAAGATTCTGTACGTTCCTTTTTTAGATTAAAATCAGTCTGAAAATTGGGGCACAGACAGCCTCACACAGGGCACCTCACACCTTCAATGCACTATCTGGGCCAACATGGCACCTATTGTTAAAGTTCTGTTGTGAATGTAACTTTAAGAAAGTTCTGGAATTTACATATGAAAAAACTGAAAACAACATGCCCATTCTAAAAGATGAGAGACTTAACAAACAATCCAGGTCTTTTTAATATAGAATATCAGTTACATCACACTGTAAACTTTTGCTATAAATTCTGTGTCCTACAATCTTATACTCCACAACCACCTGATGAGGGAGCAGTGCTCCGAAAGCTAGTGCTTCCACATAAACCTGTTGACTATAACCTGGTGTTGTGTGATTTTGAACATAATCAAAGACCACCTCCCCTACATCTCCCCCCCAACCCATTATAATCTCTTCCAACCTCTTCCAATCTTATCTCTTTTTCCGTCGGGCAGAGGATACAGAAGCTTTAAACACACATACCAACATATTCAAGTGCAGCTTCTTCCCTGCTGTTATTAGACTTCTGAATGGACTGCTCACATTTTAAATTTAACATTGATCTTGTTTTTTGTGGACCTTCTTTGCAGTCATAACTTGCACTCCTCACCCTGTTCTATTCCTCTAATGCACCTTGCAAGGTGTGATCAGCCTGTGCTGCATGCAAAACAAAACTTTTCACTGACAGTAATAAATCAAATCAAATCAGATCAACTCCAGATGCCTAAGGTTACACTGACCCTGGAGCAACTATGGACCAGGATGGCATGATCTGGTGCCCTGGCTTCCACTGCTGGACCTGGAGGAAGAAGTCCCACTCTGCACCAGCCTGTCCAGCAGGACCTCCAGGGCCCTGCCTGCAAAGCAAGGCGCCAGCTTCTGTCATATCTGGAGCAAATGTCAGGAACCATGCAAACAACTCCGGACTGACGATGCACAGAAGACATTCAAAGATGGTATGGATGCAAAGGATGCCAGTGATTTCCAGGATATGTGCTGAGCGAACAAGACATTCCAGAATCAGCGTGTGGTAAGATGGGGCTGGAATTGGACACGATAGACTTCATCAACTTAGGGTAAGTTGTCAATGAGGCAAGTGGTTTGCTAAGATACAGCGAGAGAACTTGCTCGGCCTCATTGAGCGGATCAGATTGGGAAACTGCTTATTCCAGTTGAACAACCAAAGATAAGATGTATGACCAGGAAAACTGGAGCCAGGCCTTTTGGGAGTGAAATTAGAAAGGACTGTTTCATAGAAACAGTGGCAGAAACAGCAATCACCCAGAATCAATTGTAAAGTTTAAGTCTGAGATTGATATATTTTCATTAACCATGATACATGGCAAAGACCCATATGTAGATAGGTCACTGACCAACTTTAATCTCATTTAATGACAGACCAGACTCAAGATCTACTCTTATTCCTGTATCCCATCTCCCTATCTCACAGGGGAGGCATTTTAAGGTCTCAAGCCATAACTACGAGTGTTTACTGATCAGGCTAGCGTACAAATAATGACCTCTTGAGCAAGAAGGGACTGTTTACTGCCTTTTAGTACCACATACCAGCGAGGAATCAAAGGAGAGGAGAAAATGTTCTGGGCTTTATGATCTTTGGCAGGAAAACAGTGGGGATTATAAGACTTTGATATAGGATACTCAGCGGAATAAAGCACAAATCCAAAATGCCGTATCAAATTAAATCACCACTGCAACACATTGAGGCACAGCTGCAACAGAATGGAGGACTAATGTATTTTTTCAGACGGTAGTAAATCTGTGGAATTCTTTACTGCAGAGGGCTGTAGAGGCTGGATTGTTGAGTGTAGTCAAAGCCGAGATAGACAGATTTTTAAATCAGGAAGGGAATCAGTGATTGTAGGGATAAGGGAGAAAAGTGGAGTTGAGGGTTATCAGATCAGCCAAGCCCTCAATGAATTGCAGAGTAGACTCAATGGCCTTACTTCTTACAATCTTACTTCTATTCTTCTGTCTTATGGTCTAATGATCTACTCAGCTAAAACCACATTAATGCCATAACAGGTGTTTGCATGTGTTCAATAGAGATGAGCTAGAAACCATACACTTGCAAACTAATAAACATTTATTATACTATTTAAAAGATTGAATGTTGCAGGACTTCATTAGAATCTTTCTCTCAGGTTCCAGCTATAGGTGATCTGACACCACTGACGATGCAATCTAATAATTAGCATAATAGTTTCTAAACGATTATGCGAGAAAATTTACTGCTCATTGAATAATAGAACAAAGAACAGTACAACCACAGCTGCAGGCCCTTTGGCTCACCAAACCTGGGCCAACATATGATAACTTTCTAAACTAACACTGTTTTGCTTCTATGTGATCCATATCCCTCTGTTCCCTTCCCATTCATTTATCTGTCCAGATGTCTCATAAGCATTGCTATTCCATCTGCCTCCACCACCTCCTCTGGCAGCACATTCCAGGCACTTACCGCCCTCTGAGTAAAAAAACCTTGCCTCTCACATTTTCTTTAAATTTACCCCCTTTCACCTTAATCATGTTCCCTAGTAATTGACATTTTTACCCTGGAAAAAAGACTCTACCCATTCTATCCATGCCTCTCATAATTTTGTAAACTTCTATCAAGTCACCCCCTCAGTCTCCAATCTTCAAGTGAAAACAAACCAAGTTTGTCCAATCTCTCCTCAATGCTAATACCCTCCAAGCCAGGCAACCTTCTGGTCAACATTTTCTGTACCCAGTGTTTCAGAACTGAAGTCAATCTTGAGTTCTGATGAAGGGTCACTGGACCCGAAACATTGACAATGCTTTCTGTCCACAGATACTGTCAGACCTGCTGAGCTTTTCCAGCAATTTCTGCTTTTGTTGCTTTTATAAATTGTTGTTTTTGTCAATTTTGTATTCTTCAAAATGAAAGGAATGTAATACATCTCCTGTAAGCAACAGAGGTGAGTGTCAAGCCCTTTTATGGCAGATAGAGTATGGATTACATACACAATAAAGCTCTCTCCACAATGTCCCATTGAACATGGAGGTGCAGCACGGGTCAGTTAAAAAGTAGTCATTCTTGCATCATCTAAATAGTCTATGTTTGTGGTGAATATTGCTATCAGAGATACGTAGTGAAAAGGTAAAACGAAACAAATTCTAGTGATTCAAGAAGTCAACTTCCCAGCACTTTCTCAAGTGTAATTTGGGATGGGCAATAAACATTGGCACAACCGAGCAATGCCCACTGAATGTGTAAAAAAAAGCCAATGAAGCTCTCATTAAAAAAAAAGCGATGAATTAATGACGCAGATGGAGAATAGGTGGGTAAAATCCCCTTACATGGTAATCAAGATTAAGAATAATTGATTCATTTTTTTAAAAAAAAAATAGGCAAAATAGAAAAGGAGGAGAGGAGTCATGTTAATAAAAATGAGGTGAAATCAAAAGTCAGAAAGGATTTTAACGTGAAAAACAGGCGCAGAATCAATATGGGCACAGCTTAAATAACAAAGAACAGAATACACTGATGGAAGCAATTTATAAGCCCCCCCAACAGAAGTTATGATGCTGAGCAGAGTACTAAGCAGGATGTACAGATGTATTTCAAAACAGTAAGGAATAATTGTGGAGGACTTTATTTTCATGTAAACTTGGTAAAACAGCTGGTGAAAGGAATTTAGAGAATAAGCTAATGGAATGTATTCAAAACTTTTTTAAGAATGATATGCTAAGGAACCAACTAGAGAACAGGCTATTTTATTTCTGATCTTAATGTGATGGATCCTCAGTGGAAGAGTGATCATAATATGAAGAAAATTCATGTTAGGTTGAGAGTGATGTAAGGCATAAACTAGGATTATACATTTGAAAGCAGCGAATGATGAGGATATGAGGGGAGAAATGGCAATGATAAATTGAGAAGTCAAATTAAAGGTATCTCAGCAGATAAGTAATGGCAAGAAAGGATTCATGATTCTCAATGAAAATTTGGAAATCAAACCTCCATCAGAAAAGTGATGCAACTATTAGACAAGGTAAGGTTTGTATTAGTTTTAAAGGTTAGCAACTTTGCAAAAAAACAGTAATAAGCCTGAGGATTGGAAAGTGTATGTAAAATAAAGGGGATTGGGGGTGGGGGTGGGGAGAGATGTCCAATGTTCACTAGATTGATGCCTCAAATTAGAGATTGTCCTAAAAGAAGAGATTGAGTAGAATAGTTATATTTTCTCTAATGTTTAGAAAGATGACAGGCAATCTTATTGAAACCTATAGGCTGGTTTCCATGGTGAGAAAGTGTAGAGCTAGGGATCATAGTCTTTGGGTAAGGGATGATTCAAATTGAAATGAATTAAGGAGAAATGTCTTTTCTCACAGAGTGTGACTCTTTGGAATCCTCTACCTGGAAGACTGTGTTCATGAACTTATTCAAAACTGACACCAATAGATTGTTAAACCCTGGGAAGCAAAAGGGTGGAGTTGGCATAGAAATGGTTTTATTGAATGATCAAATAGGGTCAAGGGGCAATGTGCCTTACTTCTTTGTATTTCCCATATTCTTCAACAGTCTATTGAAACATCAAAAAGTTCATTGGATCGCTCCTGTTCAATGGTGAAGGGCCCATACTACAAGTGAGTTCAGTTCTGTTTTGCAGTTAATACTTAATGAGCTCATGGTGACAAATCCTCCTTTTCCCATTGTTGGGAATAAGAAAAATGACTGCCTCTGGTTCAAAGACAAAACAGTATCTCAGGATGTCTCAGCTTCAGAAATAGCGATTAGCGAAAAGTTCTGAAGACAGCACATACCTTGCCGACAGGGAATTCAGCACAGACTGATTATACTTCCAAAGGAAGGGCCCTAAAGGACTTTCCACTGATTCCCCTTGCTGCTAAATGGGCACACTGAGTGACATTGGGAAGCAACCAATGTGGCCTGTTGTTTACTTCCATTGGAAAGATATTAGCAGCTGCTCTGCCTCACTTTAAAAGCCCCTGTACTTCCTTCAGTTGTGGTTCTAATTATAGTACAATACACCAAAAGTGCTTAACAGAACAGAACTAATAAAACTATTGGAACTTGACTATCCAGCAAATGCTAATAGGATATACAATTTATAGACTTTCTCCCCAACCCTCATGTTTTATAAATCATGTGAACTAGATATCTACTGTTTTTATACCTCAGGAGGGCCAACATCACATGCTCCATTCCATCAAGACATGTCCCAGTAGCTCATGTTACAGACATGACCGAAGCACGTTGAGCTCTCCAGTAGCTAATACTAGGTTGAAATGCCAGTATCCACAAAGGAAAATATCAAGTACAACTTATTATATGCTGCTTGTAATATGGAAATCCATTTGTTGCAATTAGTTTTGTACAAAGTGGATCTATTGTTTACATGATTTGTGTTGTTTTTTTTCTTCAGAGAAGTGAATATCATGCAATCTCATTTTCATAACTGTGTTGGAATAGAGTGGGAGAATTTGAAAGTGCTGACTAAGACTGGATTCCTGCCTGAAGTGGTAGTCACTTGTCTAGTAATCCAGAACCCAGACCAAAGCTCGAGAGACACATATTTCTTTACAACTCCATTTAAAATAATTATTTTTGCTTTCACATGACTCCTGAAGATTCCACTTTGTGGCTGCTGAGCAAATGGTGATGGGCGATACATTAGGACATAGACGATATGAGGTGGCAAGTGAGTGGGTAAGGTTTGGGGTCTTCTAAGCAGCCATTAGAAAAAGGGTAATGAAGACAGGCTTTTTTTAATGAGGTTGCTTCAGTGCTTGCACTTCTCCTATGTTCCATTGCAGCTTGCAAGCTGCAAAACAAAGCCAAACCCTGTGTGAGCAAACAAATGTCCTGCATAAAGTCAGTCACAGCAACTAACAGGACTAGGCCATTCAACCTCCTCAAGCCTGGTCTACCATTCCAGGTTGTAGTTGATCATCTACTTCAATGCCACATTCCTGTACTATCTCTATATCCCTTGAAGAAATTATAATCTAGTCTTGAGGCAGATATGCAGTTTAAAACTCAGGTAACAGACAAATTCTTGTTTCCCATGACTAACCTGGAAATTCAGTACTGCTGTTGTATCCGCAGAAGCATAGTCATTATCCTTATGATTATGTCAACTATAAAGGAAAACAGTAATGGGAGGAATATATCAGAATATTGATTTGATTTGGTTTGATTTATTATTGTTGTCACATGTACCTAGGTACAGTGAAATATTTTGTTTTGCATGCAATACAGGCAGATTAAACCATATAAAGTGCATTAGGGTAACAGAACAAGGCAAAGAATATAATGCTACAGTTGCAGAGAAGGTGCACAAAGAGTAAGATCAACATTTAGATTTGAAATTTGAGAGGTCAATTCAGAGGTCTAACAGCAGGGCTGAAGCTGTTCTTGAATCTATTGGCTCGTGTGTTTAAGCATTGTATCTTTTGTATGACAGAAGGTGTTGGAAGAGATTATAACTGCAATGGGAGGGGTCTTTGATGGTCGGAGGCTGAGGGCTGACCTTACAGAGGTTTACAAAATTATGAGGAGCATGGATAGGGTAAATAGGCAAAGTTTTTCCCTGGGGTTTGGGAGTCCAGAACAAGAGGACATAGGTTTAGGGTGAAAGGGGAAAGATATAAAAGAGACCTAAGGGGCAACTTTTTCATGCAGAGGGTGGTACGTGTATGGAATGAGCTGCCAGAGGAAGTGGTGGAGGCTGGTACAATTGCAACATTTAAGAGGCATTTGGATGGGTATATGAATAGGAAGGGTTTGGAGGGATATGGGCCAAGTGCTGGAAGGTGGTACTAGATTGGGTTGGGATATCTGATCAGCATGGACGAATTGGACCGAAGGGTCTGTTTCCATGCTGTACATCTCTATGACTCTATGTTGGCCGACTTCCCGAGGCAGCGAGAAGTATAGGTGGAGTCAATGGATGGAAGGTTGGCTTGCATAATGGACTAGGCTGTGTTCACAACTCTCTGGAGTTTCTTACATCCTGGACAGAGCAGTTGCCACACCAAGCTGTGGTGCATCCAGATAGAATGCTTTTTATAGAGAATCTATAAAAATTGATAAGAGCCTTTACAGACATACCAAATTTCCTTAGCCTTCTGAGAAATATAGGCATTGTTGTGCTTTCTTGACCATAGCATCAATGAGGGTGGACCAGGACAGATTGTTGGTGATCATCACTCCTAGGGACATGATGCTCTTGACCACTTCCACTTCAACTCCATTGATACAGCTATGGGTGTGCCCTCCGCTCTTCTTCCTGAAGTCAATGACCAGCTCTTTTGTTTTTCTAACATTGGGGAAGAGATTATTTTTACAACCTGCCACCAAGCACTCTATTTCTTTCTTGTATTCTGTCTTGTGATTGCTTGAGATCTGGCCTACAATGGTGATGTTGTCAGCAAACTTGTAAATGGAGTTGGAGCTGAACTTGGTGACACAATTGTGAGCATATTGAGTGTAAGGGGCTGTGTACACAGCTTGCAGGGCGCTGGTGTTGAGGATTATTGTGGAGGAGATTTTGTTGCCTGTTCTCACTGATTGCACTCTATGGATCAGGAAGTTGAGGATCCAGTTTCAGAAGATGGAGCAGACATTTTCTTTACATCCATTGTATAACCTGTAGAATCTGGAGAGGTAGCCTTTAAGGGCAATTGAGTTGCAGAATGCATTATCTACTGCAAAAAACATAATGAGCCAGATTTTCACTGAATTGGACTGATTCAGGAGCCCTTTAGATCCCAATTCTAGGAACATCCCCATTCCCATTTCCACCTGTATAGAATAGGGAATGAGTAACCTGCCTGCACACACCACTCCCAACTGTGCCAACTCCATTGTGGGTAGTCCAACTACACATTTGATCGCATCACTGCCCAAACCTGCACCCCCAACAAAAATGTTTGTGAAGTCTAACTGAGGATATCCAGTTCATGGCATTTCAGTGGAGCTGTCAACCACAAGAAAACAACCATCCTAAGTGAGGAGGCCAAAAGTAAAAGGCAAGTGCTCATGGATATCTTTAGGGGGGCTAGCTGATTGAAGACAAAATTAGATTGAAGGTAGGAGACATAGGGCAGTAGGAGAGGGTTGTATTTTGGACTGGAGGCCTGCGACCAGTGGTGTGCCGTAATGATCGATGCTGAATCCACTGCTTTTCATCATTTATATAAATGATTCAGATGTGAATATAGGAGATGTGGTTAGTACATTTGCAGAAGACACCAAAATGTGGACAGTGAAGATGTTTATCTCAGAGTACAATGCAACCTTAATGAGATGGGCCTATGGGCTGAGGAATGGCAGATAGAGTTTAATTTAGATGAATGCGAGGTGTTGCATTTTGGTAAAGTAAACCAGGGCAGGACTCGACAGTTAATAGGGGCCTGGGGCGTGTTGCTGAACAAAGAGACAGAAGGGTGCAGGTGCATAGTTCCCTGAAAGTAGAGTCACAGGTGACAGGTGATGAACAAGATATGTGGTACACTTGTCTTCATTGGTCAGTGCATTGAGTGTAGGAGTTGGGAGGTCATCTTGTTGCTGTACAGGACATTGGTGAGGCCACTTGTGGAATATTCTGTGTAATCCTGGCCTCCCTGCTTTGGGAAGGATATTGTGAAACTTGAATTGATTAAGAAAAGGTTTACAAGGGTGTTGCCTGGACTTTGAGTTATAAGGAGAAGCTGAATATGCTGGGGCTTTTATCCCTGGAACATCAAAGGCTGAGGAGTGGTCTTATAGGAGGTTCATAAAATTATGAGGGGCAGGATGAATAGCCAAGATTTTTTTCCCAGAAGTTGGGAGTCCAAACTGGGGGCATTGGTTTAAGGTAAGAGGGAAAGATTTTAAAGGGACCTTAGGGGCAACTTTTTCATGCTGAGGGTGATGCATGTATGGAATGAGCTGCAAGAGGAAGTGATCGAAGCTGGTACAATTACAATATTTAAAAGGCATTTGGATGGGTATTTGAATAGGAAAGGTTTAGAGGGATATGGACAAAGTGCCTGGGAAATGGGACAAGATCAGTTTATGATGTCTGATTGGCGTGGATGCGTTGGGCTGAAGGGTTTGTTTCTGTGCTGTATGACTCTATGACTCTTGGTTGATGTCCCAGTAAACAGGAACAGGTGTTCCAACCAGCTGGCCTTGCCTTTCATCTCACAGTCAATTCCCCAGAATGAAAGTAATCTGGGGTCTTATTTTAAAAGACAACTCACTTACTTTCTGACTTGACCTTCCCACCTCCTCCATGAAAATCTGGCCTGAGAAGCTGGTTAAAGAGATGGTGCTGTGGAACTTCCTTAAATGTTAACACTGATAATGAACACCCTGGGCCAGAATTTGGTGTCAAATAAGACTGAGGCCAATGACATTGAGATCACTTATCCATAAGAAATTGTGAGCAACCTCTGGTTATATCCACTTCCTGCTTAATCTTTATACAATCCTTCAATTTGATTAGTGTAGGATCCACACTTGTTCTGCTCATCCCAGTCTCACTTCCTCACTTTCCCATGCAATGACCTTCTCAACTTCAGCAACTTGCAATTTGTACGTTACAACTTACGCTTACCAAGGAGGGTCTTAACAGTAGACATTCTTGGCTGATCTGTAGCAGTAAATTATAGCTCCTGTAAATTACACAATCCTGCAGCGATGAAATTGCACCACACTCTCTGCTGGGAAATTGATTAGAATCAAAACTGATTTGTAACACATCAAGCATGTCAGTGAAATCAGTGTCACTAACAACTTGTATCAATTGGAATAATATTCTTCATACTGAGTCTTGGTGTCAGGATCTATAACTTTGGGATATTTAAATTGCAATAATACTTCATTTCAAAGGGAATGGACTTTAAAAATAGGGAGGTTTTACTAAATCTATACAAGGCAGTGGTCGGACCACAGCTGGAATACTGTGAGCCCCTTATCTAAGGAAAGATTGGAAACATTAGGATTCATTAGGCTGACACCAAGTATGGAGAGGCTATCTTATAGAGTGAGATTGAGTTGATTGGGTCTGTACTCATTGGAATCTAGAAGAATGAAAGGTGACATTACTGAAAGATACAAGATTTTTAGGGACTTGAGAGGGCAGGTGCAGGGGGATTGTTTCTCCATGTGGGAGAGTCATAATCTCAGGTTAAGGTGTCACCCATTTAGGATAGAAATAAGGAGAAATTTCTTCTCTGAGGAAGAGAATCTGTGAAATTCTTTACCCCAGAAGGCTGTTGCGGTTGAAGATCAATATTTTTAATCAATAAGGGATATGGGGAAAGGGTCAGAAAGTGGAGTTGAGATTTATCAGATCAGCCATGATCTAATTGAATGGTGGAGCAGATTTGATGGGCTGAATGGTCTACTACTGTTCCTATGTCTTAAAGGCTTGTTTCTGTAGTCTCTAAAATTAGGAATACCCCCCCCCCCCCCGGCATCAATCAACCAAATCGCCCAGTGGCTCAACATTTCAACTCCCCCTCCCACTCTGCCGAGGATATGGAGGTGCTGGGCCTCCTCCACCGCCGCTCCCTCACCACCAGACGCCTGGAGGAAGAACGCCTCATCTTCCGCCTCGGAACACTTCAACCCCAGGGCATCAATGTGGATTTCAACAGTTTCCTCATTTCCCCTTCCCCCACCTCATCCTAGTTTCTAACCTCCAGTAACTCGACCTGTCCGGACTTGTCCGACCTGCCCAGCTCCTTTTCCACCTATCCACTCCACCCTCTCTTCCCTGACCTATCACCTTCATCTCCTTCCCCACCTACCTATTGTACTCTATGCTACTCTCTCCCCACCCCCACCCTCCTCTAGCTTATCTCTCCATGCTTCAGGCTCTCTGCCTTTATTCCTGATGAAGGGCTTTTGCCCGAAACGTCGATTTTGCCTGTCCTCGGATGCTGCCTGAATTGCTGTGCTCTTCCAGCACCACTAATCCAGAATCTGGTTTCCAGCATCTGCAGTCATTGTTTTTACCTCGTTGATTTTAACCCTACTGCGAATCCTCTTGCAAGGATGCCTGCCTTGAAGAAGTTTTCCTCCTCTCCCACTGCAACTCCCAGGTCATTTCCTCAGCCCTGAAGCTCTTCAACCATGTCCTGAAACAAACTCGCTATCACAGCCACATCTGCTTCCTCAGTGCCTGTCTCCGTAACCAACTCACCCCACATGGACTCCGGACCACCTTTAAACCAGCAGAGTTCGGACCTGAACAGGACAAACAGTACAGACTACAGATTCAAAAACACCAGCAACAGTTCTCCTTCAAGATCCTCTGCTCCACGCTTGCAGCAATGCGCCGGCACCTAACCTCTCTACAGTCTGTCCTGCCTCAGCTGAGGGCCACACTCTCTCAGAATTGCAAAGGACCCACTCTGTACTACATCCTCAGGAGAATCCATACTCTCAACAAACAGTATTTCAATTCCATCTCAAACATCAAAAACTGTAAGTACAACAAACTTTTATCTACCCACCTCCATAACCAGCGCTCCTCAAACATTCCAGAAGATTCCCCTGGCCTTGGAAACGCCATTAGCTGATGCAGCTACCACCCCCACACTGATTGATGATGTCACTTCTGCCCCCATCATGGCCACTCCCACAGCCACTTCCAGCCCTGACATCATCGCCGATGCCACACGCTCAGTGACTTCCGCCACCCCTACTGCCATGTCTGCCACCACCTCCGCCCCCACCAGCGCCACTCACCTGCATTCTGCTGACACGCACCCCACAGACCCCACTGTCACTATCCCCACCCCCCAGAACCCCGAGGGGAACACTACCCCTGCTCATGACTCTACCCCCATTCCCCCCACCAACACACCCACTCCAGGTACTGGCTCCGACCCCACTCCCAGCTCTACACCTACACCAGCTCCCGGCTCCCAGCCCTGCTGAGTTTTCACCATCCCTCCAGACCTCCCCCTCACTGAGGACGAACGATCAGTCCTTAGCAAAGGACTCACCTTTGTCCCCCTCCGTCCACACATCAATGAATTTAATACACGCCGTGACATCGAACAATTCTTCCGTCGCCTCCGCCTCCGAGCTTACTTTCACAATCAGGACTCCCGCCCACCTTCCGAGGACCCCTTCGCCCACCTCCAACACACTACATCCACTTGGACACCCCGCGCTGGCCTATTACCTGCCCTCGACCTCTTCATTTCCAACTGCCGCCGGGACATTAACCGCCTCAACCTGTCGACCCCCCTCCCCCACTCCAACCTCTCACCCTCACAACGCGCAGCCCTCCAATCCCTCTGCTCCAATCCTGACCTCACCATCAAGCCAGCGGACAAAGGGGGCGCAGTGGTAGTCTGGCGCACTGACCTCTACATCGCTGAAGCCAAACGCCAATTCGAGGACACCTCTTCCTACCGCCCCCTTGACCATGACCCCACCCCCCATCACCAAACCATCATCTCCCAGACCATACACAACCTCATCACCTCAGGAGATCTCCCACCCACAGCTTCCAACCTCATAGTCCGGGAACCCCGCACTGCCCGGTTCTACCTCCTTCCCAAGATCCACAAGCCTGACCACCCTGGCCGACCCATTGTCTCAGCATGCTCCTGCCCCACTGAACTCATCTCTACCTACCTCGACACTGTCCTATCCCCCCTAGTCCAGGAACTCCCCACATACGTTCGAGACACCACCCACGCCCTCCACCTCCTCCAAGACTTCCGTTTCCCCGGCCCCCAACGCCTCATCTTCACCATGGATATCCAATCCCTCTACACCTCCATCCGCCATGACCAGGGCCTCCAAGCCCTCCGTTTTTTCCTCTCCAGACGTTCCCAACAGTACCCCTCCACCGACACTCTCATTCGTTTGGCCGAACTGGTCCTCACCCTTAACAATTTCTCCTTTGAATCCTCCCACTTCCTCCAGACCAAAGGGGTAGCCATGGGCACACGTATGGGCCCCAGCTATGCCTGTCTCTTTGTTGGCTACGTAGAGCAGTTGATCTTCCGTAATTACACCGGCACCACTCCCCACCTCTTCCTCCGCTACATTGATGACTGCATTGGCGCCACCTCGTGCTCCCGCGAGGAGGTTGAGCAATTCATCAACTTCACCAACACATTCCACCCTGACCTTAAATTTACCTGGACCATCTCTGACACCTCCCTCCCCTTCCTGGACCTCTCCATCTCCATCAGTGACGACCGACTTGACACTGACATTTTCTACAAACCCACCGATTCCCACAGCTACCTGGATTACACCTCTTCCCACCCTACCTCTTGCAAAAATGCCATCCCGTATTCCCAATTCCTCCGCCTCCGCCGTATCTGCTCCCAGGAGGAGCGGTTCCACCATAGAACACACCAGATGGCCTCCTTCTTTAGAGGCCGCAATTTCCCTTCCCACGTGGTTAAAGATGCCCTCCAACGCATCTCATCCACATCCCGCACCTCCGCCCTCAGACCCAACCCCTCCAACCGCAACAAGGACAGAACGCCCCTGGTGCTCACCTTCCACCCTACCAACCTTCGCATAAACCAAATCATCCGCCGACATTTCCGCCACCTCCAAACAGACCCCACCACCAGGGATATATTTCCCTCCCCACCCCTCTCCGCCTTCCGCAAAGACCGTTCCCTCCGTGACTACCTGGTCAGGTCCACGCCCCCCTACGACCCACCCTCCCATCCTGGCACTTTCCCCTGCCACCGCAGGAACTGTAAAACCTGTGCCCACACCTCCTCCCTCACATCCATCCAAGGCCCTAAAGGAGCCTTCCACATCCATCAAAGTTTTACCTGCACATCCACTAATATCATCTACTGTATCCGTTGCTCCCGATGCGGTCTCCTCTACATTGGGGAGACTGGACGCCTCCTAGCAGAGTGCTTTAGGGAACATCTCAGAGACACCCGCATCAATCAACCAAACCAAGCTGTTCCAAACCAGTTACAAGACTGGCATTTAACCAACAATATGGAAAATTGCGCAGAAAGCCCTGTATACAAAATAAATCCATGCAAATCCAACCTGGCCAATTAACTCCAACAAGGATTTACTCTTGATCATCAAGTAAGGGGTTGTCAACAGTGCTTGCAAACAGTACTTGAGGCTCAGTTGGAGAAAATCAGCCTACATTCCAACTTCTGCATTATCATTTGTTCATCTCTACCAACATTGATTTGCTATGGTTGAGCACAAGAATTATTTACATTTTAAAACCTTATGCTGTTATAGCTATCAAAAATGCACAGTACACTTCCTACTTAATGAAATCTTAAGCAGTAGTATGCATTGCAATGATTCGTGGCAATAAACCATTTTATTCAGACTTAACACAAAGGTGACCAAGTGCGGACATGTCGTTTTAGTAAACTTAAACAAAAAGAACTGTGGATGCTGAAAGTAAGAAACTAAAGCAGAGCTCTGAAGAAGGGTCACTGGACTCAAAACATTAACTCAGTTTTCTCTCTACAGATGCTGTTTTGTATCATTTTACTTAACGTTTACACAATTTGAAAGAACGAAAATGTACAATGCACATTCTGATACATTTCTGATTTAATTAATAGCAGGATTCTTTCAGGCTAGAGATAATGTAGATTGGACAAGGAACATTGTTGCTTTTCCCTTATTCTTTCATGAGATGGGGCTGTTACTGGCAAAACCAGCACAGTAAATTTGTCTTCCACTGTGCTTATTGAGCAGCCGAGTTTGAAGAGAGTTTAGTTGGTTAGAAGCCTCCTTCTTGGTATTGAAGTTGGCAAATATCTCCTAATCTTTCAGTTTGTGTTTGCTGGTGCTTAGTGTTAAAGTGCTGGCTCTGAATGGCAGGGTTACTGATTTCACTCTACACACTGGGAATGTGTTTGCTTTGTTATTGTGAATGAAATGGAATGATTTCAAGACAACAGCATACCAAAGATTGTAATCAATTGTCAAAACTTTATTTGTATTGTCTGTTTAACTAAAACTGTCTGTATTTAATCAGGGAGGGCTGATAACGTAATGGAAGCTGGCCATTCCGAGTTACTAAGCAATTGCAGTTACTCTTAAATATTGAGATGATCGTTTTCATTCCAAGACCCATTGCAAATATCCCGTCAAAGGACCAGCTCTTTCAGTTCTGAGACCTCTTTAAGTTACAATATTGAATTCTACAGAATTTAACAGAATCTGCAGAATCTAGCATGAAAGGTTTCCAAGTAAAGTCTCAGCTAGCTGTATATAAATTTGAAAAATAATTCTTTTTGGTCAGCTGGAAATTTCACAGCAAAGATTGATTGGATGGCACTGTGGCTCAGTGGTTAGCACTGCTGCCTCACAGCGCCAGGGGCCTGGGTTCAATTCCAGCCTCGGGCGACTGTCTGTGTGGAATTTGCACATTCTCCCTGTGTCTGCGTGGGTTTTCTCCAGGTGCTCCAGTTTCCTCCCACAATCCAAAGGTTAAATGAATTGCCTGTGTTATATTGCCTAAAGTGTCCATGGATGTGTTGGTTAGGTGGATTAGCCATTGGAAACATGAGGTAACTGGGTGGGATGCTCTGCGGAGGGTAGGTGTGGACTCAATGTGCTGAATGGCCTACTTCCAGTCTGTAGTGATTCGATGATGGATCTTTATTAGGAATCAGATAGAACAAATGTGGGTCCATTGAACAGCAGATCAGGTTGAAAGGGCTGAATGGCTTTTCTGAAAACATACTTGTCCCTATCTCCAAAGCAGGATAGAAGTAGAGACAGGTGCATGAAAATGGACAAATCTTAAAATGGTTGCAATTGGTTATATCATGTATTTCAGAAAAGGAACAATGGCAAAAGGGAGGGGAGAGGAAGCAGAGGAGAGAACTGGGAAAGGTAATATTATTTTCACTTGTATTAAACTATTTTAAAAACAATTTCTCCAAATTTTGAGATTGCCATCCATGGAATCTCTATAGGTGTATCATAGATTTTATGAATATTGGACCAATAATCTCTCCTTTTCATCTTTCAGCTTTGCAAACAATGCTGGTTTTCACCACTCATAACCTGGATGTTAGTCCACAATTTCCCCTCAAATTTCCTGTTCCATTGTACTATCACATCTGCATCATACAAATCGTTGAACTGCGCCAGGAAGCTTTGGAAAATGACTTGCACCTTTGCTTACGCGATGTTATAATTACCTGGAAATCCACTGCACTCACTGAAGCAACTGATAAAATTGATTTAAAAACCTCTTGTTCCTTTGAACCAAGAATGGTCTCAAACTTAGTGAATGAAACACTTGGTATAGTGCTAGTACCACTCCAATAACAATCCAGAGGCTTGTGCTGGGAATGTGAGTTCAAACCTCACAGCAGCTGCTGGAATTTGCATTCAGCTGATAAATCTGGACGATAGCTCGTCTCAGTGATGGGGACCATGGCAACTATCAACAGTTGTTGTAAGAACTCATCTGGTTCACTAATGTCCCTTGGCAGAGGAAATCTGCTGTCCTTACCTGGTCTGGCCTACGTGTGACTCCAGATCGACAGCAATGGAGTTAATTCTTAACTGACTGAGCAAGCCTCTCAGTTCCTAGGCAGTTAAGAATGCACAACAAATGCTAACCTTGCCAGCAACATCCACATCATTTAAAAGGATAAAAGAAAAATTTAAATAAAATTGCCTCTTAACTTGAAGAATCGACTCAATGTTTCTGGTAAAAAGGCAGTTTATGCAGTAATTTATTTTAGATTAGATTCCCTGGAGTGTGGAGACAGGCCCATCAGGCCCAACAAGTCCACACTGACCATCCGAAGAGTAACCCACCCAGTCCCATTTCCCTCTGACTAAAGCACCTAACACTACAGGCAATTTAGCATGGCCAATTCATCTGTCCTGCACATCTTTGATCTGTGGGAGGAAACTGGAATACCGGGAGGAAACCCATGCTGACACGGGGAGAATGTGCAAACTCCACACAGACAGTCACCCGAGGCCAGAATCAAACCTGGGACCCTGGTGCTGTGAGGCAGCGGTGCAAACCACTGAGCCACCGAGCTGGTCTGCAGTAATTCTGAGCAGTCTGACTGCTTCTTCAGTCACTCGTGAAGTTCAAGTACAGAAGAGATGTATTGAGAAGAAAACTTTTAAGCAGTGCATGGTGCTTTACTTTTGCTTGGGAGAAGTCTTGAGTTGGAATGATGAAGGGCTTATACCTGAAACATCGACTCTCCTGCTCCTCGGATGCTGCCTGACCTGCTGTGCTTTTCCAGCGCCAAACTCTTGACTCTGATCTCCAGCATCTGCAGTCCTCACTTTCGACTCCATGAAGTCTTGAGCTGTAAGCAGTATATTAAAATATGTTTGAATCAATGAGATTTTATTTTGAGCAAATGAAGGCAATGGCCAAGTAGTATTATTGCTGGACTGTTAATCCAGAGACCCAAATAACAGTCTAGGGAGTTGGGTTCAAATCCTACCTGGGCAGATGGTGGAATTGGAATTCAATAAATATCGAAATAAGAGTCTAATAATGACCATAAGTCGATTGTCAGGAAAACCACCTGGTTCACTAAGGAAGTAGGCGGCCTGTCTCCCCAATATAGAGGAGGCCACATCGGGTGCAGAGGATGCAATAGATGATATATGTGGAGGTGCAGGTGAATCTGTGGCGGATATGGAAGTTTCCTTTGGGGCCTTGGAGGGAGGTGAGGGGGGAGGTGTGGGCGCAAGTCTTGCACCACCTGCGGTTGCAGGGGAAGGTGCCGGGAGTGGAGGTTGGGTTGGTGGGGGGTGTGGATCTGACGAGGGAGTCACGGAGGGAGTGGTCTTTACGGAATGCTGATAGGGGAGTGGAGGGAAATATATCCTTGGTGGTGGGGACCATTTGGAGGTGGCGGAAATGACGGCGGATGATGCGCTGTACATGGAGGTTGGTGGGGTGGTAGGTGAGGACCAGTGGGGTTCTGTCCTGGTGGCGGTTGGAGGGGCGGGGTTCAAGGGCGGAGGATCGGGAAGTGGAAGAGATGCGGTGGAGGGCATTGTCGATCACGTCGGGGGGGAAATTGCGGTCCTTGAAGAAGGAGGCCATCTGGGATGTGCGTTTTTGGAACTGGTCCTCCTGGGAGCAGATGCAGCGGAGTCGAAGGAATTGGGAGAATGGGATGGCGTTTTTACAGGGGGCAGGATGGGAGGAGGTGTAGTCCAGGTAGCTGTGGGAGTTGGTCGGTTTGTAGTAGATATCCGTGTTGATTCGGTCGCCTGAGAGAGAAATAGAAAGGTCGAGGAAGGGGAGGGAGGAATCTGAGACTGTCCAGGTGAATTTGAGGTCGGGGTGGAAGGTGTTGGTGAAGTGGATGAACTGTTCAACCTCCTCGTGGGAGCACGAGGCGGCGCCGATACAGTCATCGATGTAGCGGAGGAAAAGGTGGGGGGTGGGGCCAGTGTAGTTGCGGAAGATGGACTGTTCCACATATCCTACGAAGAGGCAGGCATAGCTGGGGCCCATGCGGGTGCCCATGGCTACTCCTTTCGTTTGGAGGAAGTGGGAGGATTGGAAAGAGAAGTTGTTCAGGGTGAGGACCAGTTCAGTCAGTCGAAGGAGGGTGTCAGTGGAAGGGTACTGGTCGGTACGGCGGGAAAGAAAGAAGCGGAGGGCTTTGAGTCCTTCGTGATGGGGATGGAGGTGTACAGGGACTGGATGTCCATGGTGAAAATAAGGCGTTGGGGACCGGGGAAGCGAAAATCATGGAGCAGGTGGAGGGCATGGGTGGTGTCCCGAACGTAGGTGGGGAGTTCTTGGACTAAGGGGGACAGGACGGTGTCAAGGTATGCGGAGATGAGTTCGGTGGGGCAGGAGCAGGCGGAGACAATGGGTCGGCCGGGGCAGTCAGGTTTGTGGATTTTGGGCAGGAGTTAGAAGCGGGAGGTGCGGGGTTGTGGGACTATGAGGTTGGAGGCGGTGGATGGGAGGTCCCCTGAGGTGATGAGGTTATGGACGGTCTGGGAGATGATGGTTTGGTGGTGGGGGGTGGGGTCATGGTCAAGGGGGCAGTAGGAGGAGGTATCTGCGAGCTGGCGTTTGGCCTCAGCGGTGTAGAGGTCAGTGCGCCAAACTACTATCGCGCCTCCCTTGTCTGCTGGTTTGATAGTGAGGTTGGGGTTGCAACGGAGTGAGTGGAGGGCTGCGCGTTCCGAGGGTGAGACGTTGGAGTGGGTGAGAGGGGTGGGGGAGTTCAGGTGGCGGTTAATATCGCGGCGGCAGTTGGCTATGAAGAGGTCGAGGGCAGGTAGGAGGCTGGTGAAGAGAAAAGCAGCAATAAAGAGTGTCCCTCGTCCGTGTCATGGGACACATGATGATGACAATGTCAACAACACTAACTTCCTGGTGAAGTGCATCAGGAAGAAATACACCGGAGTTATAAAGCAAGGAGAACTTTGATTCCAACAATAAGAACTTAACACTATAACTCTGAAGAACCTGTGTCATGAATGGATCAGGCTCGAGTGAAGAACATCATGAAATTAGTTTCAAATTGGAAGAATCAAGCACAAGTTTTGGCAAAGACTATTTTGCTCCCCAGTGCTCCAGGACTACATTTACACCAATGTTCACCAGAAAATTTAAATTGATATGAACATGGCTCAGAATGATAAGCAGCACCAGCCAATTACTGTAATTTGCAGGGAGATGGGCATACAGTAATCCTGACCACAGGCTGTCTCAGGTTTCTTTAACTTTGTGTGGCAATGGTGATAACACTACATTAACCAGCGCTATCCAAGTCCTATACTGCAACTACTTACATTAACCAGCATAAACAAACAACTCCAGCACTTGAAAGGGCGCGGGGGGGGGGGGGGGGGGGGTATTCCTAATTTTAGAGACTACCCCCCATTCAGTAGACCATTCAGCCCATCAAATCTGCTCCACCATTCAATTAGATCATGGCTGATCTGATAAATCTCAACTCCACTTTCTGACCCTTTCCCCATATCCCTTATTGATTAAAAATATTGATCTTCAACCGCAACAGCCTTCTGGGGTAAAGAATTTCACAGATTCTCTTCCTCAGAGAAGAAATTTCTCCTTATTTCTATCCTAAATGGGTGACACCTTAACCTGAGATTATGACTCTCCCACATGGAGAAACAATCCCTCTGCACCTGCCCTCTCAAGTCCCTAAAAATCTTGTATCTTTCAGTATGGTCACCTTTCATTCTTCTAGATTCCAATGAGTACAGACCCAATCAACTCAATCTCACTCTATAAGATAACCTCTCCATACTTGGTGTCAGCCTAATGAATCCTAATGTTTCCAATCTTTCCTTAGATAAGGGGCTCACAGTATTCCAGCTGTGGTCCAACCACTGCCTTGTATAGATTTAGTAAAACCTCCCTATTTTTAAAGTCCATTCCCTTTGAAATAAAGGCCAATATTTCATTTGCCTTCCCTATCACCATAGATTTCTGTGATTTGTGGACAAGGATTCCAAAATCTCTCTGTGCTGTAGCTTTCTGCAGTCTTTCTCCATTTAAATAATATTCAGGTCTCCCTGCTATAGGAAAGGTGTGTCAAACTTGAAAGCATTCAGAAAAAAATTTACAAAGATGTTGCCAGATTTGGAAGGTTTGAGCCATAAGGGAGGTGCTGAATGGGCTGGGGCTGTTTTCCCTGGAGTGTCGGAGGCTGAGGGGTGACCTTATAGAGGTTTATAAAATCATGAGGGGCATGGATAGAGTAAACAGCCAAGGTCTTTTCCCCGGGATAAGGGAGTCCAAAACTAGAGGATATCACTTTAAGATGAGAGGGGAAAGATTTAAAGGGATTTAAGGGGCAACACAGAGTGGTCATGTATAGAATGAACTATCAGAGGAGATAGTAGAGGCTGGTACAATTGCAATAATTAAAAAGCATCTGGATGGGTATATGAATGGCAAGGGTTTAGAGGGATATGGGCTAAAGGCTGTCAAATGGGACTACATTAAATTAGAATATCTGATTGGCATGGACGAGTTGGACTGAAGGGGTCTGTTTCCGTTCTGTATAGCTCAATGAGTCTATTCTTCATGTCAAAAAGCATAACCTCACATTATTGTCCATCTTTCAAGCTCTTTTGCCCTTGCAACCATTTGACTTTCCACCTATTTTTATGTCATTCACAAATTTGGCTACAATAGGAATAATGTGATCAAGGATAGTCAGCATGGTTTTGTGAAGGGCAAGTCGTGCCTCACAAACCTTATTGAATTCTTTGAAAAGGTGACGAAGGAGGTTGATGAGGGGAAAGCGGTAGATGTGGTATATATGGATTTTAGTAAGGCGTTTGATAAGGTTCCCCATGGTAGGCTACTGCAGAAAATACGGAGATATGGCATTGAGGGTGAGTTGGAGGTTTGGATTAGGAATTGGCTGGATGGAAGAAGACAGAGGGTAGTAGTTGATGGCAAAGTTTCTTCATGGAGTGCCGTCACTAGCGGTGTTCCGCAAGGATCTGTTTTGGGACCATTGTTGTTTGTCATTTTTATAAATGACCTGGAAGAGGGGTTAGAAGGTTGGGTGAGCAAGTTTGCGGATGATACGAAAGTCGGAGGAGTTGTTGACAGTGAGGAAGCATGTAGCAGGTTACAGCAGGATATAGAGAAGCTGCAGAGCTGGGCAGAAAGGTGGCAGATGGAATTCAATGTAGCTAAGTGCGAGGTGATTCACTTTGGGAAGAATAACAAAAAGATGGGGTACTGGGCTAATGGTCGGATACTTGGTAGTGTGGATGAGCAGAGGGATCTTGGTGTCCATGTACACAGATCTCTGAAAGTTGCCACCCAGGTAAATAGTGCGGTGAGGAAGGCATATGGCGTACTGGCTTTTATTGGTAGAGGAATTGAGTTCCGGAGTCCTGAGGTCATGATGCAGTTGTATAAGACTCTGGTGCGGCCGCATCTGGAATATTGTGTGCAGTTTTGGTCGCCATACTATAGGAAGGATGTGGAGGCATTGGAACGGGTGCAGAGGAGGTTTACCAGGATGTTGCCTGGTATGGAAGGAAAATCGTATGAGGAAAGACTGAGGCACTTGGGGCTGTTTTCACTAGAGAAAAGAAGGTTTAGGGGTGACTTGATTGAGGTGTACAAGATGATTAGGGGGTTAGATAGGGTCGACAGTATGAACCTTTTCCCGCGTATTGAGTCGGGTATTACAAGGGGGCATAGCTTTAAATTAAGGGGGGGTAGATATAGGACTGATGTTAGGGGTAGGTTCTTCACTCAGCGAGTCGTTAGTTCATGGAATGCCCTGCCAGTAACAGTGGTGGACTCTCCCTCTTTATGGGCATTTAAGAGGGCATTGGATAGGTATATGGAGGATAGTGGGTTAGTGTAGTTTAGGTGGGCTTGGATCGGCGCAACATCGAGGGCCCAAGGGCCTGTACTGCGCTGTATTCTTCTATGTTCTAATATGTTCACTTTTCACTTCAAAATCATTAATATATATTGTGAATAATTGTGGCCCCAGCACTGATCCCTGTGGCACACCATTAGTTAAACATTACTATCCTAAATATGTCCCCTTTATCCCAACTCAGTTAGCTAATCCCCTACCCATACTGGCATGAGTCCCAAAACCACATGCTCTTATCTCATTGAGTAGTCTTATTTGATTTTTATTGTCATGTGTGTTTTACAGTAAGAATACAATAAAATACAGAGAAATGCTTTCATTTGTCTCCACAAAACAGTGCCATTTTGAATAATTTATTAATAAGGAAGGAAAAGATGTGGCTTAAAGAGAGTCCATCAGTCAGTCCTAAGCCTGCTCATCACCATCAACAACAACTGTGCCGCCATCTTTACCAAACCCAACCGATATCGAAGTTGCCAATCCTCAGGCGCCATCTTTGCCACTGGGCCGATATTCCTCGCCACCACTTGCACTGGACCAAACAAGGTCAGAGTCACAACTTTTGTGGCTGGGCCCATGTCATCAAAGTTGCCAATGACCCAACCAATAACGAGTTGCTGATCCTCAGCCACCATCTTTTGCCGCTGGGCCTATCTCACCGGCTTCGCCTCAACCGATGTAACAGCTGCTGATTCCAGGCCTTTTGCTTACTCTGGAAAAGTGATTAGGGCCTCACTCTTCCCTGCACTGGGACCACTCGAGGTCTACGCCCTGGGCTCTCACTGCCACTGGTCAGAGCAAGGTCAGGGGAAAAAAAAACAGAAAAAGAAAAGCAATCAGCGTGAACAGTCCTCAGCACTGGAGCATGACTGGGGGATCAGGAGGGTTAGCTTTTCACACAAGTCTGTCAGTCTCCTGGTCACTGGGAATCTGAAGCCCTGCCCACTTGTATAACTTCACCAAAATGATCACGCTCGTGCTCTGCTCACCCTGAACGTGCTTCCCTGAAAATGTAGCATCTTACTGAATGTCTTTAAGAAATCCAAATTTATTACATCTGCTGGTTCCCTTTATCTATCTTGCTTGTTACCTCCTTGAAGACTTGTCATAAATTTGTGACGCGAGGTTTTCCTTTCATGAAGCCAAACTGACTGTCTTACTTGACTACGCATTTCTAAACAGTCTGTTGTCATGTCCTGTATAATGAACTGTAATATCTTCCCAATGAGGGCTGTTAAGCTAACTGGCTGATTTGAGCTGACTGACTTGTTTTATGTCTCCCTCACTTTTTGAATAAAATTCTTACATTGGCAGTTTTCCAAACATCTGGGACTTTGAGATTCTCAGGAACCTTGGAAGATTACTGCAACGCATCCACTATCTCTGTAACTACCTCCATTAAAAGTCTGAGATGCATCCAGGTCCAGGTGGAGTAAAAGTACACACTGAGTAAAGATGGTGGAAGGGTTCTGAATACTAATACAGTAACAAAATACTGCAGACAAAAACCTGAAACAAAAACCAGAGAAAATGCTAGAATAACTCAGCTAATGTGGCAGCATCTCTGGAGAGAGATACAGGGGTATTTCAAGTTGATTACCATTCATCATAACTCACTTATACTAAAATTCCTCAATCTTTTGCATTGATTCAGCCATCCGCACTGATGGAAACCAGTCTCAGTTATATGCAGGCAAAAGTGGGTACTGCAGATGCTGGAGATTAGAGTGAAAATTAGAGTAGTGCTGGAAAAACACAGCAGGGTCAGGCAGCATCCAAGGAGCAGGAAAATTGATGTTTCGGGCAAAAGCCCTGCATCAGGAATGAGCCCTTCAAATGTTGATTTTCATGCTCCCCTGGATGCTTGACTCAGTTATATGCAACATAGCAACGAATTGGGATTGATATACACAAAACGTGTTACATGCTGACATCTAGTGGTCAGCGTCTGCAACTACGTATTGACAAAAATTAAACTGAAATTGTATTATGAAATGTGGTACAAATGCAGGTTTTGTTAAACAGTTGTGTTTTTACAAATATCTAATTTGAGGTGAAACAAAGCTCCCTTGACTGAGATGGGCAGAGGAGGGAGAGAAATATCCACCAGAGTTTAGAAACATTTTTTGGAGTTTAGAAGAATGAGAGGAGATCTCATTGAGGTATTGAAAGTGCTAAAAGCGATTAACAAAGTAGACGTAGAGCAGATGTTTCTCCTTGAGGAGCACTCTAGAACGAGAGTTCATAGTTTTTAGGCTCTGGGGAATCAGTGGAATTTACTACCCCAGAGTGTGAAGAACATGGGATACTGAATAAATTTAAGAAGGAAACAGATGGACTTTTAATTAGTCATGGGTGAAAGGGGTATGGGAGGCAGAAGAGAAAGCGATGATGAGGTCAGCCATGACACAATCATAGTAAATGGTGGAACAGGGGCTAAATTGCATAATCCTGCTCCTAGTCCTTATGTTTTTACGTCAGATCACTCATACATTCTGTGGTGCCCCATTCTCGGTGCAAGAATCCAAATCCTGGTGGATAATTCCATGAGTGGAGGTTCTTCCACTTGTAGTCTCAGTCGTCACACCAATCTTACTTGTCGCCACACCCTCCTGTCCCTAACCTAAATTGGAATAGGATGTGACTGACTTTTTGTGCTAAGTATTCCAGTGTCTTCCCTCTCAGAGGTATTGCAGTGTCTGTAGTTCAGTCTCCAGCTCACCAACTGAGCCAAAGTTCTGCAGCTGTGGATGTCTTTGATCACACTGGCATCGCTCAGCTCCCAGAAAACTGTAGCCACAACACACCACCTGCCCTGTCATCTTTATTATGCATTCAGAAAACAAGTAATAAACTTTGTTAATAAGGGTTCCATTTAATAATACTGTTCATAAAACCTTACATTTAATATGTTACCAAGGTTTCAAATGATACAAGAAAAATACTCAACCAATTTCTCACCCGCTTTCGTGAGACATCACACCGATTCTGTCCAGAATATGACTTGTCCTCACTGGATAGCTGTAAAACTGTCCTGCACAAGTTTAGCAACTTCCTTCCTATATCAGGGAGACCAAAATTGAACACAGTATTCCAAAAGTGGCCTAATCAATGTCCTGTACGGCCACAATATGACATCCCAACTCCTATACTCAATGCACTGACCAATAAAGGCAAGTATTCTGAACATCATCTTCACTAACCCTTCTACCTGTTTTGCAAAATTGGGCGGCACGGTGGCACAGTGGTTAGCACTGCTGCCTCACAGCGCCAGAGACCCGGGTTCAATTCCCGACTCAGGCGACTGACTGTGTGGAGTTTGCACATTCTCCCCGTGTCTGCGTGGGTTTCCTCCGGGTGCTCCGGTTTCCTCCCACAGTCACAAAGATGTGCGGGTCAGGTGAATTGGCCATGCTAAATTGCCCGTAGTGTTAGGTTAAAAGGGGTAAATGTAGGGGTATGGGTGGGTTACGCTTCGGCGGGTCAGTGTGGACTTGTTGGGCCGAAGGGCCTGTTTCCACACTGTAAGTAATCTAATCTACCTGTAACTCCACTTTCAAGGAACTATAAACCTGCACCCCAAAGCCTCTCTGTTCAGCACCAACTCCTTTTGCCCTACCATTAAGTATTTAAGTCCTGCCCAGATTTGCCTCAACAAAATGCAGCATCTCACATTTATTGAAATTAAACTCCATCTTCCATTCCTCATCCCATCTGGATGAGTTGGAGGGCCTGTGGAAGTTAAAGATGAGGCAATTCTAAAATTTGATACCAGTCTTATAATCAAGCCAAGTTATTTAGGAAGTGTTGGTCCTGGCTTTCTCAATAAGTTCCATAAAACTGTAAACCTCATTCCAACAGCAATAAAAGCAGAATTTGAGATCTACTCTCCTGAAGACCAGTGCAAAACGCCACAAAAGATTTAGTTGTATGACTTTGGTTGCAAGTTCAAAGAAGCTAGAGTTACTGAACTCTATGATTAAAATCCTTCCATTTTATTGACATTTATTCCGAGCAAGAAATCCAAATTTTACAAAATCAAAAGTCAGATTCCACTTGGCAGTTCAAGGTTTGCTCGTTTTCAGCATTTTTATCCTTTTCTGCTTCTGTGACATCATCTTCCCTTGATGCCGTACAACTGAAAAAAAGAAAACAACACAATGAACACCTTCCCTCTTAACATCAAAAACCAGGGACTCACTCCACAATTTGGTTTATTACTGTCTCGTGTACTGAGGTATGCTGAAAACTATTGAGAATGTGCTTTACAGGCCAAGATCACTTCAGTACCAGATTTCGATACAAAACCATAGTAAACCATAGAATCCCTACAGTGGGGAACCAAGCCATTCAGCCTACTAAGATCACACCAAGGGGTAATAAGTTTGAGGAATTGTAGGCAGCGGGTGTCATTCCTTCGGCATTGACATTCCATCAAATAAAAACAGAAATTAAAGTTAATTTATTGATAAATCAGACGATGCACAAGGAGCCTTGTATTAGCAGGGGTACTTGAACTCAAGCCTCTTGGGAACGACTTGCAGGAGATGTAATGGAAAGGGGTGGTTAGGAGGTGCCTTGTCCACTGGCAGGTCAGCTGTTAAGAACCCTGTGTCACCTTCATTGAGGAGTCTAGTGGAATTAAGTAGCACTTCACTGGACAAAATCTGGTTTGTAACAGTCAAAGACCCTCATGAGACAACATCCTGCCCAAGAGATGCCAGCACAGGTGGGAGCAGAGCCTACTGTTTACCATGTACCAACCCAAGGCCATATACCAAACTAAGGTTTATGGTCACAGTGGGACCCAGGCTAAAGGTTAATTGCGGTGGGGGGGGTTGTTCTGTCAGCAAAGAGAGTCACTTCTCATTGGGATCCCTCTTCTCGATGTTAGGTCCCTCAATCATGCACTGGGCGGCACTGAAAGAGGGATCCCCACCAAAAACATCCCAAGGATGATAGGGTTTGCTTTGTCAGTGTCCCAGCTGCTGTTGGTAGAAGGATCAGTTCCTCAAGTGGTCATCAGGTGCTCATCTCTGGCCTTAGTTGGGAGCAGGCCATGAAACTAAGTCCAGCCCTAGACCTAGAGCCATCAGGAAGGCAGTGAGATCCTTATCCTCCCACCCGGTTAAATGTATCCCCCACCTCTGTAAAAGGAGGCAGAATGGGTGAAGCTCCAGTTATTGAAATGGATTTCCAGGAGCTTTTCAAAATGAAATTCCATGACAAAGACTCTGTTCTGCAGGATACAAATGTTGGTGAAATGCCAAATGATCAGAAATACCTCCTTCTTACTTAAACAGAGATAAAGCATTAACATTGGAGCACAAACTTCAGGAACATATGCAGAGATATCATAGGCAATTCACCATATAGTCATTTGAGTACTACAATTAATTCAGACCACAAGAAAGCAACACATGGCCACAGCAACAGCAATTGGAATGAGCTTAACTCCACAACCATAGTGTCCAGGGATGTGCAGGCTAAATGAATGAGCCATAGGAAATGCAGGATTAGAGGGATAGGATAGGGCGCTGGTCTGGATGGAATATTCTTCAGAGGGTTGGTGTGGACTGGATAGGCCAAATGGCCAACTCCCACACTTGAAGAGATTCTATTATCCTAGAGAGAAGGTTGTAAGTGAAAGGTACTTTAGTTGATTGGTTATGCTACTCGAGTAGTAACCACAGAGGATGTGGTTTCAAATCCCAGAGCAAGCTATGGCAATAATAAATCTGCACTGAGATTTTCCGATTTGTGTTTTTATTACAGCTACAGGGAGATGGTGGTTAAGGCCACAGTCAGATAAGCCATCACCTCATTGAATTGTAAAGTAGGTTCTAGGGGGTAAGCGACCCGGTCATGCTCCCTTGTGAAAAGGAGACAAGGAGACCAGAAAGGGATATGGATAGGCGAAATATGTAGGATCTTAATAGAATGTACAATCCCTACAGTGTGGAAACAGGTCCTTTGGCCCAACAAGTCTACACTGCTCCTCCGAAGAGTGACCCATCCAGACCCACTCCTCATTACCTACCATGGCAGATGGTGGAATTTGAATTCTATAAAGATCTGGAATTAAGTGTCTAATTGTCTCATCTGGTTCACTAATGTTCTTAAGGGAAGGACACTGCCTCCTTACCGAGTCTGGCTACATGTGACTCCAGACCCACTGCAGTGTGGTTGACTTTAACTGTCCTCTGGGAGGGATAATAAACGTTGGTCTAGCCAGTGACACCCTCATCCCATGAATGAATTTTTAAAAAAAACTAATCATTTGCATATCCTTTTAAAAGTTCACATTAAGCTTTGAAACAAAATTTTGGCTTCAGCAGCTCTACGCTAATTTTCAATTCGTAACACTTATTTTTGTGTGCCAATTAATTTTGTCCCAGATTAATGTTTCAAAGTTTCCACATCACAAACATTAAAATAACAGGCCCACAGACAGTTACTGGGATAATTGCTTTTCTCACTTTTTTGGACAGGAATATAAAAATCACAACCCTCTAGCGAAAGATTGTCCTACTTTTTCCAAGTATTCATGAGCAAACTTTACTAGGAGTCTGAATTTCAACTTTACCAGGATTCCAGAAGTCATACAAATCTTGTCCCAATCAAGTGTCTCCTGCACCCCTCCAAGGGTTAGCAGATGAGAACGAAAAGGTATTGGAAACGTTATACATGGACAGTATGGTGAAAAGGAATGAGATAAAGAAACAAAAAGAGTCACATTAGGACAGGTAAATGCCTACAGTACAGCAGACATACCAGATAACTGGTTGCACTTGATCAATAGCCTGTGGAAAAGGTTGGCCATATGTTTCAGGCAGCACCAAGCAGAACATTCCAGCCATTATCGATAAACTTCCCATTAAGATGAATGGCAAGACTTTATTATGCATCCCTGAGAAACAAAGAAATAATGTTACAACCAATGGAGGCTCCTCAGATGATTTGTTCAATGGATTAAGTTGCTAGAAATGTTAAACTAATAAAGCCAAAATGAAGAGGTAACAAACAACAAAAACCTAATCCCTCAGATGCATTCTAAATATTGAAAATACAACCACACATTGTACTGCATAAATGCATCACCCCAGTTTTGCCCAATACCTTCTGTAGGAAAAGTAGAACCTTATACCATTATACCATAATGTTATGCCATTAATAAAAGTTTTTGTTTTGGAACAAACTAAAAAAACCTTCTATTTACAACTGTAAAATCCTTATTTCCAAATTCCTGAAGAGTCTCTCGCTGTCTCTCTCCGTGTGACTGACACACACACACACAAACAAACAGTCTCTCTCTCTCTCACTTCCTCCAGCTTTACACCCTCAGAGATCTCTGTGCTTTTTCTGTTCTGGCCAACTGCACATCCCATTCTAATCCGTCCACGTTGGCAGCTGTGGTTTCTTAAGTTGTGGAATTCCCTCCCTAAACGTCTCTTTCCTCCTTTAAACCGGGTTGGAGGGTTTGAGCTATCGGGAGGCTGAATAGGCTGGGGCTGTTTTCCCTCAAGTGTCAGAGTACACAAATAGGACGGGTTTAGAGGGATGTCGTCCAAATGCTGGCAAATGGGACTAGATTGGGTTGGGTTATCTGGTCAGAATGGATGAGTTGGACTGAAGGGTCCATTTCCATGCTGCACATCTCTATGACTCTCTGACTCTAAGAACTGTCTCTCTGACTAAACTTTCAGTTACCAACTCCATATCTCCTTACATGGCTCAGAGTCAGACATTCTTTAAACAATCCTGTAGGTCATGTTACCACCTCAAGTTGGTGTATAACAAGCAACTGCAAGTTGCTGTTAAGGATCAGTGGTAGTTGTTCTGATAATGTCATTGGACTAGTAACCCGGAACCCCAGACTGGTCGGGAAGGTAAGTGATTGATATTTAAGAACTTACCTCGATGCCAATGGTCTTTCCACAGCAGAGAGCGGCGCGAGCTGGGCGGAAGTGAAGTTGGAGCGCAGAGCTGTTCGGGAAGGTAAGTGATTGATATTTCAGTGGGTGTGTTCTAGACCCCAGGCCCTACAAAGTGGCCTCCCTCCCATCCTCCTCCTCTAACCTAACTTTAAAGTCCACAGGTAAGCTACTCAGTGTTCTTGTTTCGGAGACTAAGTGTAGAGTAATGGCAGCGCAGGCAGTGGAATGTTCCTCCTGCAGAATGTTTGAGGTAGGGGTGACCACCGATGCTCCTGCTGACTTCATCTGCAGGAAATGCAGTCAGCTCCTGCTCCTCACAGAATGTGTTAGGGAACTGGAGCTGGAGTTGGATGAACTGAGGATTATTCGAGAGGCTGAGAGGGTGACAGATAGAAGCTACAAGGACATAGTTACGCCAGAGAACAGAGGTAGCTGGGTAACAGTTAGAGGTGGGAAGGGGAGGAAGCAGCCAGTGTAGGGATCCCCTGTGGTCGTTCCCCTCAACAATAAGTATACCGCTTTGGATCCTGTTGGGGGGGGAGGCCTAGCAGGGGTAAGCTGCAGTGACCGGGTCTCTGGCACGAGATCCGGCTCTGAGGCCCAGAAGGGAAAGGGGGAGAGGAGGAGAGCGCTAGTTATAGGAGACTCTATAGTTAGAGGGACGGACAGGCGGTTCTGTGGACATGGGCGAGACTCTCGGATGGTTTGTTGCCTCCCGGGTGCCAGGGTCCGAGACGTCTCGGACCGTGTCTTCAGAATCCGTAAGGGGGAGGGTGTGCAGCCAGAAGTCGTGGTGCACATTGCACCAACGACATAGGTAGGAAGAGGGGTGGGGAGGTCATTCAGGAGCTCAGGGAGTTAGGCTGGAAGCTAAAAGCTAGGACGGACAGAGTCATCAACTCTGGGTTGTTGCCGGTGCCACGTGACAGTGAGGCAAGGAATAGGGAGAGAGTGCAGTTGAACCCGTGGCTGCAAGGATGGTGTAGGAGGGAGGGCTTCAGGTATTTGGACAATTGGACTGCATTTTGGGGAAGGTGGGACCTGTACAAGCAGGACGGGTTGCACCTGAACCAGAAGGGCACCAATATCCTGGGAGGTAGGTTTGCTAGCACTCTTCGGTGAGGGTTTAAACTAATTTGGCAGGCTAGCTGTTTGTCAGGATGTCCAAGAATGTAGGGAGACTGTGGAGAAGGTAGCACTGACAGGGAATACTTGCGGACACAGAGATGGGTTCAAGTGTGTTTACTTCAACGCAAGGAGTATCAGAAATAAGGTGGGTGAACTTAAGGCGTGGATTGGTACCTGGGACTACGATGTTGTGGCCATCACGGAAACGTGGATAGAAGAGGGACAGGAATGGTTGTTGGAGGTTCCTGGTTACAGATATTTCAGTAAGATTAGGGAGGGTGGTAAAAAAGGAGGGGGGGTGGCGTTGCTAATTAGAAATGGTATAACGGCTGCAGAAAGGCAGTTCGAGGGGGATCTGCCTTTGGAGGTAGTATGGGCTGAAGTCAGAAATAGGAAAGGAGCAGTTACCTTGTTGGGTGTTTACTATAGGCCCCCCAATAGCAGCAGAGATGTGGAGAAACAGATTGGGAAACAGATTTTGGAAAGGTGCAGAAGCCACAGGGTAGTAGTCATGGGTGATTTCAACTTCCCAAATATTGATTGGAAGCTCTTTACATCAAGTAGATTGGACGGGGCGGTGTTTGTGCAGTGTGTCCAGGAAGCTTTTCTAACTCAGTATGTAGATTGTCCAACTAGGTGGGAGGCCATATTGGATTTGGTACTTGGTAACGAACCGGGACAAGTGATGGGCTTGTTAGTGGGTGAACATTTTGGTGATGGTGACCACAATTCTGTGACTTTCACCTTGGTTATGGAGAGAGGTAGGTGCGTGCAACAGGATAGGTTTTACAATTGGGGGAAAGATAAATACTGCAAGACAGGATCTGAGGAGCATAATTTGGGAGCATAGGCTATCAGGGAAGGATGTCGTGGAAATGTGGAACTTTTTCAAGGAACAGATACGACGTGTCCTTGATATGTATGTACCTGTCAGGCAGGAAAGAGATGGTCGTGTGAGGGAACCTTAGTTGATGAGGGACATTGAATGTCTTGTAAAGAGGAAGAAGGAGGCTTACATAAGGTTGAGGAAACAGGATTCAGACAGAGCGTTGGAGGGATACAGGATTGCCAGGAGGGAGCTGAAGAAAGGGATTAGGAGAGCTAAGAGAGGGCAAGAAAAATCTTTGGCAGGTAGGATCAAGGATAACCCCAAGGCATTTTATGCGTATGTGAGAAACACGAGAATGACGAGAACGAGGGTAGGTCCGATCAAGGACAGTAGTGGGAGACTGTGTATTGAGTCGGAAGAGATAGGAGAGGTCTTGAATGAGTACTTTTCTTCAGTATTTACAAACAAGAGGGACTGTATTGTTGAAGAGGAGAGTGTGAAACGGACTGGTAAGCTAGAAGAGATACTTGTTAGGAAGGAAGATATGTTGGGCATTTTGAACAACTTGAGGATAGAGAAGTCCCCCGGGCCTGACGGGATATATCCTAGGATTATGTGGGAAGCAAGAGAGGAAATTGCAGTACCGTTGGCAATGATCTTTTCGTCTTCACTGTCAACGGGGGTGGTACCAGGGACTGGAGAGTGGCGAATGTTGTACCCCTGTTCAAAAAAGGGAATAGGGATAACCCCGGGAATTACAGGCCAGTTAGTCTTACTTCGGTGGTAGGCAAAGTAATGGAAAGGGTACTGAGGGATAGGATTTATGAGTATCTGGAAAGACACTGCTTGATTAGGGACAGCCAGCAGGGATTTGTGAAGGGTTGGTTTTGCCTTACAAGTCTTATTGAATTCTTTGAGGAGGTGACCAAACATGTGGATGAGGGTAGAGCAGTGGATGTAGTGTACATGGATTTTAGTAAGGCATTTGATAAGGTTCCCCATGGTAGGCTTATGCGGAAAGTCAGGAGGCATGGGATAGAGGGAAATTTGGCCAGTTGAATAGAAAACTGGCTAATCGGTCGAAGTCAGAGAGTGGTGGTAGATGGTAAATATTCAGCCTGGAGCCCAGTTACAAGTGGAGTTCCGCAGGGATCAGTTCTGGGTCCTCTGCTGTTTGTAATTTTTATTAATGACTTGGAAGAGGAAATCGAAGGATGGGTCAGTAAATTTGCAGATGATACGAAGATTGGTGGAGTTGTGAATAGTGAGGAGGGCTGTTGTCAGCTGCAAAGAGACTTAGATATGATGCAGAGCTGGGCTGAGGAGTGGCAGATGGAGTTCAACCCTGCCAAGTGTGAGGTTGTCTACTTTGGAAGGACAAATAAGAATGCGGAATACAGGGTTAACGGTAGGGTTCTTAGTAAGGTGGAGGAACAGAGGGATCTTGGGGTCTATGTTCATAGATCTTTGAAAGTTGCCACTCAGGTGGATAGAGCTTGTAAGAAGGCCTATGGTGTATTAGCGTTCATTAGCGGAGGGATTGAACTCAAGAGTCGTGAGGTGATGTTGAAGCTGTACAGGACCTTGGTTAGGGCACATTTGGAGTACTGTGTGCAGTTCTGGTCGCCTCACTTTAGGAAAGATGTGGAGGCTTTGGAGAGGGTGCAGAGAAGATTTACCAGGATGTTGCCTGGAATGGAGAATAGGTCGTACGAGGATAGGTTGAGAGTGCTAGGCCTTTTCTCATTGGAACGGCGAAGGATGAGGGGTGACTTGATAGAGGTTTAGAAGATGATCAGAGGAATGGATAGACAGTCAGAAACCTTTCCCCCGGGTACAACAGAGTGTTACAAGGGGACATAAATTTAAGGTGAAGGGTGGAAGGTATAGGGGGGATGTCAGGGGTTGGTTCTTTACCCAGAGAGTGGTGGGGGCATGGAATGCGCTGCCTGTGGGAGTGGCAGAGTCAGAATCATTGGCAACCTTTAAGCGGCAATTGGATAGGTACGTGGATGGGTGCTTAAGCTAGGACAAATGTTCGGCACAACATTGTGGGCCGAAGGGCCTGTTCTGTGCTGTATTGTTCTATGTTCTACTAACACTCTGGGAATATGGGTTCAAATCAGAACATAACAGATATTTATTTCAGTTTTTATTGGATTCAAAGAACTTGTCTAAAGGCAACCAAATGTCACTTACAGAAGGAAATCTGCCCTCCTTACCTCGTCTGGTGTTCACGTGCATCCAAATCCACAGCAATGTGGTTAATCTTAACTACCCTCTGGGCAATTATGGATGATTGGTCTAGCCAGTGACATCCATATATCACATGAGCAATTTATTTTTTGAAAAGCAGAGGGATAAATAAAATTCTTTTCAGTTTTATTTATCAAAAAAATTAATATGGATGAAACATACAATTCCTACTGTGTGATGCAGGCCATCAGCCCATCGAGTCCACACCGATCTCTCACACCCCCCCCTACCCTATCCCTGTAACTCTGCATTTGCCATGGATAATCCATCTAACCTGCACATCACTGAACACTATGGGCAATTTAGCATGGCCAATCCATCCCAACCTGCAAATATTTGGACTAGGGGAAGAAACTGGAGCACCCAAAGGAAATCCACACAGTCACAGGGAGAATGTGCAAACTCCACACAGACAGTAGCCTGAGGGTGGAATTGAACCCAAGTTCCTAGTGTTGTGAAGTAACAATGCTGACCACTTAGGAACCATGCCCCCCTCCCAGTTAGGAAAAACTGCAAACATGCAGTGACTCTCTGTTCTGATAATAAAAGAGAGAATGCGTCAGAGTCCTGAAATGGTTCCACATATAAATAAACATCAGGCCAGTGTAAAGGTGCAGCCTTCTCCCTCTTACCCTTTACAATGGGTTGGTAATATTCTCATCTCATCGAGTTTGGAGAAGATTTGTAGCTCAGTTTGAGGTTCTGGATGTAAGTTTGCTCACTGAGCTGGAAAGTTCATTTTCAGATCCAGATTCTCATCTCAATCAGAAGGGCAGTGTTTCAAGCTCCATTCAAGAGTCATAGAAATGTTCAGCATGGAAACAGACCCTTCGGTCCAACCTGTCCATGCCGACCAGATATCCCAACCCAATCTAGTCCCACCTGCCAGCACCCAGCCCATATCCCACCAAAACCTTCCTATTCATATACCCATCCAAATGCCCTTCAAATGTTGCAATTGTACCAGCCTCCATCACTTCCTCTGGCAGCTCATTCCATACATGCACCACCCTCTGCATGAAAACGTTGCCCCTTAGGTCCCTTTAAAATCTTTCCTCTTTCACCATAAACCTATGCCCTCTAGTTTTGGACTGTGCTACCCTGGGGAAGGGACATTGTATATTTACCCTATCTAAGTCCCTCATGATCTTAGAAGCTTCTAGAAGATCACCCCTCAGCCTCTTATAGCTCAAATCCTCCAACCCTGGCAACATGCTTATAAATCTTTTCTGAACTCTTTCATGTTTCACATCTTTCCGATAGGAAGGAGACCAGAACTGCATGTAATATTCCAACAGTGGCCTAACCAATGCCCTGTACAGCCGCAACATGACCTCCCAACTCCTGTACTCAATACTCTGACCAATAAAGGAAAGCATACCAAACGCTTTCTTCACTATCCTATACCTGCAACTCCACTTTCAAGGAGCTATGAACCTGCACTCCAAGGTCTCTTTGTTCAGCAACACTCCCTAGGACCTTACCATTAAGTGTATAAGTCCTGCTAAGATTTGCTTTCCCAAAATGCAGCACCTCGCATTTATCTGAATTAAACTCCATCTGCCACTTCTCAACCCATTGGCCCGTCTGGTCAAGATCCTGTTGTAATCTGAGGTAACCGTCTTCGCTGTCCACTACACCTCCAATTTTGGTGTCATCTGCAAACTTAATAATTGTATCCCCTATGCTCGAATCTAAATCATTTGTGTAAATGACAAAAAGTAGAGGGCCCAGCACCGATCCTTGTGGCACTCCACTGGTCACAGGCCTCCAGTGTGAAAAACAACCCTCCACCACCACCCTCTGTCTTCTGCCTTTGAGCCAGTTCTGGATCCAAATGGCTAGTTCTCCCTGTATTCCGTGAGATCTAACCTTGCTAACCATGCTAACCAGTCTCCCATGGGGAACCTTGTCGTACACCTTACTGAAGTCCACATAGATGACATCTACTGCTCTGCCCTCATCAATCCTCTTTGTTACTTCTTCAAAAAAACTCAATCAAGTTTGTGAGACATGATTTCCCACACACAAAGCCATGTTGACTATCCCTAATCAGTCCTTGCCTTTCCAAATACATGTACATCCTGTCCCTCAGGATTCCCTCCAACAACTTGCCCACCACTGACGTCAGGCTCACTGGTCTATTGTTCCTTGGCTTGTCTTTATCACCCTTCTTAAAGAGTGGCACCACGTTAGCCAACCTCCAGTCTTCCGGCATTTCACCTGTGACTATCGATGATACTAATATCTCAGCAAGAGGCCCAGCAATCACTTCTCTAGCTTCCCACAGAGTTCTTGGGTATACCTGATCAGGTCAGGGGGATTTATCCACCTTTATGCCTTTCAAAACATCCAGCACTTCCTCCTCTGTAATATGGACATTTTTCAAAATGTCACCATCTATTTCCTTACAGTCTATATCTTCCATATCCTTTTCCACAGTAAATACTGATGCAAAATATTTGTTTAGTATCTCCCCCATTTTCTGCGGCTCCACACAAAGGCTGCCTTGCTGATCTTTGAGGGGTCCTATTCTCTCCCTAGTTATCCTTTTGTCCTTAATGCATTTGTAAAAACCCTTTGGATTTGCCTTAATTCTATTTGCCAAAGCTATCTCATGTCCCCTTTTTGTCCTCCTGATTTCCCTCTTAAGTATACTCCTACAGCCTTTATACTCTTCTAAGGATTCACTCGATCTATCCTGTCTGTACCTGACATATGCTTCCTTCTTTTTTTTAACCAAACCCTCAATTTTTTTAGTCATTCAGCATTCCCTATACCTATCAGCCTTTCCTTTCACCCTATCAGGAATATACTTTCTCTGGATTCTTGTTATCTCATTTCTGAAGGCTTCCCATTTTCCAACCATCTCTTTCCCTGCGAACATCTGCCCCCAATCAGCTTTCGAATGTTCTTGCCTAATACCATCAAAATTGGCCTTTCTCCAATTTAGAACTTCAACTTTTAGATCTGGTCTATCCTTTTCCATCACTATTTTAAATCTAATAGAATTTTGGTCGCTGGCCCCAAAATGCTCCCCCATTGACACCTCAGTCACCTGTCCTGCCTTATTTCCCAAGAGTAGGTCAAGTTTTGCACCTTCTCTAGTAGGTACATCCACATACTGAATCAGAAAATTTTCTTGTACACACTTAACAAATTCCTCTCCATCTAAACCCTTAACACTATGGCAGTCCCAGTCTATGTTTGGAAAGTTAAAATGCCCTACCTGTTATTCTTAAAGATAGCTGAGATCTCCTTACAGGTTTGTTTCTCAATTTCCCTCTGACTATTAGGTCTATAATACAATCCCAATAAGGTGATCATCCCTTTCTTATTTCTCAGTTCCACTCAAATAACTTCCCTGGATGTATTTCCAGGATTATCCTCCCTCAGCACAGCTGCAATCTATCCCTTACCAAAAACGCCATTCCCCCTCCTCTCTTGCCTCCCTTACAGTCCTTCCTGTAGCATTTGTATCCTGGAACATTAAGCTGCCAGTCCTGCCCATCCCTGAGCCATGTTTCTGTAATTGCTATAATATCCCAATCCCATGTTCCTAACCATGCCCTGAATTCATCTGCCTTCCCTGTTAGGCCCCTTGCATTGAAAAAATGCAGTTTTATTTATTAGTCATACCTTGTCCCTGCCTGCCCTGACTGTTTGACTCACTTCTGTTCTCAACTGTACCAGTTTCAGATTGATCTCCTTCCTCACTATCTCCTCCTCCCACCCTTCCCTTCCTCCTCCCCGCCCCCGCCTTACAAGTTTAAATCCTCCCGAGCAGTTCTAGCAAATTTCCCTGCCAGTATATTAGTCCCCTTCCAATTTAGGTGCAATCTGTCCTTCTTGTATAGGTCACTTCTACCCCAAAAGAGATTCCAATGATGCAAAAATGTGAATCCTGCTCCCATACACCAGCTCCTCAGCCTTGCATTCATCTGCTCTATCCTCCTATTCCTGCCCTCACTAGCTCGCAGCACCGGGAGTAATCCAGATATTACTACTCTCAAGGAGTCACCAATTTTAAATTATCACTAAGACAGCAGTTCTCAGAAACATGAAACATATTTCCCTACTACTTTTCCGGACTTATGTTCCTGCTGAATGCTCCCAATTAGATTTTTAATGCGGAGATGACTGCATTTGCCCCAAGGGAAATTTAAGGAAATATTTGAAGCAAGGTGTAACGGGCTAAACCCGAAACATTAACTCTGTTTCTCTTTCTGCCAGACATGCCAAGTTTCTCCAGCAACTTCTGGTTTTGTATCGGATTTCCAACATCCGCAGTTTTTTGTTTTTCTCTTAATCAACAGTTTAAGTTCTTCAAGTAGGATACCACTTTCACTAACCTCACTGGTACCAATTTTTAAAAATACTTTGAATAATTAAACATATAGTTGCCTAAAGTTTTTACTTCTTACCCAGATAAGCAAAATATGGGGATATTATGGTGGAAATCATAGCTGCCATGGAACAAGCTGCAACACCCATATTCCTCACTACAGTTGGGTACAGTTCAGTTGAGAAAACGTAGATCATAGAGAACGCTGCTGCATATCCGAATTTACCAACCATTGCCATTGTCATAATAAGCACATAGTAACCTGTGAAATCCAAGCACAGACAGGTTAGTATATACACAAAAGTTTTCAAATAGTTTAATTCAATTTATTAAATCTTTTCAACCACATGAAAATCCATGATCAACGTGAACAGTATTGAACTTCTGCCCATCACACAAGCCTATAATGCAGTGACTGTGGGCAACTCCATAAAGTCACCAGCCAATCACCTACGCAAAAGTTGATTGGGATTTGTTCGCCTGAATAGCGTTTGAGAAATGCAATTGAATAAAATCAGAATGTTAAATGTAGCCACTAACATGCTTCAACAGAACAGAGGGTTCCCAAATTAACTGGTTTGAACTCTTACTCGAAGGTACAATCTGGATCAACAGCAGCATAATTCCACTACACACCACAATGCAAGCAAGGGAGATCCGACGAGGTGACACACGCAGCAATATCCATGCTATTACATAGGATGGTATTTCAATCACTGCAGAGATAAAGCAGTTGATATACAGGTCTCCATGCATATTGGACATGTTGAAGGATAAGCCAAAGTAACCCACTGAAGAAATCATCCTGCAAAAAATGTGAAAAACAAAGTATTATTGGAAAGAAAAATACTGAAGATGCTAGAAATCTGAAACAAAGGGAAAATTGAGGAAACACTGAGTTTATTATAATTATTAGAAAATTTCCTTCCACTCTCCCAACAAGGAATTGTATTCAGAATCTTGTACAGCCCCAGACAGAGAAATTAAAAGCCACCGACATAGATTCTCTAGATGTGACTGGTCTGTTAAGAGTGGAAATAGACAAGGGCAGTCCTCAGCAGGCCAATGAACATTGATGGAGGAAGACGGTATGGTCAACGCTGTCTACAGATTGTTGGAAAGACTGTCCACCACATAATTACAATATCACAAGCTCTCATTTTGGTCAGAGTTGTATCAATGCTGTAGCAAGGAACAAAACCGATCAAAGACTTCAGCGTGTATTTGGTAGGCCCCGCCGCCACGCCTGCCAGACTTGAGAAAACAAGATGAAGACAGGACAGGAACATCAAACGCTTTTCTTCCTTTTTGTTGTGGGCAGATTTGAAAGCAAGATGACAGCACCCAAATTCAGGAAGACCCTTATGTATCTATCGGTACTTCCCTGGGGACTAGAAATAGGAATTGAGCAATCAGCAGTTTGGTGGATGTGTGTGCATGTGTGGGAGGGGGAGGAAGAAGATCGGCAGTCATGCCAACTAGATGTCAGAGGGTAACATAGGAAACAAACTCGAAAACTATTGAGAACTTTAGGATATTGCTAGGGGAGCATGAGTGGGGGGGGTGGGGTGAAGATGGAGCTAAAATGGAGGGATTCAAATTTAGTGGTAAGGAAGCGCATCACTTTCTCACGTATGTCCTCAGAGAGGTTAGGGATAGGGGTCTAAAGGAAACACTTATTGAGAACACATAGAAGGACTCACCATACAAAGACTGCAAATATCGTGATGTTTCTGATATTGGAAGTCCGAACCAAATCCAAGTAAGTGACTGCATGTGTATTTTCATTTGGCAGCTAAAGAGTACAAGAAAATAAAAATTAACATTGTGAAACAAATAACTAACAGACAGGGAAGAGCCAGTAAAAGTTATTTGAACAATATAAACCACCCCCCCATGACCCTGCCTATAACTTAATAAACTAAATCATAGGCCATTCATTTGGCTGATTAGACAAAACGCATCCTCATGGAATGACCAAATTAAATGGAGCAGAATGTTCCCAGTTCAGTGGATTATCAGAGAATAACTCTTGTATTGATAGAAAAGAGAATGGACAGTGGTTTAAAAAAAAGCAATTCTAACTGATGGTGAACAATCTTGCTCCAACACATCCTCTTCCAGGTTTAACAGCAGTATATTTAGATGCAGGTGAGAAATATGCTGAAGTGAGTGGTTTTGTTAATGGGATGTAACAGGGACAGTCGTGGTAGGTATTGTCAACGCAGACTCGATGGGCTGAAAGGCCTTTACTACACTGTATGATTCTATGATTTTGATTTAAATACCTATCAAAAAGAAGACATTTGGTTCTTTTCTCACCACATTAATTGGGTATTCTTAAAACTGTTTCTAAACTTTGTCCCAAAGTTTACACCAGGAGGGTGATAGGTTGCCCAGAAAATCAAGAAAACGGATGAGAGAAACAAGAGGGGAACAATAATTTACGTAGTTAAATTAGAAGGATCACTGGGACCTGAAGCACCTATCATCATGGTCTTCCATGGCAAATGAGTTGCAGATAGTGATGAAGCTTTTTCAACATAAGATCGGGGTAAGAAATGCAATGGATAAGGGCAACACATAGATGTGAAAGACGATCATCATCCAGGAGAGTGACAACAACAAGCCAGGATGGGGTGAGCCCATGCAAGATGGAGGTTTTCATATGCAAGAGGACAAAAAGGAGCTCATCACTTATCTTCAGACAAATAGAAACTTGGAAGGAAATGGAGGGTTGGATGACTGTGGGGCACCCCTTGGTACCACTGTCACCCAGAGATCACATACTTATTGCCAGTGCCAAGCCCTCAGTCCTCTTCCATTTCCACTGTACTAAATGACTCCTTAACCACTTACCTACCCATTGTACATCCAGGCCTCAGACTGTCATCACAAAACCAGTGAATACAAGTTAGTCCTTAGGGTCTAAGATGTGAAACAGAGGAAATCTTTATTTTTATTAATTAAACAAAAGCAACTATGTAGGGTATGGGATCAGTAAAGTACACATTTCTTCACCTTACTGCTTTCATTGATGGAGGCCAAAATCCTGCAACTCCTTTCCGACAGTACAGTGTAGCACTATAGGCCAACTACTGCAGTGGTCTAAGGAGGTGGCTCACCAGTACCTTGTGGAGAGCAACTAGGGGTGGACAGGAAATTCTGGCCTTACCAATATCACTCACAACCTATGAATGAATGAATGAATTTTTAAAATCTGCAAAGAGGTAAGCAAACACACAAAGTGAAGGCTGCAAATTGAATGGGTGCAAGCAGTGATATGATGAGGACCAGTTAGAAAAAGACAAAAAGGAAAGATGAGTGAGTGAAAACAGAATGGTCCATTGAAAACACAAGTGTGTTTTTGATTTGGTAAATAGTACTGGTCTTTTCCTGATGTTGTTAAGTCATTTAAATGTTTCTAATTTTTATCCATGAAACCACCAGTGAGCACAGCAGGCTTGTTTTAAGCCCCCTCCCTCCCAACACACACACATACACAACAAAAAACATTGGAAAGAGAGATATCAGAGGTCTAAGAAGGCAGACTGCTGCCATTTTCTCCAGGGCAATTAAACACGGGGAATAAATGTGTGGCCTAGCAGATATCCCAGGAACAAGTTTAAAAATAATCAAATTTCACGAGGTTTTCTAAGTAAGAGCAGTCACGGATTTAAATAATGCACAAAATACCACAACTAGTTTTGTAGGTTTAGACAGTAAGACCATTATAGGAACAGGATTGGGTCATTCGACTCATCAAGCCTGCTCATAGCTGATCCAATGTTCTTCACATTCACTTTCCTGCCTTTCCCTGTAACCCTCGATTCCCCTATTGATCAAGGATCTATCTCAGCCTCAAATATAAACAAGGACTCTGCTCCCACAGCTCTCTGTACTAAGGATTTCCAAAGACTCACAGCCCTCAGAAGAAATTCCTCCTCATCTCAGTCTTAAATTGGTACTCCTTTATTCTGAGACTATGCCCTCTTGTCCTAGATTCTCCTATAAGGGAGAACAACCTCTTAGCATTTACCCTGTTAAGCCTCTTAAGAATCCTAAATGTTTCAATGAGGTCACCTCTCATTCTTCTAACAAGTAGGTAGCAATAAGATAGACATTGCGTCAGTGATCAGGACTACATCACTTGCTCTAAATCTGAATACAATAATAGAACTGCCAAACGCTTCTGGGAGTGCAAACAAGGCAACACAAAAATTGACCCCATACATTGTTGAAAATGTAGTGTATTATCATGGTTTTTTTATTCTAACATCAATGAAATTAAAAGATGAAATTAATAAAATGTGCAATGGTTTATTACAATTGATTCTCGATATCCTATATTCTCAAACGTCCCTGCAGTCGTCGTAATGCCATTTCTTTTAGCAGCGGCTTTTAAGATCACTATTGCTTCTTCCACTCGACCCTGAGACAGCAGCCATCTTGGAGATTCTGGTATAAACCTGTAAAATACAGCAGGGAAATACTGTAGCAGGTAGAATAGTAAAGACTGCACAAATTGGGTTCAGGGAATGCAAGAACTTGCTCAGGTGGTTTATCGAAAAGGAAAGCAAACTTGCAGAGAAAACTTCCCTTCTCTCACTGCTCAAACACAGCCAAATGTACATGGCAAGCTGGAACTGAGAGTTATGTGCAATAGTTAAAAAAGGCTACAATGCTGAAAAAAACTAAATTGGAGAGTATAGGTGATGCCAAAGAGAACCACCAAAGCTGCCATTTGTGTTGCTCAGCAGCCAATGGAGATGAGAAGATCAGGGTCATTGGGTTTTGACCCAGAGATGGGTTGACATACCAAATTAAAAGGCATCGCGAATTACATTGGTATACGTCCATCCCCTTTGAAATTTATTTCACGTTGAAATGTAGTGAATATATTTATCACAATCTGGGGAACTCTGTGTGATTTGACGTTACAAAACAAATGAAAAGTTAATTGAAGGTTAACTCACCACCAGAGAGGAACATAAAGGATTTGAGGAAGCGACAAGGCCACCAATAACATCCGCCAGTCCCGAATAAAATATGCAAAAATCGGTAGAACCACATAACCCACTGCATAAAATAGGCAGACTCCAATGGTTCCAAAAGCAATTCTTTCAGCTTTACCAAGAAGTTCACTTCCTATTGAAGAAAGTTTTGAAAAAAAGCCAACTTACAAACCTCAGTGTGATAAACTGATAACTTGATCAGCAGATGAGAGCACTTCAAAAGTAAAGAAGAAACAAAAGAGAAAAAAAAATAAATGTGGCAGGTCCAGAGATTAGCAAGACATAACTTACTAATGTAACTAGTCACATTTTGCGTGATAATTTTAAGAGAAGAATAGACTAGAAAGATCTCCTTTTCAGTTTTGGTTTTTCAGGTTCATTCTCAACATTTGACCTCGAGATATTTTTCACCACTCAACTGATTGCCCATCTCCAAGTGCATCTGATACATGGCAGGGAGATAGTGAGCTCGCCTGAAACAGCATTCAATTCTGCTCACTACTACCCTCTGAGGCCCAGAGATTCATCATCCTGTCAGACCTCCAGGTCCCCTGATCTCCATCCTCCTAAGGCAAAAGAGAGTACTGCAGATGCTGGAAACCAGAGTCTAGATTAGAGTGGTGCTGGAAAAGCACAGCAGGTCAGGCAGTATCAGAGGAGCAGGAAAATCGATGTTTCAGGCAAAAGCTCTTTATCAGGAAGATAAAAGGCTTTTGCCTGAAATGTCGATTTTCCTGCTCCTCGGATGCTGCCTGACCTGCTGTGCTTTTCCAGCACCACTCTAATCTAGACTCCAGACTTCTAACTCCCACGTCTCAAGTCTGAGAATCTGGAGATTTCCCCACTCCCACGCCCAACCCAAATCAGCACCCTCTAGGTAGGTTAGACCAGGGAAACCCAGTGGATGTGGTCTATCTAGACTTTCAAAAGGCCTTTGATAAGGTGCCACACGGGAGGCTGCTGAGCAAGGTGAGGGCCCATGGTGTTCGAGGTGAGCTGCTGGGATGGATTGAGGATTGGCTGTCTAACAGAAGGCAGAGAGTTGGGATAAAAGGTTCTTTTTCAGAATGGCAGCCGGTGACGAGCGGTGTCCCGCAGGGTTCGGTGCTGGGGCCACAGCTGTTCGCATTATATATTAATGATTTGGATGAGGGAACCGGGGGCATTCTAGCGAAGTTTGCCGATGATACGAAGTTAGGTGGACAGGCAGGTAGTACTGAGGAAGTGGGGAGGCTACAGAAGGATCTAGACAGGTTGGGAGTGTGGTCCAGGAAATGGCTGATGGAATTTAACGTGAGCAACTGCGAGGTCTTGCACTTTGGCAAAAAGAATAAAAGCATAGACTACTTTCTAAATGGTGAGAAAATTAATAAAGCCAAAGCACAAAGGGATCTGGGAGTGCTAGTCGAGGATTCTCTAAAGGTAAACATGCAGGTTGAGTCCGTGATTAAGAAAGCGAATGCAATGTTGTCTCTTATCTCAAGAGGGTTGGAATATAAAAGCAGAGACTAAAGCTCTGGTTAGGCCCCATTTGGAGTACTGTGTCCAGTTTTGGTCCCCACACCTCAGGAAGGACATACTGGCACTGGAACGTGTCCATCGGAGATTCACACGGATGATCCCTGGAATGACAGGTCTAACATATGAGGAACGGCTGAGGATACTGGGATTGTATTCGTTGGAGTTTAGAAGATTAAGGAGTGACTTAATAGAGACGTACAAAATAATACATGGCTTGGAATAGGTGGATGCTAGGAAATTGTTTCCGTTAAACGAGGAGACTAGGACCCGTGGACACAGCCTTAGAATTAGAGGGGGTCATTTCAGAACAGAAATGCGGAGACATTTCTTCAGCCAGAGAGTGGTGGGCCTGTGGAATTTATTGCCACGGAGTGCAGTGGAAACCGGAACGCTAAATGTCTTCAAGGCTGAGATTGATAGATTCTTGTTGTCTAGAGGAATTAAGGGCTACGGGGAGAACGCTGGTAAGTGGAGCTGAAATGCGCATCAGCCATGATTGAATGGCGGAGTGGACTCGATGGGCCGAATGGCCTTACTTCCACTCCTATGTCTTATGGTCTTATGCTCTCACATCCCTACCTCAGACCTCCATGCCCTAGCCTCTCATTCCACAGTCTAGTGGTTGACTCTTAACTGCCTTCCAGAAAATTAGGGATGGGTAAATAAATGTGGCTTAGCTAGTGATACCCATATCCCACGACTGAATTAAATATCGTTTCTCCCCAACAAAAGAAAAATTCAACATCCTCAGGCTTTTTGGAATGAATATCAAATTTCCCCAATTCAATTCGCATTAAAGTCTAATGAAATGCCAAGCTGATATACTTTCTCAGAGGTCAGGACACTACCACTGTGTCACATATGGCCAAGAAATAATTAACAACCTACCAACAAGGATGGCATTCAAATTTCTGTAAGCAGAGCACAACAGATTAGCAGATCACCTTAATCACATGAACATTTTATCATTCACAAAAGCAGGCATCTTGTTTTAAATCAATTTGTTCAGATGTATCATTACACATATTTTGAGGTGACATTTGAACTCCAACCTTCTGGGCCAGAGAGGGAGACACTACCACTGTGCCACAAAATGTTTGGTAAGGTCATTATATCCTTCCTCAGGTGGAGTGCTTAGAAGACCTTTGTTTATGGTCTAACCAGGGCTCTGAGTGGCTGAAGCAAGACTTGAATAGACAATTAAAAAGTAGAAGAGACGCACAGAGCCAGAGATTTAGGAAGCAACAACTCCCAACACATAAGGCTATTGACTGAAATTAAGAGCAGGAACGAAGTGATACAAACGAAAGCAAAATTCAAATTGGTAAAATAGAGTACAGACCTGCTAAAGCTAGTTTTTGCATCACTCTGCCTGTCTGACTGAGGATAGGGAGTCAATAAAAAGACTGTGGTGGTCTGAGTCTTGGAATTGGGTGTGAGCATCTGGATTTGGGACAAGGTAGCAGTGTTCAATAACAAATAAAAACAGAAATTGTTGGAAAAGCTCAGCAGGTCTGGCAGCATAAAAACCAGAGTTAAGGAGTTGGAAGGTCATGTTGCAGCTGTACAGGACATTGGTTAGGCCACTTTTGGAATACCACATGCAATTCTGGTCTCCTTCCTATGTTGTGAAACTTGAAAGGGTTCATAAAGGTTTACAAGGATTTTGCCAGAGTTGGAGGATTTGAGCTATAGGACAGCTTGAATAGGCTGGGGCTGTTTTCCCTGGAGCGTCACAGGCTGAGGGGTGACCTTATAGACGTTTATAAAATCATGAGGGGCATGAATAGGATAAATAGACAAAATCTCTTCCCTGGGGCAGGGGAGTCCAGAACTAGAGGACATAGGTTTAGGGTGAGAGGGGAAAGATACAAAAGAGACCTAAAGGGCAACTTTTTCATGCAGAGGGTGGTACGTGTATGGAATGAGCTGTCAGAGGAAGTGGTGGAGGCTGGTGCAATTACAACATTTAAAAGGCATTTGGATGGGTATATGAATAGGAAGGGTTTGGAGGGATATGAGCCGGGTGCTGGCAGGTGGGCGGAGATTGGGTTGGGATATCTGGTTGGCATGGATGGGTTGGACCGAAGGGTCTGTTTCTGTGCTGTACATCTCTATGACTCTAGGTCCAGTGACCCTTCCTCAGAATTTTTTTTTTAAGCAGCTTGCAGAGGTGAGGTTACATTTAAAGACCAGGATACGAGGTGGTGATATCATTAATGTGGAAGATGGATGCTCTGGCAATAGATAGGACCAGCGTTTTAAAAATTATCCGACACATTTTTGGTTTCATTTTCAAAGTGATCAACTAGAGGAAGCCAGAAATCCCAATTAGCAGGAAGGAATTACTTCTGACTGACATCCAAACCAGAAACATTTTTTTCCCATCATCTGTTTTGCCTGCACAAAAAGAGAGAAGAGGTGAACATTGAAGACAGCGAGAATGGAATAGAACAAGGAAACAGATTTAGAACAATGCAGCAACTTAAAAAGAACTTACCTAAAATGAACATCACTATATACCGTGCAATTTGGGCCAGGCCAACAATGAAGAATAAGGTAGCAAACATCTCCCAGCTCTGAGAGGTCACGAGGAGAAGGACAGAGCCAGTGTGCACAGTCATGGATACAAACAGAATGAGTTTTCGCCCGTACCTTAATAAAGCAAGAAAACATATCCATTTAAATAGGCTTTCTTCGTCAAATACTGTAGCCGGCTTTGCTGCTTCTTAAATCCTTTTGACACAATACATAGGTCAGGAATCCTTTGTACAAATACCACAGGACCAACTCTTTTTGGATACACTTACCCTTCAAGATCTTTCACTAATCATCTCACAACCAAAAACATTCCTTTAACCCTAGCCTATCGGGGCAAGGGTTCACGTGATCTTTATCCAAAATCTGTTGGCATCTGCAAGCTTATGTTTTTTTCATTATCGCTGCACTTGTCATTCTTTGTTTCCATTTGTTGCTACACATACCACTTAAGTCAGTTCAGGCCTTTGGAAGAAAGCTTCTCCTGAATGGACCTAAAAGTGAAGTTAATTCCCAAAAGGGCCCGAACAGATCTGCAGAAGCTTAGAAATAGCTTCACTTTTACATCTATTCAAGTCCATTCAGGCTAAGCAAAGATGTCTTCCTCAAAAAGGCCCAAACACAGCATGTCTACAGGAGTGTTCAGATCCACTTTCAAAGACCTTCGGTTTTTGGATGTACTGATAAATAATACCTAATCTGAATACAGATTTATCCTTTGGTATAATATATCAGGTGCAGGGATATAATGGTCATATTTCCAAACTGACATATTGGAATATTAGCTCTCACTTGTGCTCTTAAATAACAAAATAAAAGACTCCAAATTTCTATGAAATACACAGAAACACAAGAGATGCTGACAATGCTTCATTTATTGCTCTTGCCTTGTTAAAGTGGTTGTGATGAACATTGCTGGTGTGAGTTTTATCTCTAACAAGATATTCTACCTGGTGTGGCAATACTCATGTTAAATCTCTCGTAACATAATCGATGTGGATATCATGGCACTGAAGAATCCAACAGACTGCTATTACAGCTCAGTAAATATTAAAAATACTTACATTCATAGCCACACCAGTGTTTGTGCTAACAATAAACTATTAAGCTATATAAAGCAGCATTTTTCTTGCAGCATGTCACATTTTAAGGGAAAGATGGAATAGGTGATCATTCTACCCTCGGGTCACATGCTATGAAACAGTGATGTTACCATAAGCATGTCTCTTAAAGGTATACTGACCGTGAGACATAATACAATTGCCACTGAACTTGTCCAGTCGTTGTGTTGGTGCCCCTCCATCAAAGGCATATATAGAATTTCATTGGGTCAAACCCTGAAAATGAAAGAACAGTGGTATATTCCCAAGTGAGCTCGAAAGTTGCACACAACTGTTCAGAGATTGAGTCCTGTTCTTCTAGGCAAAACCAGCATTCAAACACATGCTAGTTTGGGGAAAACAAAAACCTGTAGCACTTAAACAGCCATGTTGAGCATGAGGTCACAGAAAAACCCTTGCTGAAAGATGAAAGTATCTGTAAATCTGTGAAGGCTCTCCAACATCAGAAGGTAAGGGGCTTTGCTTATAATTGGGAAGGACCTAGGACATCTATACCAAAATATTAAATTGAAAAATGCAATTGAAAGATAACACAGCTAAAACAGCCATCTCATTCAGCAATCAATATTTCCATTTTAATTAAAGTGAAAAAAAACCATTGATGGAAAAGTGAAATTGAAGATTAATGACTGGGAAGGATTAAAAACCATGATTAAAATTAGTGCATACTTCAACATCAGTAAGCACCATAGCCAATGCCTAGGTCCACAGATGTGCCAGAAGTAAGAGACCACAATAATCTCACAGCTGGATGTGCTATCAGGATGACTGAACAGCTGTGCTACTCAGGGCTTCACTGTCACCACAAAAGGCACAATCTCAAAGCCTCCACAAAGCTCTGTCAACCAACACATGTGAAACAGATGCCCAATTACAACCAGCAAAAACAATCCATCATTAAAAAGATTGTCCCACTGGAAAAAAAGAGTGAAGAGTCAGAGTTGGGAAGAGAACTGCAGCTGCTGAAGACTGCCATCATCTCTATTACAAGATGACCAAAGTCCTCACTGTGAGACACCCTGCAAGGCTAAAATCCAAAGTCTCAACTCAGAGCCAACAGTGACATCTCCCAAGAACTTACTATCTGTAAAGAATCATCTGTAAAGAAGACCGTGTCTTCAGAATCCTTCAGGGGGAGGGTGTGCAGCCAGAAGTCGTGGTACACATTGGCACCAACGACATAGGTAGGAAGAGGGGTGGGGAGGTCATTCAAGAGCTCAAGGAGTTAGGCTGGAAGCTAAAAGCTAGGACAGACAGAGTCGTCATCTCTGGGTTGTTGCCGGTGCCACGTGACAGTGAGGCAAAGAATAGGGAGAGAGTGCAGTTGAACACGTGGCTGCAAGGCTGGTGTAGGAGGGAGGGCTTCAGATATTTGGACAATTGGACTGCATTCTGAGGAAGGTGGGACCTGTACAAACAGGACGGGTTGCACCTGAACCAGAAGGGCACCAATATCCTGGGGGGTAGGTTTGCTAGCACTCTTCGGGGGGGGTTTAAACTAATTTGGCAGGGGGATGGGATCCGGACTTGTAGTCCAGCAAGTAAGCTAGCTGTGTGTCAGGATGCCCAAGACTATAGGGAGGCTATGGAGAAGGTAGCACTGACAGGGACTACTTGCAGACACAGAGATGGGCTCAAGTGCGTATACTTTAACGCAAGGAGTATCAGAAATAAGGTGGGTGAACTTAAGGCGTGGATCGGTACCTGGGACTACGATGTTGTGGCCATCACGGAAACGTGGATAGATGAGGGGCAGGAATGGCTGTTGGAGGTTCCTGGTTACAGGTGTTTCAGTAAGATTAGGGAGGGTGGGAAAAAAGGAGGGGGGGGGGGGTTGGCATTGCTAATTAGAAATGGTATAACGGCTGCAGAAAGGAAGTTTGAGGGGGATCTGCTTCTGGAGGTAGTATGGGCTGAAGTCAGAAATAGGAAAGGTGCAGTCACCTTGTTGGGTGTTTACTATAGGCCCCCCAATAGCAGCAGAGATGTGGAGAAACAGGTTGGGAAACAGATTTTGGAAAGGTGCAGAAGCCACAGGGTCGTAGTCATGGGCGACTTCAACTTCCCAAATATTGATTGGAAGCTCTTTACATCAAGTAGATTGGATGGGGCGGTGTTTGTGCAGTGTGTCCAGGAAGCTTTTCTAACGCAGTATGTAGATTGTCCAACCAGAGGGGAGGCCATATTGGATTTGGTACTCGGTAATGAACCGGGACAAGTGGTGGGCTTGTTAGTGGGTGAACATTTTGGTGATGGTGACCACAATTCTGTGACTTTCACCTTGGTTATGGAGAGAGATAGGTGCGCACAACAAGGTAGATTTTATAATTGGGGGAAGGGAAATTACGATGCTGTAAGGCAGGATTTGAGGAGCATACGTTGGGAGCATAGGCTGTCAGGGAAGGATGTGGTGGAAAGGTGGAACTTTTTCAAAGAGCAGATACGACGTGTCCATGATATGTATGTACCTATCAGGCAGGAAAGAAATGGTCGTGTGAGGGAGCCTTGGTTGACGAGAGAGGTTGAATGTCTGGTAAAGAGGAAGAAGGAGGCTTACATAAGGTTGAGGAAACAGGATTCAGACAGAGCAGTGGAGGGATACAGGATAGCCAGACGGGACCTGAAGAAAGGGATTAGGAGAGCTAAGAGAGGGCATGAAAAATCGTTGGCGGATAGGATCAAGGATAACCCCAAGGCATTCTATGCGTATGTGAGAAACACGAGAATGACGAGAACGAGGGTAGGTCCGATCAAGGACAGTAGTGGGAGACTGTGTATTGAGTCGGAAGAGATAGGAGAGGTCTTGAACAAGTACTTCTCTTCTCTTCAGTATTTACGAACGAGAGGGACCGTATTGTAGAAGAGGAGAGTGTGAAATGGACTGGTAAGCTAGAAGAGATACCTGTTAGGAAGGAAGATGTGTTGGACATTTTGAACAACTTGAGGATAGACAAGTCCCCCGGGCCTGACGGGATATATCCTAGGATTATGTGGGAAGCAAGAGAGGAAATTGCAGAGAGGATCTTCTCGTCTTCACTGGCAACGGGGGTGGTACCAGGGGACTGGAGAGTAGCGAATGTTGTGCCCCTGTTCAAAAAAGGGAATAGGGATAACCCCGGGAATTACAGGCCTGTTAGTCTTACTTCTGTGGTAGGCAAAGTAATGGAAAGGTTAGTGAGGGATATGATTTATGAGTATCTGGAAAGACACTGCTTGATTAGGGACAGCCAGCACGGATTTGTGAAGAGTAGGTCTTGCCTTACAAGTCTTATTGAATTCTTCGAGGAGGTGACCAAGCATGTGGATGAGGGTAGAGCAGTGGATGTAGTGTACAAGGATTTTAGTAAGGCATTTGATAAGGTTCCCCATGGTAGGCTTATGCGGAAAGTCAGGAGGCATGGGATAGAGGGAAATTTGGCCAATTGGATAGAAAACTGGCTAACCGGTCGAAGGCAGAGAGTGGTGGTAGATGGTAAATATTCAGCCTGGAGCCCAGTTACAAGTGGAGTTCCGCAGGGATCAGTTCTGGGTCCTCTGCTGTTTGTAATTTTTGTTAATGACTTAGATGAGGGAGTTGAAGGGTGGGTCAGTAAATTTGCAGATGATACGAAGATTGGTGGAGTTGTGAATAGTGAGGAGGGCTGTTGTCGGCTGCAAAGAGACTTAGATATGATGCAGAGCTGGGCTGAGGAGTGGCAGATGGAGTTCAACCCTGCCAAGTGTGAGGTTGTCCATTTTGGAAGAACAAATAAGAATGCGGAATACAGGGTTAATGGTAGGGTTCTTAGTCAGGTGGAGGAACAGAGGGATCTTGGGGTCTATGTACATAGATCTTTGAAGGTTGCCACTCAGGTGGATAGAGTTTGTAAGAAGGCCTATGGAGTATTATCGTTCATTAGCAGAGGGATTGAATTCAAGAGTCGTGAAGTGATGTTGCAGCTGTACAGGACTTTGGTTAGGCCACAGTTGGAGTACTGTGTGCAGTTCTGGTCGCCTCACTTTAGGAAAGATGTGGAAGCTTTGGAGAGGGTGCAGAGAAGATTTACCAGGATGTTGCCTGGAATGGAGAGGAAGTCGTACGAGGATAGGTTGAGAGTTCTCGGCCTTTTCTCGTTGGAACGGCGAAGGATGAGGGGTGACTTGATAGAGGTTTATAAGATGATCAGAGGAATAGATAGAGTAGACAGTCAGAAACTTTTTCCCCGGGTACAACAGAGTGTTACAAGGGGACATAAATTTAAGGTGAAGGGTGGAAGGTATAGGGGAGATGTCAGGGGTGGGTTCTTTACCCAGAGAGTGGTGGGGGCATGGAATGCGCTGCCCGTGGGAGTGGTAGAGTCGGAATCATTGGCGACCTTTAAGCGGCATTTGGATATGTACATGGATGGGTACTTAATCTAGGTTAGAAGTTCGGCACAACATCGTGGGCCGAAGGGCCTGTTCTGTGCTGTATTGTTCTATGTTCTATGTTCTATCCCCACCAAGAGGGACTGCCAATATTGTACAGCAAATAGATGGGAGTGGGAACATAACGATCACATATTCGAAGTGTACAGATAGATAACTGGTAAGTCCTGGTTACACTAAACTTCTTAACAAAGTGATATTAGGAATCCTTTCTTGACACTGTGTTGTCGCCCCTTTCACTTGGAGCCTAGTTGGTAGCGCACATGTCCCTGATTCAGAAGGTTGATAATTTGATGCTTACCCCAGAGATCATAGCACACAAAACCAGGCTAATTTTCCAGTGTAACAATGTGAGCCTTCTATGTGAAGGTGCTTTACAGACAAGATGGGAAATTGAGGATGCTTCTGCCCTCTCAAGTGAACACAAAAAGTCTCTCCTCGAAGAGAAGGCAAGCTCTCCCTGGTGCGCTGGTCAGGTTTACAACCAATGAAAGCCCTCTGTTGGTGAAAACACACCAAGGAAGTTTCACCTTTCATTGATAGGGCAGGCAATATAAGACATCATAGCCAATGACACCCACATCCTGGGATCAATTTTTTTTCAAATCCCACGTCATCCCAGTACTCTCCAGTTTAACTGTCCACTTTACAACTGGAAACAAATTTATGGCACATCAAATTACAGGGAATACCATTTCCAACAAGCAAGAATCCATTCATTCCACCCTGACTTTCACAGGCATTAAAATACGCTCCCCATCCCTAAAATCAACACCTGAGGGATGAGAATTGACCAGTACCTTAACTGGACCAGCCCTCTAAAAACAATAGCTACAACAGCAGTCAGAGGGCAGGAAATCTGCAACAATTAAGTCACCATCTGCCCCTCCCAAAATCTGTTCACCATCTAATGCACAAATCACGATCAGCAGAATGATGGAAAACATCACTCGGCTGGGTCAAGAATCTCGACAATATTTGGCACAAAATGCCTACCTTTCCAGAATAAATCTGAAACGAATACAGAGAATGCTGGAGGATCACAGCAGGTCTGACAGCATTTGTGGAGAGAGAAAAACAGTTATTGTTTCAAGTCTAATACGATTCTTCTTCAGAAGCTGTCAGACCTTTCCCAAATCACATCCACCAACTCAAACACATGCCATCCACCCACTGGCACCTTCTGTCAAATGTACTGCAGCAACACGCCAAGTCTCCACCATTGGCACCTTTCGAACCTGTGACCTCTATCACCTGGAAAGGACAATATTTGACAGATGCGTGGGAACAGAACCACTTACAAATTACCCTCCAAGGGAAAATAGCATCCTGACTTGCCATTTCAACTCTGTCGCCAGGTGAAATCCAGGGACTCCTTCTCCAACAACACTGCAGAATACCTACATCGCAGCTGATGACGGTGGCTCACCACCACCTTAAAGGTAAACTGGGTATGGTGCACAAATCCTAACCTTTCCAGTGGGTCCAACATCCCAAGAACCAAGGTATGAAAAACATCTTTTTACTAGCCGCTAAAGGAAATTACCATAGCCAGTTAATTATTTAGTTACTAAAATTAAGAATTGTACCTGTCTGAAATTTGTCCAGAGATGAATGATCCGCACAGCATGCCCAAGAAAAATACTGATGCTGTAAATGGTCTTTTCCATTTATTATCACAAACAAGATTCCACTGAAAAAACAAGGCAAAGTCATTAAAAACACCAAACAAAAAATAAACAAAAGAATCACAGATGCTGGAAACCAGAAACAAAAACAGAAATTGCTGTTAAATGCATTCTGAAGAAGGGTCAATGAACTGAAAGATTAACTCTGCTTTCTCTCCACAAATGCTATCAGACCTGCTGAGCTTTTTCAGCAATTTCTGTTTTTGTTTTCATTAAAAGCACAATTAACTTGCATTTCTGGTGCACTACTGGTTTGTTAAAAGCCTGGGGCTGGAAAGAATATAATGGCATTGCCATATGAACCAACTTGAATGATATCAGTTTGCTTCCATTGCAAGGGAGGCATTAATTCGTTTTCTTTTGGTATTTAAGCCCCGACAGGTCACAGGTCTGTTGTGAAAAGTACAATTGTCCCTTTGCTTGATTGTGCTTTATAGGTTTCTTTAAAAAGTGAGAGTTAGCCAGGTGCAGAATGGACCCAGTGTTCTTTTCTTGTATTACAACATTGAAAACATTTCAAAAACCAAAACAAAAATTGTCCCAATCATCAGCCATGTAAAATCAGGAGGTCATGAAAAGCCCTATGGACAGCTAAATTTTATTGGAAATTAAATTACTACACTTGTGACTCTGTGATCTGATTGATAAGACATGGATATGACAGAATGCACAAAAGAAAAGGTGTTCATTTGGGGGAAGCCAGTTTTAGCCCAGTATTTGGTATGATGAAAACTGCAGTTACTGACAAATCAATTGTACGTCATGGAAACCATTCATTCATATTATAATTGTGGTGTTGAGTTAATTGCAACTTACAAATCCAATTGTAAATATTACTGTAAAATTGGGCGGGTTCAGGGTGAGTGAGGGCTCAACTTTTTGTTATGATGGCTTGTCCTGTAGGGACTCACTCCTCTTTCATTAAAAAATTAAGAGTGTTTAAGGACAGACATTTCTCCATTTGGGTCTGTTATTTCTCCGTCCGACTATAGAGTATACTATAGTGCAGGTTCCCATCCTCAGCTACCTTCTTTAAAATACAGGAACCCTCGGTATCCAATACACCGGCGTTCTGACTAGCATGCTCTTAGTGCTTTGCAAGTGATTCAGCTGTTGCAGAGAGATCAGAGAGGTGTTTTGCTTTTAGTTGCTTTGTGCAATGCCAATAGGTTGTCCGTGGTCAAAGTGAAAATGTACACAAATCACCGTCTGGTAAACTTTGGGTTATTCTGACACAAATATTGGTGCACTTTCCAGCATCTGTGGCTGAACCTGGGGAACACAGCTTGTTTCCACCAGTCAACGCCAACATCCAACATGTACTGTTGGAGACTATACTCCAACAGAAAGCAGCATTTTGAAATGCAATATTATCATGTGGGGATCTGGTTAACTCCGTTGGTTGGACTGTTAGTTTGGAATGCAGCATAAAGCAAACGGTATGGGTTCAATTCTCACTGCTCCAGCTACAGTTACTATTATAGACCACACGACCATAGGAAACATAAATAGGAGAAGGCCCTTTAGCATCTCCCTTCAATATGATCACAGCTGATTCACCATTTCTCATGTCCACATTCCTACTTTTTTCCCCATAACCCTGAATTCCCTGACGATCGAGAATTTATCTCAGACTTAAATATACATGAGGACTCTGCCCACACAGATCTCCATGGCAAAAACTTCCAAAGACTCACTGTTCTGAGAGAAGTTCCTCATCATTTCAGGTTTAAGTTAGCACCCCTTTATTCTGAGACTATGCGCTCTGGTCCTAACTCTCCCATGAGGGAAAGCATTCTCTCAGCATTTACTCTGTCAAGTCCCTTAACAATCCCATATGCTTCAATGAGCTCACCTCTCAATGTTCTAAACTCTCTTCCTCAAGAGCAGCAAAGACTGGGTCATGGAATACTCTCAAGGCTGAGTCAGGTTTTTGATCAACAAGGTAGTCGATGGTTATGGGAAGACAGGCAGGACTGTGACGTTAAGGCCATGATCACATCAGCCACGATCTTATCTAATGGTAGATCTACTCCGAGTAGAGTCCCAACCTGTTCGCTTTTGCTCATAAGACTCTCCTCAATCTCTCCTAGGAAAGTGGACTGGGAAAATTGGCTAAGCAAGGTAGACAGAAGAGAAGCAGTGGGAAACATTTTTTTAAAAGGAAAATGCTGCATAACTCTCAAAGATGTATTCGTTTGAGAAGAAAATGATGCTGTGGCTACCCAGGGACATTAAGAATGATGTCAATTTGACAAGAAAAGTCAGAAAATGTTGAAAAGTTTAGTGGTAGGCCAGAAGATTGGGGAACATTTAGCAACCAGAAAAAGGGGGCCCTTTTTTTTGAAGCAAGCTGCAATTAGTGCCATTTAGCTAGAAACAAGGCACAACAGTGCCAGATTGCTGTCAAGTGACAGGAAGGTAGCTGCCTGTCACAAAGATGGCAGTGCCCATTCACACTATAGAAACAAACTGTACAGGGAACATAAGAATGGTGTCACAGCTGACTATCCGTACATGCACAGTTCTGGCTGCCATCTTCAGTGTTGGCAGCACATTGTCCGAGAAAAAAAGTGGCAGAAAACAAGCGTACAAGGCAAAACTAATAAGAAATATATTGTATATTTCTACAAGTAAATCTTTTCTGAACCCTTTCAAGGTTAACAACATCTTTCCTATAGCAAGAAGACCAGAATTGAATGCAGTATTCCAAAAGTGGCCTAACCGATGTACTGTACAGCTACAACATGACCTCCCAAATCCTCTACTCAATGGACTGACCGATAAAGGCAATCAAACCAAATGCCTTCATCACTACCTTGTTGACCTGTGATTCCACTTTCAAGGAACTTTGAACCTGCACTTCAAGGTGTCTTTGTTTGGTAACATTGCTGAGGACCTTACCATTAAGTGTATAAGTTCTGCCCTGATTTGGCCCATCAAAACATAGCATCTCACAGTTACCTAGAACAAACTCCATCTGCCACTCCTCGGCCCATTGGCCATTTTATCAAGGTCCCATTGTACTCTGAGGTAGCCTTCTCTGCTGTCCACTACACCACCAATTTTGGTGTCATCCTCAAAATTTACTAACCATACCTAGTATATTCACAACGAGAGGTTGAGATTGAGGAATTAAATAATGGCAGGTGAAGCTGAAGGTTACTGTCTGATCAGCCACACCATTTAAAATGGCAGAGTAGAATTAAGAAGCCAAACAGCCTATTTCCATACATGGGAAGGCACCAGGAAGAGTAATGGACTACTAAACTTGAAATCTTTTGGAACTAATGGTCTGCATCCTATGGTCTTAAAAGAAGTAGCTGCAGAGATAGCAGATGTGCCCTTTTTTAAATCTCCCAGATTAATGCACTAGATTCTGGATTGACAAACTGGAATGTAAGACTTTTATTCAAAAAAGAAAGGAGACAGCAAGCAGCAAACTAGACACCAAATAACTTGGCATCGGTCATCAGGAAAAGTACTAGTAGCCATTAATGGAGGAGGAATAAGACATTTAGTACACAATTATATATTCAGACAGATTCAACAGTGTTGTAAAAGGAAAATTGTGTTTCAAGCAAGGATTAGGAACAGGGCAGGCAATTCACCCCCTTGATTCTGTTCCACCATTAGAGAAGATCGTGGTTGATGTGATCGTGGCCTTAACGTCTCAGTCCTGCCTGTCTTCCCACAACCATTGACTACCTTGTTGATCAAAAACCTGACTCAGCCTTGAGAGTATTCCATGACCCAGTCTTTGCTGCTCTTGAAGAAGAGAATTCCATAGCCTAAACAACCCTCAAAAAATTGTCCTCTTCTGTCTTAAATGGGATACTCTCCTTTTTTATGGAGCATAGCCTCTTGGCTCTGCACTTATCCTGCAAGAAGCAGCGTCCTCTCAGCATTTACCCTGTCAAATCTGCTCAGGATCTTGTGTTTTAGTAAGATCATCCCTCATATTTCTCAATTCCAATGGGTGTAGGCTTGGCCTGCTCAACCCTTCCTCTTAAGCCAACCCTTTCAACCCAGGATCTCTCAACTTCTCTGAACTACTAATGTGATTACATCTGTTAAGAACAAAACTAACACTGTACTCTGGATGTGGGCTCACTAAGGCTATGTACAGCTACAGCACCATTTTTCTACTTGTATATTCCAGTTTCCTTGCGATAAATGACAATGTGTTGATCACTTGTTCTATTTACATACAAATCTGGTTATTCATGGCGTAAGAGACCCCTAGATCCTCTTGCGCTATTGATTTCTGCAATCTTTCCCTAACTAAATAGCATTCTGTTCTTTTTTATTAAATTCTCCTTCCTAAAGCAGACACATTCACATTTCATAAATGTTCGCCTGCTTAATCCGATCTAAATCACTGTGCAACGTAGTTACAGCTCACTTTCCCACAAAGATCTTTCCTATCTACCTTTGTGCCATCAGGAAATGTTTCTACCACTCAAAATACTGATAGACAAATGCACGAGAGATCTTGGAGGATAGATTAGATTAGATTACTTAGTGTGGAAACAGGCCCTTCGGCCCAACAAGTCCACACTGACCCTCCGAAGAGCAACACACCCAGACCCATTCCCCTACATTTACCTCTTCACCTAACACTACAGGCAATTTAGCATAGCCAGTTCACCTAACCTGCACATCTTTGGACTGTGGGAGGAAACTGGAGCACCCAGAGGAAACCCACACAGACAGGGAAAGAATGTGCAAACTCCACACAGACAGTTGCCCGAGGTGGGAATTGAACCCGGGTCTCTGGCGCTGTGGGCAGCAGTGCTAACCACTGTGCCACCCCTAAAAATTTAAATGGTGCTGCTATTATGCGATTTTTTTTATAACACGGGGTTGTACAACAGAACTACTGTGTTATAGCAGAATTGAATTGTATTACAGAACATTGAGACAGTGATGGACACAACAATATTCACATTATGTCAACATTGATCGACCCAGGGTGGATAAAGGGAACCAGATGTAGCGTATCCAGATTTCCAACTGGCAGTCGATAAAGTGCCACATAAAAAGACTACCACTTTCGAGAAGAGCTTACGGGAGTTGCTGAGGTGGTGTTGATATGTAATGTGGAAGAGGGTGGGCAAACAGATAGGAAGGAAAGTTGGGAGCAATGAGTCTTTTACAGTTTGACAGTCCGAAATTAGTAGAGCTTCAGGAATCAGTAACCTAATGATGCTCAGAGTTATGAGCACTCCCTGAGCATGGTTCCCAGTTGGTTATGATTCCTGATGGCATACCCTAAATTATTAACCTACCCTGGTCAGGAGGGATGAACTGGCTCCACTTCTTAATTCCCCCACCCACTGGGTTGGTCATGACAAGGTTAATTTGTAACGATCCCTCCACATGTGGATAACTTTCTCCCAGACCAAATTAAATCTGTCATAAAAGGGAATCTTTTAAGGGAACCAGGCTTTCTAGAGTTATCATAAAGTGAGAGTTTAGTAGCTGCTAAAATTGAGTAGTAACAACATAACACAACACACAAACACAAATTATTAGCAAGGAGAGTCCAAAAAAATGCACAAACAGTTCAGAGTCTGATCATTAAGAAACAGCAAAAATCAGCAAGTTGTGGCCATTAAATGGGATGGTACTGGTAGCATTGACATTGGGAGTGGAATAGTAGGTTAAAATCCTTGCTTTTTTTTGAGGGTTGACTGAAATTCTTTTGTCTTGATTGAGTGCTCTGACGTTCTGTCAAAAACAGAGCACAAGTGTCCCTATCCCCCTTCCTACCCACAGTGCGGGAGCATTTGATGGCTATTCTCAAACTGTGACCTTCACTGCATAACTAGTACACTAGACCGCTGACAGACAAGGGGAGCAGCGAAAGGTGGCCAAGCAGAGGCTGATAGCTAAGTTCCATACCCATAGGGAGGGCCTCAACCGGGACCTTGGGTTCCTATCACACTACAGGTGACCACCATTGCAATATACACACACACACACACCTATACACAGACACACACACACAGACACTCACACACTGCTACAGACACGCTCAATCCCACATTCACACATATACCCTCTCACAGACTTAGATCACTTTACATACACACACACACACACATATGTACACACACATATATACACTCTCTCTCACAGAGTGAGAGATTAGCTTAGATTAGATTTCAAATTAGAATCAATCTAAACATTATGGCACAGACAACAGAACACAGAGGGCTAACACCTTCTACATCTTAACATCTGATCTGGCTAACACCAATTGTTACACTTAACCTGAGAATGTAACTTTTAAAAAAAGTTTTATGATTTACATATGAAAGAAGTGAAACTATCATGGTCGTTCTAAGAGATGAGAGACTCAACAAACAATCAAGGTATTTTTCAATGTATAATTTCAGTTACATCACACTGTAAACTTTTGCTATAAATTCTGTGTCTTACAATTGTGTACTCCACAACTAGGAGGAGAAAGTGAGGTCTGCAGATGCTGGAGATCAGAGCTGAAAATGTGTTGCTGGTAAAGCACAGCAGGTCAGGCAGCATCCAAGGAACAGGAGAATCGGCGTTTCGGGCATAAGCCCTTCATTCTGATGAAGGGCTTATGCCCGAAACGCCGATTCTCCTGTTCCTTGGATGCTGCCTGACCTGCTGTGCTTTGCCAGCAACACGTTTTCAGCTCTACTCCACAACTACCTGATGAAGGAGCAGCGCTCCGAAAGCTAGTGCTCCAATTAAACCTGTTGGACTATAACCTGGTATTGTGTGATTTTTAACTTTGTGCTAAATGGGACAGACTTGAACAGATCTAGCGACTCAAGACACGGCCTTTACAGGTCAATAAGCAGCAGCACTGGCACATTCCAACATAATCTACAACATCATGGCCTGGCAGATCCCCCACTCTACCATTACCAGGTTATCAAACCTGATTCAATGAAGCGTGTACAAGGACATTCCAGCAGCACCTGCTCCATTGCCACCAATGCAGGAAAAATGAAAATTTACCTGAATATTTGAAGGACTCAGATTGCATTTGATTCATGGTTAAAAAAATGTAATCCTTTCATCATAATTAGAAATTAGTTAAATCTTCAACTAATCTGCTGAATGCTGATCATTCACCATAGTCTGAAATGGATAAATTATCTTTTCTCTGATTCTTTTCTTTTACCATTGACTTGGTTGTAATTAAGTGGCTATTTCAAGACAAACACATTTAGTCCTCATCCAGCCAGGGCAAAATGAAAGCTCTAGTCAGATTAAATAACTAATCTCTGGAATTTATTTCTAGTCTTCGTGTGACAACTCATGAAAATAAATAAAACCCATTCAATGGATCTGCTGTATCCCAAGCAACTGTAATAGCTTTGTCCAATTTATCTGTTAATGCCTGTTCTTTGACCTTCCGACAAGGAGAATTATTGACTTATTTATATACAAACCAACTTCAGTTTATCCAGTCAATGAACACAGAGTCTACCATGTCTCTTTTCATTCCACCTCCTAATCACATTTTGCAATGAACTTAACCAAGTTTCTCTTGAAAGAAAGAGCCTTAAATTAATTCCCAGCTTTAGTTTGCTTCTCCTTATGTAGTACATCAAAGACTGCAGATTAATCAGAGTTATACGGTTTTAAAACCTTTGAATTCAGAGGAGATTTGGGCTTTGTTGCCCAAACCAACATTTGTTGCCCATCCCTGATTGGATTTGAGTAGGTGATGTGTCTGTCTTCTTGACTAGCTGCAGTCCATGTGCTGTTTGATCCAGCAACATTGAAGACACAGCAAATATATTGGTGTGTGGTGTGTTGCTTGGAGGAGAACTTGCAGATATCTGTCGATACCTATCAAAATTAAACCTCTGGCACTTTCTCAAACCCGTTGACACTGGGATCAACTTAACACAACATCAATGATTGAAATATGTCTCCTTAGGTCACTGGGCAGTGAAAAGTTCAACCAACATTTTCCGACTGGCACTTAGTTCATTTAGCACGTACAAAATAATCATTTATTGCTAACCCAGTAACTTGCACATGTTTATTTTGCATCAAACCCAGATGCCTTCCTGCTTCACTTACATCATCCAATTGTAACATTCATTTTCAGAGCAAATATTACACTTACCAACATTTCAACTACATGTGACACTTAACTCCTAATTTTACTTATTGTACTTAGAACACAAAATAATTTAGGAGCATATCAGAATGTAACTAACACTTGAGCTGATAAAAATTAGAGATTAACCTTTCCCTTAGCATCATGCAAACAACTTAAAACATGGGCAAGCAACTGTAAGAATCCTAACCAGAGATTACATACTAACCCTGGAATTCCCAGTGACAGATTTTGCAAGACCTGGGACATCCTCTGAGCTGTTTGGCAAGAATTTCATTCATTACTCATTTTAACAGTCCAAGCCAAAATCATTGTCCAGGTCTTTTTCCTTTCAGGCACAGATTTCAATAACTGCTCAGGACCATTCACACCACCTCTCTGTGCTAACAGCAGCATAAAAAAGAAATACCTGCATTTCAGGTCTTATTTGAGAAGAGGAGGTCAGTGTTAAAACATAGCCTTCTTAAATACGTGCCCCCAGGAGAGGCATAGTCTGTCCTTCTTGAGATACACAAAAGAAAAGTGAAAGATGATAATCAGTAAACATAAGCCGAAATGCCAATCATGTGCAATTAAAATGGACACAGCAAAGTATTGAGAAAACAAAAGTACCAGAAGACTGCTTTCTCCTGATGCTGGTCTACTAGAGTTCTTTGCAAATGGATCTTCCTGATCAATGATGTCTTTAACAGGCGTTGAGAGTAGAGTGGTGCTGGAAAACCACAACAGGTCAGGCAGCATCCGAGGAGTAGGAAAATCAACATTTCGGGCAAAAGCCCTTTATCGGGAATGAAGCAGGGAGCCTCCAGGGTGGAGGGGTAAATAGGAGGGGCGGGGGGGGGTTGCTGGGGAGAAGGTAGCAAAGTGTACAATAGGTGGAGGGGATAGGTGGGAAAGGAGATTGGCAGGTAGGACAGGTCATGACGATGGTGCTGAGCTGGAAGGTTGGAACTGGGGTAAAGTGGGGTGGGAGGGAAAATGATGAAACTGGTGAAATCCACATTGATGCCGTGGGGTTGAAGTGTTGCAAGGCGGAAGATGAGGCGTTCTTCCACCAGGCATCAGGTGGTGAGGGTGTGGCAATGGAGGAGGCCCAGAACCTGCATGTCCTCGGCAGAGTGGGAGGGGGAGTTGAAATGTTGGGCCATAGGGCGGTATGGTTGATTGGTGCAGGTGTCTCAGAGATATTCCCTAAAGCGCTCTGTGAGAAGGCGTCCAGTCTCCCCAATGTAGAGGAGACCGCATCAGGAGCAATGGATACAATAAATGACATTGGTGGATGTGCAAGTAAAACTTTGATGGATGTGGAAGGCTCCTTTGGGGCCTTGAATGGAGGTTTTGCAATTTCTGTGGTGGAAGGGGAAGGTGCCAGGAGAGGAGGGTGGGTTGTTGGGGGGCGTGGACCCGACCAGGTAGTCCCAGAAGGAGCGGTCTTTACGGAAAGCGGAAAGGGGTGGGGAGGGAAATATATCCCTGATGATGGGGTCCGTTTGGAGGTGGTAAAAATGTCGGTGGATGATGTGGTTTATACAAAGGTTGGTAGGGTGGAAGGTGAGGACCAGGGGGTTCTGTCCTTGTTATGGTTGGAGGGGTGGGGTTTGAGGGCGGAGGTGCGGGATGTGGATGAGATGTGGAGGGCATCTTCAACCACGTGGGAAGGGAAATTGCGGTCTTTAAAGAAAGAGGCCATCTGGTGTGTTCTGTGGTGGAACTGGTCCTCCTGGGAGCAGATATGGCTGAGGCGGAGGAATTGGGAATACGGGATAGCATTTTTGCAGCAGGTAGGGTGCAAAGAGGTGTAATCCAGGTAGCTGTGGAAGTCGATGAGTTTGTAAAAAATGTCAGTGTCAAGTCGGTCGCCATTGATGGAGCTGGCGTTGGTCAGCCTACCCAGTGTAGAATTGTACAGCACAGGAACGGGTCCATTGGCCCACAATGTTATGCCAAACACACCACCAAATGAAACTAATCCCTTCTGCATGCTCTTAGTCCATATCCTTCCATTCTTCGCATATTCATGTCCCTTAAACGCCCCTATCGTATCTGCCTTCACCACCATCCCTAGCAGCATGTTCCACATTCCTACTACCCTCCACGTAAAAAAACACTTGCCCTCACCTCTCCTTTGAACTTGGCCCTCTCACCTTAAATGCATGCCCTCCAGTACAGACATTTTAACTCTGGGAAAAGGTTCTGACCATCAACCCCATCCATGCATCTCATAATTTTATAGACTTCTATCAAGTCTCCCCTCAGCCTCCGCCACTCCTCAGAAAATAACTCGAGATTTTCACACCTCTGCTTATAGCTCAAATCTTCTGATCCAGGCAGCAACCTAGTAAGCCTCTTCTGCACCCTTTCCAAAGCTTCCACATCCTTCCTTAATGTAGCAACCAGAACTAAACGCAATACTCTAAGTGTGGCCTAACCAAAGTCTGTTAAAGTTGCACACTGTCAACTGCATAGGGACCTCTTTGAAAAGTAACAAATGACAGCCACAGGAGCCAATGGAGAATCACTGAAGATTGTGAACTTGCGAAATGGTTTTAGTGGCAAGTATTTTTGAACAGCAATTCTAACTTGAATTTTTAGTAAAAGTGTATTTTAACTCTGTGGTGGTGGCTGGCATGTTGCTTTGTTGTGTGACTGGAATCCATTTCTTCCATCAATGAGCATCAATCCATCACTCCCCTCTGCCTTGTCAGTTTTACTGTCTGCTCCAGAGTGCTTCAGAGGCAGGAACAGATGTTTCGCCATCATATTCGATTTCTGAATTTGCACTGACTACCAAATTTTGCACTACTGTATCTTGATTCCTCCTGACCTTGGGTCCATAATAAGCACCTTTGAGAACCCACCAGTTAAAAGCCTCCAGTAAAGCCAGTAGTGATGGAGAAACAGAAAAATTCTGCTGGGAATGCATTACCCTGTCCCACCCACAAAGAACTGCCCTTAGTCTTACTTCGTTGTGATCTTAAACAGTGTCTGCAGTCTGTGTGGCTAATCCAAAAAGGCAAAAGAAATCCCTTGTCATTTTTACATCGCTGATGTTTAACAATCATGACAATTTCAGCAGCAAAATGGAGAGGATTCAACAAGGTGGTGCACAGGCTCTCTCCTGATGTGCCTTGGGCTACTTTATGATATTAAAAAGCCATTGCTTAAACATGAGACTTTCTTTTCATTGGATGTGGGCCAGCATTTATCACCTATCCTTAATTGCCAAGACAGCAATTAGGAGTCAACCATATTGCTATGGCTTGGAGTCACATATAGGCCAAGTCAGGTAAGGTTGGCAGATTTCCTCCCCTAAAGGAACCAGATGGGTTTTTGCAACAATGGTAATGTGATTCGGCCAGCATTTTTTAATTGAATTCAAATGTCACCATCTTTCACGCATGTCCCTGGAACATTAGTCTAGGGTCCTCATTACTCATCCAGTGACATTACCACCATGCCATGGCCTCCCCTTTATTGTTGTCACTGCAGGCAGCAGGGAGCCTACTTACAGACAATGTTAAGGGAACATCCCAGCCAGCGACAGCTGTGCTCCAACTCTGCCCTTTTCAGCAACCCCCACTTTTTATCTATTGCTCCAGCATTCCATTCCCTAATCCAGAAACTCTGGAGAAGTTTCGAAAGGAAATTCATGTCCCCTCTCCCCAAAGCCTTCTGGAAGATTTGTCTCTCTGACCAGGCTGGAGGTCAGGTGCCACACTTTAATCTTTTGTTCAGTGAAATCACATCTTGTAACTCACACCGAGTGTTTCAATATGTTTAATTAGGTTTAGGACACTAAACAAATCAAAATTACTTTGCTGTTGCTGGAAAATATGGGTTTGGAATTCAGTTGTATTGCTACAGATGGGAAACTTTTTTTTTGACACTATGGATTGTATCAGTGCCTCAATATAGTATAGTCATTCAGTAACAGTGAAGCCGCAGGGAACTTGTTTCCAACTCATGATCGCCAAGACCCCTAGATTGCCCCTTTGAGGCTTGCTGCACCTTATACCATTTGGGCAATTGGCAGGCTTTCCTTGGAAATTACAGACCTCTCCCAATGGCAGGAGTCCCCCATGATATCAAAGGCAGTGCTGTTGCCAGTTCTATACCCACCTGAAGTTTCTGGTTGGTCCAGTGATGGTTTGAAGGGGTTGTGGGTGCAAGGGGTATTAAAAAAAACACCTGGCCAATCATCCTTTTCCAATGGCAGATACAATGATCAGGGACTGAATAACTTTCAACAAAGAACCCAGACCCAAGAGCCCAGATGGTATTGAAGGATTCAACAGGCATCTATTACAGCTATTACAAAACATTATACACGCAGTTATACATACAACTGCTTCGTCACTAACCCCACTATCCCTGCCATCTTTCTCCAGAGCTGCTAAACGACAGATTATTTTCCTCGAAAAGCTCATTTGATCGCATTCCCACTTCTGAGTGAGTGTCAGGGACTAGAGTTCTGACTTCTCAAATGAATGGATGTTTTTCTCCAATTTGCTTCATCACTGAGTCGTGCTCTTTGAGAGGGAGGGGAGAGTTTAAGGCGCCTCAGCACCACATTCAAAGATAACTAGCAATCAAAAATGCTGCCTTTGGGAGCAATGCCCTCATCCCAAAAATTAGTTTTAAAACAGGCTTTTGTTTTAAAAACAGCATACCTGAACTTGAATTAAACCCTCAAAGTGTAGATGTTTCAACCCATTTTCTCACAGTTTAAAATTTAAAACAGTGGAAAAGAAACTTGTCACAAATGAGAGAGAGTATGCCTGCCCCAAGCTGTAATAATGTACTCTAAATCTGTTGTTTCAGATCTATTACTTCTGACCTTCCCTTCATCAGGAGATCAGAAGTGGGGATGTTCACTGAATATTGCATAATGTTCAGCACCACTCACAACCCCTCAGATACTGAAAGAGTCCATGTTCAAATTCAACAAGAACCTGAACAATGTGAAGAATGTGAATAAATTAGGGCAAGCGAGCTAGTGTTATGGACCAGACCGAACCCCCTCACTACATATTAAGGAGATAGCCTCGACCCTAACTTTTTCTTATTTTAAAGGCAAGTGCCAAGCGTTGCATTCAGGTACAATTTGATTGATCAAAGGACCAGCTTTGAAGCAAAACACACTTTATTCATATACTATAGTTAAAATACAACAAAAGAAAAAAGAAATTCAAATAACACTACTGGAAGACTTTACAGAATAATAGATTATTAACCACTACAAACTAATAGTTCCAGTATAGTAACATCCTATAAACAAACCCTTGGCAAAAGGCAAATTCAGAAAAATAGATTGTCTCACATGCAATTCTCCAGTTAAGGAGGAAAACATCAAGAGCAAACTCAGAGACAGAGAGAGATGTTCTGCGGTTTCTAACCCCAGCTCCAAGACACCAGCAGCTGCTACTGAAAAACTAAAACTAAAACTAAATATTCTGGTTATGTGGGAACTTGACCATTCAGGCTGTTTTTATTATTCCAACCTTTTAGAAGAAGGCCAAGGCCTCACAAATTGGTTTCTTTATGGGCTTTCAATAGACAGCTCTGCACCTCAGTCTTAAGATCTCTCTTCAAAAAAAATCCAAGACAAAATACATTTCTTAAATCCATAGTATTGTCACACTGGCAACATAAAAGAAGAATGGAAGAGTTTTTTTTAAGATAGATAAAAGATAAGAGATAGGCAAGAATGGAAATTGGATGACTGGAAAATGAGGCTGGAGAAATAATAATGGGGAACATAGCAATGGCAGAGGAACCGAACTGGGACTTTGTTTCAGCAGCATGCCAGAACTTCGAGAGAGTCAGGACAGAGGTGAATGTAGTAGCCATCAGTAAGGAAGGGTTTCAGATGCTGAAAGCAGATAAATCATTCCTGATGAAGGGCTTACGCCCGAAACTTCAATCCTCCTGCTCCTCGGATGCTGTCTGACCCTGCTGTGTTTTTCCAGCACCATCCTAATCCTGACTCTGATCTCCAGCATCTGCAGTCACTTTCACCAAGGATAGGAGAGTAGGCAAAGACATGGCAGATGGAATATAATGTGTGAAAGGCTTAGGCTATGCACTTTGATATGAAGAACAGACGTGTAGACTATTATCTAATTGACAAAAGGACTCAAACCAGATGCACAAAGGGACTTAGCAGTCTGCATTCAGGATTCTCTTAAGGTTAACATACAGATGCAATTGGCAGTCAGGAAGACAAATTCAATGTTAGTATTCATAGAATCAAAGAATCCCTACAGGTGGAAACAGGCCATTTGGCCCAACAAGTCCACACTGACCCTCTGAAGAGTAACTTACCCAGATCCATTCCTCTACCCTATTACTCTACATTTCCCCTGACTAATGCACCTAATCTATATATCCCTGAACACTATGCGTAATTAACCACAGCCAATTCACCTAACCTGCACATCTTTGGAATGTGAGAGGAAACACACGCAGGCATGAAGAGAAGACTCCACACAGATAGTCACCTGAGACTGGAATCGAACCTGGGTCCCTGGCACTGTGAAGCAGCATTGCTAACCACTGAGCCACCGTGCCACCCTGTATTTAAGAGGGCTAGAATACAACAGCAGGTATATACTGCTAAATGCTCCATAACACACTGGTCAGACCCCATTTTGAACATTGTGAACTATTTTGGGCTCCATATCGATGGAAGGACTTGCTGGCATTGGAGGGGATCCAGAGTAGGTTTACATGAATGGGCCCAGGGATGAAGGGCTTGTCATTTGAGAAGCAGTTGACGACTCTGGATCTGTACTCAATGTAGTTTAGAAGGATGACGTGGGGGTGAGAAGTGGGGAGAATCTCATTGAAACTTACAAAATTCTGAAAGGCCAGGTTAGAGTGGACGTAGAGAAGATGTTTCAATATGGAGGAGAGACTAGGACCCAACGGCACAGCCTTAGAGTGAACGGAGATGAGAAATGTCTTCAGTCAGAGGGTGGTTAATCGTGGAACTCATGGCCTCCATTTCTTTCTGTGGCAAAATCATTGACTGTGTTTAAGATAGAGATTGATAGGTTCTTGATTACTAAGGGGATCAAGAGTTACAGGGAGAAACATATACGCTATGATCGAATCGCGCAGCCGACTCAATGGGCCAAATGGCCTGATTCTGCTCTTAAATCTTATGTCTTGTGTTGGCAAGTAATATTCATGCCAGACAAAGACCATTTCTAACTACGCAGAATTCAACCATTGCCCCTTGACATTACCATCACTGAAATTCCCTGTACCAACATCCTAGGGATTAGCATTGACCAGCAACTGAACTCCACCAGCTATAAAAAATATTGTGGCAATAGGCGAAGGACTAAAGGTAAGAATTTTATGCAAGTATCTCACTTCCTGTCTGCCGTCATTAGGAGTCTGAAGGGGGTCAGTTAGTTGGACAGCTGGTTTGCAAGACAGAATGATGCCAACAGCATGGGTTCAATCCCTACACTGACTGTGGAAACCACAAAGGTCCCTCCTTCTCAAACCTGAAGGCTTTTGCGGTACAGTGTCTGCATCTCTAGGCAAGGAGGTCCAGGTTCAAGTCCCATCTGCTTCAAAGGTGTGTATTGATATTTCTGAACAGGTTGATTAGAATTTTATTTTGACAAAGGTCGTGTGAAGAAATACTCTTGACTGAATGAATGTAGCTGCAACAACACAGGAAGCTTGACACCAACCAAAAGAAAGCAGCCTGCTTGACTAAAAGTTCTTTCATCACTGATGCATGACAACAGCAGTGGGCACCATCTACAAGGTACACTGCTGTAACTCACCCAGGCTCTTTCAACAGCAACTTCCAAACCTGTTACTTCTAACACTTTGAAGGTGCAGAGCAGTAAAACACAGGGAACAATACCACCTGCACATTTCTCTTTAAGCCACTCACCTCCCTGACTTAGCACTACATCACCATTCCTTCACTGGCACTGGGTTAAAATCCTGAAACTTTGTAACAGCACTCTGTGTCCTGACACCCCAATGACTGCAGCAATGCAAAAGGCAGCTTATCACCACCTTATCAAGGATAATTCGGAATGGGAAATAAATGCTGAGTTAGCCAAGACATCTGGATCTGAAGAAAGAATATTTTAAGTGATTGTCACAATGGCTTCTCAGAAAAACAGAGGAAGACTGTAATAATGGTGACATCTGCCATGTGGATTACTGTTAGCTGGATTATTTAAAACAGTCAGTGTAAATCATTTTTAACGATTCTCACCTAAATTGTTTGAGGTTTAAATTATTTGCTATAAACTACAAATTAAACGTTTCATGCCATGATTATTGGTGGACAAGTGTGCAAAACTGGTTGAGTCAAGCACATTATTTGCGCCAGCAAGTACACATTATTAGCCATCCTCTGCTCTTAAAATCTTTCACTTACTTTAATTGATTATAATTACATCTTAAAAACTTCAGAATGGACTGGGAACAAGCAAATAGAGATCAGAAACAGACTTTCTCTCTATCCCAAAACCATCCTAACCTTCAAATATAGTTGTATCACATCATGCGTTCCCTAGAAATTCCCTCACTAATGGCATTGTGGGTCAACTCACAGAAGGTGGACTGCAGCGGTTCAAAAAGGCAGATCACCACCACTTTCTCAAGGGACAGGCAATAAACACAGGCCAGTCAGTGATGCACACATCCCACAAATGAATAAAAACAATGCAGCTCGATCCTTACATTTTCATCCCTGCCCCCACCCAAAGAATAATATACAAATCACTGTAAATGCTCACAAGACTCTCCTGATAATGTTGTGGCATCTTTGGTTTCTTGTCCAGTATCCAAAATCTATGCTGCTGGACCCTAGGAAGCCTTACCTGCAGCTCCAGGGAACTAAGTCTCTCAAAATATAGCTTGAAACCTAGAGACCCTAGATTTGTGAATCAAGACCCCAGTTTGAGAAGGAGGGACTTTCACGGTTTTTCATAGTCAGCGTGGGAATTGAATCCATGCTGTTGGCATCGTTCTGCCTTGCAAACCAGTCGTCCAACTAACTGCATTTTCAAATCCAACAGGAGCTGAAAAAGTCCATTCCCTGGTAACCCCAATCTGCACAACACCACAGCTCGTTTCTTTTTAAAAAGACTCTCATTTAACATGAAGATCACTTAATAGTCTTAAAAAGACATTTAAAATCTCTTACCTCACTGACAATTGTCGAGATGTATCTATCTGTGCTGTACACCCAGCCGTCAACACATGGCTCTATTTCACGGGCTGTCTCACTGGAGCGGTCTCCTTCAAGAGATTTGAACTTGCTACACCTACTGTACACTTGCTCACCGTCCCTTTCTTCAATAGGGATCCGTAGACTCAGGTTCAGTGACGAGTTATTTCCTTCGATGGTGGTATTTGGAGAGTCGGGCAGGCGGCAATGGTGCTGCGGGGTGTCTCCCACAAACACCATAGAGAGACCAGTGTAGCCGTTCGGGATGTTGATGACACTCAGCAAAAAGAATATCGTTTTCTGGAAGGGACCCCATGCTCCCAGGAAGGCAGTTAACTCATCATAATCTTGCACGTTCATCCTCACAAAAAGAGGACCCTCCTGGACGACCGCAACTCACAAGTCATGCAAGTACAAGCTCTTCGAGTCTACAGAAGCAAAAGACAACATTAATAAATAAAGTTTCTCATCAAAATCTGTCAACCACAGCAACTTCTCCAATGCAAATACAAAAGCCTTGCACAAGTAGTCGCCTGGTTGTTTGGATGCGCATGCGCGCAGGGGATGAAATTGTAACATGGAATTTTGATACTTTTGCTGACCACGTGCTTCAAGTTGCTTTAAAGACAACTTTCCCCTCTTTCTCAAAACGCCGTTCAGCTTGTGTTGCATAACTTTTGATGAGTCCGAATACCAGTTATTCACTGGCGCAATCGCAGCCACAATGCTTTGTGGAAGAGAGAATTTTTACTACACCAGAGTCAAGCAAAACGAACACTTTTTTTATTCATTTTTGGGATGTGGGCATCGTTTCTTGGCCAGTATTTATTGTCCGTCCCTAGTCGCCCCTGAAATCGTGGTAATGGACTGCCTTCTTCAACTGCTGCAGTCCACCTGCTGTGGGTTGGCATACAATGCCATTAAGGAGAGAAATCATAGGCAATGTTTCCAAAGCAAGATGGTGAGTGGCTTGGAGAGGAACTATTGGAGGCGATGGTATTCCCATTTATCTGCTGCCCATGTCCTTCTCAATGGAAGTGCTCGTGGGTTTGAAAGGTGTTTTCAGAGAATCTTTGGTGAATTTCTGCAATGCATCTTGTAGATTGTACACAGTGCTGCTAGCAGTCAGCGGTGGAGGGATTGGATGCTTGTGGCCAATAACGAGGAATGCTTTCTCCTGGGTGGCATCAAGCTTCTTGAGTGTTGTTGAAGCTGCACCTATCCAAGCAAGTGGGAGTATTCTATCACACTCCTGACTTCTGCCTTGTAGATAGTGGCTTTGAGGAGTTAGGAGGTGAGTTGCTCAGCCGAACATTCTTAGCCTTTGCCTTGCTGTTGTAGCCACTACATTTATGTGGTGCGTCCAGTTGAGTTTCTGAACAATGATAACCGCCAGGATGTTGATAGTGGGGGATTCAGTGATGGCAACACCATAGAATGACATGGGGCACTGGTTAATTTTGTTTTTATTTATTCACTGGATAAGGGTGTTACTGGTTAGGCCAGCATTTGTTACCCATTCCTAATTGTCCAGAGGGCAGTTAAAGGTCAACCACGTTATTGTGGGTCCAGAGTCACATGTGGACCAGACCAGGTAAGGATAGACCGGAAGGAGGCTGGAAGAACACAACAAGCCAGGCAGCATCAGGTGGTGGAGAAGTCGACGTTTCGGGTGTAACCCTTCTTCAGGACTGGGGAGTGGGTGTAGGAGGAGCTGCAGATAAATGGGGTAGCGGGGCAGAGTGGTGAAGCGGGGATAGGTGAGGACGGGCAGAGGGTTAGAGCTGGCTGTTAATGAGATGAGTGAATTTGGTTAGTGGGAGGGAGGAGGGCTAGGAGGGCAGATTATTTGAAATTGGAGAACTCAATGTTAAGTCCTCCAGGCTGTTGGCTGCCCAGATGGAAGATGAGGTGTTGTTCCTCCAATTTGCACTGTGGTTAGTTTTGAATATAGAGGAAGCCAAGTATGGTCATGTCAGAAAGGGAGTGGTTGGGGGAATTGAAATGTGTGGGGACCGAACGTAAATTCAGGGATTGGTTCACTGAGCATCGCAGCTGGGTCCACATCCACCAGTCTCTGCATCCAACGCATCATCCTTAAATGCTTCTGCCAACTCCAACTAGACTCCACCATCAAGAACATCTTCCCCCTCCTCTCCCTTCTCTGCCTTCCACAAGGACCGTTCCCTTCAACAGTCCTTTGTCTGTGGGGAGAGCGGCACAAACTATCACAATCCTGCTGGTACCTTCCCCTGCAACCGGAAAAGATGCGAAACCTGCCAGTATACCACCCCCCCTCAACTCCATCCAGGGCCATAACCAGTCCTTCCACATGAGACAGAAGTTCACCTGCCTCTTCTCCAACCTAGTTTACTGCATCTTGTGTCCCCAATGTGGCCTTCTCTACATGGGGGAGACCGAATGTAAACTTAGGGAATGGTTCACTAAGCATTGCAGCTGGGCTGCAGGGGCTGACTGGACCTCCCAGTCACTGCCCAGTTCAATACCTCCAACCTGGAATTTTGAATTCCGGCATCTGCAGTTTTTTTTGTTTCAGACCAGGTAAGGATGTCTGTTTCCTTCCCTGAAGGACATTAGTGAGCCAGATGGGTTTTTCTGATAATTGACAGTGGATTCATGGTCATTGTCTTTTCTTGGTGATGGTCATAGCCTGGAAATTGTGTGGCGCAAATGTTACTTGTCAGCCTAAGCGTGGAGATTGACCAGACCTTATTGCATTTGAAAATGGACTGCTTTAGTCGCAAATGGTGCAGAACATTGTTCAATCATCGGTGAACATCCTCACTTCTGAATTTATGATGGAGGGAAGGTCATTGATGAAGCAGCTGAAAATGGTTGGCCTTAGTTCTTCCTCTTTCCCTCACCCACTACCCTGAGAAACTCCCACAGAGATGTCCTGGAGCTGAGATGACTGATCTCCAACAACCAAGACCGCCTTTGACAAAGGAGAAAGTGGGGACTGCAGAGGCTGGAGATCAGAACTGAAAATGTGTGCTGGAAAAGTGCAGCAGGTCAGGCAGCATCCAAGGAACAGGAGAATCGACATTTCGGGTCCTGAAGAAGGGCTTATGCCCGAAACGTCGATTCTCCTGTTCCTTGGATGCTGCCTGACCTGCTGCACTTTTACAGCAACACATTTTCAGCTCGTCTTTGACAAAGGGTGTTAGACTCGAAATGTCAGCTCTTTTCTCTCCTTACAGATGCTGCCAGACCTGCTGAGATTTTCCAGCATTTTATCTTTTGGTTTCAGATTCTAGCATCCGCAGTAATTTGCTTTTATTTAATTTGTTTTTACCAAGACCATTTTCCCTGGTGTTAGGTATGTCTCCAACCACCAGAGATTGTGACCCCTGGTTCCAGGTTTGCTCGGGCTCCTTGATGCCATATTTATTCAAATGCAGGCTTGATTAAAAGTGCAGTCACTCTCCCCTCACCTCTAAAATTCAGCTTTATTTGACCATGTTTGTAAAAAAGCTATAATGTGGTCAAGAGCGGAGTGGACCTGGCAGAACCCAAACTAGGTTATTGCTGAACTAGTGCTGCTTGATAGTACTGTTGATGACAATTTCCATCATAGTGATGGCTTTGATTTATCCTGCTGTTTATGTACAGGACATACTTGGGCAATTTTCCACCTTGTTGGATAGATGGGATCGTTGTAACTGTACTGTAACAAGTTGGTTTGGGGAGCAACTTGATCTGGAGCACAATTCTTCAGTACCATTGCTGTAATGTTATCAGGGCCTTTAGATTTTGCAGTATTCAGCATCTCCAACTATTTTGTGATATCAGATGGTGTGAATAAAATTAGCTAAAGACAGGTATCAGTAATGCTAGGAACCACTGGAGGAAGCCAAGATGGATCATCCACTCAGCACTTCTGGCTGAAGATTGCTGTGAATGCTTATCTCTTGCACTGATGTGTTGGGCTTTTGCATCATTGAGGCTGGAAATATTTGTGCAGCCTTCTCCTCCAGTTAGTTGCTTAATTATCCATTTACTATTCATGACTGGATGTGGCAGGATTGAAGAACTTAGATCTGATCTGTTGGTTGTGAGATCACTTAGCTCTATCTACCATTTGCTGCTTATGTTGTTTGGCATGCAAGCAGTCCTGTTTAGTGACTTCACCAGGTTGACATCTCTTCTTCAGGCGTGCCTGGTACTGTTCTCCTGCACTGTCCATGGAACCAGGGTTGGTCCCCTGGCTTGATGGTAATAGTTGAATGAGGGATATGCCAGGCCTTGAGGTTCCAGATTGTGCGGGACTACAATTCTGCTGCTATTGACGGCCTACATCACCTCTCAGATGCCCAGTTTTGAGTTACTAGATCTGCTTGAAGTCTGCACATTTAGCAGTTTTGTCCATAGGTGTTAGTGAGTTTTGAGAAGATTTGTAGCTCTTTTTCAGATGTTTAGCGGTCATAGAAAGCACTTTCTATCTGCAGTCTTTGAGTGAGTGAAAGCTAGGGTGATGGATGAACAGGGATTTGATGTGAGTTAGCCTATGGATCATGGATAGTTGGAAGATTATCAGCCAGCAGAGCTTTGGAATATACTGGTGCGATGTAACAACAGTATCCATTAGGATTAGCCATTCCCTCAAGTCAGTTCTCTGCTTACCTATTCCACTGCTCCAGCAACAGTTTGTGTCCTCTTCCTTTACTCTCAGGAAAATTTGGATTGCCTCCATCAAATCTACCTTTTCTCCTCAAAGGGAGGATAATCCCAACTTATTTGGGGCCTCCATTTATCTGGAACCTACCTGGTTCCAGTGTATCTTTTCTGCACTAAGTAGGAATGGAAGAGTCTTCCAGCTGTGTTCTAACCAGTGTATTAGAAGTCTTGGCATAGTTTCTTCGCTATTGTATGTTAGGTCTCCCTTAATAGAACCAAGGATCCTATATGTTTTCTTAAAAAAACCCATCTCAACTTGTCTTGGTAACTTGTTTCTGACCAGATATTAGCAATATGAATAAAATTGAGTACTATCTTGGAGAAACATCCATACACAATCATGAATTTCTATACCTGTGCAACCAATAAAAATCTTGGAAAACTATGTAAAAAAAAAATGAAAACATCAAAATACCTTGGATTATGGAAATCTGAAATAAAACCAACAAGTACTCAGAACATTCCATGTCTTCAGAGAGAGCAGCAAGTTGCAAGTTGGCACACAGCATAATGGACATTATTCTCAATGTGAAGGCAGGACTGTGTCTCCACAAGGTCTGTCTGGTGGTCACACTTATCAATATTGCCATGGACAGATGCAACTAAGATATAATTAAGACAAATCTTACCAATTGGCTCGACGGTCCACTTATAAAACTATAAGATGTGGGAAAAGAAGTTGGCCATCCCTTTACATCTGTTTCACCATTGAATGAGATCATGGCTGACTGGATAATCCTTCATAATGGAAAAGGAGAACACGGATGTATATATCAAAGTGGAGGACTGAAACAATAGGGGGGGGGGGGGGGCGAGAGAGAGAGAGAGAGAGGGAGAGAGAGAGAGAGAGGGAGGGAGAGAGGGAGGGAGAAAGAAAGAGAGAAAAAAGGTTTAGCAGTCCAAAGAGTGGATAAATCTGCAGGTTCTGATGAAATATATCCCAAGCTGCTGAGGCAAGGGAGGAGATATCAGAAGCCCTGGCAGTAATTCTCAAATCCTCTCTGGGCCCAAGTTGCCCTACTTTTAAAGGAGGACGAAAGAATAGATCAAGAATCATAGGTCAGCCACGCCACCCTCTTTTTTTTTTGGAGGGGGGGGGTGGGAGTTTTAGAAATTAATCTGAGGTTAGAGAGTGTATTTGCACTTGGAGTGATGCAGATTAATCAGGAAGAATCAGCATAGATTTATGTTACAGCTTGTGGTTAACAAATTTTGTGGGCGGCACGGTGGCACAGTGGTTAGCACTGCTGCCTCACAGCGCCTGAGACCTGGGTTCAATTCCTGCCTCAGGCGACTGACTGTGTGGAGTTTGCACGTTCTTCCCGTGTCTGCGTGGGTTTCCTCCGGGTGCTCCGGTTTCCTCCCACAGTCCAAAGATGTGCAGGGTCAGGTGAATTGGCCATACTAAATTGCCCGTAGTGCTAGGTAAGGGGTAAATGTAGGGGTATGGATGGGTTTCGCTTCGGCGGGTCGGTGTGGACTTGTTGGGCCGAAGGGCCTGTTTCCACACTGTAATCTAATCTAAAAAAAAAATAGACTTTTTTTTGAGGAAGTAACCAGAAGTGCAGATAATGGTAAAGAATTTGATGTGGACTACATGGACTTTAGCAAGGCTTTTGGTGAGGCTGCAGACTAGTCAAGACAGTAAGAGCCCATGGATCAAACAAAGTGGCACATTGGATCCAAAACTGTCTGAGGGGCAGGGAGAGGAGGGTAAATGGTAGAGGGGTAATAGTGTTACTGGAAGTCTGTTTCCAATGGCACTCCACAAGGTTCGATGCTGAATGCATTGTGCGTGGTGTTCGATAATGATTTGAATCGAGATGTGGGGGTACAATCAAGAGATTTACGATGATATGAAACTTGGTGGAATCAGAAACAATAAAGAGAATAGCCATAAACTGGAGGAGGATATGGACAGACTGTGATTGGAGAGAGAATGGCAAAATGGCAAATGGAATTCAACTCAGAAGAGTGTAAGATATTGCTCTTAGGGAGGGATAACAAGGCAAAGTATTACATAATGCATGGTAGGACCCTGAAAAGTACTGAAGATCAAAGGGACCTTAATGTGCATTTGCATAGATATCCAAAGGTAGCAGGACAAGTTGATAAGGTGATTAAAGTATATGTGATACTTACCTACCTGACGAAGGAGGAGCACTCCAAAAGCTTGCATTTTCAAACAAACCTGTCTGACTATAACCTGGTGTCATGTGATTTTCAGCTTTATTATCTGAGGCACAGAATGCAAGAGCAGCAAGGCTATGCAGAAAGTGTATGAAATGGTGGTTAAGCTGTGACTAGAGTATGGAGAAGTTCTGGTCACCACATTACAGGAAAGATGTGATTGCATCGGAGGGGGTGAAGAGGAGATTTACTAGGAAGCTGTCTGGGCTGGAATGTCTGACCAATAGGAAAGAGGACGTCATCTGAAAAAGGAGCATCATGCTGAAAGCTTGTGATTTCAAATAAGCCTGTTGGACTACAACCCGGTGTTGTCTGACTTCATGTTTTCCAATGATGTCACTAAGAAACACCATGCAAATGGAGAAGTGGAGCAAAAATGGACCCTCAGGAAACTCAACAACATGGCCAGCATGGGTGAGATGGTTTAGAGCTAATGTAGCATGGACATTGAATCCAACTGACAGAAAAAAACAAACACGACGTACAGGAGAGCTGTGCATTGATGAGGCAAGCAACACATGAGGCAAGCAAAGGTCACCAACTTGCTGCTCTCTCTGAAGACATGGAATAGATTGGATTACATTACAGTGTGGAAACAGGCCCTTCGGCCCAACAAGTCCACACTGACCCGCCAAAGCGCAACCCATCCATACCCCTACATTTACCCCTTAACTAACACCACGAGCAATTTAGCATGGCCAGTTCACCTGACCTGCACATCTTTGGACTGTGGGAGGAAACCGGAGCACCCGGAGGAAACCCACGCAGAGCCGGGGAGAACGTGCAAACTCCACACAGTCAGTCGCCTGAGGCAGGAATTGAACCCGGGTCTCTGGCGCTGTGAGGCAGCAGTGCTAATCACTGTGCCACCGTGCCGCCCAGAATGTTCTGAGTACTTGTTGGTTTTATTGCAGACTTCCATAATCCAAGGTATTTTTATGTTTTCATTTCTTTTTTACATAGTTTTCCAAGATTTTTATTGGCGGCACAGAAATTCATGACTGTGTATGGATGTTTCTCCAAGATAGTACTCAATTTTATTCGTATTGCTAATATCTGGTCAGAAACAAGTTACCAAGACAAGTTGAGATGGGTTTTTTTAAGAAAACATATAGGATCCTTGGTTCTATTAAGGGAGACCTAACATACAATAGTGAAGAAACTATGCCAAGAGTTCTAATACACTGGTTACAACACAGCTGGACAACTCTTCCATTCCTACTTAGTGCAGAAAAGATACACTGGAACCAGGTAGGTTCCAGATAAATGGAGGCCCCAAATAAACTGGGATTATTGTCCCTTTGAGGAGAAAAGGTAGATTTGATGTGGGCAATCCAAATTTTCCTAAGAGTAAAGGAAGAGGACACAAACTGTTGCTGGAGCAGTGGAATAGGTAAGCAGAGCACTGACTTGAGGGAATGGATTAATCCTAATGGATACTGTTGTTACATCGCACCAGTATATTCCAAAGCTCTGCTGGCTGATAATCTCCCAACTTTCAGGTTCCATAAACTAATCCAATCCTCAACTATCCATGATCCATAGGCTAACTCACATCAAATCCCGTTCATCCATCACCCTAGTTTTCACTCACTCAAAGACTGCAGATAGAAAGTGCTTTCTATGACCGCTAAACATCTGAAAAAGGGCTTCACAGCCAACTATAACTAGTCACAACTGTAAATCAGAAAAATTGGCTTGGATTTTGTGAAGAAACCCCTACCAAAAAACAAGACAATACTGACCAGATGAATCTGCTCTGGATGAATGTTTGCTCGCTCAGCTGGAAGGTTCATTTTCAGACATTTCGTCACCATACTCAGTGACATCTTCAGTGAACCTCTGGCCTAAGCACTGCTGAGGATTCCTGCTTTCTATTTATATGTTTGGGTTTCTTTGGGTTGGTGATGTCATTTCCTGTGGTGATATAATTTCCTGTTCTTTTTTTCAGGGGGTGGTAAATGGGGTCCAAGTCGGTATGTTTGTTGATAGAACCTCAACCTGAGCTACAAATCTTCTCAAAACTCACTAACGCTTATGGACAAAACTTACAGACAAACCATCAGAACACCCATGGGATCTCTGATATCAGGGTTCTTAGCAGAGGCAGTAATGCAGAGACATGAACAAACAGCTCTCCAACCATCCAACCCAAACTTTGGGTCCATTATGAGGATGACACATTTGTCATCACTAAACGAAACAAAGTAGAGGAAACCTTCAAGACTATTAGTAATACACTTACTAGTATAAAATTCACTAAGAAGGAAAACAACAACAAACTGCCATTCCTAGATGTCACAGTCGAGCGATCAGCCAATGGACAACGTCAAACCAGTGTCTACAGGAAACAACACATACGGACCAAATATTGAACTACAGAAGCAATCACCCCAACATCCACAAATGAAGCTGCATCAGAATATTATTTCAATGAGACAACACACTCTGCAGCATAGAGGAACTACACAGAGCAGAGGAAAATCACCTATACAGCGTATTCAAAAAGAATGGGTCCGCAATGAACACAGTCCACGGATTTCTCAGCAACAAACCCAAACGAGCAGACAAAACATGTCCAGAAACCCTAGTCACTCTCCCCTACAAAGACATCTCAGGAATGCCTGCCAGACTACTCAGACCCCTTGGCATCATGGTAGCCCACAAAGCCACCACACTAAAACAGCAGCTAATGAACTTTAAAGACCCTGTACAGACAAGCAAAACTAATATAATTTACAAAATACTGTGCAAGAATTGTAACAAACACTAAATTGGACAAACAGGCAGAAAACTAGCCACCAGGATTACATGTACATCAACTAGCTACAAACGATATGACCCTCTCTCTCACTAGTATCCTTCCATACAGATAAGGAAGGACACCACTCTGACTGGGACAACACATCCATCCTAGGACAAGCCAAACAGAGACACACGAGAATTCCTAGAAGCATGGCATTCCAACCAGAACTCTATCAACAAACACTGACTTGGACCCATTTACAACCGCCTGAGAGAAAGAGCAGGAAATGACATCACCACAGGAAATGACATCACCAACCCAAAGAAACCCAAACATATATATAAAGCAGAAATCATCAGCAGGGCTTCATCCAGGAACTCACTGAAGACGTTAGCTAGTATGGTGACAAAATGTTTGAAAATGAACCTTCCAGCTCAGCGAGCAAACCTACATCCCAGAACCTCAACCTGAGCTACAAACCTTCACAAAACCCGCGAAAATCAATCTGCTTTTTAGTTATGAGAGATAAATATCGATCAGAGCACCAAGGACAACTAAACTGTTCTTCTTGGAAAAAGCATCATGTAACCTTTACTTCCATTTGAAGGGGCAGATGCAACATTGGTTCAAATTTAAAGTTTGTGAGAAGATTTGTAGCTCAGGTGCTCGTTGCTGTGGTTCTGTTCGCCGAGCTGGGAATTTGTATTGCAGAAGTTTCATCCACTGTCTAGGTGACACCCTCAGTGCTTGGGAGCCTCCTGTGTTGCTTCCTCCAGCATTTATAGTGGTTTGTCTCTGCCGCTTCCGGTCGTCAGTTCCAGCTGTCCGCTGCAGTGGCCGGTATATGTTGGGTCCGGGTCGGTGTGTTGGTTGATAGAATCTGTGGATGAATGCCATGCCTGTAGGAATTCCCTGACTGTTCTCTGTTTGGCTTGTCCTATAATAGGAGAAAGTGAGGTCTGCAGATGCTGGAGATCAGAGCTGGAAATGTGTTGCTGGAAAAGCGCAGCAGGTCAGGCAGCATCCAGGGAACAGGAGAATCGACGTTTCGGGCATAAGCCCTTCTTCAGGAATGGGGAAAGTTTGTCCAGCAGGCTAAGATAAAAGGTAGGGAGGAGGGACTTGGGAGAGGGGCGTCGGAAATGTGATAGGTGGAAAGAGGTCAAGGTGAGGGTGATAGGTCAGACTGGGGCGGGGGCGGAGAGGTCGGGAAGATGATCTCAGGTTAGGAAGGCGGTGCTGAATTTGATGGATTTGACTGAGACAGGGTGGGGGGGGGGGAGGGGAAATGAGGAAACTGGTGAAATCCGAGTTCATCCCTTGTGGTTGGAGGGTTCCTAGCCGGAAGATGAGGCGTTCTTCCTCCAACCGTCGTTTTGTTGTGGTCTGACGATGGAGGAGTCCAAAGACCTGCATATCCTTGGTGGAGTGGGAGGGGGAATTGAAATGTTGAGCTACAGGGTGGTTGGGTTGGTTGGTCCGGGTGTCCCAGAGGTGTTCTCTGAAACGCTCCGCAAATAGCCGGCCTGTCTCCCCAATATAGAGGAGGCCACATCGGGTGCAGAGGATGCAATAGATGATATGTGTGGAGGTGCAGGTGAATCTGTGGCGGATATGGAAGTTTCCTTTGGGGCCGTGGAGGGAGGTGAGGGGGGAGGTGTGGGCGCAAGTCTTGCACCTCCTGCGGTTGCAGGGGAAGGTGCCGGGAGTGGAGGTTGGGTTGGTGGGGGGTGTGGATCTGACGAGGGAGTCACGGAGGGAGTGGTCTTTACGGAATGCTGATAGGGGAGGGGAGGGAAATATATCCTTGGTGGTGGGGTCCGTTTGGAGGTAGCGGAAATGACGGCGGATGATGCGCTGTACATGGAGATTGGTGGGGTGGTAGGTGAGGACCGGGGGGGGTCTGTCCTGGTGGCGGTTGGAGGGGCGGGGTTCAAGGGCGGAGGAGCGGGAAGTGGAAGAGATGCGGTGGAGGGCATCGTCGACCACGTCGGGGGGGAAATTGCGGTCCTTGAAGAAGGAGGCCATCTGGGATGTGCGTTTTTGGAACTGGTCCTCCTGGGAGCAGATGCGGCGGAGTCGAAGGAATTGGGAGAATGGGATGGCGTTTTTACAGGGGGCAGGATGGGAGGAGGTGTAGTCCAGGTAGCTGTGGGAGTCGGTCGGTTTGTAGTAGATGTCTGTGTTGATTCGGTCGCCTGAGATGGAAATAGAAAGGTCGAGGAAGGGGAGGGAGGAATCTGAGACTGTCCAGGTGAATTTGAGGTCGGGGTGGAAGGTGTTGTCCTATAATAGTAGTGTTGTCCCAGTCAAACTCATGTTGCTTGTCATCTGTGTGTGTGGCTACTAAGGATAGCTGGTCGTGTCGTTTCGTGGCTAGTTGGTGTTCATGGATACGGATTGTTAGCTGTCTCCCTGTTTGTCCTATGTAGTGTTTTGTGCAGTCCTGGATTTTGTACACTACGTTGGTTTTGCTCACAAACTGGCTAAAGAACTACAACAGAAACTGAAACACCTGATCAGCGGATCCAGAAAATCTATACAGTCAACATAGGAATTCATGGACATCAGAAATATACACCGACAAGGAAGAAACTATGGTCTCATTCATCCACTGTTCACCTATATCGACAAAACCCTAGCCAGAAAAACAATAACCAACCTGCTGGACATACAGAACAGACAACAAGATGGGGAACCTATCAACAAAGACTGCATACTCAAACTACTGGACCTGGGCCTCACAACACATTTCACATTCAACAACCAAATATATGAACAAGTCAACGGCACACCCATGGGCTCACCCATCTCTGGACTCTCAGCAGAAGCTCTAATGCAAAGATTAGAACAAAGTCTTACCACAAATTCAACCCAAACTCTGGGTCAGATATGTGGATGACACCTTTGTAATAATTAAAAACACAGAAATAGAAAACACACACCGGATGATCAACGCCACACTCGCAGGAATCCGATTCACTAGAGGAAGAAAAAGACAACTAACTCCCATTCTTAGACGTGATGGTACAGAGAACACCGAACGGAGAATTCACCACAAAGGTATACAGGAAAGCCACACACACTGACCAAATCCTGAACTACGAAAGCAACCACCCAAACACACACACAAAAGAAGTTGCATCAAGACACTGTTCAAAAGGGCCACAACACCCTGCAGCTCAGCTGAACTGCAAAAAGAGGAAGAACACCTCTACAATGTATTTGCCAAAAATGGATACCCCCGCAATTTCATCAACAGATGCCTAAGGGAAAGACACTGCACAGAATGTCAGCTTTGATGTTTCTGTGCATGTCCTAGAACCCTGTGATAGAGAGACAAGAGAGCAACCAAGTGGGGGACAGTTGTCAACACACTGATACACTGTCCCTGAACATCATTCCCCAGCCACTCCTGACTTCCCAAGGTCCTTATCCAATCTTGATTTGGTCCAAATCTGGCCCTCATTTATGTCACTGGTGGCTGAGATGTTTCACATATGGAATTAAGTTTAATTCTTGAAGTTCCATAATTAAATTTTAAAGGCACATCATAGTTTCTGAATCAGACATTCTAGATACTTTGTGCAACTTCTCATCAGGTGAGCAGTTACATGCAAATTTTGCCTCATTCACAATCTAGATTTAGTTAACAGTGCTGAAAATGTGTTGCTGGAAAAGCGCAGCAGGTCAGGCAGCATCCAAGGAACAGGAGAATTGACATTTCGGGCATAAGCCCTTCTTCCTGAAACGTCCCGAAACGTCGATTCTCCTGTTCCTTGGATGCTGCCTGACCTGCTGCTCTTTTCCAGCAACACATTTTCAGCTCTGATCTCCAGCATCTGCAGTCCTCACTTTCTCCTCTTAGTTAACAGTGCAACAATCAAATAACCTGCGCACATAGATTGCACTTGTAGATGATTTACTGAAATATTTTCCAGCAGTACTTCTCAAACACCATAAAAGCTGCATATTACAGTTGAAAATTTACAGTAGCAAATATTCCAAACACAAAGATCATATCACTTTGGACTTTAACAAATCAAAGTTCATAATGAAATCATGTAACAACGTTTGCAAATAATTCTTAGTGCATTATCAATCTATTCTTGTTTACAAAACACTAATTTCAACAACTAGAAATGTTAAGCTTTTATGCCTCCCTGGAGACTTGCAAGCAAACATATGTCCAAGCAGTTTGTAAAATATTTGACTGTTGTAAATGCTGCAGCTTCAGTCCAAATAGCCAGGTCATTTTATACATCCGTGAATAAGTGTCCATTTGTTTCCGAGTTTTGACCACTTGATTTTTATTTCACACGAGCGCTTCTCCGTCAAGCAGCTACAACAATTACTTCATTTGCTTGCCGACCCTGTGGCTAAAATGAAATCAAAACCGAAAAGTTATATCAACAGCTTTTGGGTAAAACTAGAATAAACTTTCCTTGTACTCATGGAACACATGTGAATAAACCTTCATGTGACTGAAGTGAAACAAAATTCAAGTGTTTAGTCAGTGTACCTTTACAAAAATGTGTGTGGGAAGAAATCTGCGCAATAGATCATTGGAGATAGCAGGAAACCGTGATAAGCTTATGCTAAGACCTGGCAGTCGCTGGTAACCAGCCATGAGTGGATAGAAGTTGTACAATAACTCTTGTTCAGTGTCAGGCAGAATTCGTAATCGAACCTTGGAAAGAATGCAAAAATAATTAAATTTTAAAAATGCAACTTCTGGAGGGCTGAGACAAAAAACAATTACTTTTCTGGAACAACAAATACCTTTATTGTTGCTCAATTCTTCCACCCTTAAAAATCTTTAGACTTATCTACCCACTTAAAATATATTGACAGATTCAAAAACAGTACCTGCTTAAGACCAGAAAACATAAATGCATCATTGGGCTCCACAAAAATCTCCACATCCTGCACTAATTTGGTTCTGTTTTGCAACCAATATTTGACTGGTAGTGATTCGCGAACTCTACCAAACGATGGGAGCTCTTTCAAAGAAAGAAAAGCAAGCTAGTGACATAGTTGCAAATTTAGTTCAACTGCTGCATCACCTCCATTAAAGTAGGACAACTGCATATTTATATACACAAAATTTAATGCAGACAGCTATAGACACATGCACATATTAATTGGATGAGATCTATGTAACAATCTTAATTAGTAACTGAACTATCAAGTGACAGGTTTTTAAATATCCCCTCCCTGACCATTAGAAAATTTCTACACTTAAAATACTGTAATTGTTACGATCTTTGTCATGCCAAGCATTTTGTTTGAATGAATTAAGAATCAGAATTACTCAATGGCTATGATTTAGGCACTGAGTAAGGGTATATTTTAGATATAAATAGTGCTTCCTTACTTTTTCCTTTAGATATTATACAAGACTTAAAATGTATTGTTGATTAGGAACTCCCGCAGGTTGTCATTGGTGTTGCATTCTACACTCAGTTCTCAAAATTTTTAAATGAGAGGTTGTGTGCATATAATGAATAGTTGTATAAATTAGTTCACCTGCATGAACAAAGACCGGAATTGTGTCCACAATCACATGGGGTAACGTTATCACTGTGTTGACAACAGGTATGCTTTTAGCAGCAGACGTCCTATCAACAGAACATACCACAAGTAAATGCTGAAAAACACTGGTTTTCTGTTTTCATTTGCAACGAGAACAAAAACTTAGAAAAAGGTTAGATTTCTGCTCCAAGGCCATGCCTATCTAGAAGCTGAGTGGCATTTTAAATTTGCATTATCACTAAAGCAAAACAGTCTTCCGTTGATAGAGCCAAACTCTCCATTTTTATATGGCAAAAAAAAGATACTATGCCTTTTCCAGGAGATTATATAACGACCCGAGGCAACTCCACTGTGGTTTGTAGGTGCTGGTGGACACTGCAAGCAGAAGCACTCACTGGCACACTCTCCTGTCTGTAAAACCACTGAGAAAAAATAGATTTCAAAAGCTGAGCAATTACAGGAAGACAAATCACAATTGAATTTGTGGTATTTTACATATATCATTGATTGAGATTGAAATATTGAGTATTAGCCAATCATTTTATAGCAAGCAAAAATAAAGCTTTAGCTTGAACACTTTTTTTTAGGAAAAGCCCCATTTTCAGTGCGTCATCTCTTTTTCTCACTTTCCCCCAACCCTCACCTCTCCCCATCTGTTTTTCTTCTGCAGGCATGCATGTAACATAACCTCCCTCAAGGGAAGTGATAGCCTAGTGGTATTATTGCTGCACTGTTAATCCAGAGACCCAGGTAATGTTCTGGGGACCTGGGTTTGAATCCTGCCATGGCGGATGGTGGAATTTGAATTCCATTTTTTTTTTTAAATCTGGAATTAAAGGTCCAATGATGACCATGAAACTGTTGTCAATTGTCAGAAAAACCATCTGGTTCACTAAAGTCCTTTAGGGAAGGATACTAGGAGAAAGTGAGGACTGCAGATGCTGGAGATCAGAGCTTAAAAATGCGTTGCTGGAAAAGCGCAGCAGGTCAGGCAGCATCAAAGGAGCAGGAGAATCGACGTTTCAGGCATAAGCCCTTCTTCAGGAATTCCACAGAGGAGGATACTGCCATTCTCACCTGGTCTGGTTACATGTGACTCCAGACCCACAGCAATGTGGTTGACTTAACTGCCCTCTGGGCAATTAGAATGGGCAGTAAATGATAGCTTAGACAGTGATGCCCTCATCCCATGAATGAATTTAAAACAAAAACAACAATTCTTTGCTTTACAGAGAAAAATGTGACATAGTATAATCATAGTTGAATTGCTGCTGACCAGCTACACTTTAAACGTTGACATAGACCACTGAGGCAATGAATAGACTTCTAAAAATGTTGCTCCAAAGGACCTTCAATAAACAGAAGAGATGCCAAGCAGTGAATGTCATCCATTTTGAATGACAAAGATTGCTCAAAGATTTTGTTGCAAGTATTTGGAGATTTACAAGCATGCATAGAAAATTATTTTCCCCGGGTCTGCGTGGATTTCCTTCGGGTGCTCCGGTTTCCTCCCACAGTTCAAAAATGTGCAGGTTAGGTGAATTGGCCATGCTAAATTACTCAGTGTTAGGTGAAGGGGTAAATGTAGGGGAATGGGTCTGGGTGGGTTGCGCTTCGGCTTGTCGGTGTGGACTTGTTGGGCCGAAGGGCCTGTTTCCACACTAAGTAATTGCACATTAACCTATAGTGAACTAGCTAGCATCCTTGTGGAACCCACAAGTGAAGCCTCAAGTGAACAATTACTCTTCGAAAACCACAACAGTGTTAGAGGACATCATTGTCATGCTCAAACAGAGCATATGGCTGTGGTATACAGTGTTAAAATGAAGAATGCATTACATCCATAAATAAATAACATTAAACGAAAAAACCTTTACCCATTAAGACAGTTATACCTTGAGCCAGCTGCGACTCCATCTGATCAACAGCAGTCATGGAAGGTGCAAGTTCCAGTTTGCTGGTTACTATAGTGAGTGACCATGGAGAAGCACTCAGGATGTCCATCATTAAAAGAAATGGAATATCCGCAAACACCCAGTCCATGTGTTCAAACTGGAAAAACATGTTTTATTTAAAAAAAGTCAGCATACTGCCAGACAACAATATTAAAATGTATCAAGAAACTAATTGAAAACTCTTGTTGAATAACAATCATTCAACCACCCACAATTTAAAAAATGCATAAAGCTTAAGATTGAAGAGGTGGAATGGTCTTTTAACAAGCATAGAACAAATAATTTTGTTATTCTATTTAGAATTTGAATGATGATCTCCAGTAATACTTTATCTCGAACAATTTTTACAAAACCATTATTGATAAAATTAAATATTTTGTATCCAGAAAGTTGTCAATGATATGTTTTCGAGGCCAAGATTTTGATTTGGCACATTTCAGTAACCTACTTTAAATCAGTGTTTACCAGTTACAGATTATTAATTTATGCAGTTAATTCAATACTGATATGCAGGCTGAATTTCAAACTAACAATTAGACTATTTCCATCTCTCACAGTTTAACCTAATATTTGTGGTGTTCAGATCCAATCCTAAGGGAAGATAAATGTGCAACAGAAAACTGCCATCAACTCACAAAACGTTGTGAAGCAGCTTTGAGCATTCATTCGATATAACCCAGCTCAAATTCAGAGCGAATAACGGTCGCAATGGGTCCAAAATTCAATCACTATGATACATTATGAAAATAAATTACTGTAAATGCTGGAAATCTGAAACAAAATACTTGTGAAAAAGATAAACAGGTCAAAGAGCTGCGGCAAAGAGAAAAAAAAAAGGAGCTAAGATTTGAGTTGATAACCAATCATTTCAGCTCCAGCTTGACCAGAAATGTTACTTAAGTTACTCTCTCAATAACTGCTGTCTGACCAACTGGTTTTCCAATTTTTTTCTGCTTGTGTTCAATTTATAAATTATAAAAAGACAAGGTAGGCCTGTAGTACAGTAACCAGGAACGATTTGTTCTATGTTTTTACAGCTACTAAAATGACCCAAAGCTTCTGCTCAGAGTCACCTGACCTGCTCTCAAAGGGAACAGCATGCAACACCAACTACGTACATCACACTTTCCACCACGGTATTCAATTGCATTGTGTAACACTTGGATCCTGGAGGCAACAACAATCATTAATATTAAAAATCTTTTTTTGTTGATAAAGTGCCATTTGATGGAACTGATCCAAGGAATAAAGGTCAACAAGTGACGAGGATTATTCCACTAATACTGCGAGACCTGAAATTCTCCAGCATTTTTTTTTTATTTCAGATTTCAACCGTCTTTGCAGTACTTTGCTTTTAATTGGATGAAGGTATTCCTCTTTTATCTGAAAGAGTTACTGATGCGGTTTGTGATAGTATCCTTAAAATATATGGGGTACCTCACCTAACAGGGCAAAAGTTAATAGTCCCAAGAAACTTTGATAAGTCAGTTGGTTTATCTTGTGAACAGCAGATTCACACAAAATCCAGATCGAGGACTGATCTACACTCTGTGCCAAGTTAGCTCATCTCAGCCTGAGTTTCAGCGATCCTGGGTTAGGGAGGGAATATTGGCAGAGCTCTCATTTCTGTTCATCAAAAACGGCGACTAGACATTTAACTGTAGATACCAAGCAGGAAGAGCATCAGTTGTGATGAGCCCAGTTGTGAAGCTTATGGACACTTCCCAACATGATTCACAAAAATAGAACCAATTGGGTTTGGTACTGGATGAAGCTTAGAACGTGCAGAATGAACAAATGCTTTGAAGAGTGGAGGGTGGGGGAAAAAAGTCTCTGTTCTCACACTGCTTTTCCCAGCATGGCTATTTTTGTTTTGATAACTGGGAAAACGGAGGCCTCTAGCGCAGCCACTGAACACATGAGATCATCAGAATTGGTTCTAGATGCCAAAATGTGAAGCAACTGGAAAATATATCACTATCTATTTTACAAAATGGCTTTCTTCAATGAAAACTAAGCAACCAGCAACAATAGAAAATGGCAACATAGATACCAGAGATATAAATACAGTCATAGAGATGTACAGCATGGAAACAGACCCTTCGGTCCAACCCGTCCATGCCGACCAGATATCCCAACCCAACTTAGTCCCACCTGCCAGCACACAGACCATACCCTCCAAAACCCTTCCTATTCATATACCCATCCAAATACCTCTTAAATGTTGCAATTGTACCAGCCTCCACCACTTCCTCAGCTCATTCCATACACGTACCACCCTCTGTGAAAGATTTGCCCCTTGGGTCTCTTTTATATCTTTCCTCTGTCACCCTAAACCTATGTCCTCTAGTTCTGGACTCCCCGACCCCAGGGAAAAGACTTTGCCTATTTACCCCATACATGCCCCTCAATTTTGTAAACCTCCATAAGGTCACCCCTCAGCCTCCGACGCTCCAGGAAAAACAGCCCCAGCCTAATCAACCTCTCCCTATAGCTCAAATCCTCCAACCCTGGCAACATCCTTGTAAACCTTTTCTGAACTCTTTCAAGTTTCACAACATCTTTCTGATAGGAAGGAGACCAGAAGTGCACGTAATATTGCAACAGTGGCCTAACTAATTACCTGTACAACTGAAAAATGACCTCCCAACTCCTGTACTCAATACTCTGACCAATAAAAGAAAGCATACCAAACGCCTTCTTCACAATCCTATCTACCTGCGACTCCACTTTCAAGGAGCTATGAACTTGCACTCCAAGGTCTCTTTGTTCAGCAACACCTTCTAGGACCTTACCCAGCTACTAATGTTCACCTAGTATAGTTTCAATAGAACTGCCTTTGGAAATCTTCAGATTAAAGTAAAACCATAGAAATCAAACAATAAAATTTGCTCTTGTACTTACCTTTGTGGAAACAAACTTCGCAGTAACATCAAATGGCACAACTGTTTCAATAGTGATGGTCTCATCCTAAAGGCAAAGGAAACTTCAATAACTTTGCAGTACTGGAGCCAAACATTTACAAAGCAAATCTAGAATCTTTCAAGTTTAGAAGGAGGCTACGTGGCCTATCAAACCTGCGCCAGCTTTTTGACTGGCACGTCCAATTTTCCCCTACTATTCTCTTCAAGAACACATCAAATTGCGTCATTCCATGAAATAAAATTTTTGCAGTTGGGCTAATTATGTAAACATGAAATAATTCATCCACATTTTTGACATGGAACATGTGTTATCATATGATCACATTCTTTACTTTGGTAGAGGATAGGCAGGAATATGGTGTTGAAGCCACAAACAGGTCAGTCAGCTCAAAAGACTAAATGGGGCTACTCCTGTTCAAATTTGTAATTTCTTATCTCTTTGGTTATTAGGTGCACTAAAATAAAAGTACCTTTTTCTTTAAAAATAAAAGAAAAATCTACTTAGAATACTTTTAACAAAAACGTATATCTAAACAGTTGGTTGTGACTTACAATGCTTATGAAATCCCCAGGCAGGCAACCTCAACAATTCTAAATATTGTAAGTAGTCAAGTATTTGTGCTCTTTGATAAGGTTACTTGATTTTTCAAAAGCTAAGTTTTAAATTGCAAACATCATTACAAGGGTATAAAGAAAGACAGTTTTGCATTTATAGCATCTTTTGCAACCTCCAGCATGCTAAAACATGTGAAGCAAACTTACTGCTGTCTTAGAAGAAATTGGGCAGCCAACATATACTCAAAGAGTTATTAAAAGCAATGAGGTAATGACCTAAATAATTTATATTAGTGATGTTGGTTGATGAATAACTATTGTATAGAATACAGCAACAGCAGAAAAGACTGATCTTTTTCAAAGTGGTATCACGGGATCTTCTGGGGCCACCTGAGGACAGATTGCAATTTTTATTCACCTCTTCAGAATGAAGTTTGAACCCAAAGTCAAACAATGCATACGTTAAAAATATATTTTACATTCTTCACCTTATCTTACACCAAGGATACTGGAAAAATAATATGGAGGAAACCGTCACCAACCTTATGGCATTTGCAAACAATTTCTTTGCCCTCAACAATGGTAGTAACAACATAAGAAACGTGAACCAAAAATATTCTTGAACCAACTTGTCCACATCGGATGTGCAGTGCTTTTTCCACCTATAAAAAATATTAAATGTCAAAAAAAATTATGTAGTAACCAATGTTATTTAAAAATGAACATCTGCATGCCACAATTTGTTAAAGGCTTTGAGAGCGGGTAATAAAATTTACTATGACAGCTGTTCATCAACACAACCCCAGCGTAAAACTGAGACCTGCGGATGCTGTAAATCAGAAACAAAATAGAAATCGCTGACAAACTCAGCAAGTCAGACTGAAGTTCTGAGGAACAGTTACTCGACCAGAAACATTAACTGATTTCTCTCCACAGCTGCTGCCAGACCTGCAAACTTTTCCAGCAATTTCTATTTTTCTTTCCAGTGTAAAGCTGCTATGCAGTGAAGAAAACAAAATCTGGTACTGTCACATACCTGACAATTTATACTTCTGGAAGTTAGATTTCTTCCATTTTTCTTAAAATAATCTGAAGCAGTAGATAATTATCAAAATTCAATCACCAATAAGAATAAAAAATGGATGCTGAAATAAGGTAAATGTAAGCCATATGTCAGGACAATAGCTTCCCTCATTTGTCACTTTTTATATCGCAAACTCATGAATGCACCTAATCTGGCCATTTTCAGTCCCGAACAAATGCAGAGTTTACCACAGATTACTTGGAAGGGCAAGGTATCGCAAAACCTTGGAGAACAGGTGAAGCTAACTACTATGCAGTAGCAACATGTGTGATGTTCAAACAGAAGCAATTAACCTAAAGAGATCTGCCTATCAAACAAACGTGGACTAAGAATCTCTTTGATAGTGCCACGCTAAGTATGTCTCAAAGACTGGTGGATTATATCAAGCAGCAATTTCCTTTGGCTATTGACAACAGGAAAGGTGCTGTGTCCAACAAGCTTATGCTTGCAAAACTCAAAAGACTGTTCAACATTAGATGTAATTTCATAATTGGATAATAATTGTTACATAATCTTGTGTGCTATGAATTATACTGTCCAACCGACTAAAGATTGCCACTTGGACTGTCAATTTAGTGACTATATGTAACTTTCAGGATGCACATATTAAATAAGCAATACGCTGCTTTGTGCAAACATGAAGAACACAAATATACACATTATGCCTCTTCCTACTCAACAAAATAGACACCAACCATTTGCTGGTTCATTCCTTAGAGCAATGCCTTAACTGGAGTCAATAGGCCTGGTTTAAATTTAAACAAAACATTACAGTTATCCATCAATCAACCAGGGTCAATTTGACAACTAATCACCATGCACTGTTCATCTCTTGTATTCTCTTCCACACATCAAGCTTCAGCTAAATTCCTCAGCAAAACTCAAACTTACCACATGGCTAAAAAAAATGCATTTTGCTCATGACATATAGATTTGGGTGCTTTTTAACAATACCCAACTTTGAATGCAAGACAGTTCAATAAAATGTGTTCAAATATTTAGAAATGAACTTCCCAGAATCTCAGGTATATTAATTTCTACTAAAATGGTTACACTCAAATGGTTAATCTGAAAGCACTGCAAGAATTCTGACCAGTTAAAACAGCTGAACATACTAAGTGCTCTTAGGTTATTGTGGGTGCATTAAAATGAGAAGGCTGAAGGAATAGCATAGAAATTAAAAACTAAACGATTTGCTACACAACATTTGGAGATCAAGACTGACCACCGAGAAAAATGCACGGAGTATTCCTGAAGACAATAAATCGGGTTGTATACTTTGGGATCTGTAGATGCTGAGTCGGAAGAAATAAAAATGTCTCCAAAGGTGCCAAGGTCAGAGTGATGACATCATTGGAGAGAAAAAGTCAAGATATTCATGCTCAATATAATTTACAAGTGGCAAGACAAGTTGCCTTAGTATACAAGATCAATCTCTTATAAATGTAACATTAAGGAAGGCGGCAAAATAAGGTTTTTAACCAAATAAGTTCAGCACATATTTTCATAATTCCAGAGAACACTAGTTTACATGCTTTAGATGTATATGCTTTGCCTGTGTGCTGAACATTGCAAGAAACAAAGCCTACATAAGTCCGTGAGGCTATTGCTTTTCAGAGCATTTGAAGGGAGCTGGAAAAAATTAGACAATAGTGAATGAGGAAAAAAAAAGGAGGAAAAGCAAGAAAAGGTAATGGCTCAGGAACACTGGTTGATGCTCTTCTGCAACTTGCTGAACATCTGCTGAGGAACTAAATGTCAAGGTGAAGCCGAAATTCTGGCAAAGAAAAATTAACAATGCAAACACTGATCACAAGAGGGAATAAAAGTTCATAATTTTCTTTTTAAAAAAAAATACATTTTTATTACTGAAGCCAGTAATAGCTGAGATTGAAAGGATCATTTTTGGAGAGCATGAACTGAGCTGGAAACTTTACCTGTCACAGTACATACAAAGAAATGACAGGCGCAGTACCCACAATCACTAAAATAGTTGGAAGCAAAATTTCTCAAATACAGATACTTGATGGAAAGGGCTCTTCATCTGGAATATACATTGTTAAACAGGTCCACCTTTCTCCAAGTGTGATCTAAACTTTTCATATAGGCCCATTAAAAGGGACTTTACCATTTCGCCTGGGTGCAAGTCTCCAATGGGAATATCAGGAAGCAATGCAGGATGAGAATCATCGCACATCTCAGTACCATCAAGGGTGACGTGGGTTGTTTGCGTGAGGTTGGCATCTTGGCCTGGAAACGGTTTAGAAACCAATTTTCAATGTTTGTTCACAAAAACCCATGTCCATTACAGCTCAGCAAAAGTTTGTTACAGAAAGCAAATAACTTAGCACTTTTAGATACAGGACTAAAATTACAAGTTCTTTAAAAATTCAAAGGGATTTGGAAGTTGCTGGCTAAGCCAATTGCATATCCCCAATTGCCTAGAGGGTACTAATGCGTTATCCACAATGCTCGAGGTCTCAAGTCATATGCAAGCCAGACTATGTAAAGATGGCCGATTTCCCTTTAGATTTTCTGAAAGGACATTAGTGAATCAGATTGGTTTTTACAACAAGCAAAAGTGGTTACACAGCTGCAAATAGGCTAGCTCATCATTTCTCATTTCCGTTGAATTCAAATTACATCAGCTGCCAAGGTAGGATTGGATATGCCCCTTAAGCTGAATTCGATTGGCATTAGCACACCGATCTCAGCATTGACTTCTGGGCTCTGGAGGTCATTACCTCACTAGCCCCAAAGACCCACACACTCAGTAACAAAATTAGAGGGAACGCTACTCAAGTTACCAGAACATTGATCTGGAGTTCTGGATTACGAGCCCAGTGACATTATCGCTATGCAACCGCATCCTCAGCAAGTTCTAAGGCAGTTGAGGGCCATAGATATTTATAGCTATTGAATATATTGGGCGGCACGGTGGCACAGTGGTTAGCACTGCTGCCTCACAGCACCAGAGACCCGGGTTCAATTCCCGCCTCAGGTGACTGACTGTGTGGAGTTTGCACGTTCTCCCCGTGTCTGCGTGGGTTTCCTCCGGGTGCTCCGGTTTCCTCCCACAGTCCAAAGGTGTGCAGGGTCAGGTGAATTGGCCATACTAAATTGCCCGTAGTGTTAGGTAAGGGGTAAATGTAGGGGTATGGGTGGGTTGCGCTTCGGCGTGTCGGTATGGACTTGTTGGGCCGAAGGGCCTGTTTCCACACTGTAATCTAATCTAATCTAATATGTTTGTGCCCCTTAACATACAAAAGACAGCAGAGGACAAGAATAGGAGCAAGTGTTACACATATGTTGCTTTGATTCAGAAAAGGATTACAAATAAGGAACAAGACCTCTCAGTCTTTGAGGTCTGCTCTGCCATTCAATAAAATCATGGCTGATATGATTTTAACCTCAACTCTACATTCCCGCATATCCTCAATGATCTTTCAGCCCCTTGATGATCAAGTATCTATTTAACTCTGCCTTGAAATTTTTTAAGGAATTTGCATCCACTGCCTTTTCAGGCAAGGTATTCCAAAGACTCAACCCTCAAAAGAAAAAATATGTTTCCTCAGCTGTTTTAAATGGGTGTCCCTTATATTTAAACTATGCCCCCCCGCCGTATAGATTTGCACACAAGCAGCAGCATCCTTTCAACATCAATATCTTTTGCATATTTCATTAAATCTCCTCCGAACCTTCTAAACTCCACAAGATACTGGCCTAATTTGTCTAGCCTTTCTTCATTAAGTAATTCACACCTTCCAGGTATTAGACTCATAACACACTGAACTGCTTCCAACTCATTAAGATCTTTTCTTAAGTAGTGACCAGTATTGTATACAGTACTCCCAAAGTAGTCTCACCAATGCCCTGTTTTTGGTGGTCTCAGGCAGGGGGTTGGGAACCAAAACAGAAGATATGGGTTAATAGGATAAACAGGAAGAGCCAATCCAACAACCAAGGTGAGGGAATGAATCAAATGATCAAAATAGGAGTTGAAAGTTGGAGTAAATGATAGAGGTGAGGCTCAGTGCTACCTGGGATTAATAAATAAGGATGGAGAGCGTGGAAAGTACAATGCACAAAAAAATTAGAAGAGAAAGACAAAGCAGTAAAACTTATTTAAAAACTTTATACCGAAATGCACGCAGTGTTCAGAATAAAGTTGATGAGCTGATGGCACAAAGAGAGACAAATGGGTACAAACTGTGGGGATTATTGAAAAGTGATTATAGGAAATTCAGGACTGGGTGTTAAATATCCAAGGGTATTCAATATTCCGAAAGGGTAGACAAGAAGGAGCAGGACGTGCAGTACTTTATTGGTTAAGGATGATTTAAGGCTGTATTAAGAAATGATATTGGTATTAGGGGTCAAAAATGTTGAATCAGTCTGAATGGAAATAAAAAGCAAGGGTAGAAACCCCTTGGTAGGGTAATTTACAGGCTCCAAATGATATTTCCGAAGTAGGGCATATTATAAACCAAGAAATAATGAGGCTTTGTGAGAAGGGTACAATATAATTATGGCTGATTTGAACATGCGTATTGATTGGATCAACCAGCTGGGCAAGGGTAACCTCGAAGAAAGTTTCATAGAGTGCATGGAGCCATCTAGAGAACTAGCTGCTTTAGACTTGGTATTGAGGAAGAATAGATAAATGATCTTGCAGTTAAGGATCCTCTTGGAAGAAGTGACCACAAAATGCTAGAATTTCGATTTCACATTGAAAGAGTGAAGACAGTTGCATGCGAGTGTTATAGCATTCGACAAAGGTAATTAAACAGTCCTGAGCAAGGGGTTGGCCCAAGTTGACTGGGCAAATATATTAAAGGGCAAGACAGTTCAAGAACAGTGGTAAATTCTTAGGGAAATACTCAATAACTAATTAAAGTACATCCCGGAGGGGAAGAGGAATTGTAAAAAAGTGAAAAATCATCCATGGCTTAACAAGGAAGTTAAAGATAAAAGTAAAGCTACAGTTTATCATACTGCAAACGTTAGTGGCAATCTGGAGGATGGGGAGAACTTTAAACATCAGCAAAGGGTTACCAGAAACGAGATCACAAGAGCCAAGATGACCAATGAAAGGAAACTAGCAGAAATCACAAGCACGGATACCAAAAGCTTCTATAAGTTAAAAAGGAAAACAGTCAAAGTAAATGTTGATCTTTAGAAGTCAAAAATGGTGAAGTAATGATGGCAAACTTTGAAATTAGAGGCACTAAATCAATATTTTGTCTGTTTTCACAGTGAAAAACAAATATTATTTTTCCCTAAAACTGCAGTTAATACAAAGGAACTTAGTGAAATTACTTAATTATTTCTCCCTAGTTATAGTAAACTGATGGGATTAAAGGTAACTAAGTCCCCAGCGCCCGATGGCTTGCACCCAAGAGTATGAAAGGAGGTGGCAACAGAGACAATAGATGCAATAGTGATGATTTTCCAAAATTCCCTGATTTCTGGAAAGATACCAATGAATTGGAAACATGCTAAGATTAGATTAGATTCCCTACAGTGTGGGAACAGGCCCTTTGGCTCATCAAGTCCTCACCAACCCTTCGAAGATTAATCCACCGAGACCCATTTCCCTCTGACTAATGCAGCTAGCACTATGGGCAATTTAGAATGGCCAATTCACCTGACCTGCACACCTTTAGACTGTGGGAGGAAACCAGAGCACCCAGAGGAAACCCGTGCAGACATGGGGAGAATGTGCAAACTCCACACAGACAGTGGCCAGAGGCCAGAATCAAACCTGGATTCCTGGTGCTGTGAGGCAGCAGTGCTAACCATTGAGCCACCGTGCTGCCCCTTTGACACCCCTATTCAAAAAAGGAGATAGCAAAAAGTGGAAAACCTTCGACCAGTTCACTTGACCTTAATATTTTTAAAAATTCATTCACAGGATGTAGACACCATTATCTAGGCAGCATTTATTACTCATCACTAATTGTCTAAAGGGCAGTTAAGAGTCAACTACATTGTTGTGGCTCGAGTCACACGTAGGCCAGACCAGATAAATATGGAAGTTCCCTTCTCCAAAGGAGGTTAGTGAACTAGATGGATTTTTCCAACAATGAACTTCTGTAGTGGGAAAGTTGCTGGAGTCAAAGGAGAGATAACTGAACACTTGGAATAACAAAGCTCAAATCACTAGTGTCAGCAGTTTCATGAAGGGCAGGTTATTCCTGACAAATTTGGAGTTCTTTGAGTATATAACTTTCAAAATGGATAATAGGAATCTGGTAGATGTGGAATATCTTGACTTCAAGGAGGCATTTGACAGGTGCTACTTAAAAGACTAATCTGGAAGGTTAGATCCCAGTAGGTTAATTGACTTGGATAGAGAATCGGTTGACTGATAGAAAGCAGGCTGTCAGGAAAATGGGTCTTTCTCCAGAAAGTGAACTCGAACTAGTGTGGTACCATAGGTTTCAGTTCATGGACCTCAACTATTTACAAGCTATAAGAATGATCTGCAAGCAGGGACAGAGTGTAACATAACAAAGCTCACGGATGACACTAAAATAGGTGGGAAAGCAGGCAGTGAAGAAGAGTTTACAGATGGATATTGAGAGGGTAGGAGAATGAACCAGAACCAGGCAAATGGAGTTTAATGTGGTTAAGTGCGAGGGTGTCTATTTTGGCTCGTAAAATAGAAAGACTGATTATTGTTTAACTGGGAAGCAGATTCAAAGTGTGTCAGCGCAGAGAGATCTAGACGTTTTTGTGCATGAATCATAAAAAGTGGGTATGCAGGTGCAGCATATAATGAAGTAAATGGAATCCTAGCCTTTATTGCAAAAGGACGGATTATGAAAGTAATATTATTAATGTTATATAGGAGTCGATGAGACTATACCTGGAGTAGTGTGTCCAGACTTGGTCTCCTTACTTGGAGGATGTGGTGGCTCTGGAAACACTTCCACAATCACCAGTTGACTCCAGGAATGAAAGGGCTGTTGTATGAGAAGTGGTTGAATTGCTTAGATTTGTACTCGCTGGAGTTCAGAAGAATGGGGGGGGGGGGGGGGGGGGGGGGGAGAATCTGATTGAGGTATATAAAATGCTGAAGGGGGTTTGATAAGGTCTACGTTGAACATATCATCCAAGTGAGAGACAGTCTCAAACAAGAGGTCATAGATATTGAATAAGAACAGGACATTCAAAATTGGAATGAGGAGGAACTACTACTTTCAGGAGCTGTGAATCTGCCAAACTCACTGCCAGAGTGCAGTGGAGGTAGAATAAATCAACAGATTCAAGAGATAAAAAATGTTTCTGATGAAAAGCAGGATAAAAGGACAATGAGGAGCAGGCAGGCAGGAAAGAGGAATTTAGACCAGCACAAGATCAGCCCTGATCATGTTAAATGGCAGATCAGGCTTGAAGGGTTGAATTGTCTACTTCTGCTCCTAATTCCCATGTTCTTGCATAACTAAAGCATAACCCCCTGACTGTCTATTCAATTTTCCCTCACAATAAACCATAACATTCTATCATCATTCCTGACTATTTGCCATACTTGCATATAAACCTTCTGTGATTCATACACGAGGGCCCCCAGAGAGAATCTGAGTTCTACAATCTCTTTGATATGTTTTTAAATTTTCTGCCAAAACAAACAATTTAACACGTTTACACATCATACTCCATTTGTCATATCTTTTCCACTCACTTAATCCATCTGTATCTCTTTGTAGGTTCCTCTTCACAACTCACTTTCCAAACTGTATCATCACATTTAGCTACCATACCTTCAATCCCTTCATCCAGATCACTTATTACAAAAAATTGAAACACCAGACCAACCCCGATGGCACACCACTCGAACTTTAAATGCTATACTTATTTCTAATCTTTGCTTCCAGTTTGCAAGTCAATCTTCTATCTGTGACAATATGATACCTCCTACAGCATGAGCTTCTATTTCCCATAATAATCTTTGATGTTGCACCTTATCAAATAAGTTCTGGAAATCTAAATACAATACATTCACTCATTTCCCCTTCATCTGCAGCACAAGTTACTTCAAAGAACGCCAAGGAATTCGTTAAACATGACTTCCCGTTGATAAAAACATGTTGTTTCTACCTGATCACCTGGAACTTATCCAAGTGCGAGGTTATAAAGTCTTAGTAATAGCTTCTAACATTTCCTTACACCAAATTTATAGAATCCAATCCAGTTGGGGAGTGAAACCAAGATACAATTATTTTCTCTGCGGAGACAGTGTATTGATTTGTTCAGTCTGACCCCTCTCTCACTCCTCTCTCTCAGCATATTACTGCTCCCTATTTACATAGCTACCTCTTAAACTCAGCCTGGTTACATGTTACGACACAGGTAAGAACTTGAACAGCAGTCTTCTAACAGAGGCAGGGACATCATCACTGAGCCACAAGAGCCCTCTTCCTATTTATGCACACTTGATTAACCTATTTACCTTAACCTTAAATAAAGACATCAACAAAAATCATTCATGATATGTGATGAGATATTTAAGACATACGTTAAGTGCCAGATATAGGTTTCTTTTACCTTTGATACGAATTAGCAGCCAGGTCAAATAGTCTACTATGTTTATAACTGCATTTCTTAGTGAAATCATATACAGAGGATGTTAAATTTAAAAAGTCCTGCCATTGCTTTTCTCAAAATAAAAATGACTTTATTCCACAACTAAATTCTGGGCGGCACGGTAGCACAGTGGTTAGCACTGCTGCTTCACAGCGCCAGAGACCCGGGTTCAATTCCCGCCTCAGGCGACTCTCTGTGTGGAGTTTGCACATTCTCCCCGTGTCTGCGTGGGTTTCCTCCGGGTGCTCCGGTTTCCTCCCACAATCCAAAAATGTGCAGGGGTTAGGTGAATTGGCCATGCTAAATTGCCCGTAGTGTTAGGTGAAGGGGTAAATGTAGGAGAATGGGTTTGGGTGGGTTACGCTTTGGCGGGTCGGTGTGGACTTGTTGGGCCGAAGGGCCTGTTTCCACACTGTAAGTAATCTAATCATCTATCTAATCTAATCATAAATTCTCACGTTTTCTTTATGGTCATGGATCAGCTTGAATGAGGTGCATTGATAATTTTCACCGTACTTCTTCCAGCACATGACGGTTTACCTCTCTTTCTATGCAAATTGCTTCATATTTCCACAGCCCATTGCTTAAATACATACACAATACAGTAGCAAGTTTCAGACAAAATTGAAATAATCTTTCATTCATTCAGGGGATGAGTGCATCATTGGTGAATCAGTGTTTATTGCCCATTTCTAATTGCCCTTGAGAAGATGGTGAAGAGGAACCTTCTTCAGCTGCTGCAATCCACTTGCTGTAGGTGCTGGCAGGGAGAGTGTTCCATGATTTTGACCCGGTGACAGCAAGGGAGTATCAGTATATTTCAAACTTAGGATGGTAAGTGGCTTGGGGGAAACTAGCAGGTGGTGGCATTCTAACATGGAATTTAACTTTGCTTCAAATGTACACAGCCTGAAGACTGAACGCTGTAAGAAACAACTCTATACAACTGAAAAGGAACACTTCGCTGTCCAGGATGAGGAGTCAATTCCAGCTGTTACACTGGAGTTGTATAACACTGGCTAAATGTGCAACCACTTCTGATTCAATGTGTATATTAATACTCCGGATAATTTATCCCATTACAGACATAAATCCTATAAAAGAAATCCTGGTGTATCAAATCTACATATTTGCATACCTGGTTTTAAACCTGCTGTGAGCTTGATTTCTTTTGCAGTGGTCGCTTCCTGTGACTGTACAGTGACTGCTAAGCAATACATTTCATTAGTCAAGGCAGGTGGCTCATGTCGCAGCTGAACTGATATTCTTGGAATTCGAGAAATCACCCTTCAATTGTGAAAAGAAAAATAATAAAAGCAGATCATTGCTGACAGGAATAAACATTTTAAGCTGAAATCACTCATCCCAAAGCAGTAGTGCCACACAGAACACAAATGATCAAATCAACTACAAAATGCACAAAAGGAAATGTCTGTAGATGTATAATTAGAGAAACACAAAATGAACCAAATGGTGAAAGCTCACCCCTACATTGTTGAACTGGAAACAAAATTATGTCAAGCTTCAGAAACAGCTGGTCACCACACAAACTATATTCACTTTGAAAACTGTTTTCTCTATGATTAGTGGAAAGTTAAACCAGGAAAACAAAGATTTCCAAAGCTCCACAGAATAACTTTATCTACATTCTAATAAATGAGCAAATTGCAGAAAAAAAATTGCCAACATGATAATGTTTTCCTGACTTAATTTTGTAGCATTTGATTCATTAACCTATAGTTAAAGCTCGGGGTCTTTTTCTTTTCTCTCTTGTCCAGATTTTCACAGATGCTTATATGTGGAATCAACAATCCTGAGGGGACAATGACCAGGAAGTTGTTTGTTGTTAAATTTGCTCAAGACATGATATCTAAACTGGAAAAAAAGCTGGACTGTTATTGTTAATTGATAACAGAAAACTTTGTTCAATATGTATAATAATCTTGAAAGATGAATGTTTTTGTTCTGCTGCATAAGGTTTAAATGAGTTGCTCTGTGGGATTACAACCTCGCACCAGATTATAATAGGAATAAAGGTCAGTATCACCTTAAATTTTAAAAATTTGCAAAGACTGAGACAAAAAGTCTACAACAGTAAAAAAATAAGCTGCCTCTAGTTTTGTGTTCAAGCATTAAATCAGGTCTGTAAAGTTCAGAGTCTTTGAACTGAAAAGGAGAGATAGATAGAGAGAAAGAAAAGCATTGCTTGAAAAGATCACTGACTTGACACCGGTCTCAGGTCTTCCCTATTTGGTTTATGAACTTTATTCAAAACTTTTAATAAGCTTGTCAATAAAGAGCTTGAAAATCATTTCAGTTCATCCACCATTTTGGGTACATTACAGCTCCTAGACAAAGGTTTTGGGTAAGAACTCACATGTGCTCAACAAGATGGAGAGGGGGATATACCAGATATTTCAGGGATGAAAAAGTTTGGTTACAAAGCTGGTGAAGCTGGAGCTGTTCTCTTTGGAACAAAGAAGAATGAGGGGAAAAATTAAAACAAGTCTAGAAGATTAGAATACATTGAGGTAAGTCAGCTACAGATGTCAGATTTTGAAAAGGAGATACAGGGCTGAGGTGGAAGAATGAAGAGAGCAAGCAGTACTGACTGTGAACTTGTTGCCTACACAGGTGGTAGATGTGGAGATGTTAAATGATTTTGAAAGGAAATGGAATTGACAACTGATTGAAATAAAATCGTGGGGCTGTAAGAATAGAGCAGGTGAGTGGGTTTGTCTCTGTTGCTCAGAGAGCCATCATTGCTTCAATGATCTGAATATCCTCCTTCTGTCACAAATTAAAGGTACATCACTAAATCGTTCCAGCAGCGTTTCTGCATTGATAATGCTAGATGATCAACTGCTCGTTTCTCTGTTTTCTGCTAATAAAGAAACATTTGCTAAAATAAGATTCTTCTCCAGAAAGGAGATAGTGAGGACTCCAGAGACTGGAGTAGTCAGTGTTAATAAAGTGTGGTGCTGGACAAAGCACAGCACTCCATTCCCTCCCTTCCAACCCAACATCATCAAACTGCCCGACAGGAAAGGCATGGTGGTAGTATGGCACACCAACCTCTACATCGCCAAGGCCAGATGCCAACTCACTGACACCACCTGCCCCTTTACCATGACTTCACTTCTCATCACCAAACCGTCATCTCAAAAACCATCCACAATCTCCTCACCTCAGTGATCTCCCATCCTCAGCCTCCAACCTCATGGTTCCCCAATCCCGCACGCTCACCTAAAATCCACAAAGCTGACTGGCCCAGTCAACAGATTGTCTCTGCCTGCTCCTATCCTACTGAACTCATCACCACTTATCTCAAATCCGTCCTCAGTTTCTTCCTCTCCCACCAACCCACCCAGTTCCCCTCCACCGACACACACATTTGATTGATGGAACTGGTCCTCACCCTAAACAACTTCTTCCAATCCTCCCACCTCCTACAAACCAGAGGGGTGGCTATGGGTAGCCTTATGGGTCCCAGCAATGCCTGCCACTTCACAGGATATGTGGAACAGTCCCTCTTCAACAGTGATAATGGCACCTTTTCCTCTGATACATCGATGACTGTACCCACGAGTAGGGTAAACAGCTCATCCACTTCAATACCTTCCACTGACCTCAAGTTCACCTGGACCATCTCAAACACCTCCCCCTCCCTTACCTGGGCCTTCCCATCTCCAATGACGGACTTAACACTGAAACGACTTCAAACCTACCGACTCCTATCGGACCTTGACTACACCTCCTCCCACTCCCCCTTACTCCCAATTCCTCCGCCTCTGCCATATCTGCTCCTATTTCCAGGACCACAATTTCCCCTAGTCCGTTATCAACAATGTCCTCAATTCCATCTTCTCCATTTCCTGCACGTCTGCCCTTGAAACCCCACCACAAGGATAAAATCTCCCCGGTCCTCACATTCCACCCCACTAATCTCCAAATCCAGTGCATCATCCTCTGCCATTTTGCCACCTACAGTCAGACCCATCAACAAAAATAGATTTCCTTCCCCCCTCCTATTTGCATTTCACTCATGAAGGGACCATATTAGGTCCACACTTCCCACCAACTCCCTCTCCACACCTGGCACCTATCCCTGCCGCCATAAGAGGTGCAAAAGCTATGCCCAAACCTCCCCCTCACCTCTGTCCCAGGCTGCAAAGGACCATTACAAATCCGGCAAAGATTTATTTGCATATCCTCAAACCTCAGTTACTGCATGTGTTCTCAATGTGGTTTCCTCTGCAATGCAGAGAAGCAGCACAAACTCGCAGAGTGGTTCAGGGAACATCTCTTGTCTGTATGCATCAACCAACCCCACCTTCCGGTGACCAACCATTTCAACTTGCTCTCTCATTCCACCAATGACATGGCCATTCTGGGCCTCCTTCAAACAAGGCCACCTGCAAACTGGAGGAGGAACACCTCACCCACTGCCTCAGGACACTGAAATCACCAGTTTCCAAATCTCCCCTCCACATCCCGTCCCAGAGCCAACCCACAGCCAACCCACTAACTCAACAATGCCCTCTTGACCTGAACTAACCTACCTGTCAATCTTCCTTCCCCCTATCTATCACCATCCCACCTACCTTTCCGCTAGCTGAACACCATTCCTCCAATTCATTTTTCAGCCTCCTTCCAGTCCTGAAGGGTTATGCCCGAAACATTGACCGTCTTGCTCCTCAGATGCTGCCTGACCTGCTGTGCTTTCCCCAGTGCCACACTTCTTCTCCAGATATCGTATTACATTTTTGTGTAAGTCCAAAGATGTGCAGGTTAGGTGGATTGGCCATGCTAAGTTGCCCAGAGAGTCCAGCAATGTGTGGACTAGGTGAATGAGCAATGGGAAATAAGATTACAGGGATAGGTTTTTTTTGGGGTGGGGAGGAGGTGGTGGTGGTGGTAGGGAGTTGTGTCTGGGTGGAATGCTGTTCAGAGGTTCGGTCTGGACTCGATGGGCCGAATGGCTTGCTTCTACACCGTAGGAATTCTATGTAAAACATGTAGAAACACTAATACTGTTCCATGAAGGAGGAAATAACTTTTAAACTACAGGTTTGTACAAGCATGTATTCTAAATTTTTTTCATTTTAAATCTATTTAGGGTAAGGACTGTGCGATCTCACTGATCTTGCAAAAGCAAAACTAAAAATAAATTGCATACACAGGCTAAGATTCTTTTCTGATTATGTTATTAAACTTTGAACAACTTCTTAATGCCAAATCCACGTACACAACTGCAGACAAACAGGACTGTTCTTTGCCTCAGCTACAGTATGGCAATTGTGAATGGTACGGAAGCTGAATAATGGATTTTCGTGAGTTATTGTATCAAACTAATCCTTTCTTATACTCACATGGTGCTTGCCTGTATTGTAATGCTGTCCCAACATACTTCACTGCCTGGCAACTTTGGTCTCCGTTTAAAGGATCGAGTGGCCTGCAGGGCCTCCTGACATGATGCAGCATCTCCTCCTCCACCTCTCCAGTTAAGTATCACACATCTGCCAATATCACTGCCGAGAACCAGGTCTACAGAAGTAATCTGATAGCATAGACAGTAGAAATAGCATTTAATTTTAGGATCAGAATTTACTCAGCAAACATTGATGAAAAAAAAACATAATATTTTCAGGAAAACAAAAGGGACAAAACTGATGTTACCATGTCCAGGGATAAAACTAATACCAATTATCATTTAAGTGACATGGTTTATAGCCTAATGTGATTATACATGGGAAGTCATGTCTCACTAACTTAACTTGAGTTTTTTGAAGTAATGAAGAGGACTGATGAGGGCAGAGCAATGGGCATGATCTATATGGACTTCAGTAAGGCATTCAACAAGACTCCTCATGATAGACTTGTTAGCAAGGTTAGATCACATGGAATAGAGGGAGAACAAGCCATTTGGGTATAGAACTGGCTCGAAGGTGGAAGACAGAGGGTGGTCATAGAAGATCGCTTTTCAGACTGGAGGCCTGTGACCAGTGGAGTGCCACAAGGATCGGTGCTGGGGTCCACTGTTTTTTGTCATTTATATAATTGATTTGGATGTGAACATAGGAGATATAGTTAGTAAGTTTACAGATGACACCAAAATTGGAGGTGTAGTGGACAGCCAAGGTTACCTCAAAGTACAACGAGATCTTGATCAGATGGACCAATGGGTCGAGGAGTGACAGATGGAGTTAATTTAGATAAATGTGAGGTACTGCATTTTGGAAAGGCAAATCAGAAGAGGACGTATACACTTAATAAGGTCCTGCGGAGTGTTGCTGAACAAAGAGACCTTGGAGTGCAGGTTCATATTTCCTTGAAAGTAAAGTCGCAGGTAGATAGGATATTGAAGGCGGTATTTGGTATACTTTCCTTTATTGGTCAAAGCATCGAGTATAGGAGTTGGGAGGTTATGTTGCGGCCATACATGACATTGGTTAGGCCACTTGGAGAATATTGTATGCAGTTCTGGTCTTCTGCTGCAAGAAGGATGTTGTGAAACTTGAAAGGATTCAGAAAAGATTTACAAGCATATTGCCAGAGTTGGAGGGTCAGAGGGTGGTGCGTGTATTGAATGAGCTGCCAGAGGAAGTGATGGAGGCTAGTACAATTACAACATTTAAAAGGTATCTGAACGGGTATAGGAATAAGTTTAGTAGGGTTTAGAAGGATATGAGTGCAGCAAATGGGACTAGATTTATTTAGGAGATCTGGTTAGCATGATGAGTTGGACTGAAGGGTCTGTTCCCATGCTGTTCATCTCTACGATGCTTTGACTCTACATACAAAGATGAAGTTTCAGTACAGATGTAGCAAAATTGATTGCAATTGTTATCCATGTACAATGTTTCTTACTCACATTATTTGCATTCAAGAACAGAGATATTTCAAACCAACAAGTAAAAACTTACCTCCACTTTCTTTCCAACATCTTCAGTCCTCGCAACAAATTTGAACACATACTGCCTAGTTTTACCAGGGACTAAGCACATAGTTCCCTGAGATGAAGCTTCTAAGATGTCAGATGTTTGATAGGTGTCTTCTATTACACAATGTTGGTTATACTCCTTAAGAAGAAAGACGTTTGCATTAAAATATATTACATTTGCAACTGGGTCCACTCTGGCATCGGAGCACAACTGCTCAGGATCATTTTGGTTAGTGGTACAAAACAGAAAATCAAATCAAAGTCTCCCTAACAGGAACACCAAGAAATATATGCCAGAGCACGATTAGAATGTGAAGCTTGCTGCCCAAAGGAGTAATTGAGGTGAGGTATAGTGAGTTTAAGAGAAATCTAGGCAAATAAGAGAAATGCATAACATGACCATCCCTCCAAATCAAACCGTCTAAGAGTTCATGCAAGGGTATTTAGAAATTCAAAGTAAAACAACACATCTTATCAATGGAACGCTCAGGTAGGACCATCCTACCCACCTATTTGGTGGCTTTAGCACCAAATGAGTGAAAATTGTATATTTTTATGTCATTACACATTTAACCACTGAATCATAGTACAAAGTGTGAACTTAATCTTCTGAAAAGGAAGCAAGAGCCCTACTACTGAGCCAAGCAAACAGACGGGTGAAAAACGTGCTGTTACAGACAACTAAGTCTTATCACAAGAAAGGATCTAAATGTTATCTCACCTGGTTGTTAAAACAGACACAGAGCTTTGAAAATCTGAACGGATGAGGGCAATGAGCTCGAAGGTATACATGGATTTGCACAGGGTCATCAACATGGAAACTTGGAGCCAGGAAGCGAGCTTTACATTCAACTTCAAAGAAGAAAAAGTTCATATAAGAAAGTAAGAATCAAGCACTGACTGCTCGGTGAGAAACAATAAATTTAAAGAATGTTTCATGCTTGGCAATGAGATGGACATGTTAAACTATAACCAAAAACGGTACAATGAGAACTGTTCACTCCGCCAAAAAGTTTTAAAAAAACTCAAGTAACATAATCTTACTGCATTAAAATTATTATTGAATTTAACACATCTTTCAGATGTGCAAAGACACACTTCATTAATTTCAAGGAGTTCCTGTCACAAATCTGAAAATATAGTTTGCAAAAGGTGGTAAACATTTATGCAAAAGCATCCAATATCAATGAAAATGGAAAGCTTCATGGCGCCAGAATACCTCAGTCTCTCAGTCAATTCCCCTGCCCAACAAAAACCTATGTATTTTTGTCTTTAAAAAAAGAATCAATTACATTGCCTTCTCTGCATTCTGAAGCAGAGTTATACAAACCTCAGATTGAGAAAAACATTTGCATGTCTGTTCTAACAGGGTGGCCCCTAAATCTTATACACTTCAAACAAGTCGTTCCTAACTCTCTCAACTTCAACTGAAATAATCCCAGATTGTGGAATCCTATCCTCTAAAACAATCCATTCTGTCCAAGTGTCAATGTAATAAATCTCTTTTGAAACACTGCCAATGCATTTATGTCCTTCCTTAACTACGGAGACCGTGACTGCACATAGCATCCAAGATGTGGTATCAAAGCCCCATATAAATGTAAGGCTGTTACACTTCAGTTGTGTTCAATTTCTTTAATTAAAAAAACTGTATCTGGATTATGTGTTTTGTCTGCTATGAATCTTTTATGACTCATACTAGAACCCTTTGGATCTTGAACTTTTGCTCTCAGTCTCTGCTTCAGAAGTACTCTACTTTTTTTTTAAAAATTCTTCCTGCCAAAGTGAAGAATTTCACATTTTCCCACATTATATTTCATGTACCTATAGCTATACGCATTCCTGATGAAGGGCTTACACCCGAAACATCGATTCTCCTGCTCTTTGGATGCTGCCTGACCTGCTGTGCTTTTCCAGCACCACACACTCAATACTGAAAATTTAAATACAAAACTTCTACTGGGTCCCTTTATCCACAGCAAACGTTACTCTTCAAAAGAAATTTAATAAGTTGATTAAATGGGACTTCCCCTTCACAAAACCATGCGGACCTGGAACAATTACTTTGAACTTAGAAAAAAGTGTGCAGCTATAGCTTCTAATTATCGACTTCAACATCTTCCCCATGACAGGCCTCAAGTTAAAAGGCCTACGGTTTTTGGATTCCTGCCTCCCTCAGGTTATATACGCTACTTTCCATTCTGAGGGAATTTTTCTTGAAATTGAAAATTTAACATCAATATATCTATCACTTCATCAGGCACTAGGATGAAGTCCATCTGGATCCAGAGTCCACAGCTCTTAATTCCCTTTGCTGAAATCTGTAATTTCACCAAGATCCTCCCCCTCTTCCACCTCCTAATTTATAGCAATTACTGGAACATGTTTTGGAACGACTAAAGAGGAAGACAGAAGCAATTTATTTGTTCACATCATCTGTTATTTCCCATTCCCGTGGCTTTAAAGTAAATGCATCATAAAAAGGGAGGTTTTTATGGACACTTTGTTATCTTTATTCCCTGCTTTAGAAGAGTGATAAGAGCTACAGATATTAAAGTATAGTTAACAGAAATAATGTCTAGTCTGGAGAAACAGCAGTAAAATACTGCAGATTGTACGAGCCTATTACAGAGGAAGTGATAGTAAGATTCCTGAAGAAGGGCTTATGCCCGAAACGTCGATTCTCCTGTGCCCTGGATGCTGCCTGACCTGCTGCGCTTTTCCAGCAACACACTTCCAGCTCTGATCTCCAGCATCTGCAGACCTCACTTTCTCCCCGAAGTGATAGTATGGGAGAGGGGCCAATGATGCAAACAACAGAAGTTCTGCAAAAGGACACTTCCATCTTCAAAGGTAAATAACAAAAATGTATATATAGATGAACTATTTTATTAGAAAAATTAAACTTACCAAACGGCACATAATCTTGCATCTCAATTGTAAACACATTACTTCCAGCTAAAGAAATACGATCTGCCCACACCTTTTGAGCAGTTTTAATGGCCTTGGAGTCACAATCAGGTTCTGGAGCAGGGCTCTCATTCTACGTGTATAAAAGAAGAGGGCACTGTAATTTTTCTTTTTCCTTTTAAATATTTTAAAAACTGATACTACAAATACTGACCATCAATACTTTTATCAAGTTCTTTTCAATGCGAGATTTTTGTTCATCATTCAGTGTAGAAGCTGTCATTTCAGTCAAGGAATAATCTCAAAACAGTATTACCATTATCTAAAACTGACAATTATTGAAGCAAGGAAAGAACAGTAATTCCAAGATATGGGTAAAAGAGCTGAAGTTAGCTCGGGTAATGATTGAGGTGCCATCATTGACATCAACACTGCTCTCGCATTTTGAATTAAATCAGGAAAAAAAACAAGGTCAGAATTTATCAAACATCTGCTAGCATGTTTACAAAGTCACTGTGGCTAATTAATGGCTATTCTAGGGGCTACTTCCACCCAACCTCACTTCCCAAACCTGCTGCAATACCCCAGAGTGCTCAACTGCATCCTTCCTCCAGAATTAACACATGGGGCTGCTTGTAGTGTCAGTAATGACTACTGCTTCTGCAATCTGGTAGCCCTGAGGTGGGACTCAAGTGAGAGTAAGAAGTTTCACCTGCAGTCAAATCAGTTAAACCTGTTCAATGGACAAGGGGAAGGCAGCATCTACAGGCTTCTTTTCCACCTGGCTCTTCGTGGATGGTGGTGGTGGTGGTGGTGATGGACACCCTTTCACCTGATCAATATTGCCCAAGACTACATTTCCAGTTGCTATCTAGTGACCTCTGCTGGAATGTCTGCAAAAATACTAAATTTTTAAAGATCCTCACAGGATGATGGGTCACTGGCAAAGTCAACAGTTGTTGTCCAACACAAATTGCTCTTCAGATGATGGTGGGGCACCTTAAAAAAATGGCAGCCCTGGACTTACTGGAGTTTAGAAGAGAGGCAACCTTATTGACAAATAAGATTCTAAAGAGTCTTGACAGGCTAGGGACCAGATGGCATCATTTCAGAATAAGGTGTCACCCATTGATGACACATTTGAGGAGGAATTTCTTTGGAGGGTACAGAATCTATGGAATTCTTTACTACATAAGTCTATTGAGGGCCAAGTCATTAAGTATATTGAGGCAGGCAGATTTTTAATCAGACAGGAATTAAGGGTTATGGGAAAAAGGCAGGAAAGAGGAGTTGAGGATTATCAGATCAACCACGATTCACTAGTGGTGAAGACTTGGGCTGAATGGCCTACTTTTGCTCCTGAGCCTTATGATGTAGGTACTCTCATTGTGTTAGTGGAATGATACATACATGTAGCTTGCTGGGACCTTTCAAAGGGTAGTTAAGAGTCATCCTCAATAGCAGTGGGATTTGCACAATGGTTTTAATAATAAAAAGCCTGTCTGGGTTCACTCATGTTACATAACAAAGAGTACAGTACCTGTGGACTGGATCCTTGCAAGAGTGAGCAATTCAGGGTCTACCTGGATGTAGAGGGCAGAGTCTCAGGATAAAAAGTCTCAAGGTGGGCACAAAGAGGAATTCCTTTCTCAGAGCAAGGACAGGATTTATTTACCCAACAGAGCAGCATAGGTGAAGTTATTGAACATATTCAAGGGTGAATTAGACAAATTTATAACCTACAAGGGAGTTAAGAACAAAGCTAATGATACAAGAAAGAGAAGGGGAGGCAATTTTCAGATCAGACATGATGGCAGAGTGGGTTACAGTAATGCCTAATAGCCAAGATCAGCTCCTATTTGTTATGTTCATGAGAGAACTGAAGGTGGTGAAGAAAATGCAAAAAAAAGTATGAATACATGATACGATTACTTGAATAAATAGATGTTTAGCACATAAAGAAAACAAAGAACAGAAAACAAATTGTTTAACATATCTACATACAGCCAGCAACAACATTCTTCCCATACTCTGTCTGAACATAGCAAGTCATTTCTGGTAGAGATAAACAAAAGCTAGCCTCCAGAAAGTGAATTTGAACAAAGCAAGTCAGGATTAGCATTAGAATGGAAAACTTTGCCAGTTGGGCACTTCTGAACTACTCTACAGAAATGCAGAAGGTTTGTCATCAAAATTTGACACTATGCAATATATCATATTCCAAGGCACCAGAGATGTCATGAAGTGGCAGAAAACGAATGAGGGAATGTGACCAAATCATAGACCAAACAACAGATTTTAAACGAGAAGCCAAGTGAAATGATCCACTGGCTGAAAACAAACTGCTTGGAGACTGTACCAGTAAAAAAGTAGAACAGGGTTGGCCAGGCACAGATTTGCAGATCTGTGTCCCATTATTAAACACAACATTAAGCAGAAGTATACACCGCTCAAGGAAACAAAGGGAGTTCACAAAGTTATTCCTACTTGAAGGGTAGGACTGTACTGACAGGTTCTGGAGATCACCAATTTATACTCTGACCTGCAGTTCTGATTGCATAGCATGGGATATGTGAGAGAGATTAAACAGAACATGAAAATACAGTTTAAATTTTACTCTCATTTATAACCAACAATTAAACCTCACCAAATCGTTATTAAGAGATGCCCAAAATAGGACTATCCAGACAATGAAGCAACAATAGTTTTAAGGGTGAAATGGATTCCTTTTCCAATAGCAAGGATACACCTCCCAAGTAGCTCCAGGGAGTAGGTGATATAATCTTTAATTTGACCCATCAGGTAAGCACACTTGAGTGCAGTGGTCAGAATAAAGGTAAGCAGCTTCCACCAGCGCTCACTGCGGTAATCACACATCACATAATCCAGTAACCTGCAGAAATGGGGGAGTGGGAAAAAGATATTCAACAATTAGTTGGCATAGAAATGGAAAATATGACCAGCAAAGAAAGGAGAGAATAGAATGGCAGTTAACAAAAGGGAAACCAAAAATATTCTACACACGAATAGAAAAGGTTGTAAGAGATGGGATGTGTCCTATTAGGAACAAGAAAGCAACATATCCCTAGAAACACAGAGCATATCTAGGAAATTTATTGAATATCTTGTAAGGAACAGCATGCTAAACAAAAAATCTGGGTGTGAAATAGATAGGCAAGATTTGTAGAGATACTGGTTTTACTTCGAGAAGTTGAGTCATTAGGCCTGGAAGGTTTGCATTCTAGGCTAAAGGAGCTGGGAGCAAATATAACGAAAGGCATTGTCATAACCTTTCAATCCTCAATAGAGTGCACATGCCAGAGGACTGGAGCTTGGCAAATATTATTCAAGAGAAAAGGACATTCCTAGTAATCACAATCCAGTCCAATCTGTTTTACATCTGTGGCAGGGAGGTTGTTAGGAACAAAATTGGGGGTGAGGTGGATGGAAGAAATGAAAAATACAGGGATGTGGAGGAGCCAGTGTTGGACTGGGGTGAACAAAATTAAAAATCACACATCATCAGGTTATAGTCCAATAGGTTTATTTGGAAGTACTAGCTTTCAGAGTGCTGCTCCTTTATCAGGTAGTTGTGAAGCGTAAGATCACAAGACACAGAATTTATAGCAAAAGATTACAGTGTTTTGCAATATAACCTGGATTGTTAAGTCTTTCATCTTTTAGAATAGGTTGCAGTTTTCAGTTCATTAATCCCAGAACGTCTTTTCAGTCACCGTCTTAAGATAACAAAAGGTGACATCTCAGCTCAGACAATGCATCAGAGTCTGTCTGCATCCCAATCTTGAGTCAGACTAGCTCTATTTCCAAAGTAGAATTTACAAAACATGTATTGAATGCCTGCAGATTATGCATTTTTGAGGAAAATAGAATGTATCTGCAATTATAATTCTGCCAATACAAATTTACCCCATAAACCTGTGTGTGGGGCACACACTGTTTCTCAATGTGGCATGTCAGAACTGGCAATCATACCCTGTTCTAATGAGGGCATCTTTGAGCACCTTCAGGTGCCCATCACATTCCTCCCCATCTGAACAGATCCGGTGTATGCAGAGGGCTTGTCGGTAGGGGATGGCTGTGTTAATACATTTATGCTGGAAGCTGGAGAAGTGTAGCATCGTGAGGTTATCTGTGGGTTTGCGGTAGAGTGAGGTACTGATGTGCCCATTCTTGACGGAGATGCATGTGTCAAAGAATGAAACAGATACTAAAGAGTGGTCCATGGTAAGTCTGATGGTGGGATGAAACTCATTGATGTCGCTGTTTCAGTGTCTCCTCGCCATGGGTCCAGAGGAAGAAAAATGGCATCAATGTATCTGGTGTATAATGTTGGTTGCAGGTCCTGTGCAAAGAAGTCTTGTTCAAACTTGTGCATGGAAATTATGGCATATTGGGAGAAAAAAAACCAAGAGTGAAAAAGCACGAGAAGAGGTGAGTGTTAATTAACGAGAGCCAGCATGGATTCACAAAAGGCAAATCTGACTGACCTCAGTCATTCTTTTTACGCAGTAATAAATAAGTTTGATGAAAGAAATGCAAAGGATGTTGTCAATTACTTTCTTAAAATCGTGTGGACAAAATACCACATAAAAGGCCAGAATAATAAAACTGCAGTACAGCCTCGCATATGAAAAATTGGCTCTAGGTTGTGATAAATAAAAATAAAATAATGTAGATGTTGGAAAGCTGAAAAAAAGTCAGAAAATTATGAGGGTGGGGTGGAAATCAGCAGGTCTGGCAGCATCCGTGGAGAGAGAGATACAGAGTTAACATTGAATCCAGTACAACTCTTGTTCGGAGATGCTGCAAAGTTGTGATAAATGGTTCTTTGTCAAAATAGAGGATGCTAGAAAATAGTGCCCCCAAGAGTTGTGCTAGGACCACATCTTTTATTTGATACAAAAAAAGACTTGTCTATCAGAAGAAAGTCAAGTTTCAAAACTGTCAATGATGATAATATAAAGGGAGATGTGACAAACAGTGAGACTGATAGATAATTGATAGATAAGTCGCAGGTGGAATTTGCAGAAATTTGAAGTAATGCATTTTGGTAGAAGAATGTAGGGGGGCAATAGCGACTGAAATATGCAAATTTAAGTGTGTACAAGGACATAGTGACTTGGGAGTCATGTTCAATCATTCAAATTAGGAGAAGTAGGCCACTCAACTCCATTCCTGATGAAGGGCTTTTCCCCGAAACACCGATTTTCCTGCTCCTTGGATGCTGCCTGACCTGCTGTGCTTTTCCAGCACCACTCTAATCTAAACTGTGGTTTCCAGCATCTGCAGTCCTCACCTTTGCCCACTCAACTCCACAAGCCTGCTCTGCCATTCAATAACAGCGGATCTGACTGTAGCCTCAAATCTGCACTCTCACTTACCCCAATAAAAATGTTCAAGGGGATGAAATGTTAAGGCAGTAGTACATAAATTCTTGTTACAAATCAAGGATTCTGCTTCCACTACCTTTTCAGGAAAAGAGCTCGAAAGACTCGCAACCCTCGAAAAGAAAGTCAACTAATTATAAAAGAGTTATTTTCAAGAATTAATTGTATTAATTTGATTACAGAAGTGAGAAATTAAATTATATTTTGATGAGAATCGTTAGCTGTTAAAGCAGTTTCTGTAAGGAAAATGCCATTTCGTCCACATCAAATAGAAGGTTCAGGATTTTATTGCTCTATGGCTGAGGATAATGCAAGTTAGGCTTTTGTAGTGAATGTACTTTACTTTGACACAGCTTAGAACTTTTGAAGTTAAAAATCACCACACCAGGTTATAGTCCAACAGGTTTAATTGGAAGCACACTAGCTTTCGGAGCGACGCTCCTTCATCAGGTGATCGTCACCTGGTGAAGGAGCATCACTCTGAAAGCTGGTGTGCTTCCAATTAAACCTGTTGGACTATAACCTGGTGTGGTGATTTTTAACTTTGTCCAACACCGGCATCTCCAAATCATAGAATTTTTGAAGTAGCTTTATTCATAACAAAGTATTAGTAGGCCTGGGTGTATGTATGCATATTTAGAATTGTGATAAATAGTGAGCTTTGTTTTTTTTGGGTGTAACACTTGGGATAAATGTTAAATCACTGAAAGGTGACATTACATCAACTAAACAGACACAAATTAGTGCTTTCTTATCTTCCCAGAGTCTCTGGGGAATGGGTTAACTAACAGGAACATGCTGCTAATAAAGGATTAATCACAAAAGAATGATTTGAGGGAAGAGACAGTGGGAAATGGTATCATGAAGGTCGGTGAATTTTTTTAAACAATATTTAATACACAAACTATAAAAACTGTTACTTAAATTAATACTATTAGCGGGCAAAAATAAGTTGCATTTTGCAGAGGTTTTCTATATTATAACAAGTTTAACATAATGTGAATTTTTATGAAGTCAATGTAACTCAAATCATTCATTTAGGATTACAAGTATTTTAATGTACAAATGATTCCAACACTAAGAGAAACCTCCTAAATTTTTATTTCAGAACAAGAACTGTTAAAAGAAAAGGCATTCCCAATGGAATGAACTTATGACCTCTAAGAATCTTTAAAGTTTTATATTTCAATCATAATCCAGAAAGGTGCTAGAAATAAACAAATCACATCCTATCCAAATAGTTTTCTGATACTGGACTGATCAGAACTTGTTTGGACAATATTGAAAGGACAGAATTATCATAGTTTTTGTATTTGACCATATTCTAATTATCTTAGCTGTGTACTAAAATATGTTTTGTACCACATCATCATTGAAAACAAAGATGCATTCACATTTAGTGTTTCAACGATGCAACCATAGTTAATGAATCTGATCTTATCTGTCTTTTTCTAGTTAATTTTACATTATAGATAACTGGAGATACTCACTTCAATGCTTTGCTGTAGTCCTTAGCATAATAATATTCCTCACCCATCTGAACCACTGTCAACATAAAAAAAGAGTGTAACAAATGTTTTTCAGAAAGGCAAAAAACTTAATTCAAAACAGTACACAGAAGCTGGTTATGGTTCCAAAATTATTTGGTATGCATTACTCACTCAAATGACTCTTCATTCGAGGACACTTGTATTTCTTGAACTGAGCCACCGCATTACTCAGGAGGGTAATTATTAGTTCCTAACAATTGATAACATTTTCAATCAGTTATTAATCCTACTCACCAAAATCAATTAAATTCTGTCTAAGTCAGAATGCATGCAATGTTGGGTACATTAGTAGAAAAGCACACTTACAGAGTGGTCAACATCTCTTTCTTTGAGCTGAAGGGCGAGAATACCAACCTTTTCTTTCTCAGCATCTGGTGGCTCAATACCTGAATAAGATAGTTTGTAATCCATTAAATATGAACAGTCAACAGCAATAGGAAAAAAAAAAGTGGAGAAATTAGTGTAGTCAGGCCTATCAGAATGGAATAAATTTCACCACAAGTAAAAGATGGGCATCAGTTACACTTAACCTATTCAAAATCAACGTCTACAGCTGTTGCCATGGGGATGGAATGATTTTTTTAAAAAAGCAATTCTGGCTAACTCCTCATTCCCATTGTTATAACTTCAAAAATTCTAAAGACAAAGTTAACCATCATTGTCATAGCATCAGAGTCATACAGCACAGAAAAAAATACTTTGGTCCAACCAGTCCATGCCTAACAATCCCAAACTAAACTAGTCCCACCTTCCTGCTCCTGGCTCACATTCCTCTAAATTCTTCCTATTCATGTACTTATCCAAATGTCTTTTAAACTTTCTACTTAGGCCCAACATTTACCACTTTGTCAGGAAATGCATTCCACACGCGAACCACCCTCTGTGTAAAAGGTTTTATTATTAATTTATGGGATGTGGGTGTTGCTGGCTGGCCAGCATTTAATCGCCCATTCCTAGTTGCCCTTGAGAAGGTGGTGGTGAGCTGCTTTCTTGAACCACTGCAGTCCATCAGCCCACAGTGCCATTAGCGAGGGAATTTCAGGTGTTTGACCCAGCGACAGTGAACAAATAGTGATATAATTCCAAGCCACTCCTGAGTGACTTGGAGGGGAACTTGAAGGTGATGGTGTTCCATATACCTGCTGCCCTTGTCCTTCTCGCTGAAAGTGATCGTGGGTTTGGAATTTGTTGTCTGAGGATCTATGGTGAATTTCTGCAGTGCACCTTGTTGATAGTACACACTGCTGCTACTGAGCGCCACTAATGGAGGGAGTGGATAATTGCGCATGTCGTGCCAATAAAGTGGGTGCTTTGTCCTGAATGGTGTCAGCTTTTTGAGTGTTAGACTGCAATTCTGAATAAGAATTCTAGCCTAGTGTGCCACTCTTAATATCACACCTCCAAAATTTAATTTTTTTTTGCCTCATCTCTTTTCTCCATTCCACAGTGGTACAAGTTGCCTAATCTATGATTCTAGTCAATCTATTTCATGTGCTGATGCATAGATCAATCTTCAGTGAAACCTCAAAAAACACAGTCTCCCAAGTAAAAACTACAGGTTAATTGCATACCATTCAAATTGAACAAAAACAAATGCTGGAAATATAGACCCATCTATAGAATTATTCAATTCAAACTGAATGTTTTCCACAAAGCATTGCCTAAGTACAAATATCTCTGATAATAAGACCATTGTCTAATTATTTCTTTCATAATGCTCTCCTGACGTTTGATGCCAAGTAAGGTTTTATGGCCAACTGTAACCATCAGCATCTTCTCCAAAAACCTTCAGACAAGCCCCTAATTAATAAGGTTTGACAGACCATTCAATCAAATGTACTAGATTTGCTGCACAGGCCGTCAGACATTCACTCGACAAACATACATAAGCAAAGATTAAGAATTGATACCCAAGTCTTTGAAGAGAAAGCAAACTTTGTATTCACTGTCGTGGGCAAGACTGGCTAATTGCAAAAAGCATGGAACTTTGTATCACTAGTTTCAGATTAGGCAATGCAGTCAATTAGAATAATTTTGTCCCATTATAAACATACAATTTTTGCTCCAAATACACCTATTTTTCTACTGTTTGATACAGCTTGGCATACCTATCTTGCATTTTAATAATTTTCTGACTAGTAATCTGGCTTATTATGAATTCCACAACTCCTGAAAAAGGCCCACAGCACAACTTGGGCAAATTTTCTTTCCAGAATATATATATAAAACATATGAATAGGCCTCACCCTGCAATTTTTCCTATTGCTTAAATAATTACATAGAATCTTTCCTGAATGCCACACACCACAGTCAACTAACAATCCAAAACAAACTCAAAAACAAATCTCAAATAAGTGGCAAACATTCAATATGTACAAAAAACGTAATTTACAGAATGTTACTGAAAAAATGTTAAAGCACGGTTGAAGAAATGTTTCCGTAAATCATTCTTGTGTAAAACTTTAAGAATACAAAAGAAAAGAGGTTTATTTAAGAGCCTTGATCTACCATGTAAAATTCTGAAAGAATGGCACGGAGTTATTTGAAAAATAACTTGCATTTCTTCCCTAACTTGAGCTAGGCCACATTCCTATGTTACAAGTGACTGTATTGCACAAGTTTTGAACTGGTTGCAGTGTACCTAGAGACATCCAATGTGAGAATTCAAGTGCTTTTTGGAGGCGAAGGGAGTTTAGATTACATTTTATGTAGGTGAAGATCCCTTGAAAGAATAGGTTTCTTTCATCTGATGTTTGGGCTTCCAGTAAATGGTCATGTACCAAGTTGCTTGGGAGATAAGCAACAGGCCAAAAAGATTAAGGCAGCAGTTGTGTGTGTCTCTGTCTCTCTCTCTCTCTCTCTCTCTCTCTCTCTCTCTCTCTGGGGTGGGGGGGTGGGGGGTTGCCTCAGTACTCAACACCAACAACTGCCAATCTCTGAACACCGTCCCACAACTCATCCGCTTTATCCTCGATCACATCTTCACCTTTGACAACCAGTTCTTCATCCAGACACATGGAACAGCCATGGGGACCAAATTTGCACCCCAATATGCCAACATTTTCATGCACAGGTTTGAATAAGACTTCTTCTCTACGCAGGACCTTCAACCAACACTATACACCATGTACATTGACAACATTTTCTTCCTCTGGACCCATGGCAAGGAGTCACTGATAAAACTCCACAATAATACAACAAGTTTCATCCCACCAAACTCACCATGGACTACTCTCGACTATCTGTCTCATTCTTGGACACATGCATCTCCATCAAGGATGGACACCTCAGCACCACACTCTACCGCAAACCCACAGACAACCTCACAATGCTACGCTTCTCCAGCTTCCACCCAAAACATATTAAAATAGCCACCCCCTATGGACAAGCCCTACGCATACACCGGATCTGTTCAGATAAGGAGGAACTTGACGGGCACCTTGAAGTACTCAGGGATGCCCTCATAAGAATGGGGTACGATGCTCAACTCATCGACCGCCAGTTCCAACGTGTCACAGCGAGGAACCATGATGACCTCCTCGGGGGACAGAACTTGTGTGCTGCAACTGACAGGGTACCCTTCGTTGTTCAGTATTTCTCAGGAGCTGAACAACTAGGCCATGTTCTAGTGACCTGTAACACATTATCAAGGAGGATCAGCACCTCGCCAAGACTTTCCCCGCACCTGCACTGCTCACCTTCAAAACAACCGCCAAACCTCAAACAGATCATTGCTCTTAGCAAACTGCCCGGCTTTCAGGACAACTCCATATAACCCTGTCATGGTTGGCACTGCAAGAAGTGTCAGTGTGGATATGTACACCACCATTACACGTTGGGACACCTCCAACCATGCACGTGGCAGGTACTTATGCAACTCAGCCAACATTGTCTATCTTATACGCTGCAGGCAAGGATGCCCGGAGGCATGGTACATGGAGGAAAGTGAGCAAAGGCTAGGGTGACGGATGAATGGGCACCACACAACAATCAACAGACAGGAGTGTTCCCTCCAGTTGTAGAACACTTCAGCGTTCCAGGACATTTGACCTCGGACCTTCGGGTGACCGTCCTCCAAGGCAAACTTCGGGACAGGCAGCAGCAAAATGTGGCCAAGCAGAGGCTGATAGATAAGCTCAGTACCCATAAGGAGGGCCTCAACTGGGACTTTGGGTTCATGTCACACTACAGGTGACCACCATTGCATTATATACACATAGACACTCCTACCTACACACACTCACATGCACCCTCTGACAGACTTAGACCCTTTTACACTCACACATATACACTCTCTCACAGACACTCAACGCCCCACTCCAGATGCACATGCGCACGCACACACAAAAACCCACATGAACATATACATACATGGGGTGAATTTATACTTGCAGAGTTACATTGTACTTTGCTCAAAAACTGCATGAATTCATGTAAGACTCTGTAAACTCATTTTTTAAGCTTAGAATCAGTCTAAACATTATGGCACGGACAACAGAATACAGGGGACTAAGACCTTCAACCCTTATCTGGCCTGACACCAATTGTTACAGTTAGCTGGAGAATGTAACTTTTTAAAAAAGCTTTGTGATTTACATATGACAGAAGTGAAACTATCATGATCATTCTAACAGATGAAAGACTCAACAATGAAGGTATTTTTCAATGTATAATTTCAGTTCCATCACACTCTAAACTTTTGCTATAAATTCGGTGTCTTACAATTGTGTACTCCACAACCACCTGACGAAGGAGCAGCGCTCCAATTAAACCTGTTGGACTATAATCTGGTGTTGTGATTTTTAACTTTGTTCTGACCCATGTTGCATAACTGTATCAAATGAGTTTGCAACCATAGAATAGGTGGGAGGTGATGTGATACGACAACTGAAGGCCCATGCAATCTCAACCCTTGCCCAAATGTTCGAAGCAGTACTCATGCCATGAAGTCAACTTTGATTTTTAATAAAGATCAGACCTTGTCTCGTGTGCGCGCATGCATGTCTGGTGCATGCCGGTGTGCGTAAGCGTGCACATATGTGGGGGGTTCTAATGGGCATATGAGACATGATTTAAGGATTTGGTTATTGTCCTTCAATTTTTGAGTAGTAAAATTATTTGAACCTAGAGCATGAATGTTTCATTCTTTTGTTAAGTACCTGGGTTTTCAGATCCTAAAAACACAATACCAATCTCTACTGATAGCGTGACAGAGAAGCATTAATTAAATTAAAGCCTTGTACTTTGAGTTACCATTTGGTGAAGAGATTTGATTTGGTAACAGAACACAATGTTGAAACCAGCTAATATTTAAGCAATGAGTGACAATAATACAGGTCTTGGTCAGTGGTGGCACATAATCAAATACTACAAGTAGTAACGGTGAGGTTAGCTTCAGCAAGCCGGGTCAGCCTCACAAGCCAATAATCACTTCACCTCTGACCAGTACGTACAGTTAAAATAAAGCAACTAAGGGCAATGAGAGGAATAAATTATTTGGCCATGAGAGGAAAAAGACCTTCCTTAATTACTGCTTGAACACATCAAAACATTTACATCAACTTTTCTAAAATGGTACTTCTTCGCTTACTTTGATGATTTTGTCTCCAAGGTCTTTGCCCAAAAAAATCCAACACTCCAGCAGGAGTTTCCAATGGGTCAGGACTGGGATAGGCAGTAGAGGACTACAAAAATTAAACATAACAGAACAAAATAAATCCAAGAATCTATTTGCTCAAGCGTCATTAATGTGCAAGTGCCAAACAAATACATTTGATCACTCAACCTTAAATGCATTACTTTCTGTTCTGTAGCCCGCAGCCTACAAAATATCACAGACTCTCAATGCAAAAATGCATCTAAAACAGATAGTGGGCTAAAGCATTCCAATATGCTTGCCTTCATTGGACAGGGTATTGAGTATAAGAGCTGGCAATCATGTTAAAATTGTACAAGACATTAGTTTGGCTGCATTTAGAATATTGTGTACAGTTCTGGTCGCCACATTACTAAAAGGATGTGGACACTTTGGAGAGGGTGTGGAGAAGGTTTACGAGGATGTTGCCTGGTACGGAAGATGCTAGCTACGAAGAGAGGTCGAGTAGGTTAGGATTATTTTCACTAGACAAAAGGAGATTGAGGGGGAACCAGATTGAGGTTTACAAAATTATGAAGGGTATAGACAGGGTGGATAGAGACAAGCTTTTTCCCAGGGTGAAGGATTCAATAACCAGAGGTCATGCTTTCAAGGTGAGAGGTGGAAAATTTAAGGGGGATACACGCGGCAAGTACTGCACACAGAGGGTGGTGGGCATCTGGAACACGTTGCCAGCAGAGGTGATAGAGGTAGGCACAGTAGATTCATTTAAGATGCTTCTGGACAGATGCATGAGTAGGTGGGGAGCAGAGGGTTACAAATGCTTAGGAATTGACCGACAGGTTTAGACAGTACATTTGGATCAGCTCAGGCTTGAAGGGCCGAAGGGCCTGTTCCTGGGCTGTAAATTTTCTTTGTTCTTTGTTATTAGTAACTTTACACTGTGTACTTCTTAGTGTCTCTCACACACACACACAGAAATGCGACCTTGCTAAGGAGTTGAGGTTTGCTTTACCGAAGTCAAGAAACAAAACAAAAAAGATGCAACCATGTGCATTTATACTGGCCCAGGATTATTCATCAAGAGGAAGGTTGCTAGAGGATAAGTGAATTGTTGAGAAACCCGAATATCTGGATATTCTCTCAGTTAGCCTTTCTAATTCGCAAACCCTTTGGCAGCCCTGCCCTTCCCAGTGAGATTAGTTAATACTAGAACCGGTGAATTAACTATTAACCATCCAGGTCCAAGCTCTTGAAACCCAGTGGGACAAAAAGGTTCCTTTAACTACCAACCATACTTTTCCTTAATTAACCCAATGATACATCAGACACCCTCAACAGTCCTCTCAGTGGAACTAATTTTAAATTAAGTAGATAATATTCATGCTAACAAAGCAAGTGGAATAAGTTGAGTCTAAATGTATTTTGCATGTACCTGTGTTCATTTAAGTGGGGGCCACATCACTAGCTCTTTGACATCAGTGCTTTGGAAGCTTTAACAGTATACTGAAGGAGAGTGCATGGTTCCTTTACTAGTCAGGAGTGTAGGATGGTGGGGAGAGTCACAGTTTGCATTATGGTATATTTTTTGGTCACCTCTTATGACTGTGGCCAATCTGACTGATTGCATCAGTGCCTTCTGATCTGGTTAGCAAGAGCCAAGATAAAGCAAAAGTAGAAAATAATATTCTCACTCGCATTGGTCCATGATTATCTGCAATTTTGTGGGATAATCAAAAAAAATTTACAGGACCACAGATAATTAATGTGATATCATACAGCTATAGAAAATTAAAAGTTACTTAGGACACAAACAAATGTACATTAAGCATTAAGTAATTGACAAGCATTAGAACACTATGCTGTGATCCCCTTCAGAGACTTATAAAATTATAAATGCGTCCAATTTTTTAAAAAAACAATTTTTGCCTCCAGTATGCAATGTTTCTAAACAGAATTTGCTTGGAGCAAAAACGACATCCTTAGAAACCTTTAATTGAAGCCACGAATATATTTTATTGAATTTAATTACTTTTCTTCCTTCACACAACTTTTTTTGTACAAAGTATATATTGTTAATAAAAATGAAGGTAATAAAATTTCTCAAATTTGTATTCCAACCCAAGATGAATTTTAAGTCAAATGACTCACAATGTGTCAAATTACACTCTCTAGCTTTATGTCATATTTCTTAAAAACTTTACATACATCATGATTGCAGAGTTGATTTGCCAGCTGTTTACGTTCTTGTGCATAGTATGCTGCCTGTTGGTAATAGAAGCCAGGGTTCTGGGTCTGAATTGCTGTGAGGCCAAGTTTAATGGCTTCGTCAAACAAATCCCCAAATGCTTGAAATCTCACAAAAGGGGGAAAAAAAAGCAAGTATTACAAATATATTCACAGAAGACATCCAGTAGCATAGCTTAATGAATAAGAAAAATAAATAGTGATAAGTGAGGAACCCCCAGTAAAAGAAATAAAATTGTGCCCCTGTCATCACAATCTATGAATTTAACATGCATGCAGGCAAGGGAGCAATTACAAGTTTAAGGAATTGATAAGATCATACTGTTTAGACATCCAGGCTGCATGTTCAAATGCCAGTTCTGCACTTCCTATCTTCTTTTTGCACAAATCCACATGTTTACGGAACTGCGCAATGGCATCTAATGGAGCATTATGTTGGAAACATAAGCGACAAATCTGAGGGTACAGAAATAAACAGCAAAATGGAAATTTCTTGTCCTTATCAATTATATCCCGAAGTATTTGCACCCACAGCAAATGTCTGTGATCATAGTCTCTATTTTTGGTCCAGTACTGTTAAAGAAGATTATTAATACATCAATTCTCACTCATGCTGTGAAAATGCACACCAGTGTTCCCTTTAGGCTCTTTAAAAGAAAAGCTTGCAAATCCTCATGTATGGCCAAAAGTTCACTGGTTCTTGTTGACCTTACAGTAGGAACATATTTATCAACTGGATTTATTTTTAGAAGTATTTTATGAGAGTATTTGAAAAATGACTGTTCCCAACTTTACCCCTATGCAACTATAATCTGAACGCTTCATTATTCATTTTTGGATTCAATTAAACTAATTAGTCACAATCACCATTTCCAATGGAATACATTCTTAAAGAGTGTAGAGTTCACGATAGAATATGTATTTAAACACACTACAGAATTTGTAACTGCTCCACGGAAGATAAAATACCAAAAATAAACCAGCAAACAATGGAAATTATCAAAACAAATTGCTCAAAGCTTAAAGAACTACAAGATCAGATTGCAGTTAATCCAAACAGTAAAAATGTGTTTTTCTTGCTTTTTAATGCTAACATGTCTGCTTTTCAAAAGAAAACTGCAATCAGGGTTTTAAAATTACTGTAATATAAATGATGCTATTACATTTAACTATGGTAATATATTTAACTCCATAATCAACTGGCAAAATAATACACCTCACAAGTTGTGTAATTACCTTATAGTTGGTGAATCCAGCCATTGTCTTGATTTCAAGCATGTTAGTCTCATGGGCTCTCAGTTCATGTACAAGATTATAAGCTGTTCTATAGTTTCTGAAAATAAAAATACCTTCAAATAAACTGGTCTCTAACAAAGTGTGGATGTGGTGAAACACTCAGAAAATGTAATTAGAAAGCAGAGATAAGAATTGCCGAGTTTTTACATTGAAGCAATGTTGATACAATCCATAAACTAACATTCAATCACATGAATTATTTTTTTCATTGTCTAGAAAGAGTGGAGAGAAGATGCAAATGGTCAAATTGGCTATAGACAAGATGAATGTTATTTTTATTTCAAGCTCTGATGAAGACATGTACTTCTATTCTTATTTATTCAATAAGTGGAGGTGTGGGTTTAGAGGATGGCCCAATTTCTTTCTTTCCAGCATTTGCCCACCCATTCCAAGACACGTTTCAGCTCATGAAGAAGACGACTTAAAGATAATTAAAATCAAAATCTTTCTAAATTTAGGAAGAAACTGAATGCACTAAATACCATAGCAAGGAGCTGTATCATACCAAAAGGTCCTAAGTTTAATTGCCAGTTTGCAATGACTTCAAGAAGAGATATTGCAGCAATGAAGGGTATCATCCCTTGGACTAAATACCAGATGAGGATCAAACTATATATGGTTGTGACATAGACACGGTCACCCCATAAAAGCTGGTAACAATTACTGGCTTACACATAGTCATGATTAAACTATTCGAGGTCTTCACGCACCCACTCACTCTGCTTTTAAAATTGGAGAAAGCAATGCTGGAAATCTTGAAAAATGTTTTTCTTCCCCAGCCAGGTTTTTGTTCAGGTCAACTGGAGTCTAGACAATAACAAACTAAAGATTATGAATATTACTTACTTTAATGCATTTTGTGTATCCTGTTTCAATTCACTGAAGAAAGCTGTTTTGAACTGATGTCTCACAAATAATAGCTGCCAAAATAAAGACATACGTTTAAACTACAAAGACAGAAATTGTCACTTCAAAAAGTGCAAAAAGTCTGAGATAGATTGTGCAATGCAATGACTGCTTACTGAACTGTTGACTGAACAGATTTGATAATAGAGAACTCTTCATTTCTGAATGCATTCAATATTAACTGTTTTCAAGGAGTTTTGACTGGAATTATTACTCTTCTACAACCACAATTAGTTTAAGCAGTTTGCAAACAAGTAGGTGTTATGAGAGTACAAGCAACATTTAGCAATAAACCTACGATCATTTATTAATTTCACACCCTTCATTTTGTTTGAGATGTAAAATAACAATATTTTACAAATAAAGCCATTGAACCTGAATCCATAGTTTACTTGACTAATTTACTTCAGTTTTATTGCTTGAATTCAAGCAACAAATGCTCCAGCATTGCTCTCAAAGAAATCTAGGCCTCAAAATATGTTATAGACCATAGGACACCACCACAGACATGGGAGATTCCCTAATTAGTAAGTGAATTCATAAAATAATCAATGATGGAATATTTTGAATAACTCAATTTATGTAATATGACAAAAATACAAAAGCAAACTTCTGACTACGCAGTGCCAAATGGACAACATAGTGAATAAGAGGGGCATCAAGAGGCAAGGGCAAGTGAAACCAAGGGACTTTAGTGCTAGTAAACAGTGAAAGATTGTAACCAGTGCTTGCAAAATACTCTCTACCATCTATATCTCACTTTGTTAACGAAAGTGAATTTAAATAGAAAGGAAGTCAAAGTGATTCGAAAACTGACTTGGGGCTGATGTTCGCAGGTAAAGGGACGGCTGGAAAATGGGAAGCCTTCAGAAATTAGATAAGAGAATCCAGAGAAAGTATATTCCTGTCAGGATAAAAGGAATGGCAGGTAGGTATAGGGAATGCTGGATGACTAAAGAAATGGAGGTTTGGTTAAGAAAAGGAAGGAAGCATACGCAAGGTATAGACAGGATAGATCAAGTGAATCCTTTTTTTAGAAGAGTATAAAGGCTGTAGGAGTATACTTAAGAGGGAAATCAGGAGGACAAAAAGGGGACATGAGACAGCTTTGGCAAATAGAATTAAGGCAAATCCAAAGGGTTTTTACAAATACATTAAGGACAAAAGGGTAACTAGGGAGAGAATAGGGCCCCTCAAAGATCAGCAAGGCGGCCTTTGTGTGGAGCCACAAAAAATGGGGGAGGAACTAAATGAGTATTTGGCATCAGTATTTACTGTGGAAAAGGATATGGAAGATATAGACTGTCGGGAAATAGATGGTGACATCTTGCAAAGTGTCCATATTACAAAGGAGGAAGTGCTGGATATCTTGAAACGGGTTAAGGTGGATAAATCCCCAGGACCTGATCAGGTGTACCCAAGAACTCTGTGGGAAGCTAGAGAAGTGATTGCTGGGCCTCTTGCTGAGATATTAATATCATCGATAGTCACAGGTGAGGTGACGGAAGACTGGAGGTTGGTTAACGTGGTGCCACTGTTTAAGAAGTGTGGTAAGGACAAGCCAGGGGACTATAGACCTGTGAGCCTGACGTCAGTGGTGGGCAAGTTGTTGGAGGGAATCCTGAGGGACAGGATGTACATGTATTTGGAAAGGTAAGGACTGCTTAGGGATAGTCAACATGGCTTTGTGCATGGGAAATTATGTCTCACAAACTTGACTGAGTTTTTTGAGGAAGTAACAAAGAGAATTGATGAGGGCAAAGCAGTAGATGTGATCTATATGGACTTCAGTAAGGTGTTCGACAAGGTTCCCCATGGGAGACCGATTAGCAAGGTTAGATCTCATGGAATACAGGAAGAATGAGCCATTTGGATACAGATCTGGTCAAAGGTAGAAGACAGAAGATGGAGGGTTGTTTTTCAGATTGGAGGCCTGTGACCAGTGGAGTGCTACAAGGTTCGGTGCTGGGTGCTCTACTTTTTGTCATTTACATAAATGATTTGGATGTGAGCATAAGAGGTACAGTTAGTAAGCTTGCAGATGACACCAAAATTGGAGGTGTAGTGGACAGCGAAGAGGCTTACCTCAGATTACAACAGGGTCTGGACCAGATGGGCCAATGGGCTGAGAAGTGGACGATGGAGCTCAATTCAGATAAATGGGAGGTGCTGCATTTGGGAAAGCAAGTCTTAGCAGGACTGATGCACTTAATGGTAAGGTTCTAGGAAGTGTTGCTGAACAAAGAGACCTTGGAATGCAGATTCACAGCTCCTTGAATGTGGAGTCGCAGGTAGATAGGATAGTGAAGGCGGCGTTTGGTATGCTTTCCTTTATTGGTCAGAGTATTGAGTACAGGAGTTGGGAGGTCATGTCGTGGCTGTACATTGGTTAAGCCACTGTTGGAATATTGCGTGCAATTCTGGTTTCCTTCCTATCGGAAAGATGTTGTGAAACTTGAAAGGATTCAGAAAAGATTTACACGGCTGTTGCCTGGGTTGGAGGATTTGAACTATAGGGAGAGGCTGAACAGGCTGGGGCTGTTTTCCCTGGAGCGTCAGAGGCTGAGGGGTGACCTTACAGAGGTTTACAAAACTATGAGGGGCAAGGATAGGGTAAATAGGCAAAGTCCTCTACCTGGGGTCGGGGAATCCAGAACTAGAGGGCATAGGTTTAGGGTGAGAGGGGAAAGATATAAAAGAGACCCACGGGGCAACTTTTTCACACAGGTGGTACGTGTATGGAATGAGCTTCCAGAGGAAGTGTGGAGGCAGGTACAATTACAACATTTAAGAGGCTTTTGGATGGGTATACGAATAGGAATGGTTTGGAGGGATATGGGCCGGGTGCTGGCAGGTGGAACTAGATTGGGTTGGGATATCTGGTCAGCATAGACGGGTTGGACCGATGCTGTACATCTCAATGACACTAACAGTCAACTACCTAAACTGGAGGATACCCTACATGCATGAATACAATTTAGACTGAACAGGACAGGACACCACTGCCATCCCACTCTGCCCAACACCCTCACCTATATTTACCTGATGAGTTGTTTTGTTCAAGAATTCTTTATGTGATTTGACCCTCCGAATTTCTGTATAATAGTATGTCTGTGCATGTTCATAAAAAGCATTCTCCAACCTGAAAATTAACAGAAGAAGCTGCACTTTTAATGTGGGAAAAAATGCTCTGAATTCTAATTCAAATAAAAATTAAAATATTTGATATAATTAATCATTCTAATTCATTTTTTTTTAAACGATAGCATTTTTTTTCCCCCGACAGCTCCTTACTGAATATCAAAGGACAAACCCTCAAATCTGAAACTGTGAGAGATATAGAGGAAGAGGGATCTTTTACTTGACCAGCATTGTGCTTTGTTAAACCTTTCCCATGATGTTCCTCAGCTGCTTTTCCAGAGCTTGACCTGCAGCAAACTGGATTTGTTTTGTTTATTCTTTTATGGGATTTGGGATAACTGGCAAGGCCAGCATTTGTTGCCAATCCCTAAATGCCCTTCAACCGAGTAGCTTGCTTGGCTATCTCAGAGGGCAATTATGAGTCAACCACTCTGCTGTGGTTCTGTATGCTAGAGGCTAGACTGGGTAAAGATGTAGATTTCCTTATCCAATATATACTATTGAACCCAATGAGTTTACACAATAATTGCTAAGCAAGTTTTGAGAAGATTTGTAGCTCAGGTTGAGGTTTTGGATGTAGGTTTGCTTACTGAGTTGCAAGGTTCATTTTCAGACATTTCGTTACCTTACTAGGTAGCGTCTTCAGTGGACCTCAGGCGAAGCAATGCTGAAAATCCCTGCTTTCTATTTATATTTTTGGGTTTCTTTGGGTTAGGGATGTTATTGCTCGTCATACACGAGAACTCCTAGAAGCATAGTATTCCAACTGGAACTCTATCAACATCAAGTTAGACTTCATCTACCATCCCCTGAGAAAAGGAACCGGAAGTGACTTCACCACAGGAAATATCACCACCCCAAAGAAACCCAAAAATATAAATAGAAAGCATGGATTTTCAGCATTGCTTCGCCCGAGGTCCACTGAAGACGCTACCTAGCAAAGTAAAGAAACGTCTGGAAATGAACCTTGCAGCTCAGCGAGCAAATCTACATCCAAAATAATTGCTAATTTAATGGTCATCATTACTGAGACTAGCTTTACATTTAGATTTATTATTTTAATTTGAATTCTATCAGCTACTGTCAGCAGTCATCACAGCATTAGTCTTGGACTCTGACATAATAATCTAGCAAGATTCTCACAATGCCACCATCTTCCCCTAAAGCACCTAAAGTACCTACCTGATAATATATCCGACAAGATGATCAGTGTGTGGTAACACAAACAGTGACTTTCCTGACAAGTCACAAGCATTGCACAATGCTGCTGCTCTCTCTGAAGCAATCAAGTCCTCACCTAAAGTATTACATGAAAGATATATTTAATTCCTAGATGGTGAAGTACGAACTTCTTATAACAGCATTAACTATATGATAAGAAAGTTGCAGAAGGACTGATGAACTGTGCGGATTGAAGAGATCGTAAACAGTAACAAATACTTTAACTGAATTAAATTTTGGATTTTATTCTGGTAAGACTGTAAACCAGCAGGAAGTCCACTTTAATTTCATTATACTTGATTATTAGAAATAGAAGACTTCAAGAATACCCCAATATGAATATAATCACAAGCTCAGGATATCACAGGAGTTCCTCAGGGTAGTGTCCCATGTCCAACCATTTTCAGCTGCTTCAATTACCTTTCCTTCAACATGATATCAGAAGTGTGGATCATTGCTAAGGATTTCTCAATGTTCAGCACTGCTCATGACTCATCAGATACTGAAGCAGTATTTGTCTAAATGCAGCAATACCCCCTCCAGTGGTCCCCAACATTAAAGATACCAATCTTTAGCCAATTCGATTCACTCCATGTGATATTACAAAACAGTTGAAAACAGTGGATACTGCAAAGGCAATGGGCCCTGATGACATCCTAGCCACAGTACTGAAGGATTGTCCTCCAAAACCTGTCACTCCCCTAGCCAAGCTATTCCAGTACTGGCAACACCGGCATCTACCCAACAATGTGGAAAATTGCCATCAAGAGCGTGTTTCTGGAAAAACATAGGTCGGGCAGCATCCGAGGTGCAGGAGAATCGACGTTTTGATCATAAGCCCTTCATCAGGAATGAGGCTTGTGGGCTGGGGGCTAAGAGGTACATGGGAGGGGGGGGTGGGGAGAAGGTAGCTGAAAAAGGTGATAGGTAGATAAAGGTGAGGGAGAAGGTGATAGGTCGGGAGGTGGAGTAAATAGATGGGAAAGATGATGGGACAGGTCAGGAGGGCGGTGCCAAGTTGGAGGCTTGGGATTGAGATAATATGAGGGGAGGGGAAATAAGGAAACTGTTGAAATCCACAATTATCCCAAGTGGCTGCAGGGTTCCAAGGCAGAATATGAGACTCTCTTCCTCCAGGCGTCGGGTGGTAACGGTTTGGCGGTGGAGGCAGCCCAGTAGGAGGGGGAGTTGAAGTGTTCAGCCATGGGACGGTGGGGTTAATGGGTGAGGGTGTCCCAGAGATGCTCTCTGAAATGATCCGCAAGAAGGCGCCCTGTCTCCCCGATGTAGAGGAGATCACATCAGGTGCAATGGATACAGTGGATGACATTGCTAGAGGTACAGGTAAATTTCTGACAGATGTGGAACAATCCTTTGGGGCCTTGGACAGAGGTGAGGAGAGTGGTGTGGGCACAGGTTTTGCACTTCATGGTGGCAGGGAAAGGTACCATGGGTGGGGTGTAGGCTGATGGAGGGCATGGACCCGATAAGGGAGTCGCGGAGGGAATGGTCTCTCCGAAATGCTGATCGGGGTGGGGAGGGAAATATTTCTCTGGTGGAGAGGTCCGTTTGGAGGTGGCGGAAGTGGCAGAGGTTGATGCGATGTATGCAGAGGCTGGTGGGGTGGCAGGTGAGGACCAGGAGGGTTCTGTCCTTGTTGCGTTGGGAGGTCTGGAGTTCAAGCACAGTGGTGCGTGAAGTGGAGGAGATGCGCTGGAGGGCATAGTCAACTACGTGGGAAGGTAAATTGCAATCTTGGAAGGAGGAGGCCATCTAGGACTTTCCAAAGTGGAATTGAACATCCTGGGATCAGATGCAGCTGAGCCGGAGGAATCGGGAATAAGGGATGGCGTTTTTACAGGAGGTAGAGTGGGAGGAGGTGTAGTCTAGGTAGCTGTGGGAGTCAGTGCGCTTGTAGTAGATGTCTTTGGTTAGTCGGTCACTGGAGACGGTGATGGAGAGGTCAAGGAAGGGGAGGGAGGTGTCCGAAATGGTCCAGATGAATGTGGTCGGGATGAAAGGTGTTCGTAAAGTTGATAAACAATTCAACATCCTCGTTGGAGCACGAGATGATGCCGATACAGTCATCGATATAGCGGAGGAACAGGTGGAGGGTCATGCTGATATAACTGCGGAAGATGGACTGTTCTACGAACCCGACAAAGAGGCAGGCACAGCTGGGTCCCATATTGACCCTTTTGGTTTGGAGGAAGTGGGAGGATTAGAAGGAGAAGTTGTTGAGGGTGACGGTGTCGGTGGAAGGGTACTGGTTGGGATGGCGTGAAAGGAAGAAACTGAGGGCTGGAGACCTTCATCATGGTGGATCGATGTATACAGGGACTGGATATCCATGGTGAATTGATGGAAGGTGTCATCAACAGTGCTATCAAGCAGCATCTGCTCAGCAATAACCTGCTCAGTGATGCCCTGTTTAGGTTCCACCAGGGCCACTCAGCTCCTGACCTCAGTTCAGCCTTGGTTCAAACATGAAAAAGGTGTACAATCCTTGACATCAAGGACCCTTAGCAAAACTGGAATCATTGGGTACCAGGGGACTCTGCTGTTTCAAGTCATACCTGGCACATCAGATAATGGTTGCAGTTGTTGGAGGCCAGTCATCTCAGCTCCAGGAATTCCTCAGGTGGTGTCCGAGGCCCAACTACCTTCAGCTGCTTCATCAATGACCTTGCCTCCATAAGGTCAGAACTACTCAGATATTGAAGCAATCCATGTTCAAATGCAACAAGGTCTCGACAGTATCCAGAGGTAAGTAACATTTAAGCCACACAAACGCCAGGCTGTGACCATTACAAATGAGAGACAATCTAACCACCATCCCTTGACGTTCAACGGTGTTACCATCACTGGATTCCCCCACTACCAACGTCCTGGGGGTTATCATTGACTAGACACTTAACTGGACTCACCACAAACACAGTGGCTACGAAGCCATCTCAGAAGCTAGGAATACATCAGTGAGTAACACACTTCCTGACTTCCCAAAGCAAGTCCATCATCTACAAGACACAAATCAGGAGTGTGACAGAATACTCCCCACTTGCCTGGATGAGTACAGCACCAACAACACAAAAAGCTTGACACCATCCAGGACAAAGTAGTCAATTTTATTGGCACTATATTGACAAGCATCCACTCCCTCCACCATTGACACTCAGTAGCAGTGTGCACTAACTACAAGATGCACTACAGAAATTCACCTAAGATCCTCAGACAGCACCTTCCAAATACATGATCATTTCTATCTTGAAGGACAAGGACAGCAGATACATGGGATCACCACCACCTGCAATTTCCCCTCCAAGCCACTTACCATCCTAACTTGGAAATATATTGCTGTTCCTTCACAGTCACTAGATCAAAATCCTAGAATTCCCTCCCAAATGGCACTGTGGGTCAACCCACAGCTGGTGCACTGCAGAGGTTCAAGACGGCAGCTCATCACCACCTTGTCATGGGCAACCAGAGATGGACAATAAATTCTGGCCAGCCAATCACATGCATTCACATAACTGAATAAATTTAAACAACTTGTACAATATACAGTTATCTGTGTCAGATAAAAACCATCTCCAACAAGTGAGAATCTAACCATGATCACCTGATGTTCAATAGCATTCTCATTGGTAAATTCCCATTATCACATCATGAGGAATTAGTATTGATTAAAACTGATCAGCCATATAAATACAGTGGGTACAAGAGAAGCTAGAAATTGTGAACTCTGTCGTGAGGAACATCCTTCAAGTTAACAATAAGTCCAGTGACTCTTCTTCGGAACCCTTTAGAAGAGAGTCATTAGATTCAAAGTTTTAGTTCTGTTTCTCTCACCACAGGTGCTAACAGACTTGCTAAGTTTCTGCAGCATTTCTCTTTTCAGTTCAGACCTCAATCAACAACAGCATTTTGGTTTAAATTAGTTTAATTGTCTAATGTTTGAAAAGCTGATTAAAAGCAGCTATGAATTTTGTTCTGTGGTTTACAAAGATCTCAGGCACAGTAACAAAAATAGCAACCGAAGTCAAAGCAACATAACTAAAGAATGCAATTAAAACTTCTGCCTCAGAAAAACTACCCAGTAGCTCACACAAGAATCAATGCGCAAGGATATATCAGGTGACCTCTGCACTAGATCTGGTTGCAATGACAGTCATTATAGAATAATTCTATGATATTCATCAATGTTCAGCAATTCTGTAATATTCAGTATTTAGAATACAGCAAGAGCTAGTACTTTCAAAAACATAAAATTGTTTGAATGAATGACTTTGACAGCAAAATCACAATACTGTGCACAGGTAATCATGTTCCCCCAAATCCTTGAAATTAAAATTAGGACACAGTTAAGTTTCAAAATCAAAGCTTTATGCCTTTGTTTTCTGAATGCATTACATCAACCCATTTGAACAGTTCAGGACTGGGGGCGAATGATTAGTATTTCTAATTCTAGTTAAAGACCATTCAAGAAGCTAATAGTTTAGATTAAAGTAGGTCATCTTATATTTTAAGATAGGTCCAAAATGTGTGCGTCATTCACTAAACCAGATGCAATACTTCCATTAGGTGTATACATAACAAAATAAAATTGCAAAGTTAAACATATTTCAAGGAAGTGCATTAACTTTAATGTAATGTATCCATCAAAAGATCTTGCCAATTCTATTCCTTAGAAATAAAATTTAATTTAAAAATTTGAAAATCATAGAATAAATCTAATAGCAAGAATCTAAGTAATGAATAATAAATAATAAATAAGTTTGAGGAAGGGTCACTGGACCAGAAATGGTTTCAGAGTTCTCTTCAGAGATGTGGCCAGAACTGCTTTTCCAGCAATTTGTTTTGTTTGTTATTAATTTTCCAGTCCATTCAACAAATACTGACTATGTGTTGAGTGTCTGTAACAATTTCAGGTTTGTTTTCGATTTTCTGCAATATTTTCCCCTTTCATAAGATGCGTAATGAAAGTACCTGGCGGTAAGGGAGTTTTCTTCTGTATCAGCACAACAGCAACCTTTGTGTTTCTTCCATGTAAACTTTGCCTGGAAGCAAAAAACAGAGATCACAACCTCACAGAAGGAATGAGAAGCAGAGCAAAGTCGGAATTAGATCCTATATCCCAATAGAAAAATTATACTTTTTTTTCCTCTATAGACCTATTTTTTTGTTTTACATATTCTTTGCTTTTGATTTTACAGATTCTTTGTTTTTGACCAGTACTGACTCGATAGGCCTAAAGGCCTTTATGCTGCTGTAGGCCTCGAGAATTCTAAGAATAATAATATTCAATTACAATTATTTTGGCATACCTGACAATTTCTACTCTGGTGGCACATTCAGATTGCTTCTCTTTCCACTGAGCGTCATCCCAGTCCAGTTCATAAAAGACCACCACGAGAGCAGGAACAAGGTTTAAATGTTTGTTCATCCAGCCAGTTTTAAGGATTCCTTTCGGAATATACCATTCATAAGAAGTCCTCTATAAAAAGGGAGCAATTTCATAATTAGTCTAAAAACTCTACAATGACAAAAGTGTTCAGAGTTTATTTTCATGGTCTCTGTAATATATAACATGCAAACTCAAATTACTGTACATAAAATTTAGATCACAGATTTTTATACAATTGAATAACCAATTTTAGAGGTATGATTTAGGAAGCAATGTATATAAGTATGCTATTTTTATACAGAAAATACATAAACCACATTGTCAGAATGCTGTATCCAACACAACTGTGACAAAGGTAAATGGTCCCTTGTCAACCATATTAACCTTGTGACAAAATTCATCACAATGCCTTCTACTGAGCCATTGTCATCCAGCTGGTCAGGACAGCTTTCACACAGTCCTGTTTTTAACTAATCAGAGCTCAAAGCAGTGGACATTGTGATGGCTCCTTGAACTTTACCTTGGGTGCTCCTCAAAGAGTTACCCCTTTGTCCCTTGTCAGGTTATTTAGAACTACGCACTATACTTTCAGAATAAGATGGAGATAAGGTGCAAATGTTTCTGAGGAACATTAATCCTTGAAGTTCTGTATTCCACTCAGCAGTGAAGCCTGAGTCATTGACATGGAGAAATTTTTGACCATCAAAACAAATCATGGGTTATGGGGAGCAAAAGAGTTGGACCAAGAGTCTGTTTCTGTCCTGTATGACTCTATGACACAATGAAAGGAAAGTGGAATAAAGACCACAATTATATCGGCTATGATCGTGCCAAAACGCGTGGCAGACTTGATGGACCAAATAAGCCTACCCATGCTCCTATTTTTTATGGTCTTAATCCATGCCAATAATTATCCCAAGTCTCGAGAGTCCCAATTCTGTTCTAAATGTTTTGTGGAGGTAATGCCATAGCAGTATGAACGTGATGCCACAGATACACAGAAAAAGTATGCCATGGTGCTGTAAGGTATAAAAGACTTAAGGGAGTTGCAGAAACAGGAAGTGACGAGTGATACCAAAGGAATTTCAAAACAAACAGATAAATGGGTAGGAATTTGTGCAGGATAAAATCGAGATCTTAAAAATTCTAGACAAAGAATATGAAAAATACAAGCTTGGATATTAACAAAGGCACTGGGAAGATATGTCCCAAAGTAAATTCATGTATGAGAATTTAAACAGAAGATGAGTGCCACAGTGGTGGACACAGGGAATACTTCAGTGACAAAACCAGATAATGGGCAACATTGAAGCTCAGCTCGGAATCAACGAAACGGTATGATTCTGCAATCAACATTCAACAAGGGCAACAACATCAGGATCCAAGAAGAGGAATTTACAATGGGGTAATCAGCAGATTATGCTTCTTCTGCAAGAAATGTGGCTCATTGTAAATCTGTGGTCAAACAGGCAGTCTGATAAACATCTATCCATCTCAGATTTAAAGTTCCAGTTGACTCATGGACTGCTCAAACCACTGTGTTCTCAGCGTGGTAATACAGACAAAAAAAGTTATCAAAGCTTTTCATCTCTATACAACAATTCATGACAATGCAGTCAATAATCGTATATGTAGCACAAGGACATTGCAAATTGGCCTGTTATCTCAAACATTTGAATTCTTTCTCATGGCTACTTCAAGCATGGAGTGTAATTGGGACACTTTCCTAGAGCAATCTGTTGTGGATCCAACCTAGGATCAGGAAGTATGCGATGAGGCAAATCTAATAAATGATCTCAGAGTAAAAGTTGAACTCGCAAACACTGACAAAACAATGAAGAATCAGTGTGCGAGAATGAGAAACTTGGGTTGAAAACAACTGTGAAGTTAAATAAGCGTAAAGGAAAGAAACAAGGGGAGAGCTGGCTGAAGTGGACTGGGAAAGGAGATTAGTAGAAAAAAAAAGTTGACAAAATGGCAAACGATTAAAAACATAGTTCATGATTTGCAACAAAGATATTGTAGTGATAAAGAAGGACTCCAGAAAGAGAAATCAATGAAACATGGCTAACCTAGAAAGAAAAGGTTAGTATCATTTTAAAAATTCAATCCAGCGAAGATTAGTGATAAGACAGAGGATTTAGGAAATATTAGAAACCAACAAAAGACGACAAGGAAAGGGTGGAAATTAACAGAAAATTACCAAATTACACACAAACTTAAGAACTTCTTTAAATATATAAAAAGGAAGAGAGGAGCCAAAATGAACACAAGCCTCAGAGAACAAGACTGAAGGAATAATAATGAGAATCAGGAAATGGCAGAAGAATTCAATAACACTTAGCAGTGCCTTCTACCATGAATTCCAAGAATACTGAATTATCAGGGAAGGTGGGTGAGAGAGACGGGAAATGAAAACAATAACTATTACCAGAAAGAAAGTAATCAGGAAACTAATGGGACTAAAAGCCCATGAGTCCCCGGACCTGAGTTTTAGTTTTAATTCATTCACACAACATGGACTTCACTGGCTGGCCAGCATTGATCATCCATCCCTAACAAGGTAGTGGCAAACTATTTATTTGCACACAAATTTGAAAGGCATGATTTCCACATCATGAAACCATGCCCACTCTGTTTGGTTATATTAGGTATTTCTAAATGCTCTGCTACTACATTCTTTGCAATTGACCATAACATTTCCTCAGTGCTTATAGTTTCCTGCTTTCTGACTCCTTCCTTTTTAAAATAATTTATATCTTCCAAGCAAATGGACAGTCCCAAATCAAAGGAGCTATGGAAATTAAAAACTAAAACCCAACTATTTCACTGTCCATATCTTTAAGATCCTCGTACAGAGTCCATTAGAACCTGGGCACTTGAAGCCTGCATGCTCCACCAATTCACATAAAGATCAGAGCATGAGGAAATGATGCCATCTCTTTCTGGGATGTTATCTATATCCACTGTAATGAATACCGACGCAAAGTGCACCTTCAGGCAGCATCCAAGGAGCAGAATAATCGATGTTTCAGGCATAAGCACTCCATCGGGAATTTCTCCTGTAGCCTGTGTGCTAGAACTATGTTTCTACGGTATTACTACTGCAGCAGACCAAGTTGTTTTTAGTCTGAGCAAAAGTTGTTGATTGTCAAAAATTATCCAACCACATAGATCCAACATAACCAAGTAGCATTTTACACCAGCCCACTTTGAGCAAGGACACTAAATAATCAACCAACCATTACAATGGAGTTTTAACTTGGACTTCGTCCACCCAAATTTGGAACTTCTCCACTTCCAAATTTACAAAGTCCAAGTTAAAACTCCATTGTAAAGGTTGGTTGATGTTGATTAAACTGTGGTTCTGTGCAGTAGATAAACCAAATGAACTATCAAGGAGTTCAAAAATCTTAAAGTGTTTTATTTTATACCAAACATATAAACTTGAATATATTTTTGCTTACTTCAAAAACATCTGATGAAAAGCTTATTTGCACTGCTGTAGCTTTTAAAAGTGCATGTTTTCATCTATACGATGATATTAACTGCATATATATTTAGCCTCATGCCCTAATGCTCAGTTTCATCAATCAAGCCAAACTAACCACCCTACATTGTACAAATTGAGGATAAGACCATGACCAAAGTTGCTTACCTTCTGTCTGCATTTTGGGTATTCATGATCCCCAGGAAGTACTTTAAATGATATGGGGACTCTGTCAGCCCGTCTGTTGGCACAAAAAGCATCCCAAATAGCTCGATGTACGGCATTATAAGTCACATCAAGGCCCGTGAGAGCTACAAAGGCCATTGGCCGGCAACAAAGCTCCAAAGGAAAATCCCATTGCACTGAACTCATCTTGCAGATTAATGATAAGTCAAGCTGAAATAAAAGATAACGTGACACTATTAATAACAAAGTGAAGGCTAAGCAAGACCACTGATCAATGTTTTCTGCTGCATTGCAACAATCGAAGTATATTTCAGATTAGGTCATTTCCAGATTAGGATAAATTAGGCAGTTAATGCATTTATGTTCAGTGAAATATAAATAAGCAATATTTGGGCCCATGATTCAGGTGGTAAAGAAAGTATGCAAATGAGCCATACACAAAGGGGTCTCATGCTATTCAGAGTCAGTACTGAATTAGCAGCTGTAGTAGTCAAAAAACTAAGATGTTTTTCTCAGAATCTAACCAAGCTGTGACAAGCCACAGTGCTTCAGTTCAATGCTCAAATGGTTAACCTGTCAACACTTGACACAGTCAAACTTTGTTTAACATATTAGTGAAGAGGCACCTTTAACTGGAATTCCAAAGTTTACCTGCAAGATTTCAGGAATGAGAAGGAAGCTCCTTCTACCTACACCTTAAATGTGAGAAATGTATACACTGCTAAATCATTGAAACACAGAAAATGGTAGCAGGAGTTGGTCATTCAATCCCTCTTGAATGCTCTGCCATTCATTACAATCATGACTTCTCATCGAACACAATATTCTAATCCTATCATCCCCCACTTCCCTCAATCCCCTTAGTATAAGAGTTACATCTACCTCCTCCATGTAAACACAAAAATTTTGGCCTCAACCACTTTCTATAGTGGTGGATTCCACAGGCACTCCACTCTCTGGGTGAAGACATTTCTCATCTAAAACGTTTACATCTTATCCTTAAGCAATGATCCCCAGCTCTGAACTCCCCACTCCCCCTTCATACAGGCCTAACCAACTTATTTTCTCCTCATACATCAGTACTGCCTTCCAGGATCAATCTGGAAGTAAAGCTTTCAGCACACTGCTCCTTCAGATCCTCCCCCATAAGTTCATAGGGTGAATTTGCGCTTGCAGATTTGTATGTCCAGATACAAGGAGGATCATGGGACACAATTTATAGTAGAAGATCAAAGTGTCATACAACTGATGCGAAGTATTGAACAAACCTAGATTACTGTTAAGTCTTTAATCACTTAGAATGGGGATGCAGGTTTTGAGTGATCAATATGTAAATCCCAGAACTTTTTTCACTTCACAGTCCCGAGATAACTTAAGCTTTTATTTTTTTAAAAAGTGACATCTCAGCTCAGACAATGCATTAAAGGTGTGAAGCTAGAGTCTGACTGTATTCCAGTCTTGAGTCAGACGGTTCTATTGCCAAAGAAGGAATTTATAAAATGTCACATGGACTGACTGCCTACAGATTGTGCGCTTTTTGAACAAAATAGAATGTATCTGGACATACAAATCTGCAAGCGCAAATTCACCCTATGAACTTATATGTGTGCATCCATGTGAGGGGGAGGGAGAGGGGACATATACGTACAAGTGTGACTTAGTATATGCCTGTGAGAGAGAACATGTATATGAGAGAGGATCTGTGCGAGTGTGATTGTGCTTCTGTGTGTATAGTGTCATGGGGTCACCTGTAGTGTGACATGATCCCAGTTGAGGCCATCCTAGTGGGTACCGAATTTGGCTATCAGCCTCTGGTTGGTGACTCCACATTATCCCGAATCCACCTTAGAGGACAGTCACCCAAATATCAGAAGCCAAGTGTCCTTGACTGCTGAAGGGTTCCCTGACTGGTGATTGTTGTGCAAAGTCCATTCATTTGTTGTCATAGCATCTGTTTGATCTTGCCAATACACTTGGGGCATTCTTGCCTGCAGCATGAGATGGACACCATTGACTGAGTCACATGAGAACCTGCTGCGCACATGGCGGGTGGTGTCCCCATGTGTGATGGCAGTACATCATAATGACAGATTAGTCTAAACTATGTGGAAAAGTCATGAGGTAACCTTGCTCAGCTAATATGTCCAGTATTATTGGCCTACCAAATGGCTTTTTCTTTTAAAATCATCTTAGATTCCTAGAATGCAAATTAGGTTCATACCCTTCCCAGATCTTGAGCTCCAGGGAACAACATACAAACATCCAATCCATGACAAGCCAGTGTTCACTCAAATCAGACCACAAAGAGTTCACCTTTTGTCTGTCTGTCTGCCCCTCTCACCCCCTCTCTCTCTGTGTCCCTTGAACCAGTCAGCCTGTGAATGTAATTTACAGAAGAATGTTTTCTCTCTCTCTCTCACTTACACATGAACATCTTCCAACTTTCTTACTATGTCAGTTTTCACCTTTGTATTTTCCTAACCTGTAAGGGTAATGAGACATTCACATTCCAGAACAGTCAAGATGAGGGAGATCATCCTCAAATTCAAATCTGCTCAGTGTGGTATATATGAAAATATATCAGGTTTGTTCTAATACATGCATATTCCATTCAGCTTATTAAATTACAAGTTCTTTTCCTATTGAGTCTGAGTTTTGTTAAGATCTTTGATATAACCAGAATTTTTAGTTATCCGACATTCCACTGTGCAATATGTGCAATCTTCCAGTCCCCTGCACGAAAAGAAAATAGTGCCACACAGTCCACAAGTGAACAAATGCTATCACCTTATTTATACCGATCCATTGACACTAAGAACAGATGCCCCCAATTCTTCTGAACAAATGGGCTCTGTCCCCACCCGCTGTGATCAAGCGCTTTCCTGCATTTCCTTAGCAGATGTGTAACATGTATGGCTACAAGCTTTCTCACACTTACACCCAACTTTGTGTTATCTGCAACTTTTGTAGTGTTCCATTTAGGTCCCCCCTCTAAATCATTAACATATTTTATAAAAAGCTGGGGTCCAGTACCGATTTCTGCAATACCCCAATAGTCGTTGTCTGTCATTCCGAAAAAGTCCCCATTATTCCTACTGTTTCTTTCCTGTCTGACCAATTTTCTATGTAAGACTTTGTCAAAAGTCCTCAAAGAATTCCAATAGATTTGTCAAGCACAACTTCCTTTTTGTAAATCCATGCTGTGTCTCATTTTTTTCTAAAGTCTCAGATTTGAATCCCTTCCTAATGAACTCTAACATCTTCCCCATTACTGATGCCAGACTCTTTGGGTATAATTCTATTTTCTCTCGACATCACTTTTTAAAATGGGGTGGGTTTATATTAGCTATTGGCTAGGTATAGTCATCATCCTGGATGGCATCTCTCAAGTCTGAATCAAACACTATGAAGTGGTTAGATATTTATTTAGAAAAGAAAAGAATTGAATTTGTGGGAGACTGAAAATGACCACAATTAAAACTATTGTCAATCCCAGTCCTTTCTTTCAGTGGAGGATGGAACAAGAGAAGTCATATTCATTCACTCCCTGCAGCACTACAGGCAACCAAAAATGTAGGCCACAGACTGAGAAGGAAGATGCAAGCTTGATTTGAATAAATGACTGAGCTTAAGGGATAAGGTCATATTTTCTGTAGAATGCCAAAGTGCGCAGGTGGCCTAGTGGGGAACAGCATATAGGTGCAGGAGTAGGCCATTTGGCTCTGTGAACCTGCCCCATTATTCAACATGACCATGGCTGATCACCCACTTTTCCCCCTCATCTCTTGGTCTTTTAGCCTTGAAAACTATCAATATTTTGGCCTCAACTGGTTTCTGTGACAGAGAATTCCAGTCTGACCACTCTCTGAATGAACATGTGGAGGCCCTGGTGTTGGACTGGACAAAGTTAAAAATCACACAACACCAGGGTTGGACTATACCGTAGTGTTGTGATTTTTAATCTCTGGATGAAGGCAATTCTCCTTATCTCAGTCCTAAAATATCTACTCAGTATCCTTAAACTGGGACACTTGTTTCTGGACTCATTCTTACTGCATATCTTTTTGTTATTGCAATCACAGAGACTTGGTTGAAGGGAGTGCATGATTGGCAACTAAATGTTCCAGAATATAGACGCTTCAGATGACAGGACAGGGAGGGAAGTAAAGGGGGGATGTGGAGTTGCACTGCTGGTCAGGGATGATATCATGACTGTGCTAAATGAGCACATAATGGAGGTCTTGGGTAGTGAGGCATTATGGGTGGAGCTGAGAAATAAGAAGGGTGCAGTTACATTGTTGGGGCTTTGTTACAAACCTCCCAACAGTGAGCACGGGGTAGAAGAACAAATAGGTAATCAGATTATGGAAAGATGTAGAAGCAATGGAGTAGTGGTGATGGGAGATTTTAATTTTCCCAACGTTGACAGGGATACACTTAGTGCCAGAGGTCTGAATGGGGTAGAATTTGTAAGAAGCGTCCAGGAGAGTTTTCTAGAGCAGTATGTCAATAGTCAGACGGGGAAAGGGGCCATATTGGGCCTGGTATTTGGGTATGAGCCAGGACAGGTGGTAGAAGTTGTGGTGGGGGATTTCCTTGGGAACAGTGACCACAATTCTGTAAATTTTAGAATACTCGCAGACAAAGATGAGTGTGGTCCTAAGGGAAGAGTACTAAACTCGGCCAAGGCCAATTATATCAAAATTAGGCAGGAGCTGGGAAATGTTGATTGGACACAGCTATTTGAAGGGAAGTCCACATTTGATATGTGGGAGGATTTGCAGGATAGTCTAAAGACGGCAGTGCAGGATAGGCATGTCCCGTTGAAGACAAATGATAGGAAAGGCAAGATTTGTGAACCGTGGATGACAGGAGAAATTGTATGACTACTCGAGAAAAAGGGAAGCGTACATAATGTCTAGACAGCTAAGAACAGAACAGGCCCTGGAGGAATATTGGAAGTGCTCACTAAGGAGAGGAACATGATGAATCTTGAGATTAGAGATAGACGTTTGATTAGTCTGGATCATGTTGACATACGTAGGGAAGATGTGTTGGGTAGGCTAGCGGTTATTAAGGTGGATAAATTCCCAGGACCGGATGGGATCAATCCCAGGTTGCTGAGGGAGACGAGGGGAAATAGCTGGGGCCCTGACAGATACCTTTATGGCATCCTTAAGTACAGGTGAGGTGCCAGAGGACTGCAACGTTGCTCATGTTGTCCTCCTGTACAAGAAGGGTAGTAGGGATATTCTGGGTAACTACAGACCAGTGAGCCTGACGTCAATGGTGGGAAAGTTGCTAAGGAAGGTACTGAGGGATAGGAATCATTTATATTTAGAAAAGAATGGGTTTAATCAGTGTTAGGCCACATGGTTTTATGTGGGGGAGATGGTGCCTTACCAAGTTCATAGAGTTCTTTGAGGAAGTGACCAAGTTGATAGATGAAGGAGGGGCTGTTGATGTCATATGTATGGACTTTAGTAAGGCGTTTAATAACGTTCCCTATGGTAAACTAATGGAGAAAATGAAGTCACATGGTGTGCAGGGTGTTCAACTAGGTGATAAAGAATTGGTTGAGCAACAGGAGACAGTAGTAGTTGAAGGGAGTTTCTCGAAATGGAGAAAGGTGACCAGTGGTGTTCCGCAGGGGTCAGTGTTGGGGCCACTGTTGCTTGTAATATATATAAATGATCTGGAAGAGGACACTGTTCGTTTGATCAGCAAGTTTGCAGATGACACGAAGATTGGTGGAGTAGCAGCAAGCATGAGGGACTGTCAAAGAATACCGGAGGATATAGATAGACTGGAGAGTTGGGCGGAAAAGTGGCAGATGGATTTCAATCCAGACAAATATGAGGTGATGCATTCAGGCAAGATTAATTCTAGAGTGAATTATACAATGAACAGAGGAGACTTGTGAAAAATTGACGGGCAGAGAGATCTGGGAGTGCAGGTCCATTGTACCCTGAAGGTGACTGCAGAGGTGGATAGAGTGGTCAAGAAGGCATATAGTATGCTTGCCTTCATTGGAATGGGTATTGAGTATAAGAGCTGGCAAGTTACGTTAAAATTGTACAAGACATTGGTTTGGCCGCATTTAGAATAATGTGTACAGTTCTGGTCGCCACATTACCAAAAGGATGTGGACACTTTGGAGAGGGTGCAGAGAAGATTTACAAGGATGTTGCCTGGTATAGAGGGTGATAGTTATGAAGGGAGGTTTGTTTTCATTAGAAGAAAGGAGATTGGGGGGGACATGATTGAGGTTTACAAAATCATGAAGGGTATAGACAGGTTGGATACAGACAAACTTTTTCCCAGGGTGAAGGATTCAATAACGAGAGGTCACGCTCTCAAGGTGAGAGGTGAAAAGTTTTAGAGGGAAACATGCAGCAAGTACTTCACACAGAGGGTGGTGGGCGTCTGGAACGCGTTGCCAGCAGAGGTGGTAGAGGCAGGCACGGTAGATTCATTTAAGATGCGTCTGGACACATGCATAAGTAGGTGGGGAACAGAGGGATACATATGCTTAGGAATTGGACGACAGTAGATTTGGATCGGCTCAGGCTTGGAAGGCCTGTTCCTGGGCTGTAAATTTTCTTTGTTCTTTGTTCATTTACCCTTTCCAGGCCTGTTAGAAACCTTTAAAATTTTATGAGATACTCCCTCATTCTTTCTAAACTTCAATTCTAACCAATTCAGTCTCTCTCTGTGAAAGAGCTGCCATAGCAGGAATGAGTTTGGTCAACCTTCCTTGCACTCCCTCTGTAACCAGAACATCCTTCCTCAGGTTAGGAGACAAAACTGCACACAATACTCCAGATGCAGTCTCAACAAGGTCTTGCATAATTGCAGCAAGGGAGAAAGTGAGGTCTGCAGATGCTGGAGATCAGTGCTGAAAATGTGCTGCTGGAACAGCGCAGCAGGTCAGGCAGCATCCAGGGAACAGGAGAATCGACGTTTCGGGCATAAGCCCTGAAGAATTCCTGAAGAAGGGCTTATGCCTAAAACGTCGATTCTCCTGTTCCCTGGATAATTGCAGCAAGACATTCGTGCTCAAGCACACAAATTCTCCCAGTACAAAGACTAAGATACAGTTTACTTTCTTCACCTGCATGCTTACTTTCAGATCTCATTGGACTTTCTCCTCTTTCCCAAGCTATCACCATTCAGGTAATCTGCCCTCTTGTTTTAGCTAAGAACTAGCCTAGTAACCCAGAAGTCATGTGGCACCAGAAGACATTGTTAACTCACTTTCGCAGCCTGGCCATGTTAGGGTCAAATCAACAAATGCAGCCATTGAGGTATTCAGCACATAAGGCAGTGACAAAGGCCACATTATGAGATATGAACAGGAAATTTTGATGACAAGGAGGAAGCATTAAATATGATACAGGAAACAGAAGCTGAAGTAGACGACCAGGCATGATCATATAGCATTGCAGAATTGCTTCAAAGAGCCAAATAGCTTATTCTTGCATCTATACATAATATTATGACACTATGTTTGGACGCAAGCTGGTTCAGGAATATGATTTTAAGGACTGGCAAGAAAAAGGAATAATGACTTTTGTAATATCTGGCTAGAGAAAAAACATACAAATGCCCAATCAAAGAAAAATGCAACAAGTCAAGTAGGGAATGGGTAGAAAGTAGGGTGTCATCCACATTCATGTAGAATGCAAAATGTTTTTAAACATGGCCTCCAGTAGACAGCAAGTTGATAAGAACTAAGTATTTGAAAGGTGATGGGTGGGGAAAGGAAGAGAGGTTGTGGGGGAGAGAATGAGACGGGGGAAGGGGGGGGGGGGGGGGAGAATGAGACGGGGGAAGGGGGGGGGGGGGAGAATGAGACGGGGGAAGGGGGGGGAGAATGAGACGGGGGAAGGGGGGGGGAGAATGAGACGGGGGAAGGGGGGGGGGGGAGAATGAGACGGGGGAAGGGGGGGGGGGGGGGGAGAATGAGACGGGGGAAGGGGGGGGAGAGAATGAGACGGGGGAAGGGGGGGGAGAGAATGAGACGGGGGAAGGGGGGGGGAGAGAATGAGACGGGGGAAGGGGGGGGGGAGAGAATGAGACGGGGGAAGGGGGGGGGGAGAGAATGAGACGGGGGAAGGGGGGGGGGGAGAGAATGAGACGGGGGAAGGGGGGGGGGGGAGAATGAGACGGGGGAAGGGGGGGGGGAGAATGAGACGGGGGAAGGGGGGGGGAGAATGAGACGGGGGAAGGGGGGGGAGAATGAGACGGGGGAAGGGGGGGGGAGAATGAGACGGGGGAAGGGGGGGGGAGAATGAGACGGGGGAAGGGGGGGGGGAGAATGAGACGGGGGAAGGGGGGGGGGAGAATGAGACGGGGGAAGGGGGGGGGAGAATGAGACGGGGGAAGGGGGGGGGAGAATGAGACGGGGGAAGGGGGGGGGAGAATGAGACGGGGGAAGGGGGGGGGAGAATGAGACGGGGGAAGGGGGGGGGGGAGAATGAGACGGGGGAAGGGGGGGGGGAGAATGAGACGGGGGAAGGGGGGGGAGAATGAGACGGGGGAAGGGGGGGGGGGGAGAGAATGAGACGGGGGAAGGGGGGGAGAATGAGACGGGGAAGGGGGGGGGGGGGAGAATGAGACGAGGGGGGAGACGGGGGAAGGGGGGGGTGAGAATGAGACGGGGGAAGGGGGGGGGGGGGGGGAGACGGGGGAAGGGGGGGGGGGAGAATGAGACGGGGGAAGGGGGGGGAGAATGAGACGGGGGGGGGAGAGAATGAGACGGGGGGGGGGAGAATGAGACGGGGGGGGGGAGAATGAGACGGGGGGGGGAGAATGAGACGGGGGGGGGAGAATGAGACGGGGGGGGGGGAGAATGAGACGGGGGGGGGGGAGAATGAGACGGGGGGGGGGGGAGAATGAGACGGGGGGGGGGGAGAATGAGACGGGGGGGGGGGGAGAATGAGACGGGGGGGGGGGGGAGAATGAGACGGGGGGGGGGGGGAGAATGAGACGGGGGGGGGGGGAGAATGAGACGGGGGGGGGGGAGAATGAGACGGGGGGGGGGGGGAGAATGAGACGGGGGGGGGGGGGAGAATGAGACGGGGGGGGGGGGGGAGAATGAGACGGGGGGGGGGGGGAGAATGAGACGGGGGGGGAGAATGAGACGGGGGGGGGGGAGAATGAGACGGGGGGTGGGAGAATGAGACGGGGGGGGGGGAGAATGAGACGGGGGGGGGGAGAATGAGACGGGGGGGGGGAGAATGAGACGGGGGGGGGGGGAGAATGAGACGGGGGGGGGGAGAATGAGACGGGGGGGGGGAGAATGAGACGGGGGGGGGGGGAGAATGAGACGGGGGGGGGGAGAATGAGACGGGGGGGGGGGAGAATGAGACGGGGGGGGGGAGAATGAGACGGGGGGGGGGGAGAATGAGACGGGGGGGGGGAGAATGAGACGGGGGGGGGGGGGGAGAATGAGACGGGGGGGGGGAGAATGAGACGGGGGGGGGGAGAATGAGACGGGGGGGGGGAGAATGAGACGGGGGGGGGGAGAATGAGACGGGGGGGGGGGGAGAATGAGACGGGGGGGGGGGAGAATGAGACGGGGGGGGGGGAGAATGAGACGGGGGGGGGGAGAATGAGACGGGGGGGGGGGGAGAATGAGACGGGGGGGGGGGGAGAATGAGACGGGGGGGGGGGGAGAATGAGACGGGGGGGGGGAGAATGAGACGGGGGGGGGGAGAAGGAGACGGGGGGGGGGGGAGAGGGAGACGGGGGAAGGGGGGGGAGACGGGGGAAGGGGGGGGAGACGGGGGAAGGGGGGGGAGACGGGGGAAGGGGGGGAGACGGGGGAAGGGGGGGGAGACGGGGGAAGGGGGGGGAGACGGGGGAAGGGGGGGGAGACGGGGGAAGGGGGGGGAGACGGGGGAAGGGGGGGGAGACGGGGGAAGGGGGGGGAGACGGGGGAAGGGGGGGGAGACGGGGGAAGGGGGGGGAGACGGGGGAAGGGGGGGGAGACGGGGGAAGGGGGGGGAGACGGGGGAAGGGGGGGGAGACGGGGGAAGGGGGGGAGACGGGGGAAGGGGGGGGGGGAGACGGGGGAAGGGGGGGGAGACGGGGGAAGGGGGGGGAGACGGGGGAAGGGGGGGAGACGGGGGAAGGGGGGGGGGAGACGGGGGAAGGGGGGGGAGACGGGGGAAGGGGGGGGAGACGGGGGAAGGGGGGGGAGACGGGGGAAGGGGGGGGGGGGGAGACGGGGGAAGGGGGGGGGGGAGACGGGGGAAGGGGGGGGAGACGGGGGAAGGGGGGGGGAGACGGGGGAAGGGGGGGGGAGGAGACGGGGGAAGGGGGGGGGGGAGACGGGGGAAGGGGGGGGGAGACGGGGGAAGGGGGGGGGGAGACGGGGGAAGGGGGGGGGAGACGGGGGAAGGGGGGGGGAGACGGGGGAAGGGGGGGGAGACGGGGGAAGGGGGGGGGAGAATGAGACGGGGGAAGGGGGGGGGAGAATGAGGGGGGGGGGGGGAGACGGGGGAGGGGGGGGGGGAGACGGGGGTGGGAGACGGGGGAAGGGGGGGTGGGAGACGGGGGAAGGGGGGGTGGGAGACGGGGGAAGGGGGGGGGGGGAGACGGGGGAAGGGGGGGGGAGACGGGGGAAGGGGGGGGGAGACGGGGGAAGGGGGGGGGGAGACGGGGGAAGGGGGGGGGGAGACGGGGGAAGGGGGGGGGGAGACGGGGGAAGGGGGGGGGGGGGAGACGGGGGAAGGGGGGGGGGAGACGGGGGAAGGGGGGGGGGAGACGGGGGAAGGGGGGGGGAGACGGGGGAAATGGGGGGGAGACGGGGGAAGGGGGGGGGGGGAGACGGGGGAAGGGGGGGGGGGGAGACGGGGGAAGGGGGGGGGAGACGGGGGAAGGGGGGGGAGACGGGGGAAGGGGGGGAGACGGGGGAAGGGGGGGGGGAGACGGGGGAAGGGGGGGAGAGACGGGGGAAGGGGGGGGGGAGACGGGGGAAGGGGGGGGAGAGACGGGGGAAGGGGGGGGAGAGACGGGGGAAGGGGGGGGGGAGACGGGGGAAGGGGGGGGAGACGGGGGAAGGGGGGGGGAGAATGAGACGGGGGAAGGGGGGGGGGAGAATGAGGGGGGGGGGGGAGACGGGGGAGGGGGGGGGGGAGACGGGGGTGGGAGACGGGGGAAGGGGGGGTGGGAGACGGGGGAAGGGGGGGTGGGAGACGGGGGAAGGGGGGGGGGGGAGACGGGGGAAGGGGGGGGGAGACGGGGGAAGGGGGGGGAGACGGGGGAAGGGGGGGGGAGACGGGGGAAGGGGGGGGGGAGACGGGGGAAGGGGGGGGGGAGACGGGGGAAGGGGGGGGGGAGACGGGGGAAGGGGGGGGGGGGAGACGGGGGAAGGGGGGGGGGAGACGGGGGAAGGGGGGGGGAGAATGAGACGGGGGAAGGGGGGGGGGAGAATGAGGGGGGGGGGGGGAGACGGGGGAGGGGGGGGGGGGAGACGGGGGTGGGAGACGGGGGAAGGGGGGGTGGGAGACGGGGGAAGGGGGGGTGGGAGACGGGGGAAGGGGGGGGGGGGAGACGGGGGAAGGGGGGGGGAGACGGGGGAAGGGGGGGGGAGACGGGGGAAGGGGGGGGGGAGACGGGGGAAGGGGGGGGGGAGACGGGGGAAGGGGGGGGGGAGACGGGGGAAGGGGGGGGGGGGGAGACGGGGGAAGGGGGGGGGGAGACGGGGGAAGGGGGGGGGGAGACGGGGGAAGGGGGGGGGAGACGGGGGAAATGGGGGGGAGACGGGGGAAGGGGGGGGGGGGAGACGGGGGAAGGGGGGGGGGGGAGACGGGGGAAGGGGGGGGGAGACGGGGGAAGGGGGGGGAGACGGGGGAAGGGGGGGAGACGGGGGAAGGGGGGGGGGAGACGGGGGAAGGGGGGGAGAGACGGGGGAAGGGGGGGGGAGAGACGGGGGAAGGGGGGGGAGAGACGGGGGAAGGGGGGGGAGAATGAGACGGGGGAAGGGGGGGGAGAATGAGACGGGGGAAGGGGGGGGAGAATGAGACGGGGGAAGGGGGGGGAGAATGAGACGGGGGAAGGGGGGGGAGAATGAGACGGGGGAAGGGGGGGGAGAATGAGACGGGGGAAGGGGGGGGGAGAATGAGACGGGGGAAGGGGGGGGAGACGGGGGAAGGGGGGGGGGGGGAGACGGGGGAAGGGGGGGGGAGACGGGGGACGGGGGGGGGAGAATGAGACGGGGGGGGGAGAATGAGACGGAGGGGGGAGAATGAGACGGGGGAAGGGGGGGGAGACGGGGGAAGGGGGGGGAGACGGGGGAAGGGGGGGGAGACGGGGGAAGGGGGGGGAGACGGGGGAAGGGGGGGGGAGACGGGGGAAGGGGGGGGAGACGGGGGAAGGGGGGGGAGACGGGGGAAGGGGGGGGAGACGGGGGAAGGGGGGGAGACGGGGGAAGGGGGGGGAGACGGGGGAAGGGGGGGGAGACGGGGGAAGGGGGGGGAAGGGGGGGGAGACGGGGGAAGGGGGGGGAAGGGGGGGGAGACGGGGGAAGGGGGGGGAGACGGGGGAAGGGGGGGGGAGACGGGGGAAGGGGGGGGAGACGGGGGAAGGGGGGGGAGACGGGGGAAGGGGGGGAGACGGGGGAAGGGGGGGGGAGACGGGGGAAGGGGGGGGAGACGGGGGAAGGGGGGGGAGACGGGGGAAGGGGGGGGAGACGGGGGAAGGGGGGGGAGACGGGGGGAGACGGGGGAAGGGGGGGGAGACGGGGGAGACGGGGGAAGGGGGGGAGACGGGGGAAGGGGGGGGGGAGACGGGGGAAGGGGGGGGGGGGGGGGAAAGGGGGGGGAGACGGGGGAAGGGGGGGGGAGGAGACGGGGGAAGGGGGGGGGGAGACGGGGGAAGGGGGGGGGGGGAGACGGGGGAAGGGGGGGGGGGGGGAGACGGGGGAAGGGGGGGGGGAGACGGGGGAAGGGGGGGGGGGAGACGGGGGAAGGGGGGGGAAGGGGGGGGGAGAATGAGACGGGGGAAGGGGGGGGGAGAATGAGACGGGGGGGGGAGACGGGGGAATGGGGGGGGAGACGGGGGTGGGAGACGGGGGAAGGGGGGGTGGGAGACGGGGGAAGGGGGGGGGGAGACGGGGGAAGGGGGGGGGGAGACGGGGGAAGGGGGGGGGGAGACGGGGGAAGGGGGGGGGGAGACGGGGGAAGGGGGGGGGGAGAGACGGGGGAAGGGGGGGGGAGACGGGGGAAGGGGGGGGGAGACGGGGGAAGGGGGGGGGAGACGGGGGAAGGGGGGGGTGAGACGGGGGAAGGGGGGGTGAGACGGGGGAAGGGGGGGTGAGACGGGGGAAGGGGGGGTGAGACGGGGGAAGGGGGGGTGAGACGGGGGAAGGGGGGGGGGGGGGAGAGACGGGGGAAGGGGGGGGGAGACGGGGGAAGGGGGGGGGGAGACGGGGGAAGGGGGGGGGAGACGGGGGAAGGGGGGGGAGAGACGGGGGAAGGGGGGGAGAGACGGGGGAAGGGGGGGGGAGAATGAGACGGGGGAAGGGGGGGGAGAATGAGACGGGGGAAGGGGGGGGAGAATGAGACGGGGGAAGGGGGGGGAGAATGAGACGGGGGAAGGGGGGGGAGAATGAGACGGGGGAAGGGGGGGGAGAATGAGACGGGGGAAGGGGGGGAGAATGAGACGGGGGAAGGGGGGGGGGAGACGGGGGAAGGGGGGGGGAGACGGGGGAAGGGGGGGGGGAGACGGGGGAAGGGGGGGGGAGACGGGGGAAGGGGGGGGGAGACGGGGGAAGGGGGGGGAGACGGGGGAAGGGGGGGGGAGACGGGGGAAGGGGGGGGAGAGACGGGGGAAGGGGGGGGGAGACGGGGGAAGGGGGGGGGGAGACGGGGGAAGGGGGGGGAGACGGGGGAAGGGGGGGGGAGACGGGGGAAGGGGGGCGAGACGGGGGAAGGGGGGGGAGACGGGGGAAGGGGGGGGGAGACGGGGGAAGGGGGGGGAGACGGGGGAAGGGGGGGGAGACGGGGGAAGGGGGGGGAGACGGGGGAAGGGGGGGGGGAGACGGGGGAAGGGGGGGGAGAGACGGGGGAAGGGGGGGGGGAGAGACGGGGGAAGGGGGGGGGGAGAGACGGGGGAAGGGGGGGGGGGAGAGACGGGGGAAGGGGGGGGGAGACGGGGGAAGGGGGGGGAGAGACGGGGGAAGGGGGGGGGAGACGGGGGAAGGGGGGGGGGAGACGGGGGAAGGGGGGGGGAGACGGGGGAAGGGGGGGGGAGACGGGGGAAGGGGGGGGGAGACGGGGGAAGGGGGGGGGAGACGGGGGAAGGGGGGGGAGACGGGGGAAGGGGGGGGAGACGGGGGAAGGGGGGGGAGACGGGGGAAGGGGGGGGAGACGGGGGAAGGGGGGGGAGACGGGGGAAGGGGGGGGAGACGGGGGAAGGGGGGGGGGAGACGGGGGAAGGGGGGGGGGAGACGGGGGAAGGGGGGGGGGAGACGGGGGAAGGGGGGGGGGAGACGGGGGAAGGGGGGGGGAGAGAATGAGACGGGGGGGGGGAGGAGACGGGGGAAGGGGGGGGAGAATGAGACGGGGGGGGGGAGGAGACGGGGGAAGGGGGGGGGAGACGGGGGAGACGGGGGAAGGGGGGGGAGAATGAGACGTGGGGGGGGGGGAGGAGACGGGGGAAGGGGGGGAGAATGAGACGGGGGAAGGGGGGGGAGAATGAGACGGGGGAAGGGGGGGGAGAATGAGACGGGGGAAGGGGGGGGAGAATGAGACGGGGGAAGGGGGGGGAGAATGAGACGGGGGAAGGGGGGGGAGAATGAGACGGGGGAAGGGGGGGGGGGGAGACGGGGGAAGGGGGGGGGGGAGACGGGGGAAGGGGGGGGGGAGACGGGGGAAGGGGGGGGGGGAGACGGGGGAAGGGGGGGGGGGAGACGGGGGAAGGGGGGGGGAGAATGAGACGGGGGGGGGGAGGAGACGGGGGAAGGGGGGGGAGAATGAGACGGGGGAAGGGGGGGGGAGAATGAGACGGGGGGGGGGAGGAGACGGGTGAAGGGGGGGGGTAAGGGGGGGGGAGACGGGGGAAGGGGGGGGGAGAGACGGGGGAAGGGGGGGGGAGACGGGGGAAGGGGGGTGGGGAGACGGGGGAAGGGGGGTGGGGAGACGGGGGAAGGGGGGGGGAGACGGGGGAAGGGGGGGGGAGACGGGGGAAGGGGGGGGGGAGACGGGGGAAGGGGGGGTGGGGAGACGGGGGAAGGGGGGGTGGGGACGGGGGAAGGGGGGGGAGACGGGGGAAGGGGGGGGGAGAGACGGGGGAAGGGGGGGGAGAGACGGGGGAAGGGGGGGGAGAGACGGGGGAAGGGGGGGGGAGAGACGGGGGAAGGGGGGGGGAGAATGAGACGGGGGAAGGGGGGGGAGAATGAGACGGGGGAAGGGGGGGGAGAATGAGACGGGGGAAGGGGGGGGAGACGGGGGAAGGGGGGGGGGGGAGACGGGGGAAGGGGGGGGGGGAGACGGGGGAAGGGGGGGGGAGACGGGGGAAGGGGGGGGAGACGGGGGAAGGGGGGGGGAGACGGGGGAAGGGGGGGGGGGGAGACGGGGGAAGGGGGGGGGAGATGGGGGAAGGGGGGGGAGACGGGGAAGGGGGGGGGAGACGGGGGAAGGGGGGGGGAGACGGGGGAAGGGGGGGGGAGACGGGGGAAGGGGGGGGGGAGACGGGGGAAGGGGGGGGAGACGGGGGAAGGGGGGGGGAGACGGGGGAAGGGGGGGGAGACGGGGGAAGGGGGGGGGAGACGGGGGAAGGGGGGGGAGACGGGGGAAGGGGGGGGAGACGGGGGAAGGGGGGGGAGACGGGGGAAGGGGGGGGAGACGGGGGAAGGGGGGGGAGACGGGGGAAGGGGGGGGAGACGGGGGAAGGGGGGGGAGACGGGGGAAGGGGGGGGGGGGTGGAAGTGGGGGGGGAGACGGGGGAAGGGGGGGAGAGACGGGGGAAGGGGGGGGTGAGACGGGGGAAGGCGGGGGAGACGGGGGAAGGGGGGGGGGGAGACGGGGGAAGGGGGGGGGAGACGGGGGAAGGGGGGGGGAGACGGGGGAAGGGGGGGGGAGACGGGGGAAGGGGGGGGAGAATGAGACGGGGGGGTGGAGACGGGGGAAGGGGGGGGGAGAATGAGACGGGGGAAGGGGGGGGGAGAATGAGACGGGGGAAGGGGGGGGGGAGAATGAGACGGGGGGGGGGGGAGGAGACGGGGGAAGGGGGGGGGGGAGACGGGGGAGACGGGGGAAGGGGGGGGAGAATGAGACGGGGGGGGGGAGGAGACGGGGGAAGGGGGGGGAGAATGAGACGGGGGAAGGGGGGGGGGGAGAATGAGACGGGGGGGGGGGAGGAGACGGGGGAAGGGGGGGGGGGAGACGGGGGAAGGGGGGGGAGACGGGGGAAGGGGGGGGGAGACGGGGGAAGGGGGGGGGAGACGGGGGAAGGGGGGGGGAGACGGGGGAAGGGGGGGGGAGACGGGGGAAGGGGGGGGGAGACGGGGGAAGGGGGGGGGGAGACGGGGGAAGGGGGGGGGAGACGGGGGAAGGGGGGGGGAGACGGGGGAAGGGGGGGGGAGACGGGGGAAGGGGGGGGGAGACGGGGGAAGGGGGGGGGAGACGGGGGAAGGGGGGGGAGACGGGGGAAGGGGGGGGGAGACGGGGGAAGGGGGGGGGAGACGGGGGAAGGGGGGGGAGACGGGGGAAGGGGGGGGGGAGACGGGGGAGGGGGGGGGGAGACGGGGGAAGGGGGGGGGAGACGGGGGAAGGGGGGGGAGACGGGGGAAGGGGGGGGGAGACGGGGGAAGGGGGGGGGAGACGGGGGAAGGGGGGGGGAGACGGGGGAAGGGGGGGGGAGACGGGGGAAGGGGGGGGGAGACGGGGGAAGGGGGGGGAGACGGGGGAAGGGGGGGGAGACGGGGGAAGGGGGGGGAGACGGGGGAAGGGGGGGGAGACGGGGGAAGGGGGGGGAGACGGGGGAAGGGGGGGGAGACGGGGGAAGGGGGGGGAGACGGGGGAAGGGGGGGGAGACGGGGAAAGGGGGGGGGGAGACGGGGGAAGGGGGGGGAGACGGGGGAAGGGGGGGGAGACGGGGGAAGGGGGGGGGAGACGGGGGAAGGGGGGGGGGGTGGAAGTGGGGGGAGAGACGGGGGAAGGGGGGGAGAGACGGGGGAAGGGGGGGGAGAGACGGGGGAAGGGGGGGGAGAGACGGGGGAAGGGGGGGGGGAGACGGGGGAAGGGGGGGGGGAGACGGGGGAAGGGGGGGGGAGACGGGGGAAGGGGGGGGGAGACGGGGGAAGGGGGGGGGAGAATGAGACGGGGGGGGTGGAGACGGGGGAAGGGGGGGGGAGAATGAGACGGGGGAAGGGGGGGGGAGAATGAGACGGGGGAAGGGGGGGGGGAGAATGAGACGGGGGGGGGGGGAGGAGACGGGGGAAGGGGGGGGGGAGACGGGGGAGACGGGGGAAGGGGGGGAGAATGAGACGGGGGGGGGGGGGAGGAGACGGGGGAAGGGGGGGGAGAATGAGACGGGGGAAGGGGGGGGGAGAATGAGACGGGGGAAGGGGGGGGGAGAATGAGACGGGGGGGGGGGGGAGGAGACGGGGGAAGGGGGGGGGAGACGGGGGAAGGGGGGGGGAGACGGGGGAAGGGGGGGGGGAGACGGGGGAAGGGGGGGGAGAATGAGACGGGGGGGGGAGGAGACGGGGGAAGGGGGGGAGAATGAGACGGGGGGGGAGAATGAGACGGGGGGGGAGAATGAGACGGGGGGGGAGAATGAGACGGGGGGGGGGGGAGGAGACTGGGGGAAGGGGGGGGGGAGAGAGACGGGGGAAGGGGGGGGGGAGAGAGACACGGGGGAAGGGGGGGGGGAGAGAGACACGGGGGAAGGGGGGGGGGAGAGAGACACGGGGGAAGGGGGGGGGGAGAGAGACACGGGGGAAGGGGGGGGGGAGAGAGACACGGGGGAAGGGGGGGGGGAGAGAGACACGGGGGAAGGGGGGGGGGAGAGAGACACGGGGGGAGGGGGGGGAATGCGGGTGCGGGGGGAATGCGGGTGCGGGGGGAATGCGGGTGCGGGGGGAATGCGGGTGCGGGGGGAATGCGGGTGCGGGGGGAATGCGGGTGCGGGGGGAATGCGGGTGCGGGGGGAATGCGGGTGCGGGGGGAATGCGGGTGCGGGGGGAATGCGGGTGCGGGGGGAATGCGGGTGCGGGGGGAATGCGGGTGCGGGGGGAATGCGGGTGCGGGGGGAATGCGGGTGCGGGGGGAATGCGGGTGCGGGGGGAATGCGGGTGCGGGGGGAATGCGGGTGCGGGGGGAATGCGGGTGCGGGGGGAATGCGGGTGCGGGGGGAATGCGGGTGCGGGGGGAATGCGGGTGCGGGGGGAATGCGGGTGCGGGGGGAATGCGGGTGCGGGGGGAATGCGGGTGCGGGGGGAATGCGGGTGCGGGGGGAATGCGGGTGCGGGGGGAATGCGGGTGCGGGGGGAATGCGGGTGCGGGGGGAATGCGGGTGCGGGGGGAATGCGGGTGCGGGGGGAATGCGGGTGCGGGGGGAATGCGGGTGCGGGGGGAATGCGGGTGCGGGGGGAATGCGGGTGCGGGGGGAATGCGGGTGCGGGGGGAATGCGGGTGCGGGGGGAATGCGGGTGCGGGGGGAATGCGGGTGCGGGGGGAATGCGGGTGCGGGGGGAATGCGGGTGCGGGGGGAATGCGGGTGCGGGGGGAATGCGGGTGCGGGGGGAATGCGGGTGCGGGGGGAATGCGGGTGCGGGGGGAATGCGGGTGCGGGGGGAATGCGGGTGCGGGGGGAATGCGGGTGCGGGGGGAATGCGGGTGCGGGGGGAATGCGGGTGCGGGGGGAATGCGGGTGCGGGGGGAATGCGGGTGCGGGGGGAATGCGGGTGCGGGGGGAATGCGGGTGCGGGGGGAATGCGGGTGCGGGGGGAATGCGGGTGCGGGGGGAATGCGGGTGCGGGGGGAATGCGGGTGCGGGGGGAATGCGGGTGCGGGGGGAATGCGGGTGCGGGGGGAATGCGGGTGCGGGGGGAATGCGGGTGCGGGGGGAATGCGGGTGCGGGGGGAATGCGGGTGCGGGGGGAATGCGGGTGCGGGGGGAATGCGGGTGCGGGGGGAATGCGGGTGCGGGGGGAATGCGGGTGCGGGGGGAATGCGGGTGCGGGGGGAATGCGGGTGCGGGGGGAATGCGGGTGCGGGGGGAATGCGGGTGCGGGGGGAATGCGGGTGCGGGGGGAATGCGGGTGCGGGGGGAATGCGGGTGCGGGGGGAATGCGGGTGCGGGGGGAATGCGGGTGCGGGGGGAATGCGGGTGCGGGGGGAATGCGGGTGCGGGGGGAATGCGGGTGCGGGGGGAATGCGGGTGCGGGGGGAATGCGGGTGCGGGGGGAATGCGGGTGCGGGGGGAATGCGGGTGCGGGGGGAATGCGGGTGCGGGGGGAATGCGGGTGCGGGGGGAATGCGGGTGCGGGGGGAATGCGGGTGCGGGGGGAATGCGGGTGCGGGGGGAATGCGGGTGCGGGGGGAATGCGGGTGCGGGGGGAATGCGGGTGCGGGGGGAATGCGGGTGCGGGGGGAATGCGGGTGCGGGGGGAATGCGGGTGCGGGGGGAATGCGGGTGCGGGGGGAATGCGGGTGCGGGGGGAATGCGGGTGCGGGGGGAATGCGGGTGCGGGGGGAATGCGGGTGCGGGGGGAATGCGGGTGCGGGGGGAATGCGGGTGCGGGGGGAATGCGGGTGCGGGGGGAATGCGGGTGCGGGGGGAATGCGGGTGCGGGGGGAATGCGGGTGCGGGGGGAATGCGGGTGCGGGGGGAATGCGGGTGCGGGGGGAATGCGGGTGCGGGGGGAATGCGGGTGCGGGGGGAATGCGGGTGCGGGGGGAATGCGGGTGCGGGGGGAATGCGGGTGCGGGGGGAATGCGGGTGCGGGGGGAATGCGGGTGCGGGGGGAATGCGGGTGCGGGGGGAATGCGGGTGCGGGGGGAATGCGGGTGCGGGGGGAATGCGGGTGCGGGGGGAATGCGGGTGCGGGGGGAATGCGGGTGCGGGGGGAATGCGGGTGCGGGGGGAATGCGGGTGCGGGGGGAATGCGGGTGCGGGGGGAATGCGGGTGCGGGGGGAATGCGGGTGCGGGGGGAATGCGGGTGCGGGGGGAATGCGGGTGCGGGGGGAATGCGGGTGCGGGGGGAATGCGGGTGCGGGGGGAATGCGGGTGCGGGGGGAATGCGGGTGCGGGGGGAATGCGGGTGCGGGGGGAATGCGGGTGCGGGGGGAATGCGGGTGCGGGGGGAATGCGGGTGCGGGGGGAATGCGGGTGCGGGGGGAATGCGGGTGCGGGGGGAATGCGGGTGCGGGGGGAATGCGGGTGCGGGGGGAATGCGGGTGCGGGGGGAATGCGGGTGCGGGGGGAATGCGGGTGCGGGGGGAATGCGGGTGCGGGGGGAATGCGGGTGCGGGGGGAATGCGGGTGCGGGGGGAATGCGGGTGCGGGGGGAATGCGGGTGCGGGGGGAATGCGGGTGCGGGGGGAATGCGGGTGCGGGGGGAATGCGGGTGCGGGGGGAATGCGGGTGCGGGGGGAATGCGGGTGCGGGGGGAATGCGGGTGCGGGGGGAATGCGGGTGCGGGGGGAATGCGGGTGCGGGGGGAATGCGGGTGCGGGGGGAATGCGGGTGCGGGGGGAATGCGGGTGCGGGGGGAATGCGGGTGCGGGGGAATGCGGGTGCGGGGGGAATGCGGGTGCGGGGGGAATGCGGGTGCGGGGGGAATGCGGGTGCGGGGGGAATGCGGGTGCGGGGGGAATGCGGGTGCGGGGGGAATGCGGGTGCGGGGGGAATGCGGGTGCGGGGGGAATGCGGGTGCGGGGGGAATGCGGGTGCGGGGGGAATGCGGGTGCGGGGGGAATGCGGGTGCGGGGGGAATGCGGGTGCGGGGGGAATGCGGGTGCGGGGGGAATGCGGGTGCGGGGGGAATGCGGGTGCGGGGGGAATGCGGGTGCGGGGGGAATGCGGGTGCGGGGGGAATGCGGGTGCGGGGGGAATGCGGGTGCGGGGGGAATGCGGGTGCGGGGGGAATGCGGGTGCGGGGGGAATGCGGGTGCGGGGGGAATGCGGGTGCGGGGGGAATGCGGGTGCGGGGGGAATGCGGGTGCGGGGGGAATGCGGGTGCGGGGGGAATGCGGGTGCGGGGGGAATGCGGGTGCGGGGGGAATGCGGGTGCGGGGGGAATGCGGGTGCGGGGGGAATGCGGGTGCGGGGGGAATGCGGGTGCGGGGGGAATGCGGGTGCGGGGGGAATGCGGGTGCGGGGGGAATGCGGGTGCGGGGGGAATGCGGGTGCGGGGGGAATGCGGGTGCGGGGGGAATGCGGGTGCGGGGGGAATGCGGGTGCGGGGGGAATGCGGGTGCGGGGGGAATGCGGGTGCGGGGGGAATGCGGGTGCGGGGGGAATGCGGGTGCGGGGGGAATGCGGGTGCGGGGGGAATGCGGGTGCGGGGGGAATGCGGGTGCGGGGGGAATGCGGGTGCGGGGGGAATGCGGGTGCGGGGGGAATGCGGGTGCGGGGGGAATGCGGGTGCGGGGGGAATGCGGGTGCGGGGGGAATGCGGGTGCGGGGGGAATGCGGGTGCGGGGGGAATGCGGGTGCGGGGGGAATGCGGGTGCGGGGGGAATGCGGGTGCGGGGGGAATGCGGGTGCGGGGGGAATGCGGGTGCGGGGGGAATGCGGGTGCGGGGGGAATGCGGGTGCGGGGGGAATGCGGGTGCGGGGGGAATGCGGGTGCGGGGGGAATGCGGGTGCGGGGGGAATGCGGGTGCGGGGGGAATGCGGGTGCGGGGGGAATGCGGGTGCGGGGGGAATGCGGGTGCGGGGGGAATGCGGGTGCGGGGGGAATGCGGGTGCGGGGGGAATGCGGGTGCGGGGGGAATGCGGGTGCGGGGGGAATGCGGGTGCGGGGGGAATGCGGGTGCGGGGGGAATGCGGGTGCGGGGGGAATGCGGGTGCGGGGGGAATGCGGGTGCGGGGGGAATGCGGGTGCGGGGGGAATGCGGGTGCGGGGGGAATGCGGGTGCGGGGGGAATGCGGGTGCGGGGGGAATGCGGGTGCGGGGGGAATGCGGGTGCGGGGGGAATGCGGGTGCGGGGGGAATGCGGGTGCGGGGGGAATGCGGGTGCGGGGGGAATGCGGGTGCGGGGGGAATGCGGGTGCGGGGGGAATGCGGGTGCGGGGGAATGCGGGTGCGGGGGGAATGCGGGTGCGGGGGGAATGCGGGTGCGGGGGGAATGCGGGTGCGGGGGGAATGCGGGTGCGGGGGGAATGCGGGTGCGGGGGGAATGCGGGTGCGGGGGAATGCGGGTGCGGGGGGAATGCGGGTGCGGGGGGAATGCGGGTGCGGGGGGAATGCGGGTGCGGGGGGAATGCGGGTGCGGGGGGAATGCGGGTGCGGGGGGAATGCGGGTGCGGGGGGAATGCGGGTGCGGGGGGAATGCGGGTGCGGGGGGAATGCGGGTGCGGGGGGAATGCGGGTGCGGGGGGAATGCGGGTGCGGGGGGAATGCGGGTGCGGGGGGAATGCGGGTGCGGGGGGAATGCGGGTGCGGGGGGAATGCGGGTGCGGGGGGAATGCGGGTGCGGGGGGAATGCGGGTGCGGGGGGAATGCGGGTGCGGGGGGAATGCGGGTGCGGGGGGAATGCGGGTGCGGGGGGAATGCGGGTGCGGGGGGAATGCGGGTGCGGGGGGAATGCGGGTGCGGGGGGAATGCGGGTGCGGGGGGAATGCGGGTGCGGGGGGAATGCGGGTGCGGGGGGAATGCGGGTGCGGGGGGAATGCGGGTGCGGGGGGAATGCGGGTGCGGGGGGAATGCGGGTGCGGGGGGAATGCGGGTGCGGGGGGAATGCGGGTGCGGGGGGAATGCGGGTGCGGGGGGAATGCGGGTGCGGGGGGAATGCGGGTGCGGGGGGAATGCGGGTGCGGGGGGAATGCGGGTGCGGGGGGAATGTGGGTGCGGGGGGAATGTGGGTGCGGGGGGAATGTGGGTGCGGGGGGAATGTGGGTGCGGGGGGAATGTGGGTGCGGGGGGAATGTGGGTGCGGGGGGAATGTGGGTGCGGGGGGAATGTGGGTGCGGGGGGAATGTGGGTGCGGGGGGAATGTGGGTGCGGGGGGAATGTGGGTGCGGGGGGAATGTGGGTGCGGGGGGAATGTGGGTGCGGGGGGAATGTGGGTGCGGGGGGAATGTGGGTGCGGGGGGAATGTGGGTGCGGGGGGAATGTGGGTGCGGGGGGAATGTGGGTGCGGGGGGAATGTGGGTGCGGGGGGAATGTGGGTGCGGGGGGAATGTGGGTGCGGGGGGAATGTGGGTGCGGGGGGAATGTGGGTGCGGGGGGAATGTGGGTGCGGGGGGAATGTGGGTGGGGGGGGTTGAAACTTTATTGCTGGAACAGCACAGCAGGTCAGGCAGCATCCAGGGAACAGGAGATTCGACGTTTCGGGCACAGGCCCTTCTTCAGGAATGAGCAGAGAGTGTTCAGCAGGAGAAGATAAAAGGTAGGGAGGAGGGACTTGGAGGAGGGGCGTTAGAAATGTGATAGGTGGAAAGAGGTCAAGGTGAGGGTGATAGGTCGGAGGAGGATGGAGGCGGAGAGGTCAAGAAGACGACTGCAGGTCAGGAAGGCGGTGCCGGGCTGGAGGGATTCGGCTGAGACAAGGTGGGGGGAGGGGGGGATGAAGAAACTGGTGAAGTCCAAGTTCATCCCCTGTGGTTGGAGGGTTCCCAGTCGGAAGATAAGACGCTCCTCCTCCGACCGTCGCGTTGTTGTGGTTTGGCGGTGGATGAGTCCAATGACCTGCATATCCTCGGTGGAGTGGGAGGGGGGAGTTGAAATGCTGTGCTACAGGGTGGTTGGGTTGGTTCGTCCGGGTGGCCCAGAGGTGCTCTCTGAATCGCTCCGCAAGTAGGCGGCCTGTCTCCCCAATATAGAGGAGGCCACACCGGCTGCAGCGGATGCAGTAGATGCTGTGGGTGGTGGTGCAGGTGAATCTGTGGCGGATATGGAAGTTTCCTTTGGGGCCTTGGAGAGAAGTGAGGGGGGTGGTGTGGGCGCAAGTGTTGCACCTCCTGCGGTTGCAAGGGAAGGTGCCGGGAGTGGAGGTTGGGTCGGTGGGGGGTGTGGATCTGACAAGGGAGTCGCGGAGGGAGTGGTCTCTACGGAAAGCTGATAGGGGAGGGGAGGGAAATATATCCTTGGTGCTGGGGTCTGTTTGGAGGTGGCGGAAGTGACGGCGGATGATGCGCTGTACATGGAGATTGGTGGGGTGGTAGGCGAGGACCAGTGGGGTTCTGTCCTGGTGGCGGTTGGAGGGGCGGGGCTCAAGGGCGGAGGAGCGGGAAGTGGAGGAGATGCGGTGGAGGGCACCGTCGACCACGTCGGGGGGGAAATTGCGGTCCTTGAAGAAGGAGGCCATCTGTGTTGTACGTATTTTGAACTGGTCCTCCTGGGAGCAGATGCGGCGGAGACGAAGGAATTGGGAGAATGGGATGGCGTTTTTACAGGGGGCAGGATGGGAGGAGGTGTAGTCCAGGTAGCTGTGGGAGTCGGTTGGTTTGTAGTAGATGTCCGTGTTGATTCGGTCGCCTGAGATAGAAACAGAAAGGTCTAGGAAGGGGAGGGAGGAGTCCGAGACTGTCCAGGTGAATTTGAGGTCGGGGTGGAAGGTGTTAGTGTAGTGGATGAACTGTTCAACCTACTCGTGGGAGCACGAGGTAGCGCCGATACAGTCATCAATGTAGCGAAGGAAAAGATGGGGGGTGGGGCCAGTGCGGAAGATGGATTGTTCCACATACCCTACGAAGAGGCAGGCATAGCTGGGGCCCATGCGGGTGCCCATGGCTACTCCTTTTGTTTGGAGAAAGTGGGAGGATTGGAAAGAAAAGTTGTTCAGGGTGAGGACCAGTTCGGTCAGTCGAAGGAGGGTGTCGGTGGAAGGGTACTGGGTGGTACGGCGGGAAAGGAAGAAGCGGAGTGCTTTGAGTCCTTCGTGATGGGGGATGGAGGTGTACAGGGACTGGATGTCCATGGTGAAGATGAGGCGTTGGGGACCGGGGAAGCGGAAATCCTGGAGGAGGTGGAGGGCGTGGGTGGTGTCACGAACGTAGGTGGGGAGTTCTTGGACTAATGGGGACAGGACCGTGTCGAGGTATGCCGAGATGAGTTCGGTTGGGCAGGAGCAGGTTGAGACGATGGGTCATCCGGGGCAGTCAGGTTTGTGGATTTTGGGCAGGAGGTAGAAACGGGCGGTGCGGGGTTGTGGGACTATGAGGTTGGAGGCGGTGGATGGGAGGTCCCCTGAGGTGATGAGGTTATGGACGGTCTGGGAGATGATGGTTTGGTGGTGGGGGGTGGGGTCATGGTCAAGGGGACGGTAGGAGGAGGAATCTGCGAGCTGGCGTTTGGCCTCAGCGGTGTAAAGGTCAGTGCGCCAAACTACTACTGCGCCTCCCTTGTCAGCTGGTTTGATGGTGAGGTTGGGGTTGGAACGGAGGGAGTGGAGGGCTGCGTGTTCCGAGGGTGAGAGGTTGGAGTGGGTGGGAGGGGTGTGGGAGTTCAGGTAGCGGTTAATATCACGGCGGCAGTTTGCTATGAAGAGGTCGAGGGCAGGTAGGAGGCCAGCACGGGGTGTCCAGGTGGACGGGGTGTATTGGAGGTGGGAGAAGGGGTCGTCAGAGGGTGGGCGAGAGTCTTGATTGAAGAAGAAGGCACGGAGGCGAAGGCGGCGGAAGAATTGTTCGATGTCACTCCGTGTATTGAATTCATTGACCCGAGAACGTGTGGGAACGAAGGTGAGACCTCTGCTGAGGACTAACGAAGGTGAGACCTCTGCTGAGGACTAACGAAGGTGAGACCTCTGCTGAGGACTAACGAAGGTGAGACCTCTGCTGAGGACTAACGAAGGTGAGACCTCTGCTGAGGACTAACGAAGGTGAGACCTCTGCTGAGGACTAACGAAGGTGAGACCTCTGCTGAGGACTAACGAAGGTGAGACCTCTGCTGAGGACTAACGAAGGTGAGACCTCTGCTGAGGACTAACGAAGGTGAGACCTCTGCTGAGGACTAACGAAGGTGAGACCTCTGCTGAGGACTAACGAAGGTGAGACCTCTGCTGAATGAGACCTCTGCTGAATGTGGGGGGGGGGGGGGGGGGGGAAATGTGGGGGGGGGGGGGGGATGTGGGGGGGGGGGGGGGGCGGAATGTGGGGGGGGCGGAATGTGGGGGGAGAGGGGGGGAATGTGGGGGGGCGGAATGTGGGGGGAGGGGGGGGAATGTGGGAGGGGGGCAGAAATGTGGGGAGGGGGGGCAGAAATGTGGGGAGGGGGGGCAGAAATGTGGGGAGGGGGGGGCAGAAATGTGGGGAGGGGGGGCAGAAATGTGGGGAGGGGGGGCAGAAATGTGGGGAGGGGGGGCAGAAATGTGGGGAGGGGGGGCAGAAATGTGGGGAGGGGGGGCAGAAATGTGGGGAGGGGGGGCAGAAATGTGGGGAGGGGGGGCAGAAATGTGGGGAGGGGGGGCGGAAATGTGGGGAGGGGGGGCGGAAATGTGGGGAGGGGGGGCGGAAATGTGGGGAGGGGGGGCGGAAATGTGGGGAGGGGGGGCGGAAAT